>NW_024466454.1:5650000-6364166 GCF_017591425.1 Ochotona curzoniae
GCTGAGTGGCTGATGAACCCCCTCTTTCACCTGAACCTCCCATTACCTTAAACAGACAGCCAGCAATCACAGGCCTAGTGTGGAAGTCAGTGTCAGGCTGGGAGCAAACAAACAAACAAACCATGCCGCATGGCGCAGATTCTGCTGGGATCTGTGTTGGAGCCCACAGAGGTTGTGCAGTCCTGGCTGAACAGCCTTAAGACTCCAGGCTGCCTCAAAAGAGGCTGACAGGTGCAGCACTGGGAAGTGAGCCCACCTCAGCAGCACAGCAGAATTTCTAGAAACACTGTCACAAATGAAGCCAGATTGCTGAAACATCCTTCAACGCACGGATGACGTCAAGTTTGAGCAAGTATCAAGAACCTGCAGGGAGCCACAATTTCACCTACAGAGCAAACTGAAGTAGCAGAAAGCAGCCATCTAGGAATTCATACGTCCAAACGTTCACATAAGAGTTTCAAAATAGCTTCTTAAAAGAAACTCCATGAAATTCACAATACAGAGAAATGATTCAATATTCCTACAGAGAAAGCTGACAGAAAGATGGAAGTAATTAAACCAAATCAAGCCAAAATTGTTCAACTGAAAAGTACACTAAGTGAAATTTAAAATGCAATAGAAGGCAGATTATATCTGCCCTCAATAGTAGAACAGAACAGACAGAAGAAAGACTCAGCCCCAAGGCAGGTTATTTAAAATTACGCAGTTGGAAGCAAAAGAAGAAAAAAGAACCAACAGGAAGGGAGAAAGTGTATGTGAAATATGGTTTAACATGAAAAAAGAAAGTGTTCAAGTTGTTGGAATTCCAGAGAGACTTGAGAATGCCAAAGTGGTAGAAAGCATATTCAAAGAGAGAATGAAATTTCCCAATCCTACAAAAGGACTCAACTGTCAGGTCCAGGAAGGCTAAAGGTCACCAGGAAGACCTGACTCAATCATGTCGTTCTTTGAGGTCAGTACGACCAGCGTACCAAAACCAGACAAGGATGCAACAAGAGGAAAGCAAGCTGCGAGCTAATATGCTTGATGAATACAGATGCAAGAATCCTCAGCAAAATACTAGAAAGTGTAACCCAATAGCTTCTTAAAAAGATATATAGGAAGAAGAAAAAGAAAATATGGAACCAATGGTCTCACTCACTTTCCCCTAATTCTTGACCCTTCCTACTCTAACAAACAGTAAACGTCATCAAAAACAAAATAAAAAGGAACATTCACCATTATCAAATGGATTCATCTCAGCGATGCAAGATTTTTTCAAAAATCATAGCGCATCTCCATAGACACAGAAAAAAGATGTCTAATAATATTCAACACTGCTTCATGATTTTAAAAATTGACCAACTTAAGTGCAGAAGGAACACACTTCACATAGTAAAAGCCATAAAAAAGAAGACAAGAGTTAGCATCATATTCAGTGGGAAAAAAAATGTTCTCTCAAGGATCCCAAACAGAACAATGCAGTACTGCAGGTTCACAGCTAGAGCAAGTAGGCAAGAAAAAGAATTAAAGTGCATCTAAACTGGAAAGGAAGAAGTCAAATTGTCACTGTTTGCAGATAGAATCTTTTTTTAAAAGATTTATTTTTATTGGGCCCAGCGCAATGACTCAGGGGCTAAAGTCCTCACCTTGAACACGCTGCGATCCCATATGGACACCAGTTCGTGTCCCAGCTGCCCCACTTTCCATCCAGCTCCCTGCTTGTGGCCTGGGAAAACAGTTGAGGATTGCCCAAAGCCTTGGGACCCTGCACCCACCCACACAGGAGACCCAAAAGAAGTTCCCGGCTCCTGGCCTCAGATTGGCTCAGCTCAGGCCATTGGAACCACTTGGGAAGTGAATCAGAAAACAGAAGATCTTTCTCTCTGTATCCCCTTCTCTCTGTAAATCAGTCTTTCCAATAAGAAATATTTTTCAAAAGATTTTATTATTATTATTACTATTATTATTTTAAAGGCAAAGTTAGAGAAGAAGAGACAAGGAGGTGTTCCATCAAAATCCCAATGATATTTTTCACAGAACTAGAATAAACATTCAACTAAAAGTTGAATGAAACCATACAATAGTTAAAGCAATCTTGTGCAAAAAGAGCATAGTAGAAGGCATTCATTATATTACCTGACTTAAAAATAGATTCAAAAGCTACAATAGTTTTTTTTTAAAGCTACAGAAATTAAGACAGCACTGGAGTGGCATACACACAGAGCCATAGACTGATGGAACAGAATCCCAGACATCCACAACCAACTGACTTCTGACAAAGGTGCTAAGAACACGCATTAGAGAAAGAATAGTCTTTATAAGAAATGGTGCTGGGAAAATTGGGTATATACATACAGAAGGATGAAACTATTCCCTGGTTTATCACCATTTATAAAATATCAGGTCAAAGTGGATTAAAGATCCAAACATGAAATCTGAAACTTTGTGATTATATGAAAACAAAACATTGACATGAGCAAAGATTTCAGAAAATACAAGTGAAAGTTGACAAGTGGAATTCCAATAAACAGAATAGCTTTTGCATGGCAAAGGAAACAACCAACAGAGTGAGAAACAGCCTACAGTACGGGACAGAATATCTGCAAGCTACACAGGTGACAAACTGTTAATATCCAGAATGTATAAAGAGCCCAAACAAGTCAATAACAACAACAAAATCCAATTAAACAGCACATTTCTCAAAGGAAGGCATAACAAATGTACAATCCAAGATGCTGAAACCACAAATCACTAATCATCAGGGAATTGCAGTAGGACTGAGTTTCTGCCAAAAAAGCCAAAGATAGCAAGTGTCGGTGAGGACATGCACAAAGAGGAACCTTTGTACACTATTGTTAGGAATGTAAATTAACACAACCATGTGCAAAACAATATAGAAGCACCTCAAAAAACTAGAAACCAACCAACCACAGGACCCAGCACTCCCTTTTCTGGGTATATACCCAAGGGAAATGGAATCCGTCCACCAAAGAGATGCTTTCACTCCTACAGTTGTTGCAGCACAGCTCACAACAGCCAGGAAGTGGAAACGATCTAAGTGTCTCCAACAACCGATGAACAGTAAAGGATGGTCCCCAGGCACACTGGAATATTACTCAGCCACACAAAGGATAAAATTCTGCCACTTACAACCAGGGTGGAACTGGAGGTCGGCATGTTCAGTGAAATTAGCCAAGCACAGTGAGACAAATAGCACATGCTCTCTCAGTCACAGCTGGAGTCTAAAAAAAAGAGAGAGAGAGAGAAAAAGATGAACCCTTAGCCGTTTAAAATATAAATATGATTACCTAAGACTAGAGAGGGAAGGGAAAGGGAGGAATTAGAACAATTCCCCTGACAGGTACTAGGTGATAACTAGATGGTAGTTCTGGGGTTCTACAGCACAGTAGAGTGAAGATGGATAATGCAAATGTACTGTATATTTCTCTATTAAAAAAAAAAACAGAAGATGTCATTGCTGGATGTTTTCACCATAAAATAATGTGAAATGCTTGAAAGTATAAACATATTTATCTTGATTTGGACATTACACAATGTATACACAAAATAAAACATCACATAAATATGTACAATTTTTACACGTCTGTTACATTTTTTTATTTTAAAAAAGTTTAGACATCAGCACTGTGGCCCAGAGTGTATGATTGCCACCTACAATGCCAGCATCCTACATGGGTACCAGTTTGTGTCTTGGCTGCTCCACTTCTGATCCACTCCCTGCTAATGGCCTGAGTAAAGGGGAAGATGGCCCTAGGCTGGACGGAGTGGCTGGCTCCTAGCTTTAACCTGGCTCAGCCCTGGCCCTTGCAGCCCCTTGCGGAGTGAACCAGCTGATGAAAGATCTCTCCCTCCCATCCTCTTGTACATGTAACCACTTCAAATAAATATGAAAATATTCTTTTCAAATAAACTGCAAAAAGTTTGTCAGTTCTGCTACTTACTAGCTGTGGGTTCTTGGACATTTTTTAACCCTTCTGTATTTGTTTCCTCATCTGTAAAGTTAGGAGAAGGGAAATACTGTCTATCCTATAAGGTTGTTCTGAGAACTAAATAATGTATGAAGGTATAGTTAGTACAGATCCTGGCCAGAACCCTAACATCGGCATCATTGTTAGACTTTATAAACACAACCCCACAGGAACCTGGACACATAACCCAAGCCCAACTGCTACCCCTTCCTACAAGCTAGAATACACAGGTGTCTGAGGTGCAGCAGGAACAGACAAGAGAAAGCTTCCGAGAGATGTCGCTTGAGAGGAGAAAGCAGCTTATTACACCACAGCTCAACTCGCAAGGCCTGACCAAGGGCTGAAAAGGCCCTGGGGTCCTCAGCAGAGGGAGGAAGGGTGACAGAACTCCCTGGGGAGCAGGTTGGAATACACACTTCCAGGCCTGGCAGAGACCAGCCAGCTGAAGCAGGACCGGTAGGAAGCTCTGCTCCAGAGAAGGCTCCTGCACACCGAGGCTTTAAGCCCCCTACCACCGTCCTGGCCGCGCCCCTCGCCTTTTTCCCTGATGCCAGCCTAGAGAAAGCGTTTCCCATTCTGCTCCCACGTGGCCACTGCCACCCTGTAGGCTCAAACACTGAAACAAACCCCTTCCGAATGCTCGCTTCGCTATTATTTCATTTGAAGTCCTTTCCCCCCTAAAACCACCCCCTTGCATGGATCTCCTGAAGAAACCCCACTTGACAGATGAGCACCATTACGCCCAGCGCCCTCAAAGCCTTCCAGGTGAGCTGTGTGTGTACGTGTGCCGGGGTTTGCCTTCCTCTGGGATCTTGGAAGACCTAAGGCAGTGCCCAGCCCTCTCTAGGTGCTTGGGGATACGGGAGGACTGAAGAACAAAGCAGCACCGCCTCCCCGCCGCCTTGGCGCGCCTCCCTCTCTCCTCCCTGGGGCCAGGCAGGACGCAGGCTCCCGCAGGAAGTCCTCGGCGGCCCGCCTGCGGATGGGCCGGGGCCTGCAGCTCCGGAAATGGCGCGCTCCGTGGCGAGCTTCCCCCACTTGGCAACAGCACAGGGCAGGCTCGGCGGCCGGTCCTGCCGCCGCCTCCTCCTCCTCCTCCTCCCCGGCTCGGCCCGCTCGTTCCGGGCCTGCCCGGCCTCGGCTCACGGCCGCTCACCGGAGCTCGCGCGCTCCCTCGGGCCGCTCCGCACCGGGCCTTCCTCCTACCCGCTCCCTCTCGCCGCCGCCTCCCTCAGGCTTCCCGCTGGCTCGTGCGCTCCCCTCCCGGCCTCCATTGCCTTCCGCCGCCCCCCACCTCCGGCTGTTTGATGAGCGTCTCTTCCCCCTCCCACTCTCCCCCCCGCTCCCGCGCCTCCCTGCTCCTTGGGCTCCTGGCGCCCCCACATTCACTGCGGTTTCCCGGGGCCTCGCCCTCCCAGGCTCCCGGCGGAGGTCACTCGGCCCTCCTTGCGTCAGAGCCTGCAGGACCCCTGGGCACTGGCCTCCGGCCTCCGGGACTCGGCTCCCCTAGGTCCCTTCCTCGGGAGGCCTCATTACCGCCTCCTGGCCCGCGGCTGCTTTTGCCCAAGGCGCCCCCGCGGCCCGGCCTGCCCGGGAAGAGCTCGCTGCGCGCCGGGAGCTGGGCGCTGGGAAGCGAATCCAGCAGGAGGCAGGGGTCCTCCGCTCCACGTCGCCAGCGCCCCCGATCAGCCGCGCGGCCCCAGCGAGTGTCACCCGAGCTGCGTCCACGCCCAGGCCCGGGACAGGACCTGAGGTGCACAGGAGGCCACCATCTCCGGGTAACGAACGCGAGGGGCCAGGCCCAGTGGGGCCTGAGCGGTGTATAGGAGCTCCTGAAGTAGGGAAGAACCCTAGGCCAGCAAGGGAGTGTGCCTTACTTTTTGTTGAAGATTTGAAAGGCAGAGTGACTGGAGAGAAGGAAGAGACACATCGCCCACCCCCAAATGGCCCCAACAAAATCTGCAGTCTGGAACTCCATCCTGGTCTCCCACATGGGGGCAGGGGCCCAAGCACTTGGCCCATCTCCCACTGTTTTCCCAGGCCACTAGGAGGGATCCGGATGGAAAGTATAGCAGCTGGGACTCCCTTGGGTGCCCCATAAGGAGTGCTAGTCTCACAGGCAGTAGCTAACTGGCTGCACCCCTAGTGCCAGACTCAGATATTTGTACTTAAAAAAAAAAGAAGCTTTTTAATATGAAATATTTCTGATCAAGCAGTTTAATTCATATTCAAGTCAGTGTTTCTGAGGGTCCCAGAGTCCCAACATGTTTCAGTTCATTAAAAAAAAAAAAAAAAGAACCTCGGGCCTGGCACAAAATGGCCTAGTAGCTAAATCATTACCCTTCAATCACCAGGATCCCATATAGGTGCCAGTTCTAATCCCAGCAGTCCCACGTCCCATCCAGCTCCCTGCTTGTGGCCTGGGAAAGCAGTGGAAGACGACCCAAAGCCTTGGGACCCTGCACCTGTGTGGAAGACCTGGAAGGAGTTTTCCTGGCTCCTGGCTTCGGATCAGCTCAGCTCCAGCTGTTGCTGCTACTTAGAGAGTAAACCAGCAGACAGAAAATCTTTGTCTCTCCTCTCTGTAAATCTGCCTTTATAATAAAAATAAGCAAATACTTTTTTAAAAGATCAAAATATAAAATGAACTTTGAAAACAACAAAAATTATTCATTGTGAGGATTCGAACATCCTATCTTGGACCCTGCTTCCCTTTCCCCATAGCTTGTGGAATTCACATCATTCCAGTTATCCACCAATCAGATGTAATCTGGTACCTTACCTGATAATCCCACTCCCCAATCTCTGGCCCCTCCCCAGACCCCAGCTACCTACCTGTGGCTCAGCTCATCTCAGTCCCCAGTCCCTGGGGCCAGCACACAGCCCCCTCTCTCTTCAGGTCTCTTCTGACTCTTCCCCGTCCTCCATCTTGTCCCTTCCCCTGCCCTGGCAGCCCCCATCCTGTTCCCACGGCAGGAGGTGTGTCCCTTCCAGTCTTCTCCCCCTCCACTCCTGCTCCTGTTCCTATCCTGCCGGAATAAAGGACCTACTAAGCACCTTGCTGTGTCTGGGATTTGGACTTGTGGTAAACTAACAGTGAAAAGAGGACTTGGGTGTGGGAATTAGCTGCGTGTAACACCATAACATGTATTTATTCCCAGTTTCTTTCTTTCTTTATTTATTTTAACTTCATATGAAAAAGCAAAGAGATGGGGAGAAATCCCTTCCCAGATGTCCACAGCCACCAGGGCTGGGCTAGGCCAAGACAAGCCTGGAGTTCCATGTGGGTCTCCCATGTGGGCAGCAGGATTCCGAGGGCTCCAGCCAGCACCTGCTGCCCTCCAGCTGCATGAGATTGCCTGAGAAGCCGGGAGAACTCAGACATCACCCACAGAGTGTGGGCATTCCAGGGGACGGCCTGGCTGCAGCACCAAATGCCCATCCCAAGTTCCCTCCCGGTTCTGTGGGTAAATACAGTAGCACTGAACCTGGCTAGTATGGAAGGCAGCTGTGTCCATGTGCCCAAGCAAATGTTAGCTGCTGGATGGAATTTACAAATGTTCTCTGAGTGGCTGGTTGTTTGTTTGTCATCACCAAAACTTCACTATCTGAATCACTATCTTATGTAGGGGAAACAAATCTGCTGTCTGTAGTAGGCATTCACTTCTGGCTTTACAAAGACCCACCCTAAGTGTAGATACCTGCTGGGTTCTTGGGAGATGGTGTCCTTTCCCGGTACTTCCCAAAAGTCTCTCCTCATGTCCAGCAGCCCTTCCTGACCAAAAAGCTTCGGTAGGGGTTTTCGCTGCCAGTTCTCACTATGAATAGCATTCATTCTTGGGTGCTGTAACATTTATGCACAGGCTCTGTCTCCCAGATTTGAGGTATCTCTTCTGCCATCTGCTTGGCAAAAGTGTGTTAATGAGGATGGTGGTAGTGGTGGTGGTGGTCAGGAGTGATACAAAACACTAGAATTTCAAGCCATAAAGGAAGAGTTTGGACTTGGAGGACACACACATGATGAGATTATCTGTCAAAGAATTTCACATCGAGAAGGAGTGATCAGGGAGTGGTTCAGAAGATTGAGTGAAATTCCATAGAGCTGAGGTCTTATTCCCTAGCACCGAATGTCTGTGATTCCTGTTCAGCGATCCAACGGAGATGCAAAGTTAAACAGTCATCATTCCTTTTGTTTTCCAGCATTGGGACTGACACTCAAAGTTAAGTCAGGCTCCTAGCATGTTGGAGTTGGTTGTCACTCTAGGCACAGTCCCTGTTCCATGTACAAGGGGTCACTTGGCAGGTCAATCGCAGAGCTGGAATGCTGAGCCTCAGTGTCTTCACCTCCAGCTCCAAGTTCAGCATTGCCACACTCTACTGACTTGGAAAAAGTGCGGCTCTGGGTGGCTCACACCACGGGTGCCAGGATCACGGAAAGCTGATCTCCTCCCTGGGTGCTAGTGCCCATGGGCAGAAAAGAAGAGCGTGACTTTGTTGAGTAGCTGTTCCTGTTACTCGAGCCTTTGGCCTCCTCTGGTGGCGTCTCTCCAAAACCTCCCTTTTCTGAGGCAGCCTGCACCTTCTCTCAAGTGTTTGTGCCCAGCCTGGGAATCCGGTCTCTGTGCAACTGCTGGAGCCACCTTGCTGCTTCTAGAGGCAGCCCTGGGGAACATTTAAAAAACACCCAGCCTTCTGGGATTCCTATGCAGAGAGGCTGTTGTGTGTGGAAGCAAATAGGATGAAAAAGGCCACGGAGAAGCGTGTCACGCTCCTGATACTTGCTGAGCCTAAATATATAGACTCTCACAGCTCTGACTTTGCCCAGCAGGCAAAGAAGAGAAATAAATGTCTGCTAAGTGAATGACTGATTACTAAAGATAAAATTCAGCAGTCATGCACAACACCATCAGTCATTTCTGAGCAACTAAAATTCAAAAGATGGAACCATCTCCCACTTGGCTTACAGGGCAGAGCTTGGCTCCTATCTCAACATTCAGGGGCTTTCTCAGATGACAGACTGCAGGAGTTCTTGGCATGTAGAACTCATAATAAAATTTGCCCAGTGGTGCATTTTGCCTGGATTCAACGTAATAGTCATGATGGCTCCCTGAAAGTCACAGCCGGCAGCAAGGGGGCATCCCCACTAAGCAGAAACAGACCTTGATGGATGACGAAGCCTCATCCAATGGGAAGCTCCCTTTGTTCCCCCTCGGCTATGAATTCAGCCCTAACCCTTACCCAGAGCCTCCACTGGATCTGCCGCTAGCTCAGTGTGATATCATCACAGCTTTGCCCAGACCCTTATGTGTGACCTTAAGCATCTGCTTAGGATTCATGGCCTACACACCTGCCTGCCTAATGCTGAGCTATGCCCACTGCACCTGCCTGCAGCATGTTCCAGGATGCATGATGCCACCAGTCTTAGACACGGTGTGGAGTGCTGCTGCCTCCCAAGCCAGCTCCGAGACCAAAGCACTGCACCAACTCCAATGCTTGGGTTCCTACCACCCAAGTGGGAGAGCTGGAATGAGCTCCAGGCTCCTGGCTCAGCCTCAGCTGCTGAGAGCATCTGCTGGGGGTGAACCAGTGGGTCAAAGATCTCAATCTCTATCTCTATTTGCCTTTCAAATAAAGAATTTATTTAAAAAAAAAAAAAAACTTAAGGCATTGCATCTGTACATTCATGGAATCCCAGCTAAGCTCATCTGTTGAGCACGGACCATGTACTGAGGACTTTGCTTTAACAGTTTAGAGGTATTAATGTGATTTTATTATCTTGACAACTAAATATATTCCATTTCATTGCACCCATTTTATCTGTGAGGAATAGAAGCTCAGATCAAGTGACTGTCTTGAGGTTCCATAACTAACAAGTGCCAGAGTAAAGTCAGTACCCAGATATGTCTGACTCCCAAGTTGGTAGCCCCTGCCATCTCAGACAGCCTCTGTCACATTGACCTTCAGGACTGGGCCGCAGCCCTGGGTGTGTGTAAACCTCAGGCGTGCAGGAACTGGTCATTAGCCCAGCCCAATCTGTCCATCTGTTCTTCCTCCCAGCAGATGTTGGCACCCACTATGGGCCAGGACTGCAGCAGGTGCTGAGTGTTCTAAATAAATAGCACAGAGGTCCTGCCCTTCTCATGAGGACTCCCAAGGCAAACAAGGACCTTGTGGGCTTGCCAGTCTGTGCCTTACGTATGCTCGCTTTTACCAACAACGCCCATCTTCGCAAGAGCTCTGGGTTACTGAGCTGGCTCTGAGGACTTCGGTTACCCAAAGCCCAGAGCACAAGGCCAAGTGGCACTGAGTTGACCCAAGCTAGATAAGTATCCCTGCTAGGGGCTTCCTACACAGGGTAGTGTTCAGCTTCTCTTCCAGACCTGTCCAGATCACTTTTGGCTATAGTCCTGAAGCTCCCACTAGAAGCAATACAGTTCCAGTGAAGCTATCTCACATTTCTTTAATGACTGGCTTACGCTGACACTGAAGGGCTGGGAGGGGGCAGCTGTTGGGCACAGCTGTCACGTTCCCACCAGGGATGCCTGCATACCAAGGTAGAATGCATGGGTCTTGACTCTGCTTCTGACTCCAGCTTCCTGCTAATGTGCACCTTGGGAGGCAACAAGTGAAAGCACAAGCACTTGGGTCTCATCTTTCAAATAAATATTAAGTTTTTAAAAGAAGGGTCTGGATAAATTTTGCTGAATGGATCAAATATCCTCTAGCACTCCCCATCCAGATAGTGTGATTTCTTTTTCCTTTCCAGGACACAAGCAGGGAGCTGGATGGGAAGCGGAACTGCTGGGATTAGAACTGGCACCCATATGGGATCCTGGTGCGTTCAAGGCAAGAACTTTAGCCACTAGGCCACAGCGCTTCCCCCCAGCTTTTTTTTTGTAATCAGCATACCTATAGCACTTGGCGTGGTACCTATTACCCTGTAGGTACTCTTCTTATTATTCTTCTTTTTAAAAATATTTTATTTGTGTTTGGAAAGGCAGATTTACAGAGAGGAGAGACAAAGATTTTCTGTTTGCTGGTTCACTACCCAAGTGGCCATAGTGGTTGGAGCTGAGCTGACCTGAAGCCAGGAGCCAGGAGCCTGGGGCTTCTTCCAGGTCTCCCACGTGGGTGCAGGGTCCCAAGACTTTGGGCCATCCTCAACTACTTTCCCAGACCACAAGCAGGGAGCTGGATGGGAAGCGGAGCAGCTGGGAGAAAAACTAGTGCCCATATGGGATATCAGTGGATGCAAGGAGAGGACCTAACCACTAGGCCATCACATTGGGCTAGGTACTCTTCTTGATAAGTATTTATTCATGGTTTAACAGTGCTAGGCTTCCTGTTGAAACTTTTCTAGAGAATACCTGTCCATCAACTTTACCAATCTCCTATAGATCTTACCTTCTAGACACCTTAATGTTCATTCATCACCCATTTATTTGTTTTCTGCAATCTCTGAGTCTTTACATATCACCAACTAATCTACTCATCCAAAGGACACACCCTGAGTGCCACCTTGCTTGTTCACCAACCTGCTGCTTTTGTCATTCTATGGCTTCCGTTGTGAGTCCACTTGTCCTCTACATCCTTCCCTTGTCATTTCCCCTCTAAGTCCACATCTTTTCTGGAGAGCTCTAACTATATTCTTCCTCTACCCTGCCTTCTATCAGCATAAAAGACCTCCTCTCCTTAGATGTCAGCTTACTGCCTTCTTAGGAATTCCTAAAAGACACACCATCATTTTACAAATTTCCTTTTACAATGTATATAATAGTACCTGTGTATTATGGGAAAAATTGGAAAAAACAATTGTGAAGACTAATGACATCTTTTTCACACACTGGTAATTTACATTATAGATGCTCCTTGACATATGGTGGAGTTCATCTTGAACAATTCGTTATACAAGTTGAGAATATTGCAAATTGAACATACATTTAATGTGATTAATCCACTGGACATCTTAGCTTAACCTACCATGTTATAAGTGCACTCAGCAGTTACAGTAGCCTATAACTGAGCAAAGCCTTTGAATATAAAGCCCATTTTAAAATATTTATTTATTTGAAAGGCAGAGTGACATATACACATACAAAGATAGACACAGAGGGAGAGAGAGAGGGCTTCTGTCTGCTGTTTTGTTCTCCAAATGGATGCATGGGTCTCCTGTGTGGGTGCTCAAGTACTTGAGCCATCCTCCATTGCTTGCCAGGCATGTTAGTATGGAGTTGAATCAGAAACAGCATTATCTGGGACTCAAACTGGCATCCCAATATCTATATGGGAGGCCAGCTTGCAAGCAGTGGCTTGGCCCATTGTGCCATTATGCTGGCCTCTTGCAAAGACTGGTTAAGTGTTGCCTACCTCCTGCACACACACACAGATGGGTGTTTTGAAGACATGATGGTCACACTAATGAAATATAAAAATGTCAAACATAGCACTCAAACAATGCTGGCAGCACAGTACATTATACCTGTAGGGTGTTTGGTAGTCTGGGAGCTGCTGCTCACTGCTGTTCCCAAGCACCACAAGAGAGCACTAGTGCCTTGGCTGACTGGCCCAGGAAAAGATCAAAATTGGAAATTCAAGAAAGCACTGCTTTCTTATCATCAAAGTTGAAAAAGTCATAAGTCCAGCCTTTGTTAAGTCAGGAGCCATCTGTAATTGTAGTCATTCCCACCCTCCTTCCCATGAAAAGGACTAGAATCTTCCTTCCCTTGGACCTGAGACTTGGGCCTAGTGTTTGCTTTGGCCAATGAAATGTGAACAATATGATATGCCATGTTGGAGCAGAAATTTTAAATGTGGTTGCTTAATTTGATTTGGCTGTTTTTGTCTTTGCCTTCTGCATGTCCCAGATCCTCCTGCCTGAATTCTGGAATGAGAAAAAATGAGGGGAAAACTCACTCCAAACCACAATCTGACGCTCAGTATAGTGGGAAATATGTGTCTGTGGTTGTAAGGCACTGAGATCGGGTTATTTTTTCTTGTTATTGAAGCAAGAGGGAATACATGTTCTTTCCCCTAGAAATTGACTTTCTTTTTTTCCCTCATTTTTTTCTTAGTTTTTGACAATCTTTACATGGTTAATTAGGGCACAAAGGTTCAAGGGCTACAGGAAAGTGGGTAAGACTATTATTTCACATTGTTTTTTTCCTGTATCTGGGGTAAAGGGGGAGGTAAAGGGAGAAGCCCCACCCAGTCTCCCACCCTTCCCAGGTCCCGGATGTGGGGCATGCTCTGAGGGTCTTGCTCAAGTGCTTTTGATAGTTCAACAGTTATGAATTGCTGCAGGAATTGACTTTCAAGTTCAGTGCTTTCAGTCAACAAGAGGTATATCATGCATGATGTCAAATCACCTCTTGTACCCACTGAGCCCAGATATGACCTCAGAATTCCTTTGAGTACAACACAGCAGGGAGCTATCACCAACCAAGGAGAAATGGCCAGTGACAAGAAACCTGTTTGACGAGAGAGAGAGAGAGAGAGAGAGAGAGAGAGAGAGAGAGAAGAGAGGTCAGTCTTCCAGCTGTTAGTTACTTCCCAAGTGGCTGCAATAGCCAGGGCAGATGTAAGTCATCCAGATTTCCCACAAACCTGGTCCATCCTTGGCTGCTTTCCCAGGCACATTAGCAGGGAGCTGGATCAGAACTGGAACCTGGGGCCTGGTGAGGTAGCATAGTGGTTAAAATCCTTGCCTTGCATGTGCCAGGATCTCATATGGGCGCCAGTTCTAATCCTGGTGACTCCACTTCCCATCCAGCTCCCTGCTTGCAGCCTGGGAAAGCAGTTGAGAATGGCCCAAAGCCTTAGGACCCTGCACCTATGTGGGAGACCCAGAAGAGTTTTCTGGCTCCTGGCTTCAAATCAGTTCAGCTCTGGCATTATGGCTTGTTGGGGACTGGATCAATGGACAGAAGATCTTCCTCTCTGTCTCCTCTCTCTGCATATCTGACTTTTAAAAAAAGAAAGAAATGCAAGCTGCAGGACATGTGCTGGTGCCTCTATGGAATGCTGATGTCCTAGGTGGCATCTCTGTGAAAGGCCTCTCTATGTGTCTACCTGCTATGCCTAATGCAGGCCCAAGTGCCTTCTATGTTTGTTGGTAGCTTTCACTCAGATGGATCTTTCAAAGCAGAAATGTCCTCAGAGATGCCAACTAGTTTATGAGACTCAGAAAACCTGATTTTGTTGGTTCATACTATTGCTTATCATATCATCAATACCTTGGATGTAATATTTTCACACTAACAATACTCAAAGTCATAAAGGTATGACTTGTTCAAGGTCACACATTAGGGTTCGAACCTTGTCTGTTTGCTTCTAAAGTCCCCCATCTTTCCACCAGATCCATAGGCCCCTGGTTGTGATTAATGGATTCCGCTGGCCAGAGCCCTTGGCCTGATAGCCAAGTGCCTTTATGAGTGAAGAGGATTATTAGAAGGGAGTTGTTAATGGGAGTCAAAGGTACACCACCAGAAGAGGATGTCTGTTCTGGCAAAAGCCCATTCTTGAACTCCAGCCAAACAGCATGTGAGACTATGGAGAGAACTGATGAAGAAAGCCAAATTTCTTTAGCATGTTATTGATTGTCAACGTGTGCATTAAAAAGCCACGATGGAGATAACATCAAAACATGGGGCTGGGACATGAGATAACTAAGATTCATGTCACTAGCTTTCCAGGGAAGAGTAAGAAATTCTAAGACAGTTGTGATTCTACCCGCAAAGCGAGATCCGTGGTATAGACAGTCATTAGGATTAGGGCTAACCATACAGGGAATTTTTTGCTAAGACATAGGGTGCTGGGGTCCATGCAGTAGGTATGGATGACACGAAGGTGTGAAGAGAACAGCTCCCTGCTTGGCAGGGCCTGGGGA
Source organism: Ochotona curzoniae (assembly GCF_017591425.1). NCBI lineage: Eukaryota > Metazoa > Chordata > Mammalia > Lagomorpha > Ochotonidae > Ochotona > Ochotona curzoniae. The sequence goes on from NW_024466454.1 coordinate 5,664,857, forward strand.
GCTTCCAGCTGTTTGGCAGGGCCCGGTGGATTTCTCTCTGACCTCCTTGACACAGTCTTACCCCCTGTTTGCATGGACACTCAAGCACCCCACTAAGAATTCTGTAATCTATTGAGGCATTGTTTGCCCCTGTGAGATGGCTTTAGCAACTACTGTGAGCTTAAGAGTTAATGTTATTGATAATGTCTTAGTGAGTGGGCCTTTAACTGCGCACAGGAGTACAATTACACCTACAATTAAACCCATGCCATTCCTGGACACCTTATTTTGTACCTACCCATTGCCCTGAAATCGGGCCCAGACATATAGCATGCCTTCTGGGAAACGGCTTAACAAGAATTTTATATACTAATGGAAGTGATGGGAGTAAGAGCTGAAACTGCTATGGCAAATATATAGTTACTGTGACCTTAAAGGTTAGCCTGTCCTTGCAACTCTTTAGAGCATAGAAAATGTAGCTGTTTTAGCCACTTTCATAATTTTTTAACTAGACGAAATATAGGGCGATTCTATTAACATCATAGAGATATACTTTTGATTATTGTTTGATTGTTTATGAGGTTGTAGAGGCTACAGTTGCAGGGGGATTTAATGTTTGAAACTTTTTGTCTTACATCTTTATGTTTTTTCCCTTTTGATGTATTTCTCCCATTTAGTGATAAGTTGTGAAAATAAAATGTAGTAGGAATGTTTCACTGATTAGCAGGTAACCATCTGTGCCTTGGCCTTGGAGTTCAGGCTGTCACCTAATGGCTACTTCTGAAGAATGAATAACGGCTTGCTTTAAAGAAACTGATTATAGTAACTTACAGAATTATCTTTAAGAGCACCTGGTTGACCATGAAGTAAAAATTAATTGAACATCTGTGCATGCTGTCTTAGTTCTAAAGTAAAAGATAAAAAATCAAACATTTGTGCAGAAGTTTGTGATGTGTCTAAGAAAATAAAAAGAACAGCTTCTTCTTGAAAAAAGCAAGCAAGCAAGAAGCAAGGAAGCAGCAAAAACGCAACAAGTGTCTGTGTCCGTGTCTTTCTTTATCGCCGACTCCACGCACCCTTCCCGAGCTCCGAACTCAGCTGGAGCTGGACTCCGGCAATAGGGGCCCTTACCCTAACTAACTATGTAAAGATTGTCAAAAATGTAATAAAAAATGTAAAAAAATAAAGACATAGGAGTCTTCTGGGGCACCAGGCCAGCTGCTCTTCTGGGCGTTTACACTCTTGATGAGGTTACCAGTGCCTCAATTGATAGTTATTTTTCAGCGGACTAAATTTTTTTTCAAAGTGGTTATGATTTTGGACTTGTCATTCCTGCCACTAGGCAGATTCCAAACTTTCCATTCTTGCTAGTGCTTAATGCTTCAGCTTCTGTCAGGGGCAGCTCATCGGAGACACCAAGAGGGTGTGTTCTCTTTTGCTGAGCCAGCCAAGGCCTGAGCTGCTTTATGACATTAAAAAGTGAATTGATGGTAGGAATTTCCATTTGTTTCAGAAAAGCCTTGTCAACAGGTCCAGAGTGGCCAGATCTTTAGAAGGCATTGATTGGAGTGACTGTGGCTGGAAAAGGCACCCTGAGTGCCAGTTAAGCCTGCATTGACTTCTGCATGCATCCTTATGTGAGGAACGCTTCGGAATCCTAGTGCTGACGGCTAAAATGTCTTATGTGCTTTGTAGCTGCTCCTCATCCTTCTACCTTACCGTGTGCTTATTAAAGAGGGCTGCTGTCTGCAGGGTTTCTTGAAAGGACAACCAGGTGGCCTTCCAGGAATTCATGGCGAAAATGGCCTTGGAAACTCAGGTATCTCCCCCTCCCCCTCCGCACATTTGGGGAAGGGGTGATGATGGTGGGAGAGAAAGTGGAATACGGTTCCTGTTTTGGCAGCTTCAGTGTGGGGGCAGGGGGTGAGGAATGAAAGCCTTTGGAGTGGAGAATGTTGGGTTGATTCCTATATTTGCTGGTAGAGGGGTCAGAGGTAGCACCCCCTGAAAGCCATGAGGCTGAAGTCACACATAGAGACTGGTTGACAAGAGGGGCTTTTGTTGCTGAGCCATTCCTGCCTTCTGAATGGTACCTGAGGAAGACAAGATATTCTTGCTGATGAATACATTTAAAAAGCAGCAAGTGCCCTGTCTTCTCCTCCTCCTCTTTCTTCTTCTTCTACAGAGTTATTTATTTTTATTTGAAAGGTATATTCTCACAGAAAGAAGAAAGGACACACAGAGAGTCCTTTTATCCACTGGCCACCATGGCCACAACTCAGGTGAGCTTGATCCAAAGTTAGGAACCAGAAGGCATGAGTGTGGACCATTCTCTGCTGCTTTCCCAAGCCATAAGCAGAAAACTGGGTTGGGAGTGGGGCAGTTGAGATTTGAACTGGTGTCCCTATGGGAAGCTAGCACCACAGGTAGAGGATCAGCTGTTATGCCACTGTGCCAGCCTCGGTGCCGTGCCTTCTACAGCCCGACCAGCTTGTCCTCAGAAATAATCTCTACAGGGCCCAGCATGATGACTAGTGGCTACTCCTCTTCTTACATGCATGGGATCCCATATGAGCGCCAGTTTGTGTCCTGGATGGTCATTTCGCATCCAGCTCCCTGCTTATGGTCTGGGAAGGCAGTCAAGGATGGCCTAAAACCTTGGGAGCCTGCATCTGTGCAGGAAAGTCAGGAGGAGTTCCTGGCTCCTGGCTTTTGATCAGCTCAGCTGTGACTGTTGTGGTCGTACTCTCTTGTCTCCTTCTCTATGTAAACATGCCGTTCCAATTTTTTAAAAAATCTTAAGGGCCTGGCATGGTGGCCTAGCGGCTAAAGTCCTCGCATTGAACGTGCTTGGTATCCCATTTGGGCGCCGGTTCTAATCCCAGCAGCTCCGCTTCCCTTCCAGCTCCCTGCTTGTGGTCTGGGAAAGCAGTCGAGGACGGCCCAAAGCCTTGGGATTCTGCACCTGCGAGAGAGACCCAGAAGAGGATCTGGGCTCCTGGCTTTGGATCAGCGCAGCACCAGCTGTTGTGGTCACTTGGGGAATGAATCACCAAATGGAAGATATTTCTCTCTTTCTCTCCTCTCTCTATATATATCTGATTTTGCAATAAAAATAAATAAATCTTTTTTTAATTTTTATTACAAAGTCAGATATACAGAGAGGAGGAGAGACAGAGAGGAAGATCTTCCCTCCGATGATTCACTCCCCAAGTGAGCGCAACGGCCGATCTGAAGCCGGGAACCAGGAACCTCTTCCGGGTCTCCCACGTGGGTGCAGGGTCCCAAAGCTTTGGGGCCATCCTCAACTGCTTTCCCAGGCCACAAGCAGGGAGCTGGATGGAAAGTGGAGCTACCGGGATTAGAACTGGTGCCCATATGGGATACCAAGCGTGTTCAAGGCAAGGACTTTAGCCACTAGGCCATGCCGCCAGGCCCAATAAATAAATCTTTTTAAAAATCTTAAAAAGAAAGAAAGAGTAAATCTCTCCATCCATAGTGGGGCAATTTCCCAGTTAGGTGCAGAAACTCCTCCATGCTTCACACCCCATGAGCATCTGCCCAGCGCAGTGCTGCCCCACACCCCTTCATCTCCCATTTTCCTGCAGAAGTCCGAAACCCTTCCCTATCCTGATCTCAATGACATGACTTGGAGTTTCCAGGGCAATACGGGTCTCAGCTCTGAAATCAAATCCAGAATGGAGCTGTCCTAGTTGAGGGAAAGACTACAGGATCAGGGTCAAAGTTGGGGTCAGCAGTCAGACCAAGGAAGCCCAAAGACTGGAGTTGAAGGATGAGTGGAGGCAGGGGGCTCAGATGCCAGGCAGGCGCCCCAAGGACAAATTCTCTTGCCCACCTCTCCTGGGAACCATGCCAGCGGAAGGAGGCACAGCTGCCTCACCTGAGACCAGGAGGGGAGCCCGCACCACAGAATCAAGCTGAGCCAGAGACATGTGAGACACTGTGGTCTAAAAAGGGAAGCCCAAGGGTCACCGAAGAGGAGGGACCAGAGGCAATGCTGGCAGCTGGAATCTGAGAACCAGGAGGTGAGAGCAAAAATAGTAGGTCCAGCGTAAACAGGGATGGCCTTGAATGTGGGCTGTCTGTGGTTCACACTGGTGGGCCAGCTGATCTGTGACACTTAAAGGGCCAGGAACGGGAGCCTGAGAACCTCTCATCCTAGGTCAGGCCAGTGCAAGCCAGACTCAGCACTCAGCTATAATGAGAGCTAAGTCTGGCTGGGGCAGGAGGAAGGGAAAGATGTGTTGGAGATAAGGACAAACCCCCATGGGTGCTTGGGTGGATGGACAGGTCTTGGTGGGTGGTGGGGTCTGGGCATCATGGGGCCTGCCTGCTCAGGCCTGCCGAAGAAAGTAGGGCTGGGGAAGAGCATGGCTGATGAGTCACCAGGCCCAGATGTGGAGCAGATTCCGTGGGCAGATCGGGGCTGCTTGTCAGCGAATCTGACCGCAGCCTGGATCTGCTGTCGGGCCCAGGCCCCAGTCCTGGTCCTATCCTAACAGCTGGCACCTCTGTGAGCGTTCACTCTTTCACCCCCTGACCCTCCCCGGACTTACATCTGGGCAAGCAAAGGTAGGAGCCAGGCTTTATGAGTTGGTTTCCTGACACATCCAGGCAAAAGGTGAGCCTCCCCTGTCATTAACTCACTTCCCCTTGGGGGAGCCTCCTTGCGCTGAGCCGCAGAACGGGTTTCTCTAATCACACAGACCTGCCTGTCAATGTGCAGTTGGCCGCTGGCTCTGCGAAGTCCTTGCCATCTCGGAGCCTGTCCCTGCTTCACCTCTGAGGCCACGTGCCTTCCCTTGCAGGCCACTTCGCTGACTCTTCCTGGAATAGGTCAGGACACAGGGACCAAGTGACGACTGTGTCAGGTCAGAAAGACCCACAACACAAGTTTGGATGCCTGACCTCCGGCACAGAAGGAAGCCAGATGGTTGCACATGTTCTCTGCGTGTGTCCTTGCAAATCCCAGTGTCATGCGCTGTGGCCACTGCTGTCCTCTTAAAATAAGTCTCTGACCACGGCTCACAAGGAGGGCGGCGGCTGTAGCGGCCCGGGGTAGGCCGGCAGCCAAGGCTGGCAGGAGATGCACTTGAACTAAGTGCAGGGTGTTTGCTTTCAGATTCTTGTCTGCCACCTCATGGATGAGTCAGATGACTTCTCGGTCCAGGGTGGGATGGGGCGGGGGTGGGAGGATACGCACCCCTCAGTCAGAGGCTTTTGGCCTGTGAGTTGTGAGGAATGTGAGAGAGATCTGGAACGTTCTTCTTTGACGGTTTCTATTTTGTTCTGTCTGAATTCTGTTTGGCCGAGAGAACTGAGCTGGAAGCCCTGAAAAATGTGGCATCTCGGGGCTATGTGCTGTTGATGGGTAACGGGAGGGGGGCCTAGGGGCAGGCTCTGCCGTTTCTCTAAGCTCTAGATTCCTCCTCTTGCCCCGCTCCCCGGGTGTTGTTCCTTGAGGAGGCTGAGCTCCCTTCAGGCAGGGGCCACTGTTCCCTCTCGGTATCCTTAGGGTTTGACTTCTGCCCTTCACCCCTCCAGACTGGAATGACAGCAGGTTCCTCCACTCCAGGAAGTGGTTTGAAGGCCAAAATGTGAGGGCAAATGATGCAAAACAACAGTGACAGCCGATTTTCTTTCCTTCAGCCTTCTTTCTTCTTCTTTCGGCTTTCTCTGTGGACAGTGCTGACTTGGTGTCCCGGGAGGGCCATGCTGTCTGGCTTCCAGAGGCTGGCCTGAGCCCTGGCCGTCTCCACGTACTCCACAGGTGTGGTACTTCCCTCCTATCCTCCTTTATCTTCTCTTCCTTCCCTCCTTTTTTTCCCCTTTCTCTTTCTTCCTCCTTCCCTCCCTGCTTCCCACCTCTCCCCTTCCTTCCCTCCATTCCTCCCCTCTTCCCCCCTTCCTTCCTTTCTTCCTTCTCCATCTCTTTTTCCTTTCCCCTTTTGTGGGAAAATGCACAGGTCACCCAGCTGACTTGCATTCAGAGGTCTGCTTCCGTGGTGTCATGTCCACTCAGGGTGCTGTGCGACACCCACCACTATCCATCACCGGACCCTTGTCCTTTTGCCACACTGGAACGCCATAGCTGCTGAACAACAACTTGCCTCTCCTTGGCCCCAGCTCCCTGCCACCACCCTTTTCCTGTGTCTGTGTCTGTGCGGGTCTCACTACTCCAGGCACCTCGTTTAGGTGGGCCTCAGCATGTAACTTGTCCTTGTACATCTGGCTCATTCTACTCAGCAATGTCCAAGGATAATCTCTGCCCACACTTCTTGGAGAACAAAGATAAAATTTGCCAGATAGATGCAAGCAGAAGCTAAGAATCCCACAGAACTAAGCACATTCTCCCAGGAACTGTTGGAACTTTGGTGCAGGGGAGTGGTAAGGGAGGCTGAATGGACTTACACACTAAATTGTTTTTGATGCTGCTTTAAAATTGCTTTCCTAATCAGGAAATACAATACCTAGTGTGTCCGTATCTGAGGTCTCAGCCAGGCAGGTGCAGAGCGAGACTGGCAGCTGATTTCTCCTCCCTGGAGTTCGTTTTATCTACTGATTCACCCGGGAGCTGAGAAGGAAGGTTCCCCCGTGTCCACAAGTGGGATGCGGCATATACTCTCGCAGCTGATGGTCTGAGGGATTTGGACCCAAGACTGATGTCAGGAAAGCCATTTATCCTTTTGGGGGAGCAGTCACTGAAAGGGGAGATACAGGCTGACAAGGTGAGGAACTGGACCTGGTCAAGTTGACTCCTGAGTGCATTGGGAGGAAGCCCTACTTAACAAAAATGTGCATACCTCAATGTGAACCTGGGAGCCAGGTTCTTGCTGGGTCCCTCCCTCTGCCCCTTGGGTGTGAGCTGCACCCATGTGGCCACCAGGGGCACAGCTTTTGGGGTGGCATCTGAACCTAGCATGGTTGAGGCTGAGGCTGCGCAGTGACAGTGGTGAGCTTCCAGGTCACCATGTGCCATACATGTGCCCCAGATCCTGAGCCTGGTAGGGGATGCTTCAGCAATTCTGGTTTGCATGGGTACAGACCAGCAATGTGTGGAGACCTGAGCTGACTCAAGTTCATATGTAAATCCTGCTCCGAGTGGGAAACCTTGTGGGAGAGACCTTCATGAGACATCAAACTCTCAATGATTGGATGGGATTCTAGCTACTGAGATTTGGGTATTAATGCAGATGCTTCCTAGGTTGTACCTCTTTGTTGATGAGGGTCAGCAGCCTTTGGGGTACATATGATTTGAATAAACTCTGTGATTTATTCTGAAAAAATGCCCAAGCCATTAATTTCACTGAATTTAAAGTGTTTGTTCTGAGCAGAACTTGGACCGCTGACTCATAACTATCTGCTGGTTCACTCCCTTTGGCTGCAATGGGCAGGGCTGGGCCACGTGATGTCAGGAGCCGACAGCTCCATCTAGGTCTCCCACATGGGTGACAGGTACTCAAGTATCTGACTGATTGCTGCTCTCCCAGGGAACATGAGCAGGAAGTTGGATTGGAAATGGAGCAGCCAGGACTCAAACCATGCTCTCTTTTGGGATGCCAGTGTCGCAGGCTGTGGCTTCATTGGGTGTGCCATAATGCTTGCCCCAAACAATACCTCCCTCCTCTTCTTTAAATTTTAAATGAATAATGCATTGGCCTCTTTGGAGACAGCTATCATGTAGAATGCCTTACCTTCTGATATATGGGATCCTTGCTTTGTAGTTTCACTTAACTTTTAAAATATAAATATTTTAAATATTAATTAAAATATTTAAAGTTAAATTAAAATGTTTAACAATATTTACTTAAAATCACTTTAAAATATAACTCTTTTCACTAAACTCAGAGCTAATTTTAAAGGCCTATTTAGTCCTGGCTAATAGTTTTTGCAGGATATCTTTTTTTTTTTTTTTTGAAGATTTATTTATTTTTATTGGAAAGGCAGAGTTACAGAGATAGAAACAGAGATAGAGAGAGAGCTTTCCTATTAGCGGATTCCCTCCCCAAATGGCTGCAATGACTGGAGTTAGGCTAGTCCAAAGCCAGGAGCAGCGAGCTTCTTCTGGGTCTCCCACATGGGTGCTGAGTCCCGAGGACTTGGGCCATTCCTCCACTGCCTTCCCAGGCCACATGCAGGGAGCAAGATTGGAAGTGGAGCAGCTGGAATTTAAACTGGCAACCATACGGGTTACTGGTGCTGTAGGCTGAGGCTATAATATTGTGCCAGCCCCAGTAGGATATGATTTTTTTTTACTTTTTTTTTTTTAAGGCACCGAGTTTATTTACACCTGTCCCTGCACCCTGATTGCTTTCTGTCCATATTTACAACCCTGGGACAATACTGGATTACTGGATTATCCTTCACATTTTCTGATATTTGGCATCGGGTTCAGACACACTTCATACACACTGGCCTCCTCTCCCTAAACCACTCGCAGAACTAAATTGAGAAAGCATCACAGAGCCCCGTCGGGCTTGGTCCCAGGCTGCGGAGGAGGAACCCGGATGGAACCCGCGGGGCGCGGCTGGAGGACCAGGCGGCTGTCTAGGGCCCTTCACTCCTCTATGACCAGATCCTCCTCCTCCTCCTCCTCCTCCGCCTGGGATGAGCGGGCTGCGGCTGGCTGGCCGGAAGCTCGCGCCCGCTGCTCCTACTCCCTGTGGGTGAGGGCGTCCATCTTCAACCTTCCAAAGTGTCGCTTCAGAGGAAGTCTTCCAATATTTTGGATAAAAGAAATCTGAGCTTGGTTTCTCATTGGAATGGTCAGCATGGCAAGGTACGGCAACAGCTGAGTTTGGAGGCATAAAGCCGACACACAGAAGTCAGAAAAAAGTGCTCTCGCTGCTACGCAATTGTCCCGGTACTTTTTATTTATTAGAAGCCACTGGGGTTTGTGCAAGGGCCGAAAACTGGAACCGCCTCCCTGGCAGTGAGCAAATCCTCGGGCCTGGTTGGAATGCATCACACATCCGTGTGGCTACGGATGTGCTGTACTCACACACGCCATACTCCTGATGACCCGGGGATCCCGCACGAGCCCCCAAATGTGCCGGATTTTGAAATCCCCAGATAATCATCAAGTCTGAAGTCGGTACTGAGGCATAAAGGTGGCTTATTCAGGTTAACCTAGGTCTCCCAGCCACCTCCCCCATCCTAGCATGGCTGGGCGGGGGAGGGGCAGCCGCAGCGAGGCTGCTGCAGGATCCGCAGGGAGGGCAAAAAGAAGCGCGAGCCAGAAAACAGGATATGATTTTTTTTTTAAAGTGGACAAAGGTCATATCTTAACCCCTTTAAGGTTTGTCTTTTGATTTTCTCCCTTTTGCCCTCAAAAAACTTATTTGGCAGATTGTGGGTTTCCCTGCACTCCTGGCTAGTACTGCTGAATTATTTCACAAACTGATTTTGAAACTCAGAAACCGACACTGAGTCTTTATGTTGTCCAGCTGTGACTGTCCTGGTCTCCCTGAAGGGGAGATGGACTTCAGGCAAAGCGAAAGGGAGAAGCCTGTGAGTGACTCCTGCGCACCTGTGAGCAGTGCCCTGCTGCAGGGCGTGCAGCTGTGGAAGCCGGGGAGAAGTCAGAGGAAGTAAGTCAGCAGGTAAGGCCGCAGGGAACCGGAGGAACGCAATCTACAGGATACCCAGAGGTGTGTCTCCTGGAAACACGCAGCTTGGGTCCTTTTCCAGTGGCTGTTCCCAAGGCCCAAGGAGCAGACACCTTTGCAGCTACCCTCACTTATTAGCAGTGCCATCTCCCTCAACAGTTTTGTCGCTGATTCGGATCTCAGGACTTTGTAGAAGGACACGTGATTCAGCTCCGAAGTCCTCTGGATTTGGGAGTGACTGTTGGAATGATCTATATTGTGTGACTTTTCCCACTACACTGTGGATGCAGTCGGGAATGGGTTTATTTATTTGTTTCCATTTTATAGGAAGAGAAAAATCAGTATTCTATTTTTTTTTCTTCAGTTAAACAAATTGAATCTATTATATTCCAGGAGCTACGTTGGGCCCTGGGAGTAGAAAGTTAGCTTGGGCCCGCATGTTGCTTATCTGGGGAAGAGGAGGTGGTGTAGGCAGATGTTTATATTAGAAACTGGAAATGATCATTACAAAGCATCAAGGGATCAAAAATAGAGACATAACTCAGGCTTTCTGCAAGAAGTGAGGCCTGAGCTAAGACTTGAAGGATGACAAAAGGATAGCAAGAAGAACTCTTAGATCATTTCCTAAGTTCTTTCTAGCATCTAACACATGAACCCACACATGGTAGACATCAGCACAATGAATTCAGACAAGAAATACCAGCAGAGGAAATGCTATGAATATACAAAAGACTATGTTCAGAATTACCAAAGATTAATTCTTAGGGAGTCATAGATGCCTTTGAAAAACCAGTGGAAGACATAAATCTTCTCTCTAGCAAAATAAACATGTTGTCAAATTTTAGGGGACACTGTTATTTCTGAGCCCCTGACACCTTTAAGAATGTCTGTTGGGCCCAGTGCAGTAGACTAGTGACTAAAGTCCTTGCTTTGCAGGTTCTAGGATCCTATACAAACGCCAGTTTGTACCCCAGCTGCTCCACTTTCCTTCCAGCTCCCTGCTTGTGGCCTGGGAAAGCAGTAGAGGATAACCCAAAGCGCTGGTACTTTGCACCTGTGTGGGAGACCTGGAGGAAGCTCCTGGCTTCTGGCTTCAGATCAGCTCAGCTTTGGTGGTTGTGGCTAATCGGGGAGTGAACCAGTGGATGGAAGATCTTTCTCTATGACTATGCTTCTCTCTGTAAATCTAACTTTCCAATAAAAATAAATAAATCTTTAAAAAAGAGCAATAAGTGATATGATCCATTTATGGTTATCATAAAAAAAACTCTGTTGTGGGAACTGAGAACAGTGAGGCATTAAAAAAAAAAAACAACACATTCGTGTTATTATGAAGTAGGGGACCAACATAGGTCCCCTTGTACATATAGCAGGGAGGCTGAGTTAGAGGGAGCTGGAACTGGAGGCAGGCAGTTTCCTTCAGAATTGCTGGGATAGATTTGTAAATGTGATATAACCCAAATTACGATAAGGCTGCAGAATGCAGAAGAGTGGCTGGGTGGAGCTCAAATAGGAACCGGTTGGCAGCTGAATGGGATTGACACTGCGGAGCAGGAAGGAGTTAAGGTTACCTTGCTGCTGTTTTGGAAGGCATAGCAGGTGGTGGTGATTCTCAGTGACACAGGAAATGCAGGTGAATGTATTTTTGAGTTATGAATGGGCTGATGGAGAGAGAGTCCAGGAGCAGGAGAAGTGAGGAATTCAGTTTTAACCATGGTGAGTTCACCTGAGTGAAGTGGAGGAGTAGCAGATATGACAAAAATCCTAAAAGAGCAGAGGGTTATGGGAGAATGGGGTAGAGATGTTAATTTTAGCAGCCCCATAGGACAGTGAGGAGGGTGGGGGCCTGGTTCCAAGGCTGAGGCAGATCTTCCAACAAGGTTGGGGGAGGCACAGCACTTCGGGAGTGTTGGTTGCAGAGGCAGGGATTTTCAGGAGATGCACAGGGTTCCTAGGATTTTTGTGACAACACCCCCACGCAGTCAGTTCCTTAAAAGAACAAGGATGTAGCACTTGACACTCTTGGAGGGTGGAAGTAAAAAATGCAGCCATGGGTAAAGTTATGCTCCCCGATCCCTACCTTGCTGCGCTCTGGAAATTACAGGCAGGGTCCTTCCCCGTCTCCTCCCAGCCTCTGGCGGTTGGTGGCCATCTTTAGAGTTAGTGGGTGGGGAATACATCATGTCAACCTCTGCCTTGGCTGTTGTATGATGCTCCCTGTTCATCTCTCTTCCTGTCCGAAGAACACTGATCCTGTTTGTATTACATCAGCAATGACCTTGTTTCCAAGAAAGATCACATTCTGAGGTCCCAGAGGTTTAGGGCTTCAACATATCTTTTGGGGGGAACCATTTCTTTATCAGAGAAGACCTTGTCTTTAGCTCCAGGAGAAAACAAGGATAGGGCCCGGCGGCGTGGCCTAGTGGCTAAAATCCTCACCTTGAACGTCCCGGGATCCCATATAGGCGCCGGTTCTAATCCCAGCAGCTCCACTTCCCATCCAGCTCCCTGCTTGTGGCCTGGGAAGGCAATCGAGGACAGCCCAATGCTTTGGGATCCTGTATCCGGGATCCTGTATCCGTGTGGGAGACCTGGAGGAAGTTCCTGGCTCCTGGCTTTGGATCAGCACAGCACTGGCCGTTGCGGTCACTTGGGGAGTAAATCAGCAGACAGAAGATCTTCCTCTCCGTCTCTCCTCCTCTCTGTATACCTGACTTTGTAATAAAAATAAATAAATCTTAAAAAGAAAACATGGAGCATTCAGAAACAGAGTAGGACTTTTGTTGGCCACAGACTCCAGGAAGCCCAATGCAGTGGTGGTGGTGGTGGTGTGCTGGGATTCTGATCAGAGGAGGCGCAAGAGGAAAAGCTTATGACATTCTGGGTGACAAGACTACTGGGAATGCGGTGCATGGGATGTTACCACGAGGAATCAAATACAGCTGTAGTCTGAGGTGCAGCCACCATGAACTTGGCATGTGGAATGGCAAAGTCATGCTTACAGCAACGGACTCTGGGTAAGCACCCACCGATGGCATTATTGGATCTACTGCCTGGTCAGTCACCACCTACTGATGTTACTTTGCTGAAGAAAGGCCTGCTTCTAGAAGATCCCTGGGTTTTATCCACTATGGTTGGGTTTTCCTAAAAGCTGCCCAAGTCTTTTGTTTTCTTCTTGCTGTTTCTTGCAGATGAAAGTTCTTGTCTGATAGGTGTTTTTGTTCTCATAACTTTTTTTTTTTTAGATTTTGAAGATTTCTTCTGTTCCCAAAGATCTTAAAAGTGAACGTAGGGGGCTATTTGATGTAGAGGTTAGGAGCATTGCTTGGAATGCCTACATCCTGTAGCAGAGTGCCTGGGCTTGAGTTCCAGTTCCGCTCCCATGTCCAGCTTCCTGCTGCCTACCTGGGAGGTAGCAGGCGATGGTTCAAGTGGTCGGGTCCTTGACACCCACATGGGAGAATCTGGCTTAGTTCCTCACTCCTGATTTCAGCCCAGCTCAGCCTTACATAGTGTGGATTTGGGGGGAATGAACCAGCAGGTGGGCAGTCTCTGCTTATGTCTTTTGCCTTGCTCATGTTCCAATTTTAGGGTATGTGCTGCCAAAGCGAGCACTTCTCTCTCTTTCTAAAATAAAAAGCAAAAAGTAAAGTCACTGAATAAAACTGAGAAAACTATCTACTTACTCCTTTTATTACTCTCATGAATTCCAAAACAACTAAAAAGCAAAAATTGCAGTCACTGAATAAAACTGAGAAAACTATCTACTTACTCCTCTTTTATTACTCTCATGAATTCCAAAATAACTTTTAAGTCAAAAGGTTGTTACCATATTGCAAAAGCATTCTGAGTATGCGCTCTGTATTATTTCTTTTAGAAAATTCCTTTGTCTATGCAGGCAGTGAAGAGAATTAATGCTCTGGCTTCTGCTCTACATCTTGCTGCTTGCTTGCATTCTTTATTGAACAATTTCTTAATTATACCTCCAGCTGTTTTATACACTATTTGATCCAGTCTCATGAAGGGCTGTACAAATCTTTTCTGTAGAAATAGTTTCACAAAAAGAAGCCTCGGCCTAGGGTGCAGAGCTGGAGTGCCGGTTCAGGAAGTAGCATTCCTGAAGTGATCCATGGTTGCAGGGAAGGACTTTTTAGCACCCCTGTGGGGTCATCAACAGAGCAGTGTGGTGAGTTACATGGCACTGCTTTGGAGTTCAAGTTGTTTCTTCATTGTAATTGTACAAATTGTGCTTGCAGCTATTTTCAAAAGTCACGTAAGAAGGAACTATCGTATAGTGGGATGTTCCCCAAGAGTTAATATGCATGTCAGTTAGCCGGACATATTTTTATAATACAGGGATGAGTCGGTGAAGCTGGATGAAGCCTGGAAAGCAGCACTTGTAACAGGGCCCCAAGTGACGCTGCTCCTGCTGGTCCAGCACTTGTTCTTGGTGACATCAGAATTGGGGGAGCCTCTTGAAGGAGTCCGCTGATGGCAGTATCCTCTGGAACTCTAAGACGGGAGGAATGCCATCCGGGTTGTTTATCTACAATTATGAAATCCATGAATGATGAAAAGCAAGAGTTGTTTTGTGACTCCTTGGGAGGTAGTGACGGGTTTGAACTCACTATCCATCACTTTCTGTTTTGTCAGAGTATTCATGTTTTCATTGCAAAAGTACTGGTGTGTTTCATTACAGAAAGCTGCCTTTGACTGCTAGCATGGACTTTTAGGTGCAATCTATAATCACAATCTGAAATCAAAGAGTTGTGAGTTCTGGAGAGGTTGTTTGGCAGTCTGTATCCCACATCAGAATCCCTGGGTTTGAACTCTCCAGCTTCCTGTTTTACCCCAGCTTCTTGGGGGGCAGTGGTGATGACACAAGTGGTTGACTCTCTGCTAACCTCGTAGGAAACCTGGATTGAGTTCCATGCTTCTGGCTTTGTCCTGGCCCAGTCCCATCTTTGGGTATCTAGGGTATAAACCAGGGTACAGAAGATTTCTGTCTGGTTGTCTATCTCAAATAAAATAAAAATAAGTAAATAAAAATATTCTAAATTCTGAAATACCTGAGACTCAAAGTTTGTGAACCTGTAATAATTTTTGAAATGGTCACCTCTCCACCATCTTCCTTTGCCTGGGAATTGTTTTCAACTTCAGGGAACTGGGCCTGATCTTGTTCTCTGTCCCCAGCTTCCTCCCTTGTTACCAGTCGTATATTACTTGATCAAGAATTGGAGCCCTGACCCAAACTGGGCCAATCTGACTCTGTCTGTGGGCATGCAGAGTTGAGGCTCATGGATGTTTGTCGATTGTGGTTGCTGGCACGAAGCAGGTAAGAATCAGCCTGAGAAGCCGTGAGGGCTGGAGTGTAGGAAGAGCAGAAAAGAAAGCAGGTATAAAGAAGGGAAGAGGATGGCAGTCTGTTAGCCTCAGATGAGACCAGAGCACATAAGCTGTAGTGTGAGATGTAGCTTGGGATGTAGTAGGAGAACAGGAAGTACTTATTTGGTCTTTGTCCCCGGGTCCTGGTACCCTTGGGATTTTCCTAGTGAGGGTGTGAGTGGAATCTCCTGTTGTTTATCAAAAGTCCGTTCTATTTATGCCTGAATATATTCCAGTAAGCTTACTGGATAGATTTTTGGAGGAGGGAGACTGATTGCCATAGTTCTAACTATGTGATTATAGGGTTTGGAATTTTTCATCCCTTCTAGATCTGTGGAAGGAGAGAAGGGTTGGAGATGGAGTTAATCCATCAATGGCCAATGATTTAATCAACCATACTTATGGAATGGAACCTCTGTGAAAATCCTGAACCATGAAAAGAGAACACACCTCACCTCCATGGAGAGGAAGTCCTGCCACTCCAGACACTTCTGATCTGGCTCTGCTTACTTCCTAACTGGCTGTTCCTGGGTATCCTTTATGATAGTCTTTATCATAACTAATGAAAACAAGTCCTCTGCATTCTTTTGTTTCATGGGCTTAAATTCAACCAACCACAGATCACATTTGGGAAATAACACTGACCATGTACAGAATGTGTTTTCCTCTTGTTATCCTCTAAACACAGTATAACAATTATTCAGTTTTTCCATTATACTAGATATGTTAAGCAATGTAGACATAATTTAAAGTATAAGGAATGCTTTGCAAATACTATGTAGTTTTATGTAAGCAACGGGAATGCTCTAGGATGTTGGCACCCATGGGATCCTAGAGTCATCCTCCTGAGGAACCACTCTAAACACTTTTCTTGTTGTGGCAAGCTAAGCCTCTGCTTGTAGCACCAGTATCCTATATGGGTGCTGGTTCAAGTTCTGGTTGCTCCACTTCTCATCCAGCTTCATGCTAATGTGCCTGAGAAAGCAGAGGAAGATGGCCCAGGTCCTTGGGCCCTTGCAGCCAGGTGGGAGACACAGAAGCAGCTCTTGGCCAATGGCTTTGGTCTGACCCAGCTCTGGTCATTGCAGTCATTTGGGGAGCAAACCAGCAGATGGAGCATCTAGTGCTTTCTCTCTCTTTCTCTGTCTCTTCTTCTCTGCAAGTCTGCCTTTCAACTAAAAATAGATCCTTTTTAAAAAAACATTTTTGTGTGTGTGCATTCTGGGAGTGATTATCATAAGTCCTGAATCTGGGGAAGGGCTATTGACCAAGTCAATCTGAAGAGTGGGTAGCCTGGCCACACACACTGCTTGAAAATGAGGTGGGCACAGTCTTGTGGGCACTGAGCCCTTCATCTGTGGGGTCTGTGTCCTCCGGGTAGTGTCAGAGTTGGATTAAATCATAGGGTGTTCAACTAGTTGCATCAGTAGAAACATGGAGAATTGCTTGTTGTGGGAAACTGGTCCATTTGACTTTGGAAGTGTTTGAGTAGAAAATGTTTCCCCTCACACAGACTGAGGGCAAGGGCAGAAGCTTCTTCAATCCCATGGCTTTGAAATCTGTGTGTTTAGTCACTGCCCTTTCTATCCTTGAGTTCTTCTATCTTAAAATAAATTCCTACCTTTGTGAGCACTAGATAAAGGGATTGCCTCTGCCTTGCAACACCAAGGGCCAAACAAAAAAACAGTCACATAATTTTAGGTGGAGAATTGGTTTTCAAACCCTGCAAAATGGATATGTAAATCAAACTCCCAGGTGAGTGCTGATTGATTATTATTATTATTTTTTAAATTTCTGGTCCCCCTCCTCCAACCTACTAGGTCTCATTACCCTCGCTTATCTTCAAAGGCAAAGTTAGTCTGTCGTTGGGAGTCTTTAGGATTGATTCACATCCCAGAAGTACAGTGGGCTTAACATGGAGCTACCTATGCAGCAATTCAAAGCTCCAAAACCCCACAGCTGGTCGCCTGGCGCCAAGTGGCGCACTGGCTGCCCAGGGACAGGTCACCACGTGGACGTAGTGGCTGGAATCCAGGCTCCAAGCATGGAGATGATCCTGGCCTTGCACCCACCAGCAGCCAAAAGGCTGCTGGAATTTTAAATCCCCAGGACCCAAGCTCGCCCCCTCCCCAATCCCATCCACCGCTCCAGGATGGCAGCGGGTGTGGCCCTCCAAACTTTCCCCTTCGGTTTACTCACCGTAAAAGAAGCAGTCTGGAGTTCAGGCAGGCCCGTGGACGCGGTGGCTGGAATCGGGGCTCCAAGCATGGAGAGAATCCCAGCCTGGCATCCACTGATTGATTAATTTTTATGCTGAGCAACCGCCACCGAGACCAGAATACTGCTTGTCCACAGGTCAGTCTGTTCTCTTGCAGTAGGAAAATCTTCCCGGGAAGCCAAATGATAATGAGAAGATTGCTTGATGAATGCAGACAGAACCACATAATTAGGGGATATAAGCAGCCAGTCTCCAAACTGGTATAGCTGCAGGCGCTTGCCTCCCTTTCAGGATGTACTGAACCTGCCAAGTGGGATGCACATGTGTCTGTGCTAGGGCATCCTTGGAAAGCCAGACCACTCAAATCAGTTCACCCATAAGCCAAGCCAGCTAATGAGCCATTTAGCTAAAATTAGTATTTGTCAAAATATTTCATGTGTGATGGAGTGGTTTCCATAGTGTTCTGTGTGTTTTCCCCCTAAGGTGACTGGTGGCTGTTTCATGTCATGCAGTTCTTTTTGTTTGGTTTTTCTCTTGCGCCCTCCCCCTCTCTCCTCCCTTCCACTTCAAAGACATTCTTGCTCTTTTGTTGGCCTCTCACACTTCCCCCCCCCACCCACCTCTTTCATCTTACTACCACGGAAGTCTGCCTAGAGCTGAAGACTGGCAATCGGGGCTTGAGAAGGCTGAACTAGGGCAGCCCTAAACTATGAAGTGCCCCATAAGTGCAGTGGATGGAGCAAAGCTGAACTGGAGTTGGTGGGAACATGGTGGGTCTAGGGGGAGCTGCCAGGAGTTAGAGTCAGAGCTTCCAGATAACTTGGAACAGCAAGGCCAAAGCGGCAAGAGTAAAGTCATCATGTGTAAGTCACACCAGGAGTCCAGGTTGAGCCCAAAGAGAGGACAATCCAACAGTTCGAAGCAAGTAGGCAGTCACAGTTATTTTGTAATTTCATTGCCCATGAACTATCATAACATTTTCTGTGAACCTAAAACTGCAGCATGCCCTTTCTGGAAAAATTTATGCAACATTGAATTAGCTTAAATCTAGAGTTGCTCAATTCAGGGGTTGTGTTTTACTTATGATTCATCAACTTTTCCAGAGTTTTGAAGCTTTCCTTTCGACTGCTTGTTGTCTGCTCCTCA
This sequence comes from Ochotona curzoniae, assembly GCF_017591425.1. NCBI lineage: Eukaryota > Metazoa > Chordata > Mammalia > Lagomorpha > Ochotonidae > Ochotona > Ochotona curzoniae. Next base: position 5,683,214 of record NW_024466454.1, read on the forward strand.
GACTTTTGTGTAGTAAATGTCACTACTGAGCAGATTACTCTAAATCCAGTTTATGGCTGTATGGTGAAGTGTTTTAGTGAAAAGATGAGACACACTCGTTGGCAACATTCTAAGCTCCGTGCTTCTTCAAATTTTGTGACAACTAAATGATGAAAACATTAACTAGATTAAACAGAATTAACATTTTAAAAAGATTTATTTTGTTTATTTTTATTGGAAAGGTACAGCTACAGAGAGAAGGAGATACAGAGAGGAAGATCTTCCATCCTCTGATTCATTCCCCAAGTGGCTGCAAAGGGTGGAGCTGAGCTAATCTACAGCCAGGAGCCAGAAGCTTCTTCCAGGTCTCCCATGAACGTGCAGGGTCCAAGGCCATCCTCTACTGCTCTCCCAGGCCTCATGCAAGGAGCTGGAAGGGAAGTGGAATAGTCAGGATACATACGAGCCAGTGCCCATATGGGATCACTGTACATGCAAGGCAAGGATTTAGCCACTAGGCTATTGCACCAGGCCCTAAGATTACTCTTAAAGGTATATATTTCTGTGTAGGAAAGACAGAGAAAAAGAGAACAAAGAAGGTAAGAAATAGTTCCAAAATATTGAATCACTCTTCAAATATCTGCACTGGCAAGACTAGATCAGACCAAAGCCAGGAGCCAAGGGCTTGGTGCAGGTCTCCCTCGTGGGCATGGCAGGCAGGGATATAGCCACCTGAGTCATCTCGGCTACCTTCAGGGTCTGCATTAACAGGGAAGCTGGAGTTAGGAGCCAAAGTCAGGTGCTGGGCACAGATCTTCTGGAATGTGAGCATCTTTTTTTTAAAAAAAGATTTATTTATTTTTATTGGAAAGTCAGATTTACAGAGAGAAGCATAGACAGAGAGAAAGATCTTCCATCCACTTTTCACTCCCCAAGTAGCTGCAATGGCTGGAGCTGATCCAAAGGCAGGAGCCAGGAGCTTCTTCCAGGTCTCCCACCTAGATGCAGGGTTCCAAGGCGTTGGGCCATCCTCTGCTGCTTTCACAGGCCACAAGCAAGAAGCTCCAGGGGAAGTGGAGCAGCTGGTTTATGAACTGGTGCCCATATGGAATCCCGGCACGTGCAAGGCAAGGAATTTAGCCACTAGGCCACCATGCTGGGCCCAGAAGGTGGGCATCTTAGCCACTAAGTCAAATGCTTGACTCACACACATTATTTTTAAAGTTCCTTTTACCAAATAAAGCCTCTGCATAGCCTCAGCCCCTCATTTGCATTTTAGCTTAAAGTTGAAGTCGAAGGCCATTCTTTCATGCTGGCACACCAGCCGGAAGGTGGCTGCAGCTCTGGTGGTCTGAGGATGCGGGCTTGGGTCGGGGAGAGCTAGGGGCATAGCACTGGTAGGCATGTGGGAACATGGAAGCTCACCTCTAGGAAAGCGGAATGAACCTGGGGCTTTCCCCATGTGCTTGGCCCTTGGGTGAAGGGAGGGGAAAGCCCCAGGTCAGCATGCTGGCATGGGGTCCTGAGGGACCAGGCCTGGGAAACCTCAGTGGGTCTGGATGTTGGGTGCATGAAGGGGTAAGGCACCAGCTCATGTGCCAGGAGCTTGGGACTCTGGTGGGCAGGCAGAGCTCAGCACACCACCCACTGGACTCCTGGAGGCTGGGTTGGAAAACCCATGCACTCCTGGGCATAAGGAATATGGATTGATTAGGGGAAGGAGCAAGGGGATATGCGGAAGGGAGCACTGCTGTGGGAGTGCGTTGCAGGTGAGGAATGACACCTGAGGGACTCCCAATGATAAGACCACTGTACTTGCAGGTAAGTGGGGACTGAGACCTGGCTGTTTGGAGGGGAGAGACTGGTACATCAGTCTGATGTACCACACACACAAGAGAACCAGGTCTGGGAGTAGAGTCTGTGGGGGATATGTAGGCCTCAGTTGTGTAAGCTCAAGTAGTGTGTTTAAGAGTTGGGATGGTGACAGACTGAGCTAGGTGTGACCATGAATCCTGTTGACACTCATGGGTACAGGGACCGAGAATAGTCTGGGCAGGTCCAGGCTGCAGCACCCATATGCTCACCCTAAAACAGGGTGTGGGGTTGCTGGCCCACAGTATCTACTAGCTCATACAAAGTCCAGAATGGAGGGGGCAGGTTATGCCAGGTAAGGAGCTAGCACCTGATGGCAAGCGTGAGATCTAGGTTTGGGAGTAGGCTGGCGGGAGGTGGCTAGAATATGGGAAATTCTCCTACTGAATCATAGCTTCCACTAATGAATAGGTGGTCCAGGCCTGGGTGTAGGGCAGCCTGGGCAAGGTAGATCCACCTGTTGGCAAGTGTGTGGGTTGGTTTTGGAAGAGGGTGGACAAGACAGGGCTGAACAAACCTTAGTCTGCTGGCAAGTGCAGAAACCAGGCTGGAGTGCAGGACTTGGCTGTCAGACTTACCAGTTTGCAAGAGCCAGGGATTAGAGCAGACTCAACCTGCAGGGCCAGGTTGCAGCACCGGCCAGTGAGAGTTGGAACTAGAGGCAGACAGGGTCAGGCCAGGCTGCATCTGATGGCAAAGGCCAAGACAGGTGAGGGACTATGCCAAGCTGGGTCAGAGCAACTACTGGCATGTGCAAAATCTGTGTCTGGGAACAGACCTGGTTGGGGAGCTGAGGGGATGCTTTGGCTGGGTGGTGGTTCACACTGGTGAGTGCAAGGGCCAGAGTGGGGTCTGCGGTCTGGGCATGACTGCAGTGTCCCTTGGCACGGGTGTGTACTGGTTCTGTAGTGCTCCAGACTGGGCTAGACACCAGCACCATCTGGTGCTTGTGGGAGCCATGCTGGGTATAGGATGGGCTAGATTAGATCTCTGTCCCTGCTGAGCCGTGTGTGAGCTGAGTCTGATTGTGGACCAGGCTTGGCTGGCACCCAAGAGTAAGAACCAGAATGGGTGTAGGCTGGTCAGGAAAGGCCACTGTTCCTGCTAGGACAAGATGTGGACTGAGTTGGGCTGGGCCATGGACCCACCTGTGTGTATGGAAGATCTGGCATGGGGAGAGGTTCTGATGGAGGAGCTTGGGGAACTCCTCTGTTGGGACACAGTCCCTACAGGTGAGCTCAAGAACCAAGACAGAGAGCAGCCCAGACCAGGTGAGGTTATGGTACCCATTAGCATGCATTTGGTTCAGGTCAGGTGTGAGCCAGGCTGGGCCAGCTCCTATCACCTGCTGGCAAATCTGAGATCAAAAATGGTGTGTGGGTCATACCAAGTAGGGCCACAATACCAGCCAGTTCACATGAGGATTGGGCCTTGAGGCTGGCTGGGCTGGGCTAGGCTGTAGCCCCCACCAGCATGAACTGGAACTGGGGGTGAGCTGTGCCAGGCCAGGCTACAGCACTCACTGGCAAATGCTGAGGTGAGGCAGGACATGCCAGTCTGGGCAGCAGTGCACAGCCAACCTGGGGCGAACTGGTTAAGGGTGTTTTGGGGAGTGCGGGGTAGTGGGGCTTTCCTGCTAGGCCACTATTCCCACTGGTTAGTGTGAGAGCTGGGACTGGGGGCAGACCAGGCCAGGCAGGGCTACAATACTTGTTGGCCTGCATGTGATTTGGATCTGGGGAGAGTCAGGCTGGGTTGATTGTTCCTACTGGTACATGCATAAGCCAGAGTGGGTGCGGGTTGGTTGGGCTTTGCTACAACATCAGCTGGCAGATGCTGGCACTGGAGGCAAATTCTGTCAAGCTAAACTGCAGAACCACCTGGAGAGTGCAAGATCTGGGACTGGGAGTGGACCTATTAGGGAAACAGTGGGCACCTCCCTCTTGGGTTGCCACTCCCCCTGGTAAGCATGAGAACCAGGACCAGGGCAGACATGGCTAGACAGAGTGGCACCTGCTGGCACCAGTGTGGGCTGGATTGTGGGGCTGGTTTGGTTGAACTAGACTTCAGTGCCCATTGATGTTTATGACAGCTGAATGGGATGTGGGACAGACTGGACCATTCTGCTTTACATATTGTCAAGTATGGGAACCAGGGCAGGGTTTGAGCCTGGTAGGTGGTTATTGAAGGTCACTCTGATCAGACTGAAGCTTCTGCTGGTTTATGTGAAGGCCGAGTGTGTGGTGGGCAGGATCAGGCCGGGCTCCAATACCATTGGTTTGTGTAGAAGACAGGGCTGGAGACAAAACTGACCCAGCAAATGCAACCACCAGTGTGTGCATAGTCTGATTAGGGTGACTGTTGGACCCTGTATTAACAGGCACACACTAGAATCAGGTCTGGGCACACACTAGAATCAGACGAGGTTTCTTTGGGGATCCTTCTAACTGAACTAAATTGTTGGACTCAGAACTCCAACCATAGGGAGAATTTCAGATTCCATGGTCTGACCATGGAGTGATGTGTCAGAGCTGGGCCTCCTCAGTGTTTTGATGGAGCAGTGGACAGCATATCCAGATGCACATGAAGGATATGGTAGTGCATTGGAGCCTGCAGGGGACACATATTACCATAACAGAGGATGGAGGCCAGAACAGGTTGATCAACTACGCCAGCCAAGTGTTGGCATGAACACCTGGGCAAATGGAGCTCTAAGATGGACTATGTCAGCCAGTGGATTCTGGAGGGATTTCATTGTGCTTTTGAGTGGTGAGATCGGCAGCAATTCAGAACTGTTAGACTATCAAAACCTGTTTAGCGGGACCCTTGGAGTATGCTCCACGTTGGGGACCCTGCATGGTTGGGAGGCTGTGTGTGGCTTCTCCCCTTGTCTCTTCCCTTCCCCCAGATACAGGAAGAAGAAAAAAAAAAAGAATGTGGAAACAATGCTCTCAGCCCACTTTCCTCTATTCCTTTACCTTCGCAGCCTATACGTAAAACTATCAACAATTTAAAAAAAAAAAGTTGAAGTAGAAGCAGCCTGAGATAAATTAGCTTAAAATGAAAGTGATTCCAAGAGATCAAGTAGAAAAAAGGAAGGCCCAAAGTTGAAAAAGTCTTGCAAATCATGTAAAATACTGTTCATTTGGTAAATGCGTGTTCTGAGGAGTTGGTTTAGGTAAGAGCTCCGGGGTGATAATCTAGACCAGCACTCTACTTGAAGTAGATTATGAGCTATGTATGGGATTTTCAGCTTTCTGTCAGCCTTGTTGGAAGCGTTGATAGGTGGGGCTGGTACAGTGGTGCTGCAGCTAATCCTGTGACCTGTGGTGCCTCATCCCAATATGGATGTCAATTAGTGTCCTGGCTGATTCAGTTCTGATCCAGTTTTTTACTTGTGGCCTGGGAAAGCAGCAGAGGATGGCCTAAGTCCTTGGAACCTTGAAGCCACGTGGGAGAACTAGATGAGGCTTTGGATCCGTTGAGCTCTGCCAGTTGCAGCCATTTGAAGAGTGAACCAGCAGTTGTTAGATGGAAGATGGTTTTATCTGTCTTCTCTCTGTAAAATCTGCTTTCCAAATAAAAAATAAATCTCTCACTTCTTTAAACAAAATTTGATAAGGACAATTACATTAAAAAAACATAAAGTGATTTAACCCAGTAGATCAAAACTATTATTTCAACACAAGCTGTTAAAATTATTATTATTTTTTTTTCTTAAGATTTATTTTTATTATTTTTTCATTAGAAAGGCGGATATACAGAGAGGAGAGACAGAGAGGAAGATCTTCCATCCGATGATTCACTCCCCAAGTGAGCGCAACGGGCCGATACTATGCTGATCCGAAGCCAGGAGCCTCTTCCGGGTCTCCCACGCGGGTGCAGGTTCCCAAAGCTTTGGGCCGTCCTCGACTGCCTTCCCAGGCCACAAGCAGGGAGCTGGAAGGGAAGCGGGGCTGCCGGGATTAGAACCGGCGCCCATATGGGATCCCGGGCGTGCAAGGCGAGGACTTAACCACTTGCGCCACCGCGCCGGGCCCTAAAATTATTATTATTTAAAGACATATTTGTTTTTATTAGAAAGACAGATATACAGAGAGAAGGAGATATATAAAGAAAAATCTTCTGTACACTGGTTCACTCCCCAAATGGCAGCAATGGCCAGAACTGAGCTGATCCAAAGCCACAAGCCAGGAGCCAGGAGCTTCCTCTGGGCCCCCAATAGGTGCAGGGTCCCAAATGCTTTGGGCTGTCCTCCATTGCTCTCCCAGGCCACAAGCAGGGAGTTGGAATAGAAGTGGAGTAGCCAGGACAAAAACTGGCTTCCATATGGGATCTGGAATGTGCAAGGCAAAGATTTAGCCACTATGCTATCGTGCCAGGCCCAGCTGTTAAAATTATTAAAAAATAATTTACATCCTTTCATATTAATTCTTTGAAGTGTGTGTTTGTCGTGTTTAAGGCACATCTTGATCTGGATGCTCAGTGCTCACTTGTGGCTCTGTGCTGCCTGTGGAATGGAGCAGCTGCAGGCACAGTGACGTATCTGGGCTGCTTATCTCCAGTTTTTCCCAGATCCTCGCTCAGCAAACTTCCAGAAGTGCCTTTTCGCAGGATCTAACGGTTGACTCGCTTTGGGTGTTGCCTGGTTGCCATCACTTTAACTGTGGTTTGTCTTGCCGGAGCGTGGGTGTGCCCCAGTGTCCACAGCCATGGTTTCCAGCTGACGGAACGTGCCTCCCTGGCGGCTGTGTGGGTGATCACCATATCACCGTCCCTCACTCGGACTCTCTCCTTCTCTACCTCTCGCCTCCCACTCATCTCCTTCCCATTTTGGATAAAAGTAGTTTTGTTGCTTTTTGATCTGATTAGAAGAATAATAATGTGTGCTTAGAAAAGGAAACAAATAAAATGGAAATCAAATGTAGCTTATTAGACAATCACCGGTTCTTCCAGTATTGCACACACACACTTATGAAAACAGATTCATACAATGTGTGTCATTTTCTCTTTGTCTTTCACAAATCAATAAACACAGATTGATATTCGCATAGAGCTTGGCTTCTCTGCTCTTCATGCTCTGCCTGATGTTCCCTAGATGCATTTCCAATACTTTTTAAAAAAAATAAATAATATTTATTTGGAAGACAGAGTGCCAGAGAGAAGGAAGAGACAAGAGAGCTCTTTCCTCTGCTGAATCACTTCCCAAAGGAGCACCGTGGTGGGGCCTGGACCAATCAGGAATTCCATCCACAGCTGCCATGTGGGTGGAAGGAACAGAAGCACTTGGGCTGTTAAGACACATCAGTAGGGTGTTGGTTGGGAGACAGGGCAGCCGGACCCTGGTATGGGCCGCCTGTATCACGGGAGGTGGTCTTCCCCACTGGATCACAACACCAGCCATTCCATGGTTTTGAAAACCAGCCTCTTATTGTTAGATATTCAGGCTGTGTCCTGTTTTTCTCTCTGAATCACCAGCACATCCTTCTCATACATGCTTCTTCGCATGGGATCTCATTGTCTCCTAAGAAGGCATTTCTACAGCAGGCCACGTTTTGATGGCCAGGGCTCTGTCATTCTTCAGGAGCTCCTGCAGTTTGCTTTCCACACGACAGGGGAAGAGATTGTCATCTGACCTCTTGTTTGGCATGGCATGTCAGCAATCCTTTTTACTCACACTTAGTTTAGTTTGAATCTTCCTAATTGTGCTTTTAACATTCTAGAGACATCTCCACATTCAATTAAATACATGGAGATGTTCCAAGTTTTGAGTGAATTATTTACCAAATACCTCTAATCAATTTCAGATTTGTAGGAGGATCTGCCTGGTGTATTAAACAGGGCGGCTTGAGAGTGTCCAAGAAGGAACAACTCAAAATCTATTTTTTAAAAGATTAAAAACTTTTATTTGAAAGCAGAGCTACACAGAGAGAATGAGAGAGGTCTTTCATCACTGGTTCACTCCTCAAATGTCTACAACGACTGGAGCTGAGCCCATCCAAAGCCAGCAGCCAGGAGCTTTTTCTAGGTCTCCTACGTGGATACAGGCACCCAAGGACTTAGACCATCTTTCACGACATTCTCAGCTTAAAAACAGGGAATAGGGGGCATGATCCCATGTGGGATGACAATGTCACAGGCAGAGATTTAGCCGAGACTTAGCTTACTATACCAAGGCACCAGCACCTTAAAATCTATCTTTAAAAATAGTTACTTTATGGGCCCAGTCTGGTGGCCTAGTGGCCAAATCCCTGCCTTGCAACTGCTGGGATCCCATGTGGGCACCGGTTTGTGTCCCAACTGCTCCATTTCCCTTCCAACTCCCTGCTTGTGGCCTGGGAAAGCAGTCCAGGACGGCCCAAAGCCTTGGGACCCTGCACACATGTGGGAGACCTGGAGGAAGCTCCTGGCATCGGATCAGCTTAGCTGTGAGATTGTGGTCACTTGGAGAATGAATGACTGGATGGAAGATCTTTGTCTCTCTTCCTTTGTCTCTCTTCCTCTCTGTAAATCTGCCTTTCCAATAAAACCAAAAATGAACATTTAAAAAAAAAAAAAAAAAAACCTATGTGTTTGAAAGGAAGAGCTAGTGAGACAGAAAGCTCTATCTGCTGGTTAAATCCCAAATGTCCACAGTGACCAGAACTGGGCCAGGCTGAAGCCAGGAGCTTTTTCTGTTTCCCATGTAGGGGCAGGAGTCCAAGTACTTGGGCCATCCTCCACTGCTTGCCCAGGGTATTTAGCAGAGAGCTGGATCACAAGTGGCACATACCAAAACTGACTTACACATATCCCCACATTTTTCTATTATTCAAAAAATAATACAGCAATGAACATCTTGGTTCAGCTGCAGTTCATTCTTCAGAATAAATTTTAGAAGTGGGTTTTGAGGCCCAGAAAGATTATACCACCACATATACTTTTTTTTTTAAGATTTATTTTTATTTATTTTTTTTATTGGAAAGGCGGATATACAGAGAGAAGAGACAGAGAGGAAGATCTTCCATACGATTCACTCCCCAAGTGAGCGCAACGGTCGATGCTATGCCGATCCGAAGCCAGGAGCCTCTTCCGGGTCTCCCACACGGGTCCCAAAGCTTTGGGCCGTCCTCGACTGCTTTCCCGGGCCACAGGCAGGGAGCTGGAAGGGAAGCGGGGCTGCCGGGATAGAACCGGCACCCATATGGGATCCGAGGACCTTAACCACTTGCGCCACCACGCCGGGCCCCCACCACATATACTTTTTTTTTTTTTATTTATTTAGATTTATTTTTTTTTTTTTATTATTTTTTATTGGAAAGGCGGATATACAGAGAGGAGATACAGAGAGGAAGATCATCCGTCCGATGATTCACTCCCCAAGTGAGCCGCAACGGGCCGATACTATGCCGATCCGAAGCCAGGAGCCTCTTCCAGGTCTCCCACGCGGGTGCAGGGTCCCAAAGCTTTGGGCCGTCCTCAGCTGCTTTCCCAGGCCACAGGCAGGGAGCTGGAAGGGAAGTGGGGCTGCCGGGATTAGAACCGGCGCCCATATGGGATCCCGGGCGTGCAAGGCGAGGACCTAACCACTTGCGCCACCGCGCCGGGCCCCACATATACTTTTAAAAAGAGCTGGCAGAGGTCCCGGCAGCGTGGCCTAGTGGTTAAAGTCCTCGCCTTGAACGCCCCAGGATCCCATATGGGCGCCGGTTCTAATCCCAACAGCTCCACTTCCCATCCAGCTCCCTGCTTGTGGCCCGGGAAAGCAGTCGAGGACGGCCCAAAGCTTTGGGACCCTGCACCCATGTGGGAGACCCAAAAGAGGTTCCTGGTTCCCGGCTTTGGATCAGCACAGCACCGGCCGTTTGCGCTCACTTGGGGAGTGAATCATCGGATGGAAGATCTTCCTCTCTGTCTCTCCTCCTCTCTGTATATCTGATTTTGTAATAAAAATAAATAAATCTTAAAAAAAAAAAAGAGCTTGCAGAGTAGCAGTAGAACTATCAGTGATATTTTGTTACCTTGAATGGCCACGTTATGTTTTATACACTGAGTGGTTCCCTGGGAAAGGACATTTGACTGACAGTTGAGCTGTTCCTGAAGAATCATTTGATAGTTGTGAGTTTCTATTTGTTTTCTCATCTAATAGCAAAAAAGTATTCCAGCAGCCCTCCCAGCCCCGATGATTACTGCTCTGTTTTGGAGTCACTGATGTCATATGTCTAAGGCTCAGAGGGACCACTCTATAGAGGCTGTGAATATACCTAGAATACAGTCAGGTGGACTTCCTGGAGGAAGCAGCCTTGGTGGGAAGCCTATTTGGGTACTACTAGGTAGGCAGGGGATGAACAGAGAGTACCTACTTGGTAGGGGCAAAATGCGTCTGGGACAATTTGCTTTAAATCAGAACAGTATAAAGCCATTGGAACACAAAAGGGATAATGTTCGTAACACGGAAAACCTGTTACCCACAGCATTTACGATACTATTTTTCCCTCAGTGAATGTGGAGCTGCTCTGTCCAACAGGAACTGTCTTTACAAGAAGCCTGGAGTAGGCTCTTGCCAATTTCGGGGATGTGCCTTCTCTGGGCTGTGCTGGCCTGGATTTTTTTTTTTTTTAATGAAGGAGATGATTATTTGAGAACACGAAAAATCAGACAAGTCAAAGGCCCGTCTTTTGTTTACTTTCATTCTATAAGGAAAGCACTGCCTGGTAACATTTGATACAGATTGCATTGTTTGACAGTTTGGTACTGAAGGTTGGGTTGTTTCCCAAGTTCCAATGGTCCAAGGGTCCTTAGTGGGTGAGGACAAGTCCACTGCCTGGATATCGCGGCGTTCCTGGGGCTGTATGAACACCTCCAGCTCCTTCGCTTTCCTTCCTGGGGAAGCAACGAGAGCATTTCTGATCGGGGAGTGGAGGAGCGCGAGACGGTCTTTCTCTAGGGCATGGAGTTGCTGCACACAGGGTTCTTACAACAGAAATCTCTTCTGCTTGCGATAGGAAGTGAGCATGTTCTACCAGAAGAATGCATATACACTTGCTCTGGCCAGGACAAGGGTCACTCAAGGTTTCCTCAAAAGCAGTTGAGGACAGCCCAAAGACTTGGGACCCTGCACCTGCATGGGAGACCCGGAAGAGGATCCCGATTCCTGGCTTCAGATCGGTGCAGCACCAGTCGTTGTGGTCACTTGGGGAATGAACCATCGGATGGAAGATCTTCCTCTCTGTCTTTCCTCCTCTCTGTATATCTGACTTTGTAATAAGAATAAATAAATCTTTAAAAAAAAAAAACTGCTGTGGTTTGCACACTCATGAAGTGAAGCTGAATGGTAGCAAGAAACATCAACTCTTAAATGTGTACTCAATATCCCCTCAATCCAGTAAGACTCTCCTATTCAAAATGTTATATATTCTCCTCTCTTTTTTTAAGATTTATTTCTTTTTATTGGAAAAACAGATATATGGAGAGGAGTGATAGAGAAGGTTTTCCATCCACTAGTTCACTCTCCAAATGGCCACAATGGATGGAGCTAAGCTGATCCAAAGCTAGGAACCAGGAGCTTCTTCTGGGACTCTCACACAGGTGCAGGATCCCAAGGCTTTGAGCCATCCTCTACTGCTTTCCCAGGCTGTTAAGTAAGGAATTAGATTGGAAGTGGAGCAAACAGAACACATACTGGTGCCCATAATAGATGCTGGCACTTGAAAATGGAGGATGAGCCAATTTAGTCAACACACTGGCCCCTCTTCTTTCTCTTCTAATTCATTAATTCCCAAATCTGCTCTGAAACCTAGCAGATAACCTACTCTGATACTAATTTTTAAAGCAATTAACAAAACTACCTTCTATTTTCACTGATAAAATTCCAACCTATCCATCCATTATGCATTCTCTTTGTTTCCTCTTGTCACAAAGGAAAAGCATTCCTAGCCTGCCTAGATCCCCTTGCCTCCTGCCTTCCCAGGTTTCTCTCTTGCAGTTTCCTCTTTTCCTCCTACATTCTCCCTCCCTTCGGCTCACTGGCATTGTCACTGCGGAAGTGGGGAGGGGCAGCACATCCTCTTCTAAGATCAATCTGGAAATGGCTGAGGATACATTTTGAAGTCACCGTGATCGTGATGTCTAGTGACATTGACTTGGGACCAGAGATACTAATTGTGTTCCATCTTATTTTAAAATGAGAATTTCCTGTTTTAAATTAAGAGTTATTTATATATTTTTAAGATAGAGTGACAGGGAAACACACACACACACACAGATCTTCCACCCACTGGTTCATTCCTGAAATAGCCACACAGCTGGAGCTGATCCAAGCTGAAGCCAGAAACCCTGAACTCGATCCAGGTCTCGCACATAGCAGGGGCCTAAGCTCCTAGGCCAATTTCCACAGGGACTTGGATCAGAAACAGAGCAGCCAAGCTCTCAATGGTCCAATATGGGATCCTAGGGTGACAAACAATGCCTTGACCAATGCCCTGCAATGCCAGCCCCAAGAACCTCTTTAACCTCACAACTTCCTAATTATTACCATTTGTTCAAATCCCTCATAGGAAAGCTTCTTGATAGTTTAAAAATAGGCCCGGCATAGTGGCCTAATGGCTAAAGTTCTCGCCTTGAATGCGCCAGGATCACATATGGGCGCCAGTTCTAATCCCGGCAGCTTCACCTCCCTTCCAGCTCCCTGCTTGTGGCCTGGGAAAGCAGTCCAAGACATCCCAAAGCTTTGGGACCCTGCACCCACGTGGGTAACTTTGAGGAAGTTCCTGGCTCCTGGCTTTGGATCGGCTCAGCATCAGCCATTATGGTCACTTGGGGAGTGGATCATTGGATGGAAGATCTTCCTCTCTGTCTCTCCTCCTCTCTGTATATCTGCCTTTGTAATAAAAATAAATAAATCTTTTTTAAGAAGAATTTATTTTATAAAATACATGTTTATAGTCCATATTAGTGAGCTATTGGATAAATTGATTATCCACTGTTTACTGTTCTACATCAGGAGCACCTGCGATTGGAAAGAGAAAGAACATTATGTATCGATAAAGGAATCAAGCTATCAAAAACATATAATCAGTTATAAACACGTATATACTTAACAAGAGTATCCTGAAATATTTGAAGCAAAACTGACAAAACTAGTGGAAGAAGCAACAGCTCCTCATATCCCCTTTCAACAACACAGAGACTACCTTAAGTGTTAAGTCAACAAGGAAATAGAGAACTTGAACAACACTATAAACGAACTAGTCCTAACAGATACATAGAATGCTCCACCCCTCCAGCAGCAGAATACACATTTATTTTCTCAAGCACAAATAGGACACTCCAAGACAACCATTTACTAGGCCACAGAACAAGTCTCAATAAATTCTAAAATGTTGAAATCATACCAAGTATCTTTTCCAACCACAACAGAATGAAATCAAAAGTCAACAACAAAAGGAAATACGGAAACTCACAAATACATGAAAATTTTATAACATACCCTCTAGCAATCAGTGGGTCCAAGAAGAACTCAGCCAATTTTGGAGATTTCTGCATCTCTCCGAATGTGCCCCCTTAACACCTTGGAGGAAACTGCCAGATGTGTAGCAAATGCTCTGAGACCCACGCCATTCGAACACCCTGTCATGCAACAAGGAGCACTGATGCTCATTCTCACCAGTTTAAGATTGGTTGGCAGTCACACTTCAGCTGCAGATTTATGGAGAAGCCGGGAGAGCTGGGCCGAAGGAGCCACAGCCCATGGAGGAATTTTCTTCTGGCTGAGGACAGAAGTGCATAGTGCAATAAGAGAAGGCCTGCAACATCTCTGAAACCCTATGCTATTTCTTCCCGCATTCCTTGGGCCAAAGCAAATCCCACAGCCAAGCCCAACACCAGCAGGGAAGGGAAGAGACGTGCTCAGGCCCCTCTGATGATAAGGGGTTGTGGGGTAAGGGCAGGAATCCCGGCTGAGCAGTAATCTATTCTTACACAGGCCCCTGGAAAGGGCTTTAGAAAATGGTGTGATTCTGACAGCTACAGATGCTGAACAATAATATCTTGTTACTACCCTTGTTGGTTGTATTGTAAATAAGTAATGAAGATGCATCATTGTTCTATTCTTGTTGCTATTAAAAACATTCATAACTATAAAATTCTCCAAAGCCCTTCTACACAGATTCAATCAACAGATATTCACTTCTTAATTTATTGTTATCTGAGCAGCAGTGTCAGTTCAAGAATATTTGCTTCAATTCCATTTCCTCTCTAGACTTGAATGGGCACCTCTTTAAATGTCTGTGTGCTGGGCTGGGTGTGGTATCCCAGCAGCTAAAGTTCTTGACTTGCACACGCCAGGATCCCATGTGGGCACCCGCCCTAATCCCAGCGGCTCTGCTTCCCATGCTGCTCCCTGCTTGTGGCCTGGGAAAACGGTATGGTATGGCCCAAAGCCTTGGGACCCTGCTCCAGTGTGGGAGACCCAGAAGAGTCTCCTGGCTCCTGGCTTCTGGCTTCTGATCAACTCAGCCACTTAGGGAGTTAGGGCCGCTTAGGGAGTGAATCAATGAATGGAAAATCTTGCTCTCTGTCTCTCCTCTTCTCTGTGTATCTGACTTTCCAATATAAATAAATAAATAAATCTTTTTAAAAAGTCTTTGTGCTAAATCATAGTACCAATTCAACACCATTAATTGAAACTGAATAAACACATCTTTTCCAAAAGCCTTCCTAAAAGAAAAGATCTCTTCAACATCTGAATTTTAGACTTATGCAAAACTTCAAATCTTGGAATCAATCTGTGAACCTCATCTCTGCTGAAGAAAAAAAACAGCCAATATAAATATAGTAGAATTTAATCTCCCTGGCCCTGGAGACCTTGATATGTTGTTAATATTTATGCGCACCAAAAGAGGAAGGTAAATGATGACATTATCCTGAATTCTGCACAGCTCAGTCAACAGATGATCTATTATCTCCTCTCTTGCCGCAGGATTCCTGCCTCATTCCTTCCAGGGTTTCTCTCCCATAAAGATTTCTCTATTTGTTTGAGTTAGAACTTGGTCAAAAGATATTTTTATCTTAATTTCTTGCCAGAAAATATGAAGTCACGAAAACACACTGAAAGGGATAAACATTTTTAGACAGAACTTTAAGAGCCAGATCCAGTTCTTGTTGCCAAATTCAATGAAGAATTGTTTGGAATAGGAGCAGAACATGACTCTGGGATCAAGCCAGCTGGAAGGGCTGAGACCCCTAACATCTCCAGCTTGTACCACCTCTCTGCCCTTGAAATGAACTCTGGAGGGAGGCAGCTCAGTCAAAGTTGATACTGAGGTTGAAGGTGCATTTCCAAGTCACAGCCTACCTAAAACCTCACCATCCAAGCCAATGAGTCAGGCGAAAGACCCATCACATTAACAGAAAGTCTAAATTCTCATCATTCTCAAAGACAACGAAGACTTCAGGATTTAAAAAAAAAAAAAAATGAGTAGAGTCAAAGCTTTTTTCCACTCCTCTTGCCAAAAGTGCCATAGAAACAATGAAGGTCTAAAAAAGGGGAGGAAAGCAAATAGCAATACTAGAAAAACCAACACTTCTCTCCCCAAGAAAGAAATCTGATGGATTTGCGGGAGATACGAGGCAAATGGGAGAAATATAACTCTTGATGTACTTAAGAATGCATGTCCAGGGCCCAGCGTGGTGGCGCAGTGGTTAAGGTCCTCGCCTTGCATGCCCCAGGATCCCATATGGGCATCGGTTCTATCCCGGCAGCCCCGTTTCCCTTCCAGCTCCCTGCCTGTGGCCTGGGAAAGCAGTCGAGGACAGCCCAAAGCTTTGGGACCCTGCACCCGCGTGGGAGACCCGGAAGAGGCTCCTGGATTGGGATCGGCATAGTATCGACCCGTTGCGCTCACTTGGGGAGTGAATCACTGGACGGAGGATCTTCCTCCCTGTCTCTCTTCTCTGTATATCTGACTTTGTAATAAAAAAAATAAATAAAAATAAATCTTAAAAAAAAAAAAAGAATGTATGTCTAAATGTAAACATGATCAACTGGGCAAATTGACAAAAAGTCAATGAATGCCTGGGTGCAGTGTCCAACACACCCTGAGGAGAACACACAAAAAGTACCATCAAAACACAGGCTCAACACACACAGAGTGTGAGAACATTGTGTTAGAGGAACTCAAGCAAATTCTATGAAAAGGCATCAAGTTTCAGAGTTGTGTCCTATCTCATATGCTGACCTATCAAGGCAGCACTTCTCACATGTAAGACACCCGCGAGATTTAGAAACGATTTTTTAAATGCCCCTTGTCTATGCGCTGTGTTGACCTTTGCACATTGGTAGTGCAAAAATCATTGCGCAAACATTACTGGCGCTTTGGACACTTAGTCTGGCTTGTGTTGCCACAGCAGAATATCTGAGACAGGTGATTTACAAAGAACAGACTGCAGACCAGCAGGTCCAAGGTCAAGGTCCTGCCAGGTGAGAGCTCAGTTTCTCCGCTCCCAAAATGCGGTCTTGACCACTGTGTAATCTGACGCCAAAAGAGCAAACATGAGGGGGAACACACACTCACAGGACTTTTTAATTTTCTTTTACATTTTTGTTCATTTGTTTTTAATGCTATTTACTAAAATCCCAATTGTTGGAATTGTTCTATGTTTAAAATAAAATAATGTTTAAAATAAAAAATAAGAAAATTAATAATAATCATAAAATATAAATTAAATAATAAGTAATAAAAATGTTTTTAAAATAAAATAAATCTTTAAAAAAGAACTTCTATGCGACCAAACGGGAAGTTGGCACACAGCACTTCTATTGGATACCAAAGTTTGAACATTGTCTCAAAATGGAAAAAAAATTTGAAGCACTGTACAATTGCTTGGCAAGCTGAATTCATGGGACACCAACTTTTCTTGAAAGAACCACAAATTATGATGATTCATATCTGGGAGATATTAATCTATCACTGCAAAAAAAATAATTGCCAAGATTTGTTGAAAGTGATAGTTTTGGAGCCCAGAGCCGTGGCCTAGTGGCTCAAGTCCATGCCTTGAATGTGCCGGGATCCCATATGGGCACTGGTTCTAATCCCGGCAGCTCCACTTCCCATACACCGGTTCTAATCCCGGCAGCTCCCTGTTCCCTGTGGCCTGGGAAGGCAGTCCAGGACGGCCCAAAGCCTTGGGACCCTGCACCCATGTAGGTGACCTGGAGGAAGTTCCTGGCTCCTGGCTTTGGATCAGCACAGCACCAGCCCTTGTGGTCACCCGGGGAGTGAATCATCGGAGAGAAGATCTTCCTCTCTGTCTCCCCTCCTCTCTGTATACCTAACTTTGCAATAAAAATAAAATAAATTTTAAAAAAAGAAAATGATATTTTTCAAGCCATAAAGCAAAGAAATTTTGGGTAACTTGTAAATGCCACTGTAATCTCTTTTTTCGTGTGTGTGTGTGTGTGTGTGTGTGTGTTTATTGCTGTTATTCCCACAGCGGGCTGAGCTCAGGCCCTGACCGCGCACTTGCACAGCGGGTGCAGTCGCCGGTGAGCTTGACGACGCGCAGCTGCGACAGACAGTCCTCCAGTGCAGGTCGTCCAGCGGAGGTCGTCCTTCTTCCTGCGAAGGCCCCAGCCTTGATCTTGGCCGTCTGCTGCTGTTGCTGGGAAAGAGGAGGAGACCACCACAATCTTGACGTAATCTCAAGACGTAGAATTTTTTTCATGAGAACAATGGTAGTATTAGTAAATATGGAGCTGTGGGATGCTGTATAATGAAATGTATCAACATTTGCATAATTCAGTCAACTGATATTTTCCAAAAGCCTAATGCATGTTATAAAATCATGCAAAGGTAATCCAAAATCTCAAGATGTAAAATAGAGCCTTAAATTGTAATCTAGTAAATACAAAATATTCACTATTGTTGATATCAGAATCCATATTGGAACTATTCCGTAAGAAATACAGGGCAGGGCCCGGCACCATGGCCTAGCACCTAAAGTCCTCACCTTGAACGCCCCGGGATCCCATATGGGCGCCGGTTCTAATCCCAGCAGCTCCACTTCCCATCCATCTCCCTGCTTGTGGCCTGGGAAGGCAGTCGAGGACGGCCCAAAGCTTTGGGACCCTGCACCCGCATGGGAGACCCAGAAGAAGTCCTGGATCCTGGCTTCGGATCAGCATAGCATCGACCGTTGCGTTCACTTGGGAAGTGAATCATTGGACGGAAGATCTTCCTCTCTGTCTCTCTTCTGTGTATATCTGCCTTTGTAATAAAAATAAATAAATCTTTTTTTTAAAAAAAAAAGATTCACTTGTCAGAAAGAACAAAAAACAAACAACAACATCAAAAAAAAAAAACCTTTACTTGTTTTATTTGAAAGTCAGAATTACAGAGAGGGAGAGAGAGTTCTTCAGTGTACTGGTTCACCCTCCTCCCCTCAAAAAAAGATCGTATAAGTAGAACTGGGCAGATCCAAAGCTGGGAGCCAGAAACTTCTTCTGGGTCTCCCACTTGCAAGCTCTGGGATCCCATATAGGCATCAGCTCATGTCCTGAATGCTTCACTGCTGATCCAGCTCCTTGCTTGTGGCCTGGGAAGGCAGTGGAGGATGGCCCAAAGCCTTGGGCACCTGCACCTTCATGGGATGCCTGGAAGAGGCCCCTGAATTCTGGCTTCGGATTGGCTCAGCGTCAGCCATTGCAGCCATTTGGGGAGTGAACCAGCAGACAAATGATGTTTCTGTATATATGCTTTTACAGTACAAATAAATCTTAAAAAAAAAAAAACTTATGGGTCCTAGGAGAATCAGAAAAATAGCAAGCAGTCCTGAAAATACACTTAATTTTTTGAAATATTCTTATTTTATTTACTCGAAAAGCAGAGTTACAGAGAGAGAGAGAGATAAAGAGAGAGGTCTCCCATCTTCTGCTTTTCTCTCCAAATAGTTCAGGCCCAAACCAGGAGCCAGCACCTTTGTCCAGCTCTCACCTGATGGTGCAGGGGTCTAAGCATTTGAACTGTCCTTTACTGCTTTCCCAGGCACATTAGCAGGGAGCTGGCTACAAAGTGGAGCAGCCAGGACTCAAACTGGTGTGCATATGGGATGTTGACGTCAAACAACACCAACTCCACACTTAGTTTTTTACGTGGGTATAATTTCCCATGGTATATGCACTTCTCAAACTCATGCAGCACTTTAATCTCCAAAGTTGTATGTTAATGGTATCAAGAAGGTGAAAATTTAATCCAACTAGAATGTTTAGAGGCAGAGGTTTTGGAAAGTGATTAATTATAATATATCCTCGTGGTTGGAGTCCCATGATTGAACTTGGGCAGCTTTACAAACACAAGAAGAGACCACTTAGTTCCAGACATGCATGCTCCTGCCAAGGGAAACTGTCTCCAAAGCCCATGTCATGCTCTTCAAACTCTGAATATCCAGAACCATGAACCAAGCTAAACCCTTTTGAGTTATAAGATAGCCTGCCGGGTGTTTTGTGATCATTTTTTTAAGCTACCTGATTCAGCCACCACATCTCATTTTTGTTTTTGATAACAAAGAGTGAGGGCCTGAGAATTCTCTTACCTTGAGCTGTCTGAAACCTCCCATTCCTTTCCTTAAGTAACTAACTAGAATTTTGCAGCAGTCAGCGCAAAAATAACTGATACCTTAAGTGCAAACACTTCTCACTTTCTCTAGCAATTCTTGTTCCAGAAAGACCACATGTACATGCAAGAGAAACGGAGCGAGAGATGTTTTAAATGCATGAATAAGAGCTATTATGTCCATTTGAGCTCTAGTTCCTTCTGCCATCATTGCTAGGATGCAGAAGGCAGACACCACAAGACGTGTTGAGGTGCTGTCGTCCTAATGCTTTAAGGAAGGCAGCCTCCTCCTGATGCTTTAGGGAAGGCAACCCCTCCCCCCGAGACTTCTTCAGAGATGGAGGAGGACAGATGTGCAAGTCACACCTGATAATCTATTCAGGAGGCCAGCATTATGGAGTACCAGTTTGAAAAGCAAATTGACAGAAAGAGAGAGAAACATCCATGTGCGGTTGGGATGGTGGGATTGGCAGCAATCCAGAACTGATGAACTATCAAAACTGAGCAGGACCCTTGGAGAGCGCCTTATGTTGGGGATCGGGGATGGGTGGGAGGTGGTGGGGGGGCTTTTCCCTTTGTTACTCCCCTAATCCCAGATACAGGGCAAAATGATTATATTAGTGTGGAAACAATGATATTACCCACTTTCAAAATAAATAAATAAATAAATAAAGCTATCCTGATTCTGGAAAAAAAAAAAAAGTGGAGCATCCAGAATGTTAACCAAAGCCCATATTGGATGCTGGCATTATAACTTATGGTTTAACCTGCTATCCCACAATGTTGGCCCTTAATAAACATTTCTGTTAAAGAAAATATATTTCAACATTCCTGCCTATTATACTGATGGAGTTCTGGCACCAAACCTCACTAGATTTGAGCCATTACTGAATGCAAAATTTAGTCATCCAGCTGGAGTATTAGAGCCATTTGTAGCGTTAGCTAAAAACATTAAAATTTGAATATCTGGTAGGTGCCAGATCCATACCAACACTTCAGCCATGACATAAAATTCTACTCTATTCTTTTCAGGCTCTCACCCTTAGAATACTTTCTCACACCTGCTTCCTGCGTTTCTACTAATATGAATCATCAAACACCTGTTGTCACTTTTGTTGTTGTTGTTTTTGCATTTTGAAACCTACATCACAATCTGCATTAGTTCTAGGCCAGTGTGTTGAGATGTGACTCTAGTTTGAGTCTAAATAGGAACTAATGAAAAACGGAATGGATTCTGAGGAAAATACACACTCCTTTGCAAGGCAACTGCCTCGAAGAAGGTGATTATGGAATGTTCCAGAAGGAAAGAGCAGTCTTCTCTGTCATAAGAAGAAGTGGTACTGTTCACTGACTTGGGTGTTCTATTTCATTCGAGTCTCGGAGCCTCACTTGTTCCCAGTGTCCCTTGATCATTACCTGAATAATTTGGGGAGTCCCTGAACTCAATTTCCATTAACCACAGTTGTGTTTTTATATACTATAACTGTCACCCACAGTTATATTTTTAATAATGTTGGTTTTGTAGCTATAAAAAGTAAAAAGCTTTTTATGGCTGTGAAAAATGTCTCTGATTTTTCTGAATATGACTTGTGATTAAACTTTAAAGACTGGGACCCGGCGGCATGGCCTAGTAGCTAAAGTCCTTGCCTTGAACACGCCAGGATCCCATATGGGCGCTGGTTCTAATCCCAGCAGCTCCACTTCCCACCCAGCTCCCTGCTTGTGGCCTGGGAAAGCAGTCAAGGATGGCCCAAAGCTTTGGGACCCTGCACCTGTGCAGGACACCCAGAAGAAGTTCCTGGATCCTGGCTTCAGACCGGCATAGCATGGGCCGTTGTGGTCACTTGGGGAAATGGGGAGGGAGAGCAGAGAAATCTTACATCACCCTAGAAGGTGTGAGGAAGACAGGAAGTATAATCTATCAGGATCATAACTGGTAACTCATAGACAACAGACTCAAGTCAGCATTAGACAATAGCAAAACTACAAAGGCATATGGGGGAATCAGGAGCAATCCCAACAACCTCTTAACAGGAGGTCATATGCACAGAGCAGGGCGGGACCCCAGAGTGGAGCAGGCAGACAGGAGGAGGCTTGTATCCCAACCCTGAAGACTCCTAGATCCTCACCAAGGACTATCAGTACAAGCT
Source organism: Ochotona curzoniae (assembly GCF_017591425.1). NCBI lineage: Eukaryota > Metazoa > Chordata > Mammalia > Lagomorpha > Ochotonidae > Ochotona > Ochotona curzoniae. The sequence continues at coordinate 5,704,803 of NW_024466454.1, forward strand.
CCGAGGACTACATCCCAACTGCTAAGGAGACCACGGGGAATTGGAGTGCCTTCGGAGGCCGAGAACTCTGAGGTCACCCATCTCCATTTGGATCTCCCACATGGGATGGAAGAAGCCCATACCCTGCCTTGCAGGATCCAAGGTCATCGGAACGACAACCAGGAGCTCTGAGCGGTCTGTAGAAACAGAACAGTAAACTTCCTTCGGGACTAGGGAGAGGAGCTTCCTCTGGTTATTGCCTGGTTCCGACTTTGGGTCCCCTTTCTCTTGTAATGACCATCAGGATCGCTCCAGAAACCCCTTAAAACAAACTAACAAACAAACAAACAAACAAAAGCCTAGAATAGATATAGAACAGCAAGGAAAGCTTAGAAACAGGAAACGGGCAGTGGGGATGCACTTATAACTCACTGGGTGGGACACCCGGAAGAAGTTCCTGAATCCTGGCTTCAGATAGGCATAGCATTGGCCGTTGCGCTCACTTGGGGAGTGAATCATCGGATGGAAGATCTTTCTGTCTCTCCTCCTCTCTGTATATTTGACTTTCCAATAAATAAATAAATCTTTAAAAAAAAAAAAAAAACTTTAGAGACTGGGAGCCGGTGCTAATGGCATATCAGGCTCAGCTTCTACCTACGGTGTAAGCAACCCTTATGGGCACTCATTCAAGCCCTGTCTGGTACACTTCCCATCCAGCTGCCTGCTAATGGCCTGGGAAAGCAGCAGAGAACTGCCCAAGTTCTTGGTTCCCTACACCTGCAAGGGAGACCCAGAAGAAGCTCCTGGCTCCTAGTTTTGAATTGGCTCAGCTCCATCCAATGTGGCCATCTGGGAATTGAGCCAGTGGATAGAAGATCTTTCTTTCTGTCTCTCCTCTCTGTAAATCTGCTTTGCAATAATAAATTAATAAAATTTTAAATAATTTTTTTAAAACCCTTACATCCTGGCATTTGCTGTTGTTTTTTCTGTAAAGGGCAATTACAGATTGTCATCTTGCCCCCAAAGTGCTTGTTGTCATCATGGTTATCAGAGTGGTGAAATGCAGCAGCCACCAGGTCCCGAAAGACAGCTATGCTAATAGGTACTTTTCCTGAGTAACCACAGATGAACCTTTAGTCACAATCCCGTTGTATGCCATGGCTTACCAAGCCCCATTATCCTTTGCAAGGGATCTAAATACCTTACTCAAGGCCAAGAATTCTTTGAGGTATAGAAGAATGATTACACTGCTTTCATAATGAAGTAGTACTGAGCTGGCAACTGATGAGCTGACCCTTGTCATGTGAGAGTCCAGTCAGACATCTAAAAACAGCACAGGGGATTGCAACAGAGGGCATGCACGGCACAGAAACCGGTTACACAGGTGTTGGAGGGCTGAGAAAGTAAGAGGCAAAGGCGGAGGTCACTGAGAAATCACTTCAGGGAGAAGTTACCACCTCTGGGGCTAGAGGAACACAAAGAGAAAGTGCTTACAGAACCAAAAAGCCCAGAATGCAGACCAATCGAGACAGCATCAAGCCTGGCTTCAAACCACCCAGGAGCATGCAAGCAGACGGCCGCCTCTGAGGCTGCAGAACACTGAGAGGCCTGGCAGCTGGAGCCAGCGGCCACTGGGAGGGCAGGGCTGCACATGCCTGTCCTGGAAGCTGCCCAACAAGGACAGCAATGGAAAGTCTGTTTTCCCCTCCTCTGCCTCCCAACCTCCCAGAGTGCTCCCTGTTGGCACAAACTAGCAGGAAGCAAGATTACAGTACAGTCTAGGAAACAGACTTTGAGGTATCCAGCATCAGCAACTCAGAGAGTAGAAAAAGTGGATTAGGAATGGAGGAACAACAGATAGATGACTGGGTTACTTTTCTGAGCAAGTTTCAGATTTAAAGTTGAAGCAATTTTCTTTTTTTTTAATGTTTTTTTTTTTAATTTATTTATTTTTATTGGAAAGTAGGGTTTACAAAGTAAAGGAGAGATAAAGGGGTTTACTCCCCAAGTAGCCACATGGCCAGAGCTGAGATGACCCGAATCCAGGAGCCACAAGCTTATTCTGGGTCTCCTGTACAGGTACAGGGTCCCAAAGTTTTGTGCCATCCTCAATTGCTTTCCCAGGCCACAAACAGAGAGTTGGAAGGGAAGTGAAACAGCCAGGATATGAACCAGCGCCCATATGAGATCTCAAGTGTTCAAGGTGAAGACTTTAGCCACTAGGCTACTGCACCAGGCCATCTTTTTTTTTTAATATTTATTTATTTTTATTTGAAAAGCAAATTACTAATAGAAAGGGACAGACAGAGAGATCCACTGGTTCACTCTCCAAATGGCCACAACAGCCAGAGCTAAGCTGAACTGAAGCCAGGAGCCAGGGACCCAAGGACTTGGGCCATTCTCTGCTACTTTTCCAGCGGGGAGCTGGATCACAGTGGAGCAGCTAGGACTTGAACCAGGTCCCATATGGTATGTTGGCATTGGAGATAGAGGCTTAGCATATGGTGCCACAGCCCCAGCTGTGACCATACATGGGCTGTGTTTTCCATTTCTCCACAGCGGCAGAAGATTGAAAATCTCAGTAGTTGTGATTTCCCAGAGAATTCCTAGCTAAGTAAAACCAAAGGCAGACAGAAGCAAAGAAGACTATCATAAGAGTAGTTAGAGAAGACAGATGAGGGCCCGGCGGCATGGCCTAGTGGCTAAAGTCCTCACCTTGAACGCACCAGGATCCCATATGGGGGCCGGTTCTAATCCCGGCAGCCAGTTCTAATCCCAGCACTTCCCATCCAGCTCCCTGCTTGTGGCCTGGGAAAGCAGTCGAGGACGGCCCACAGCTTTGGGCCCCTGCACCCGCGTGGGAGACCTGGAAGAGGCTCCTGGTTCCCGGCTTCAGATCGGCACAGCACCGGCCGTTGCGCTCACTTGGGGAGTGAATCACTGGACGGAAGATCTTCCTTTCTGTCTCTCCTCTCCTCTCCGTATATCTGACTTTGTAACGAAAAATAAATAAATATATTTTTTAAAAAGACAGATGAATGAATAATTATTCACTGCTCTTCTTCCTTCCAACCCCAGGAATTGAAGGAATGATGTACTATTCATAAAGTAATAAGCTACAAATAGTTTGCTAGCCGTTAACTTATACTATGACATAATCTTCAATAATTTCATGTAATTTTCAATATGTCTTAATTATCACATCCCAAGTCCATTCCCCACCCCAGCTTCCTACGAAAATGCTGAGAGGCAGCAGATGATAATTCAAATACATGGACTAAGCTCCCGACTTCAGCCTGATCTAGCCCTGGTTGATGTGGGCATTTGAGGAGTAAACCAGTAAATGGAAGGTTTATTTTTCTTTCCCTCTCCCTTTCTCTTTTCAAGATAAAGAAATTAAAATTTTAACTTTTTATAAGAAGACGCTGCAGGGAGCAGATGTTGTAGAGTAGCAAGTAAAATCCTCCTCCATATTCAATACAGGCACCAGGTCAAGTCCCAGCTGCTCCACTCCTCATCCAGCTCCATGCTAATGGCCTGGGAAAGCAGTCAAGGATGGCTCAAGTACTTGGGTCCCTGCAAGAAGACCCAGAAGAAGAAACTCCTGGCTCCTGGGTTTGGATCATCCCAGCTATGGCCATTATGGCCATTTGCAGATTGAAGAAGTGGCTAAAAGAGTTATTTCTTTCTTTCACTCTCTCTGTATATTCGTGTATGTCCTCCTCTCTCTGTAACTTCGGCTTCCAAATAAATAAATAAATCTTAAAGAAAGAAGAAAGAATAGCAGGGTCTGTGTGGTTGTAGGCTAATCCTCTGCCTGCAGGACTAGCATCTATATGGGCACCAGTTAGAATTTCAATTGCTCCATTTCCATTCCAACTTCCTGCTGATGGCCTGGAAAATAAGCAGAGGATGGCCCAAGTCCTTGAGCCCCTGCTCCCACTTGGGAAACCCAGAAGAAGCTCCTGGCTCCCAGCTTCAGACTGGCCCAGTGCTGCCCATCACGGCCATTTGGGGAGTGATCTAGCAGATGGAAAATCTCTTCTCTCTGTAGTTCCCTCTCTCTATAACTCTGACTTTTAAGTAAACAAAAATAAAGGGAGGTGGGGAGCTGCCTAGTACAATGGTCCAATTGGTTAACCCTGCAACTACAAGTGCCAACATCCCATATGGCTGTCAGATTTTTGTCCTGGCTACTCCACTTTCCATCCAGCTCCTGGGAAAGCAGCAGAACACGGCTCCAGTCCTTGATTGCCTGTACACCCATGGGAGATTGGAAGAAGCTCCTGACTCCTGACTTCAGATCGGCTCAGCTTTGGCCACTGCAGCTACTTGGGGAGTAAACCGGCAGATGGGAAATCTTTCTTTCTGAGTTTCTCTTTCTGTAAATCTACCTTTCCAATAAAAATAAATAAATCTTTTCAAATAAAAAATATCTTGATGATTCTGACACTCTTTTATAGCAAGAAGGGGAGGACGTTGAAGGAAGAGTGAGGAGGTGCCTCATTGGAAGACGTGAGGACAATGGCTTTTCAGGTTGATCCAATTCAAAACCTTCATGAGCCACTCTTTGCAACACCAGCATCCCATATTGGAGCACCAATTAGAAGCCAGCTGCTCTGTTTCAAACTCAGCTCCCTACTAATGCACCTGGAAAGCCAGTAGAATGTGGCTCAACGACTTCATTCTCTGCTCCCCAGGTAGGAGGCCTGAACACAGCTTCAGGCTTCTTAGCTTCGGTCTGGCACAACCCCAGTCATTGCAACCACTTGGAGATAAACCTAGCAGATAGGGAATCTCTCTCTTTTCTCTTTTTCTGCTTTTCAAATAAATAACTCTTTTAAAAAAAAAAGTTATAAAATGTAGACAAATTTTTAACAATTATTTGAAGAACAATTACTTGAGAACAATATATGCAGGCAGAAGCTGGTAGAGTTGACTATTGGATGGAATGGCATCCTGGCGAGATGTGTGATTTTATGGCTGCTTGACAAAGGCCGATGATCCCTTTTCTGTGTTCCACTCGAGAAAACACAGTCTTCCTACTTCCAGATGTCAAGGACAGAGTTCAGGATCGAAAGCAGAGATACAAAGTGGGTGAGAAATCCTGAAAGAGTCCTGCAGGGGCCTAGCCGTGAATCTGTACTTAAAATTCCTGCCAATAACCAGATTCCTGCTTCATTCTACATGCTCCAGGGAGATCCCAGCTGGCCCTGCAGAGAGAACAGCAGCTGAGAGCTGAAACAACTGAATGGAGACTCTAGTTCTATCAACTGCGGAGACAACACTGGGAGTCCTGAGACCAGCGAAGTTAATTACCTGCCAGAACAAACTCACTCATCAGACAGCAAAACGATGGAACTAAATCCAAATGCAGAAAAATGAAATGGGTCCGGCATGGTGGCCTAGCAGCTAAAGTCCTCACTGGGATACCATATGGACACCAGTCCTAACCCCAGCAGCTCCACTTCCCATCCAGCTCCTTGCTTGTGTCTTGGGAAGGCAGTCGAGGATGGCCCAAAGCCTTGGGATCCTGCACCCACATGGGAGACCTGGAGGAGGCTCCTGGCTCCTGACTTTGGATTGGCTCAGCTCCAGCCATTGCGGCCACTTGGGAAGTGAATCATGAGATGGAAGCTCTTCCTCTCTGTCTCTCCTTCTCTTGTATATCTGCCTTTCCAATAAAAATAAATCTTAAAAGAAAAAGAAAAATGAAATGTAAATTGACTAAATGTTCCAATAAATATGCAGATTTTTGTTAGATAGGATAGATTTTTTAAGGCAAACCCAAAATTTGTTGTTTCTTTATATGTGCTCATCTGTTATTTTATTTTATTTGTTCCTCCTTTCTTGTCTTCCTCTAGAATAATCTGATAATTATTAGTACTCTATTTTAATTACCTAATAATAGCTTGCTATCCTTTTATATTATTATTTTCATAGCTTCTCTGTAGGTTATATTATGTATCTTTGGTTATCACAATCTGCTTCAAAATAATACTGTGAGCCCGGCACAGTAGCCTAGCAACTGAAGTCCTCACCTTGCAACCTGGGATCCTATATGAGCACAGTTCACATCTTGGCTGCTCCACTTCCCTTCCAGCTTCCTGCTTGTGGCCTGGGAAAGCATTTGAGGATGGCACAAAGCCTTGGGACCCTGCAATCATTTGGGGACCCAGAAGAGGCTCCTGACTTCTGATTGGCACAGCTTTGGCCGTTGTGGCTACTTGGGGAGTGAACCAGTGAATGGAAGATCGTTCTCTCTGTGTTTGCTTCTTTCTGTAAATCTGACTTTCCAACCAAAAAAATCTTAAAGAAAAAATTAATACTGATCTGCTTTCCCTTAAATATAGAAGCCCTAAAAGGATAGAATTGACATGAAAGACTATAAATTTGGACCATAAAACATGTGCAAATTTTTTACCAGCATTATCATGTACATTAATTACATCTATATTTTTAATAAAGTTTACTTCATATTGAATAAATATTGCTGTAAATAGAAATATGTCCCCAGGGCCCAGCGCCATGGCCTAGCAGCTAAACTCCTCGCCTTGAACATACCAGGATCCCATATGGGAGCCAGTTCTATCCCAGCAGCCCCACTTCCCTTCCAGCTCCCTGCTTGTGGCCTTGGAGGGCAGTCGAGGATGGCCCAAAGCCTTGGGACCCTGCACCCACGTGGGAGACCCGGAAGAGGCTCCTAGGCTCCTGGCTTTGGATCGGCATAGCACCGGCCGGTGCACTCACCTGGGGGGGAGTAAATCAGTGTACAGAAGATCTTTCTCTCTATCTCTCCTCCTCTCTGTATATCTGAGTTTCCAATAAAAAATAAAATAACTACTAAAAAAAAGAAATATGTACCCTAAATAAAGAAAAGAGACACGTATATAGTCTTATATGTATCAGCATATTTACCATTTCCAGCAATCTTCTATTCTTTCTATAGAACCAAATAACCGGGCCAGCACGATAACGTACTGGTTAAGGTCCTCGCCTTGAACATGCTAGGATCCCATATGGTCGCCGGTTCTAATCCTGGCGGCCCAGCTTCCCATCCAGCTCCCTGCTTGTGACCTAGGAAAGAACCAAAAAAGAACCAATAACCATATTGGATCATTTTTATCAGCTCTAAGATCATTGTTTAACACTTCTAACATCGTGGTTCTTTTGGCTTTATTTACCTGAAAATAACTGTATTTCTTCCTTAAATTTTATTGAGATGTAGTTTATCTGCCATATGCTCACTCTGTTAGCATTTTAAATGTATTCATAGAGTTATGCATCTATCACCTGTATTCAACTTCAAAACATTTACATCACCCCAGCAGGAAATTCCACACCCGCTGGCAATCATTCCCCAGCCGCCCCACCCCAGCCTCTGACAACCAATAGTCTGCTTTCCGTCTCTACGGATTTCCTTGTTTTAGATATTTCATGTGAATGGAATCATTCAAGATGTGATCATCTTTGTGTCCAGTTTCTTGTACTTAGCATGGCATTTTCAAATTTCCTTTTTTAAAAATAAGATTTATTTTCATCAGAAAGGCAGATATACAGAGACAAAGAAAGATCTTCCCTCTACTAGTTTACTCTGCAAGTGGCCTCAGCTGCTGGAATTGAGCAGCTCTGAAGCCAGCAGCCAGAAGCTTCTTCCAGGTCTCCTACACGGTGATACCATTTGGGTGCCAGTTTGTGTCCCAGCTGCTCCAATTCCATTCCAGTTCCCTGCTTGTGGCCTGGGAAATCAGTTAAGGATAACACAAAGCCTTGGGACCCTGCACCCACATGGAAGACCTGGAAGAAGCTCCTGGTTCCATGCTTCTGGTTTCAGATCAGCTCAGCTCCAGCCATTAAAGCCACTTGGGGAGTGAACTAGTAGACAGAAGATCTTTCTCTCTGTCTCTCCTTCTCTCTGTAAATCTGACTTTCCAATAAAAATAAACAATTCTTTTAAAAAAATGTGTATGCTTCAGGGTTTATACATTTTATCTGTTATGGACAGCAGAATTTAAAGTGCAGGATCATTAGCAGCCATTCAAAGAAAAGAATAAATGAAATGTTTAGGTGTAACACAATAACCACAGAACTTATGTGCTGGAAATTATAAAACATTAATGAAATAAGTCAAAGAGAATCTAAATGAACAAATATCCATGATATGTTCATCAGTGTGAAAACTCGCCACAGTAAAAATGTCAGTTCTCCCTAAACTGAGTAGTTTTAATGCCTTTCCTATTTTTTTAAAAGGCCAGCAAGATATTTTATAGATATAAACAAAATCATTGTAAAATGTATGTAGAAACACAATGAAGGTAGAACAAATAAAAAATATTTGGGAAAGCAGGGGAGAATATGAAAAACTAGTTTAACCAAATTCAGTAATAAATAGCGGATGGCTGTTGAGGGAGGAACAGACACAGAAATCAATAAGGTAACATAGAGAGTTTATAAATAGACTCACAAAAGAAGTGTCTGCCCAAATGACTTTTGGCAAAGGTTCTAAAGCAACTTAACAGAAGAAAGATATCCCTTCAATAAATGCTGCTAGAGCTATTGGACACAGATGGAGGGGAAAAAATCTTCACCTAAGTCTTATACTTTATATAGAAATGAATTAAAAATATACTACATTCTTTTGTTTTAAATGACTTATTTGAATTGCAACCCCCAAGTGAGCGCAACGCCGGTGTGCGCCGACCCGGAGCCCCATGAACTTCCTCCAGGTCCCCCACACGGGTGCAGGGTCCCAAAGCCTTGGGCCACAAGCAGGGAGCTGGATGGGAAGTGGGACTGCTGGGATTAGAACCTGCGTCGTTATGGGATCCCGGCGTATTCATAAGGAGGGGACTTTAGCCGCTAGGCCACGCCGCCGAGTCCGGCCTGGTTAAGGAATAGAGTCATTGCGGGAAAAAAAAAATTGTCAGATATACTACTTTTCTGCCGCGTCGTCTTAATTATGCGTCACCAAGCGACTACGGTATCATGTTTAGGCGAGGAGAATAAAAAAAAACTTTCAAGCACCACCCCAAGTAGGTTCAAATCTGACTGATTGGTAGGCTAGCCAATCAGGACGATGGAGAGTAAATTGCCCAAAAGCCAATGGCGTCCGAGGGTTGGAGCCTGCGCAGATCGCCCAGACGTGACGTCCTCGAAGATGGCGGCAGCATCCACCAATAGGGAGGGGCGGATATTTCAACGGTCCAATCAGAGGCGGGCGGTGGCCGAATCTGCCAATGTCGAAGGCGCGGAGGCGGGATTAAAAAAGCGAAACCGGAGGTAGGCAGGCGGATCCGTTGGTTCGTTGTTCCGTTCTGCTCGTGGACGCCGCCGAGGTAGCAGCATCGCGCTCTCTCTCCTCGCACCGCCGTCATGTCCGAGTGGGAGTTTCCCGAAGAGCCCGAACAGCTGCGGAAGCTCTTCATCGGAGGCCTGAACTTCGAAACGACCGACGAGAGCCTGCGGAGCCATTTTGAGCAATGGGGAACGCTCACGGACTGTGTGGTGATGCGAGACCCGAACACCAAGCGCTCCAGGGGCTTTGGGTTTGTAACCTACTCCACCGTGGAGGAAGTGGATGCGGCCATGAGCGCGAAGCCACACAAGGTAGACGGCAGAGTGGTGGAACCCAAGAGGGCTGTCTCCAGACAAGATTCTCAAAGACCCGGTGCCCATCTCACTGTGAAGAAAATCTTCGTGTGGGGCATTAAGGAAGACACCGAAGAGCATCACCTCCGAGATTATTTCGAGCAGTTTGGGAAAATCGAAGTGATTGAGATCCTGACCGATCGCAGCAGTGGCAAGAAGAGAGGCTTCGCTTTTGTGACCTTTGGTGACTACGATTCTGTCGACAAGATTGTCATTCAGAAATACCACACCGTGAACGGTCACAGCTGTAACGTCCGGAAGGCCCTGTCGAAGCAGGAGATGGCCAGCGCTGCCTCTGCCCCACGAGGCCGAAGTGGTTCTGGAAACTTTGGTGGTGACTATGGAGGTGGCTTTGGTGGCAATGACAACTTCGGTCGAGGAGGAAACTTCAGTGGTCGTGGTGGCTATGGTGGCAGCCGAGGTGGTGGTGGTTATGGTGGCAGTGGGGATGGTTACAACGGATTTGGTAATGATGGTGGTTATGGAGGAGGCGGCCCTGGTTACTCTGGAGGAAGCAGAGGCTATGGAAGTGGTGGCCAGGGCAGTGGCTATGGCGGTGGCTATGGCAGGAGTGGCAGCTATGACAGCTATAACAATGGCAGAGGCGGCTTTGGTGGGAGTGGAAGCAACTTTGGAGGCGGTGGAAGCTACAATGACTTTGGCAATTACAACAATCAGTCTTCAAATTTTGGACGCATGAAGGGACGAAACTACGGGGGCAGAAGCTCTGGCCCCTATGGTGGTGGTGGCCAATATTTTGCCAAACCACGAAACCAAGGTGGCTATGGCGGTTCCAGCAGCAGCAGTAGCTATGGCAGTGGCAGAAGATTTTAGTGACTGCCAGGAAACAAAACTTAGCAGGAGAGCAGAGCCAGAGAGTGACAGGGAAGCTACAGGTTACAACAGATTGGTGAATTCAGCCAAGCACAGTAGTGGCAGGGCCTAGCTACTACAAAGAAGATATGTAGAGAATACTCCTGTGTATGGGCAAAAAAAACTCGAGGACTATATTTGTGACTAATTGTATAACAGGTTACTTTAGTTTCTGTTCTGTGGGAAGTGTAAAGCATTCCAACAAAGGGTTTTAAATGTAGTTTTTCTTTGTTTTCTTTTTTTGCACCCTTGCTGTTGATTGCTAATTGTAATAGTTTGATCATAACGTTGAATAAATGTCTTTTTTTTTTTAAATGTGCTGTGTAAATTTAGTCTACTTTGACGCCATCTTGGTAACCTTCCCCAAAAGTGTGAAGTCAGAATTCATCAGGGCGATGCGAGGTTCCCATTGGAACCATTACACATTGCTTGGGTGGAGGAGGCCGTTGTCCTCATCCTGGCAGTTTTCTGTTGTGACCTGCTGAAGCTCATCATTATGAGCCACCCAAGCAGCGTCTTGGGATTATTTGGTTATAAAAGTGATTGTAGGCACATCCTTTGCAGTATATTTAAATTGAATAACAGTACCAGATAAAAGTACAGATGAAAAATTTTTTTAAAAAAAGAGTAGAGACAAATGCCTAGTATAAAATTAAGAGGTTTCTGATGCTGCTTAGGTGCCCACATCCCGTATCAGAGTGCTTAGGTAAGTCCCCATTCCAGCAGCCCATTAATGCACAGCCTAGGAGATAGGAGGTGACAGATGAAACGTTCATGTCCCTGCTATCATGTGAGAACTGCAGATGGAGTTCCAGGTTCCAAGTTTTGGTCTGGTCCATCATAGTCCATTGTGGGCATTTAAAAGTGAACCAGTGTATGAGAACTGGGTCTGGGAGTGGGTCAAGGGGAGGAACTTGGGAAATTCCCCTGGTGGGTCATATCTCCTGCTGGTGAACACATGGTCCATACCTGGGGGTTGGACAAGCTGGGCAAAGTAGCTCCAATGGCTGGCTAATGTGTGGGTTGGTAATGGGACAAGGTAGACCGGGCAGGTCTGAGCAAACCTTAGCTCGGGATGGAGCACAGGGCATGCTGAGCTAGGCTCTTGCACCTGCTGGTCTGCATGAGCCAGGGACGCTAACCTACAGCATCTAAAGCAGGGTCGGGACAGGTGAGGGGCTGTGCCAAGCTGAGTCAGAGCAACCACTGGCATGTGCAAAATCTGTAGCTGGGAACAGGCCCGGCTGGGGAGCTAAGGGGACCTCTAGCTGGGCTGATTCCCACTGGTGAGGGTGGGGGCCGAGTACTGGTCTGGAAATGGCTGTAGTAAGTGTGGACTGGGACTGGATGCACCAAGCCAGGCTAGACTCCAACACCATCTGGTGCTCTGGAGGACCAGGGTAGATGTGGGAGGGACTAGGCTAGGCCTCAGCCCCTATTGAGCCACCTGTGAGCTGTGGCTGGGCTGAAACATCCAACAGTAAGAACCAGAATGGGTTGAATGCCAGTCAGGAAAGGCCACTGTTCCTACAGACAGGAGATGAGCTGAGTAGGGCTATTATGCATGAAATGTGGCACTGGGAGAGGTTCTGATGGAGGAGCCTGGGCAATTTTCTGACAGGACACAGTCCCTGCCGGCAAGCGCAAGAAGCATAATAGGAAACAGCCCAAAACAGGCCATGGAAGGTTACCCACCGGCATCCATTTGGCACAGATAGGGGGCAGACCAGGTTAAACCTGTTCACATCATCCACTGGTGAATCCAAGTACCAGAACAGAGTGTGGGTCAAGCCAGGTTCGTTCACTACAAGAACCAGTGCACAATACAAAATACCAAGAGAGGTGATCCATACCAGATGTGGCCACAGCGCCCAATAGTACATATGAGAACCAGGGAGGGAGGGGCAGAGCCGGCAGGGGGAATGTGGCTCAAATGCTGGACAACCACTCCCACTGGAGAGCATGGATTGGGATAGGCGCAGACCAGGCCAGGCAGTGCTACAACAGATGTGGGCCTCTTGTGAATTAGATCAGGGAAAAGCCAGTTTGGGCTGATTATTCCAACTGGTGCAAGCAAAAAATAGAGTAGGTTGGGCCTGATGCAATAGCATAATGCTTAAGGTCCTCGCCTTGAATGCTCTGGGATCCCATATGGGCGCCAGTTCTAATCCTGGCAGCTCCACCTCCCATCCATCTCCCTGCTTGTGACCTGGGAAAGCAGTCAAGGATGGCCCAAAGCCTTGGGACCCTGCACCTGCATAAAAGACCCGGAAGAGCTCCTGGTTCCTGGCTTCGGATTGACTCAGCTCCAGCCATTGCACTCATTTGGGGAGTGAACCATCGGACAGAAGATCTTGCTCTCTGTCTCTCCTCCTCTCTGTACATCTGCCTTTCCAATAAATAAATAAATCTTTTTTTTTTTAGCTGCTAGGCCACGCTGCTGGGCCCATAAAAATAAATAAATCTTAAATTTAAAAAATTAGAATGGGTAAGGGTTGGTTAGGCTTTGCCACAGCATCAACTGGCGGGGCTCGCACTACACGCTAAATCTGTCAAATTAAATCCCAGAACCAGGCCCGGTGCAGGGTGTAGTGGTTAAAGGCCTCACCTTGCACACGCCAGGATCCCATATGGGTGCCGGTCTGAATCCCGGCAGCCCTGCTTCGCATCCAGCTCCCTGCTTGTGGTCTGGGAAAGCAATCAAGGATGGCCCAAAGCCTTGGGACCCTGCACCCACGTGGGAGACCCGGAAGAAGCTCCTGGCTCCTAGCTTTGGATCGGCTCAGCTCCAGCCATTGGGGTCACTTGGGGAGTGAATCACTGGACAGAAGACCTTCCTCTCTGTGTATCTGCCTTTCCAATGAAAATAAATAAATCTTTCAAAAGTAATACTTCCAGAACCACCTGGAGAGTGCATAATCCGGGAGTGGCCTAGAAAGGAAATATTGGGCTCCTCCCTCTTGGGTTACCACTCCCACTGGAGAGCACAAAAAGGAGGACAGAAGCAGGGGTGGCTAAACAGAAAGGCAACCAACAGCATGAGTGAGGGCTGGATAGTGGAGCTGGTTGGGTTGAACTAGGCTTCAATGCCCGTAGACATGCATGAGAGCGGAACGGATGTGGGACAGAATAGTCTGCTGTACATACTGGCAAGCACAGGAATCAGGGTAGGGCACCAGCCTGGTGGGGGTTATTGTGGGTTGCTCCAACTAGACTGCAGCTCCCACTGGTTTATGTGAGGGCCGAGTGTGTGCTGGGCAGAATCAGACTGGGTTACAATACCTATTGATTCCAGTGGAAGACAGGGCTAGAAACAGAACTGACCCAGCAACTGCAACCACCAGCTGATTGGGGAGATGGACTGTGCTGGGCCTTGTACTTGCAAGTACACACAAGAATCTGGTCAGTGGAGAGCATAACCAGCTGCACATGGAGGATATGGCAGTCTATCCGAACCTGCAGAGGACACCTGGCACCACAACACAGGACAGAACAAATCAATCAACTACCCCAGCCATATGTTGGCAGTGAAAAACTGGGCAAATGGAGACTCTAATGTGTATTATGTCAATCAGTGGATTCTGCAGTGACTTCATCGTGCTTGGAATGACGAGATTGGCAGCAATTCAAAAAGTGTTGAACTATCAAAACCACTTGAGCAAGACCCTCGGAGCATGCCCCACATCCGGGACCTGGGATGGGTGGGAGACTGGGTGGGGCTTCTCCCTTTACCTCCCCCTTTACCCCAGATACAGGAAAAAAACAATGTGAAATAATAGTCTTACCCACTTTCCTGTAGCCCTTGAACCTTTTTGCCCTAATTAACTATATAAAGATTGTCAAAAATAAAGAAAAATAAATTAAAAAAAGCGAACCAGTGAATGGGAGCTGTCTGTCTCTGTATTTCAAATAAATTAATTAAAGAAATAATACAATGCATAAAATAAACTCTGAGGCATTAACCTAAGAAAATGAAAACTCATGCACAGCCAAAGAGCTGTACACAAATATTTGTAGAAGTCTAATTTATTATAAACAAATTATAAATACCAAGAGGACCTTCAGTAAATGAATGGTTAAACAAATTGTGGTGCACTGTACCATGCATACTACTCAGCAATAAAAGGGAAACTACATAATCTGGGTGAATCTATAGAGAATTATGCTCAGTGGGGAAAAAAAATCCAAGCTAAAAAATGTTACATAATGTGTGATTCCATTTATAAAACATTGTTAACATTGTTGAAATTGTAAATTTATAGAAACAGAGAACAAGTTAGTGCTTGCCAAGGTTAAGTAGGGGTAAATGTGGAAGAGCTGCAAGTGTGGCTATAAAAGGGCAAGGGCAGAGAGCCTCGAGGTGATACAACTGCTCTCTGTGCTGATAAACATACCTAACACAACATTCATAATCGGAACATTTTAAGATATTTTGTCAATCAATTCAAAGGAAACCAAAGGCGCAGGCATTTGATCTAATCTGAAGCCGACTTTGGGGACATTTACGGCCACATCAAAGAGCCTAGATCTGAAATCTGCTCTGCTCCCAACTCCAGCTTCCTGTTTATGCAAATCCTGGTGATATGCACAGCAGGTGACAGCTTAAAGAACTGAGTCCCTGCCACTGGCCTAGAAAACCTGGAGCTTTAGGCTACTGGCTTTGGCCTGGTCCTGACCCAGTTGTTACAGGTATTTAAAGCGCGAGTTAACAGATCAATCTCTTTCTCTCCTCTCCTGCACCCACTTTCAAATAAATAGAAATGAATAACTTTTTAGAATAATGGAAAGCCATCCATTAGGGAAAATGGAAAAACCTCAGAACTGGCAGTAGATAAACTTACAAAAAAGATGCCCAGCCTCGTTGGATATCAGAGAAGCAAAATGAAAATGAATTCATTTATCAAACTGCAAAATTTAAAGACTGGGTTATGCAAAGGAATGCTGGCACAGCTATGGGAGACAGGGACTCTTGTGCTATTCTTGGAAAGTAAAAAAGTTCCAGGCTTGTTCCCTGCACAATGGCTCAATTGGCTAATCCTCCTCATTCAAGTGCCAGGATTCCATATCTGGAACCAATTCAAGTCCCAGCCGCTCCACTTCCCATCCAGCTCCCTGCTTGTGGCCTAGGAAAGCAGTGGAGGACGGCCCAAAGCCTTGGGACCCTGCTCCCACATGGGAGAATCGGAGAGGCTCCTAACTCCTGGTTCCGGATTGGCTCAGCTCCAGTCGTTGTGGCTACTTGGGTGAGGCAGAGAACTGGCAGATGGAGGATCTTTGTCTCTCTCTCTCCTATCTTTGTATATCTGCCTTTCCAATAAAAATAAGTCAATCTTTTTTTTTTTAATTGGAAAGGCAGATATACAGAGAGGAGGAGAGACAGCGAGTAAGATCTTCCGTCTGACAGTTTACTCCCCAAGTGGCTTTAATGGCTGGAGCTGAGCCAATCTAAAGCCAGGAGCCTGGAGCCAGGTCACCCACACTGGTGCAGGGTCCCAAGGCTTTGGGCCATGCTCAAAGCTTTCCCAGGCCACAGGCAGGGAGCTGGATGGGAAGAGGGGCCGCCAGGACTAGAACCGGCAACCATATGGGATCCCAGTGCATTCAAGGCGAGGATTTTCACCACTATGCTACCACACCAAACCCAAAAATAAGTCAAGCTTAAAACAAAACAAAAAACCCTCAACGATCTCCTTCATTCTCTAACTCTACCTTCCAAATCTTTTATAAATGACAATAATGATATTTGGGTCCAGCATAGTAGCCTAGTGGCTAAAGACCTCACTTTGCACACACTTGGATCCCATATGGGTGCCAGTTCGTGTCCTAGCAGCTCCACTTCCCATCCAGCTCCCTGCTTGTGGCCTGGGAAAGCAGTGGAGGGCGGCCCAACCCCTTGGAACCCTGTAACTGTGTGACAGACCCAGAAGAAGCTCCTGGCTCCTGGCTTTGTTTTGTCTGAGCTTTGGCCATTGCAATCACTTAAGGAATGAATAAACCAATAGAAGATCTTTCTCTCCCCTCTCTGTAAATTTGCCTTTCCAATTAAAAAAATTAAATAATGATTATACTAGACAATAGATTATAGTGCAAGTTGAGGAGGTTTAAAATGGCCTTAAACATTTGGGACCAAATACCCATTCTAGGAATTCATTCATACAGTCCTGGAAATTGAACTAAGGGTTGGATTCTTTCAACAGCTAAGTGATTTTATCTCACTGTCTGGTTTTTTGTTTGGTTGAAACACAGAATTTCAGACACACAGATATCTTCTATTAGCTGGTTGATCCTCTCCTCCAAAGACCTACAACAGCCATGGCGGGGTTGTGCCAGGCCAAAGCAAGGAGCCCAGAATTCAATCGCGGCATTGAACTAGGAAGCAGGAATCCAACCACCAAATTCATCACTGACCGTCTGCCACGGTGTCCCTTAGCAGGAAGCCAGACCTCAAGCCGAGGCAGGAGTGGATCTCGGGCAAGCACTGTAAGAGCCAGCCCCTTGATCACAAACAGCTGTGTAAGTAACACAGACGCTGTCATTGCGCAGTACCTCAAAAACATGATTCAATTTTCATGTAATGATGCTACGAGACCTTGAAAGACTAAACATTACAGACAATACTGAACTACATGGGTCTAACATTCAATGCCGCCGATACTTTAATACATCCCCTTCTTAGCTGTTCTGTTATAAAGCTGCCAATGAGGAACTACAATACAAGGGTCTCCCACAAAATGTGTCTTTGAGGACAAGGGAGGACGCAGAATTACAACCTAAACGCCCGCGGAAGAGCGGGTGCCACCATGAAGGGCAAGGACAGAAAGCCGATGCTGTGGAGCCACGAGCCCACCCCGTTCAGCCAGGCTCAATCCCGGCTTGGCCAAAGCCCCTGACATGCCGCGGCCAGCTGCGCAGAGGGCAAGTTTTCTTCCCCATTTCCAGTGGGAATTCAAGGAAAGCAGGAGGCCTCAGGGAACAAAGGAGTAGAAGGCAAGAGCAGCCAAAGCGCGCTCTCTGCACTCTCCTTCCGGCTACCAGGAATCCATCCAAGTCGCCTCCGCCCGGGCACCTTGCCAGAGCTCCAGAAAATGCAGAGTCCTGGATTCCACTCCCGTCCCATAGGATCATCCATTCTATCTGACAGCACCCGGGAACCTGGATTCTAAGCAAGGGACCCGGTGAACAGGGACCCGGAGCAGTTTGAGAACAATAGCTTCATCCACCGCAAACACTGGGCCCAAGCCGCGGCCGCCAGAGCAGCAGGGCTGCGCCTCAGCCGAGCTTGGCCCTCTCCCCAGTCCCGCCCCACTGCTCTGCGCGGATTGGTGGCGGCCAGCAGCTCGGGCGCCGATTGGGTGGCGGCGCAGTCGCTCATGGCGACTGTACGGTTTGGATGCTCCAGGGTGCTAAATTTATCTTTTAGACCAGGACCGCGCCAGCAGCGCGCGGGATTTCTATGGAGGTGGCTCGGGCGATATCCCCGAGCTGAGAGCATCGCCCTGTCCCCGCGCCCCTCTCTCCTCTGTTTTGTTTTTCATTCTCCTCCCTCTCCCTGCCCCCTCCAGTCCGCGACGACTGGCTCTCGACCCTGTTCAGGCCTCGGCGCGGGTGAGGGGGAGGAGCCGCCGCGGCCGCTGAGCAGTGCGTCCTGTAATGGCCGCCGCGTGGAGCTGCCTAAAATGGCGGTCGCAGGCTGGCAGGCCCGGCGCGGCCAAGACCGTTCTTTGTTACTGATGGA
The DNA here is from genome assembly GCF_017591425.1 of Ochotona curzoniae. Classification (NCBI taxonomy): domain Eukaryota; kingdom Metazoa; phylum Chordata; class Mammalia; order Lagomorpha; family Ochotonidae; genus Ochotona; species Ochotona curzoniae. The sequence goes on from NW_024466454.1 coordinate 5,723,038, forward strand.
GACGAACCAGGAAGGCCGTGCTGGGTGTTGAGACGTTTCCGTGGGTGGTGCGCGGAAGAGGCGACCGCCCCGGGACGCGAGAGGAGTCCTGAGGAAGGGCTGGGCTGTGACAGAAAGCAAGCCTCCCTGACGGGACGGTCTGCGGGCGGCGCGCGCCTGTTGACAGGGACGCCCTGAGGGATGGCGGGTCCGGGTGGCGCGTCCCGCAGTCAGTCAGGCGCAGGAAGGCGCTGTCTCCACCTCCTGATCCACCGGTCTGCATCTCCTGCCCTACCCTCCTGCCCCCGAGGGCGTCGTGCACAGCTAAGGCCCCCGAGGGTTGGGGAGAAGCGTTGCGTTACCTGTCCGTCTGCCTAGAAAAAGGGACCTTAAGAGATGAGCGGTTTTCCCTCCTTTTCCGAAAGAGAACTTGACTCTCAGGAGAGGCCAGATGATTTGGGGAACTAGCTTTGCAGGGATGGGAATGAGGCCCTTTCCAGAAACAAAGCTTCCTATAGTCCTTGTCATCCTCTGGCCGCGAGGGAAAGGCAGCCTGTAGGTGAACCGGCAGCTGCACCGAGTTCTCTGTTGCTATTGTTCCCCTGGAGACTGAAGGGATGTGTATTTGCTGCTCTTTGCTCCTCACGAGAAGTGGGGACTTCTGTTGCTGCTAATGTGACGCCCTTGGCTTTCTGGCAGTTGTAACCCATTGTTCATCCATTTCTGTCTGCACCACCCAACTCCTGGCACCAGACTTTGTTAGTGCTTGGGAATTAAAAAAAAAAAAATCAGGAAAACAAAAGTAATGGCCTGTTGACTATGCATTCGAACTTTTTGGCCTCTGTACTTGATGCTTCACTTGGGTGACTTAACCTGTGTCTGTGAAGTTATTAATAGTCCGCCAACTCTTTGGCTTATTTTGAGATTAAATGAGGAATTTAGCAGTTCTATAGTTTATCCTTCACTATTAACATATAGCATATAAGATATAACACATTAATTATTGGCTTTTTGAGGGCACAAAAAATAGCCAATAATTTGATATAACACTAACACATAGGACTCAATATAGATTTAATGCTTCTTTAATGTACTTCTTAGAATTAGATGCCATTTTTTTTAAATGTTTCCTCCTTCAAGCCAGGAATAAGGGAAAACCTTTAAGTTGGATAATTACCAAAGCATTAAACAATATGAAAATACTAGCATTTTAACTGTGCTAGATAATAGTTATCTTGTTTCAGACCAAGATCTGCATTGGAGTGAAGAGTCATTTACACTGCCTAGATCTAAAATAAACTGTAATGAGCAGTCATCTTGGAAGTTTGTAGTAGATTGTGCTTAATGCAATGTCTAACATTAATTTTTCTCATTCTAGGCTGCTGGTTACCCCCTTTCCCTACTCATTCTCTCATTTTATCTTTTGAAGAGTCTTCATTTCAAGCTGCCATGGTGGAGAATATTGCAAGAGGGAGTGCTCCTTGTTTCAGGTATCTTCTTTAGATGTTAATAGGAACACACTGATTCAGGATCTAACATGAGATCACAAAACATACTCTGCAACCAGATTATTATAAGGTTTAAATCAAAAGGAGCTGTATTTGTATGGTTAGCAGTTGATGCTTTAGCTTAAAAGTTTAAGTTCAAGTTGAACTTACAGTATTCTTAGAGGTTCTTAAATTACATTGCTCTTTTTTTTTTTTTAATGAAGAAAAAGCCTATTAAAATTAGAATTTATGTTTTCTTTAGGTCCTGGTTAAGTCCTTCCATGTAAAATAAGGGAATGCAGAATAATCAGTAAAAATATACATTGTTTTGGATGTGTTTTAATTTGGATCCTATAAACCTTTTCACAACTTTTAAGTCCAGAAAGACTGTACCTAACTTTTATTCTATAGTTTATCCTTGACTATTAACATATAGCATATAAGATGTAATACATCCCTGCATCTAGGAAAACTTTGTGTATTTTAAAATACAACACATTAAAATTGTTGCTAAAAATTTTTTAAAAATTGTTGCTAGCCTTGAAGGGAGGAGAATTTAGATATAAATAACATCAACAATACATACAGTGGCAATAGGCATTAAAAAATTTAGAGATTCCAAGATCTGTAGATCTTGAGCTGGGTTGGTAAATTATAGCCTATTTTGCATATAAAAATTTATTAGAACATTCTTAGACCCATTCTGGTTATTCTAGACAATATATATGGTCTATCACTGCTGTCATGCTACAGCTACAGCATCTAATAGTTATCACCAAGGCTGAATGATTAACAAAGCCAGTAATATTTATTTTATGGCCATTTATAGAGAAGATTCCTAACCCCTGTCATGAGACATATTCCTAAAGGTTTCTTCCTTGTATTTATCAGTTCTTCATTATTTTTTAGAAACACAGTTCTCAAAATATATTATATAGAAATTCATATTCTTTGAGTGTGATGCCAACTGTTGTTTTTCTTCATAATTTGTTTATTAAATATAAGTTTAAGTTTACTAAGCTGATTTCTATAGCTTTTATTTTTATGTGATAATCTACCTTTAAGAAAGGTGTGCCGGGCCCGGCGCGGTGGCGCAAGTGGTTAAAGGTCCTCGCCTTGCACCCCCGGGATCCCATATGGGCGCCGGTTCTAATCCCAGCAGCCCCACTCCTTCCCGCTTGCCTGGAGCGTCGACGCCCATGCTGTGGGAGACCCGGAAGAGGCTCCTGGCTTCGGATCGGCATAGTATCGGCCCGTTGCGCTCACTTGGGGAGTGAATCATCGGATGGAAGATCTTCCTCTCTGTCTCTCCTCTCTGTATATCCGCCTTTCCAATGAAAAATAATAATAAAAATAAATCTTTTAAAAAAAAAAGAAAAAAATCTTTAAAAAAAAAAAAAGAAAGGTGTGCCATTCCTGAGAGCACCAGGAAGTCGCGTGAGAGATCACCTGATACATGAACGTGTGATGTTCCATCTATGCGTTGATGCATAGGCAGTCTTTACAAGTTAACTGATTTATTGCCATATATCATTTTTTAAACGATTGGTCAGTTTCCTTGTATCTGTCCTGTAATTTCTTTTTGTTTTTTAAAGATTTATTTTTATTATTTTTTATTGGAAAGGCGGATATACAGAGAGGAGAGACAGAGAGGAAGATCTTCAGTCCGATGATTCACTCCCCAAGTGAGCACAACGGCCAATACTATGCCAATCCGAAGCCAGGAGCCTCTTCCGGATCTCCCATGCGGGTGCAGGGTCCCAAAGCCTTGGGCCGTCCTCGACTGCTTTCCCGGGCCACAGGCAGGGAGCTGGATGGGAAGCGGGGCTGCCGGGATAGAACCGGAGCCCATAGGGGACCCCGGGTGTGCAAGGCGAGGACCTTAACCACTGTGCCACTGTGCCGGGCCCTGTCCTGTAATTTCAACACATTTGTGATACTCAATGTTTTCTCTAAATTAACCATGTTTTGTACCACAAATTCATTGCCTATGGATCTATTGCCGAAGCAAGGAAGTCTTAAACAAGAAGTAGAGTCTTCGTGTTATCAAATTTTATCCGAATCAAATGTTCAAAAGATGGGATTATTTCAAAGCGAGGATGAACGGTTGCAGCCTTCAGGTTCTGAAAAGTCAGAAGGTGAGATTTCCCAGGTCAAATTTATGTCTAATTCCAACAAAATAACAACATTTAGTAAGAAAGCAAAACAAAGAAAATATGATGAAAGTTATTTGTCTTTTGGATTTACTTACTTTGGAAATAGAGACACACCTCATGCTCAGTGTGTATTATGTAAAAAAGTTTTATCAGATAGCTCTTTAGCCCCCAGTAAGCTTCGAAGACATTTGGAAACCAAGCATGCAGCACACAAAGACAAAGACTTCAGCTTTTTTAAGCAACATCTTGATTCACAAAAAAATAATAAACCCCTAACACCTAAAATTGTCGGTATAGATAATGAAAGTGCCACAGGAGCATCACACAATGTAAGTTACCATTTAGCCCTGAGTGGAGAGGCTCACACAATTGGAGAATTGCTTATCAGTAGTCACTGCCTATTATACAGACATGGACTAGCAGTTAAAATAATCCCTACATCTCTGAAAAATGTGCTAGATCAGGCAGTCCAAATCATCACTTATATTAAAGCTTGACCACATCAATCCAGACTACTAAAAATTTCATGTGAAGAAATGGGCACTCAACATACAGTGCTTCTTCTAAATACAGAGGTGAGATGGCTTTCCCAAGGTAAAGTTCTCGTAAGACTTTTTGAGCTTCGACGTGAACTATTAGTTTTTCATGGATTCTGCTTTTCGATTATCTGATTGTTTAACAGATTCAGCTTGGCTCCTAAAACTTGCATATCTTGCAGATATTTTCACTAAGTTAAATAAGGTTAATCTGTCAATGCAGGGAAAAAATGTGACAGTTTTTACAGTGTTTGATAAAATGTCATCATTGTTAACAAAACTGGAATTTTGGGCCTCATCTGTAGAAGAAAATTTTGATTGTTTTCCTACACTCTGTGACTTTCTGACTGAAATTAACTCCACAGTTAGTAAAGATATTTGCAGTGCTATTGTGCAACACCTAAGGTGTCTGCGCTCTATTCTGCTAAAACAATTTCCTGTAACAAATGATAATAATGCTTGGATTCGAAATCCTTTTATAGTAACTGTTAAACCAGCCTCACTAGTAGCACGGGAGTATGAGAGCCTGATTGATTTAACATCTGATTCTCAAGTGAAACAAAATTTTAGTGAGCTTTCCCTAAATGATTTTTGGAGTAGCCTAATTCAAGAATATCCCAGCATTGCAAGACGTGCAGTTCGTGTACTTCTTCCTTTTGCAACAATGCACCCATCAATCAGGGTTTTCATATTATGTTGCAACCAACACCAAATACAGAAACAGACTTGATGCTGCACCTCATATGAGGATCAGACTTAGTAGCATTACACCCATTATTAAGTGTATTTGTGTTAAAAAGACATAAAAACACTGTTCTCATTAAGATTGCAGGGTTTTGCATGTCTCTTGATAACTAACCAAATGTAAGATGAAAATAAAAGATAATTAACTTGCACTCTGGTATTTTGGGGTCTTAAATGAAATACTCAGCTTTTTTTTTATAAAAGATTATTTTATTTATTGGAAAGTCAGATATATACAGAGAGGAGGAGAGACAGAGAGAAAGATCTTCCATCCGATGATTCACTCCCCAAGTGAGCGCAACGGCCAATGCTATGCCAATCCGAAGCCAGGAGCCAGGAACTTCTTCCGGGTATCCCACATGGGTGCAGGGTCCCAAAGCTTTGGGCCGTCCTTGACTGCTTTCCCAGGCCACAGGGAGCTGGATGGGAAGTGGAACTGCCGGGATTAGAACCGGTGCCCTTATGGGATACCAGGTGCGTTCAAGGCGAGGACTTTAGCGGCTAGGCCATGCCGCTGGGTCCACTCAGCTTTTTTAAATCCTACTTAGATTTTAAGAAAGCTAAAGAATCAACAATTTAGGGCCCGGCGCGGTGGCGCAAGTGGTTAAAGGTCCTCGCCTTGCACCCCCGGGATCCCATATGGGCGCCGGTTCTAATCCCAGCAGCCCCGCTTCCCTTCCAGCTCCCTGCTTGTGGCCTGGGAAAGCAGTCGAGGACGGCCCAAAGCTTTGGGACCCTGCACCCGTGTGGGAGACCCTGAAGAGGCTCCTGGCTTCGGATCAGCATAGTATCGGCCCGTTGCGCTCACTTGGGGAGTGAATCATCGGACGGAAGATCTTCCTCTCTGTCTCTCCTCTCTGTATATCCGCCTTTCCAATGAAAAAATAATAAAAATAAATCTTTAAAAAAAAAGAATCAATAATTTAATCACATTGTATTATTATTGGTTTTTTTTTCCTTTATATGTCATTTCAAAGGGTTACATGATTATAACTGGACAATGATGGCTCCACAAGTTAAGGTCCCAATTCCTTAGCATGATATTATCTCTTCAGGATTTAGTATCTACCAACCTATCTAGCCATGTCTTCACTGCAGCTTTCTAGTCCTGGGGAACCTGTTCTATTCCTTAAACAGATCACATTGTTTCATTCATTTAGATCTTGGGAAAAAATTGTTCTACCTTCTTGTATTCTGACTCCTATTTGCTGTTCAACACTTTCACTTAATTTAGGGTCTTGCATTCCCTATAGCTTTTTTTTTTTAAAGATTTATTTATTTATTGGAAAGTCAGATACACAGAGAGGAGGAGAGACAGAGAGGAAGCTCTTCCGTCCAATGATTCACTCCCCAAGTGAGCACAATGGCCGGTGCTGCGCCGATCCGAAGCCGGGAACCAAGAACCAGGAACCTCTTCCTGGTCTCCCACATGCAGGTGCAGGGTCCCAAAGGTTTGGGCCATCCTCGACTGCTTTCCCAGGCCACAAGCAGGGAGCTGGATGGGAAGTGGAGCTGCCGGGATTAAAACCAGTGCCCATATGGGATACCAGGCGCATTCAAGGCGAGGACTTTAACCACTAGGCTACGCCGCTGGGCCCTATAGCTTTCTTTTTTAACCATGTTTTATATTATTGTATTTTTTTTATATATCTCAATTATGAACTTACGTGGGCTCATGATTCCCATTGTTACTGGACTAAGTTCTTAGTTCTTATCTAACTATGTCTACATTATGTAGCAAAAGGCTTTATTCAAGTAGTGCTTAATAAAGGAAAAGAGCATGTTAACAAGAGTGAACCAACAAAAAATAGAGTAGGAATTTCCTACTATTCTCTGATTGGCATGTGTTTATGATGCTGCCTTGTAGCGTTCTATGGCTCACTTTATTAACTAGACTTGACAGCATCTACTGTGCAGCAGAAGTCATTGTGAAATGTGGGTTTTGTGATTTGAACTGAACTGTTGAGGAAGAGGGGAAGAAATGGGAAGAACATTTTCATATATTTCTTGCAACCTGTATAGATTATTTGAAATTTCCATGAATTCTTGAAATGCTATGAAAGATTGTTCACTGACTTTGCTGTCTCTGAACACTTCCCATGTCACATTATGTAACACAAGTCAGTGTTAAATATTTTATTTTACTCCTGTAGTCAAGAGCTACTGTAGATAACCATTATTTATTTAATCTTACTAATTGAAACTTGCCTCCTGTTTGTGCAGTAGAGTTACCTTCTCTTGTAAGACAGAAAGTGGGGCCCGGCACGGTGGCGCAAGTGGTTAAGGTCCTCACCTTGCACGCCCGGGATCCCATATGGGCGCCGGTTCTAATCCCAGCAGCCCCGCTTCCCTTCCAGCTCCTTGCCTGTGGCCTGGGAAAGCGGCAGAGGACGGCCCAAAGCTTTGGGACCCTGCACCCGCGTGGGAGACCCAGAAGAGGCTCCTGGCTTCGGATCGGCATAGTATCGGCCCGTTGCGCTCACTTGGGGAGTGAATCATCTGATGGAAGATCTTCCTCTCTGTCTCTCCTCTCTGTATATCTGCCTTTCCAATAAAAAAATAATAAAAATAAATTTTAAAAAAAGAAAATTCAGTGTTACCACCTGAAATAGAAATCACTTCCAGTTCTTGAGAGAATTCAATAACTGTAAACCAAGTCAATCTCTGAAACTTAATACATTTACTTTCACTTTTAAAAGTTGTTTGTAAGTGCACTGTTAATTAGCGTAATGGAAAGAATTCTGAAGATGAGTATCAAGAGATGTGTGTTCTACAACTAATTAACTATCTAGATAAATTTATCCCTCTGAAGGCCTTATTATTTATTAAAGGAAAGGAACTAGAATGAGCTATATTGTTCTGACCATTTAAGATCAATATTTGAACCTAAATAAAAAATAACTGATGATAATAGTGCTTTTATTTTATATAGATACTTTTTTCTAAAAGCTAATCTTTTTGATGAGTGTCTTAACATAATAATTTCCACAATAAACAAGTGATAAAATTATAATTTTCTCATGGGTATTTATTAACTAGAAGGAATTGAAGTGCTTTTAACAAAGGAGACATGCGTTGTAATTTAGAAAACATTGATGGGGTCGGTGTAATGGCTCAACTGGCTAATCCTTTACCTCCAAGTACCTGCAACCCATATGGACACCAATTTGTGTCCTGGCTGCTCCACTTCCCATCCAGGTCTCTGCCTGTGGCCTGGGAAAGCAGTCAAGGACGGCCCAAAGCCTTGGGATCCTGTACCCCGGTGGGAGACCTGGAGACCTTGGTTCCTGCCTTCAGATCAGCTCAACTCCAGCTGTTGTAGCCATTTGTTGAGTAAACCAGTGGGTGAAAAGATCTTTGCCTCTCCTCTCTAAATCTGTCTTTCCAGTAAAAATAAATAATCTTAAAAAAAAATTAAAGAGAAAAATGAAATTGTTTTGACCCAGTATCAAACATTTGTTTCCCAAGTCCATAAGAAACATTTTACATGTGATCATCCAAGGGTATATGTATGTACGTGCATATACTCAGCAAAGTTTCATAAAGCAGTAGTAACCTTTCATATGTGCAGTGCAATTTCAGGTTTTTAAAATTGTATTTGACTTTCCAGGTGATGAAGATTCCAAAATCGATTTTATGGCCTATTTTTAGCTTATGATCAAATCTCATAATTTTGAAAAATTTGCATGCCATTGCTCTTGGCAAAATTCTTGAAAATCCTGACTCTGACCTAATACAAGGCAGTGAAAAGCAAGGGCAATGTTATAGAGACACTGGGGAAAGATGCCTTTTGGTCCTCAAGAAGAGATAAATGCCCTGCATATGTGGGAGCTGAAATATTGCAGCTTTCTACCTATCAGCCTGTGGCCAAGGTCAACACATCAGGGCAAAACTAAGAAACTTAAGAAAGTAAGTCAGAAGCCCAACTAAGCAGCTCTATTTATTATTATTATTATTATTATTATTATTATTATTATTTAGGCTAATAAATGTCCTTTATCATTCAAGTTGATTTTTCTGTTTACCAAAGGCAAAAATCATCCTAATATAGTAGTCAACAGAAAAAGAATTATGACACTAAATTTTATTTGTAAAGTCACTGTGATGATGAGTCCCATCACAAACTAAGAAATACTGAATGCTGGTAATTCAGCCCTCAGCCATAATGTTATTTGAAATTCTGCGACTGGTGATATTTTGTAGACCAGAGCTAAATTGGTATGTGGATTGGCATTTTAGCATCAAATGCTGATTCATTAAACATAGTGGCAATAAAACAAATTTGTTCATTATCCTTTATTTTTTTGAAAGCCAAAATAAGGATGATAGAATTTTTCTTTTCATTGGAAAGGTGGATATACAGAGAGGAGGAGAGACAGAGAGGAGGATCATTCTGTCCAATGATTCACTCCCCAAGTGACTGCAGCAGCTGGAGCTGAGCCAATCCGAAGCCAGGAGCCTGGAGCTCTTCCGGGGCCCCCTCATGTGGGTGCAGGGTCCCAAGATGGATGGGAAGTGGGGATGCCGGGATTAGAACTGATTCCCAAATGGGATCCCGGTGCATGCAAAGCGAGGACTTTAGCCACCAGGCCACCACACCAGGCCCTTATTAAGTGATATTTGCAGAGGAAATTATCAGCCAGCAACTGATTTGTCCTATATCTTTTTTTTTTTTTTTTGTCCTGTATCTTAAAAGTGGCTATCTGGGGAGGTGTGTCTGGTCTAGAGTTAAGGTATATCTATGTCCCTTAGCAGTTTGAGTCCCAGCTCTCGTTCCCAATTCCAGCTTCCTGATAAAGCAGACACTGAGGGTGAGATTGATGTGATTTAGTCCCTCCCGCATACCTATGTTCCTAGCTCGCCTTTTGGCATTTGGGGAATAAACAAATCAGAACTTTGTCTTTATCTCTCTGCCTCTTAAGTGATTTCTTTGAATTGTAACAGGTTCCCTAAAGGATTGTTCCTTCCTCTTAATATTGGAGTAACATTTACCCACATAGGACCAGTCTCAAAAAGTTTGGGTGTTGCGGGCATCTGCAAAAGCTCCTGAGAAGATCCAGTAATTTGGGAAGTATTCATTGAAAGATTCTTCATCCTGAGAGCAAGGACCATCCTTCGGGCCTGCTTTCATTCCAGGCAAGACCATGCTGTTCTCTGTCTAATACTATCAACTTGGACAATTATTCACATTTGTCACAGGAAAGTATGTTAATCAGACAGACCTATGGTCTATAAAAATGCCCATATTTGGCTTATTTTATTTTTATTGAATAGAGGGAATAAATTCTGAGTCCACAAGAATACTAGGACAGGATGATTTAAGAGATGTTGGGTAAATTCAGATTCCAATATGTTTTCTGTACTTCCAAAAAGAAGGACAACAGAGAATGCTATGGAGGAATTAACCGGGAAAATGATGGAAGAAGTTCTAGTATTACCAGAATATAACCTAAATACTTAGTGCTATTTGCAGTTCAAAAAATAATGATCAAACATTATATAAGTGCATCTTATTTTTAGCCAGGTTAAATTGGCAATTTCCACCAATTATATATAAACTAATAAGGACTCTTTGCTTTCTTAATTACTGTGCTTGTTTTTAAATTTTTTGAAATAAATTACACGTTATTTTTCACCTAGCTTCCTCTAATGTCAATAAGATTATTTGAATAGGACCCGGCGTGATAGCGTAATGGCTCAAGTCCTTGCCTTAAACACGCCAGGATCCCATATGGGCACCGGTTCTAATCCCGGCAGCTCCACTTCCCATCCAGCTCCCTGCCTGTGGCCCGGGAAAGCAGTCGAGGATGGCCCAAAGCCTTGGGACCCTGCACCCACTTGGGAGACCTGGAGGAAGAACTCCTGGCTCCTGGCTTCGGATTGGCTCATCCCCAGCCGTTGCAGCTGCTTGGGAAGTGAATTATCGGACAGAAGATCTTCCTCTCTGTCTCTCCTCCTCTTTGTATATCCGCCTTTCCAATAAAAATAAATCTTTAAAAAAAGATTATCTAAAAAATTAACATTAAGTACAATACCATTAGCTATAAATTAAAAATATACCAATGCAGCCTGTGCAGAGGCTTCCAGGCTAATCCTCGCTGTGCAGAGCTGGCATCCCATATGGGCTAGGGTACAAGTCCCGGCAACTCCACTTCCCATCCAGGTCCCTGCCTATGGCCTGGGAGGACGGGAGGATAGCTCAAGTCCTTGGGCCGCTGCACCCATGTGGGAGATCCAGAAGCAACGTGGCTTTGAATCAGCTCAGCTGTGGCTGTGGCTGTGGCAGTCATTTGGGGAATGATTCAACAGGTGGAAGATTTCTCTGTCTCTCCTCTTTGTAAAAAAATGTCTTTCCAATAAAAAAGTCTTTGTAAAAATACACCATGTGTAAATTAGAGCAAAAAAATGGGAATTATACGGCCCGGCGCGGTGGCGCGGTGGTTAAGGTCCTCACCTTGCACGCCCGGGATCCCATATGGGCGCCGGTTTTATCCCAGCAGCCCCGCTTCCCTTCCAGCTCCCTGCCTGTGACCCGGGAAGGCAGTCGAGGATGGCCCAAAGCTTTGGGACCCTGCACCCGCGTGGGAGACCCAGAAGAGGCTCCTGGCTTCGGACCGGCTTGGGGAGTGAATCATCGGACGGAAGATCTTCCTCTCTGTCTCTCCGCCTTTCCAATAAAACATAATAAAAATAAATCTTTAAAAAAAAAGGGAATTATATATATGTATATATATATATACACACACATACAAACACAGTAAGACAAAGGAGACAGATACTATATCCTTACTTTTTTTTTTTTTTAAGATTTATTTTTATTATTTTTTCATTGGAAAGGCGGATATACAGAGAGGAGAGACAGAGAGGAAGATCTTCCATCCGATGATTCACTCCCCAAGTGAGCGCAACGGGCCGATACTATGCTGATCCGAAGCCAGGAGCCTCTTCTGGGTCTCCCACGCGGGTGCAGGGTCCCAAAGCTTTGGGCCGTCCTCGACTGCTTTCCCAGGCCACAAGCAGGGAGCTGGAAGGGAAGCGGGGCTGCCGGGATTAGAACCGGCGCCCATATGGGATCCCGGGGGTGCAAGGCGAGGACCTTTAACCACTTGCGCCACCGCGCCGGGCCCAATATCCTCACTTCTACAACTGGTATTCAGACCAATGTTTACAACACTCTTGCACCAGCTGTCATGATCATTTTCCAGTATCACAGCTGGTTGAAATTTTCACCTGATGTAGTGATCTTCATTTTGGAGAAATTTGAGTCTCTGGTGTTTCTGCTTGAGTTGAATTGACACAGTCTCCTAGGAGATGACCCAAAACAACCCCTGAAGGCTCGCTCCCTCACCCCAATCTGCAGATGGCATGAAGAGACTTAAACAATCAAATACTAGTGTAAACTTCCAGTTAAATGGAACCATTTCTTGTGTTTTATGAGGGAAACATTGCCTATTTGGATATCAAGACCTCTAAGCAAACCTCAAAGTAGGAGGGCTAAAAAGCAAAACATTTTATAAGTGGGTCAGTAGGAATAATAGTGAGAGAAGTTTATCTCATTACTGAGTTCCCTATCTGATACAGAAAAGAAAGAAACAGTGTCTCAGGTTGGTTGCTGGCTCTTAACAAAATACGGTGAGACAGAGGCTGGCAATATTTTTTTCTGTAAAGGACCAGATGGTTCATATCCCAGGTTTTAAAGGCTGAATTGGTTATCTGTATTACATTCCTTCTTTCTTTTTTTTTTTTTTTTTTTTTTTTTTTTTAATAATCTTAGTTTATTAGGGTACAAAGGGTCACGGGCTACAGGGTGAAAGTGGGTAATATCATTGTTTCCACACTAATATAATCATTTTGCCCTGTATCTAGGGTTAGGGGAGTAACAAAGGGGAAAGCCCCACCCTACCTCCCACTCATCCCCGATCCCCAACATGAGGCGCGCTCCAAGGGTCCTGCTCATACAGTTTTGATAGTTCAATCAGTTCTGGATTGCTGCCAATCTCTCCGTCCCAACCGTAATGAAACCTATTCAGAGTCTACTGGCTGACAGTCTCTTGATGGTTGGGGTTCCAAGATCAGCAGTTCAGTTCGAGAAATATCCAAAGAAACTTCATCTGAGTTGATCCCAGATCTGATTCTTGAGTGAGTTTGCTAGTACAGACTCCAACACTGTTCGTCACACCAATCAGCTTATGCATATGCTGGTCGTTGCGATTGCTGGGTCCGTTCGGCTTCCAGCCCTGTCTTCCTTGTGAACCAATGGGTGTTGTAGTCCAGCTCGATTCTACCCACTTCATACTCGGTCTTCATGCAAACCAGTTGGAGCTGCAGCCTAGTTGGGGCGACTCCCCATAACCCCTACCAGTTCTGCCCCCTACCCTGGTTCCCATGCTTGCCAGTATGCACTGCAGGCTTGTCCAGTCTGTCCCACATCCCAATTAGCTCTCGCACACGTCAATGGACGTTGAAGCCTGGTTCAACCCAACCAACCTATTATCCAGCCCATACACCCACTGGCAGGTGCCTTTCTGTCAAGCCACCCCTGCTCCTAGCCTGGGTTTCATGCTGTCCAGTGAGGGTGGTAACCCTGAGGGAGGTGCCCACTATTTCCCTACTAGGTCACACCCACTCCCAGAGTATGCCTTTTTTAAGGTTTTAAGTAAACCTTTTTTAAGGTTTATTTATTTTATTACAAAGTCAGATATACAAAGAGGAGGAGACAGAGAGGAATAGCTTTCATCTGATGGTTCACTCCCCAAGTGAGTGCAACGGCCGATGCTATGCCAATCTGAAGCCAGGATCCAGGAACTTCTGGGTATCCCACACGGGTGCAGGGTCCCAAAGCTTTGGGCCATCTTTGACTGCTTTCCCAGGCCACAGGGAGCTGGATGGGAAGTGGAGCTGCTGGGATTAGAACCGGCGCCCATGTGGGATCCTGGCGCATTCAAGGCGAGGACTTTAGCCGCTAGGCCACACCGCCGGGCCCTTATATTGCTTCTTTCAATTTACATCCTTAAAAATGTAGAAACTGCTCTTAAAGGCTGTATGAAAACAGAACACGAGCCATGTTTCCCCTCAGACTGTTGCCATATGGAGGCTCTGCATTCTTGGAAAACATTCTCTCCCTGCTATTACAGGAACTGACTCTTCAAAAAGCCATTCAGAAGTTTCTAAAGACCAACCGCTTCTGGCTAACAGACACTGTACAGTAAGCCTAGTGAATCTTACTAGTTTAATATCTTGAGTCACCAGGGATTTATGCTATTGTCAGTTAATCCCGTAAAAGTCAGGATGCTTCCCTTCTCCCTGTGCACAAGTCTACCCTGGTAAATAGCTATATGTCCCTTTAGGGGAAGCTAGAAGATGTATGCATCATACTTATAATGTACTACCAAAGTCCTTTCTTAAAGAAACAGCATACTCTACCTAAAGGCTTCTTGAGTCTATGAATTTCCCAGGCCTGGAAGAGGACCAGTATTCTTAGTGATATATAGTCAGGCCTCCTTTTTGTCAGACTGGATTTTGTTCCTTTACATAACTCTCTAATCCTTAGTAAGCTACCCATCCATTTTAGTGCTAGGAACTGATCAATTAAGCACCACAAAAATTTCTGCAGATCAGACCTTTAAATCCTGAGTTTTACTCTACTTGATAATTGTATCTAATGTGACCATGGCAGCTATGTTGTGCTGTCATGCCTCTGCAACCTCAGGGTCCCCAACCACCACTGAAATTAAAAAACTCAGGTCAGCATCATCAGACACAATCTTCATCTCTAACTATTACAAAAATGGTCAGGGATATTTGTATTATCACTACTTCATTCTGTGGTATGAAAATAACATGCTGTAAGCTCCGTTGGGGACTCGGGGGTGAATGATCCTATGCAAGTAACCATTTCAATCTTGTTTTCTTTCCAAGCCTTTGAGACTTCTCCACGTTATATCAAAACATTTATGGTACATCTATTTAAATTTCAGTAACCAACTGGGTTTAGTTTTCAGTAACCCTATTGAGCATAGCTAGAACACTCCTAGGTACCTGAACTAGTATAACTCTAGAATATCAATAGACCAAACGCAATGTTAAATGATATTCTTCTTTCTTTGGTCTTTCACACCTCCTAGCCTATTATACATATTCACAAGCTTTTTCCTAAAGCAATTTAGCTAAATCCTGCTATTCTTCTGACATAATCCTTCTCTTCCCAAATGTATTGTATAATTGGTGTAGAACTTTCCAGCTCTGACTCAAATGTATAGGTCTGTAGTTAGGAAATAGGGTGGAGGAAAAAAATGGATACCTTTTTGAAAGATAGACTTGTCATTACTGTTCTGTGGCAAATTACCCAAAATTCAGTGACTGGAATGAAAAGCTTTGTTTTCCATTTTTCAGTCTAGAATCTAGAATTAATTTAGCAGAGTGACACTGACTCAGATTCCCCCATAAGGTCTGTAGCAAAATGTCAGCCAGGAGCAGAGTCATCAGAAGGTTTGATGGGGGCTGGAGGCCCTGCTTACAAGTACCTCACTCCCAGACCTGGGAAATTTTCCTAGGAAGCTCGGTTCCTCACCACATGGCATGTCCTCAAAGCCTAGCACCTGACTAACTCAGATCCTAGTGAGAATAAGGCAACTGCAGTATCTTTTATGACCTTGCTCCAGAAGTCATATACATCTAATAGACTACATGATGGGGCCTTTTTGGAGACTGGTTACCCTAAAGTCACAATATGGTTTTCAACAAAAGTAAGGCCAGGGCATGAAGGAAACAGCCACTGTAGGCAAGGGTATTCAATGGGCTTTTAAAAAAGTATTTATTTGAAAGGCAGAATGACAGAGGGGAAAAGAGACCGTATGTCCGCTGGTTCATTCCCCTAATGTCCACAACAGCAGAGACTAATGCAACTAAACCTCCATCTAGGCCTCTCACATAGGTACTAGGAAATCAAATACTTGGGTCATCATCTGCTGTTTTCCCAGACACAGCAGCAGAGCTGGATCAGAAGGGAAACAGTCAGAATCTAACCCAGCACTCCATTATGGGATGCCAGAGTTACAAGCAACTTCTTAACCCTTGGTACCACAACTGTGACACCACTCTGTGAATTTTGAAAACACAGGATGCTATTTTTGCAATTTCAATCTTTTCCAATCAATGCCCTAACTTTTATATCAAAGAACAACTAAAACTGTTAGTTCTACCTTGGTCGTAATTCAGCATTCTTCTAATTATTAGATCTCTGACTATAAGTGATAAGGGTTTTTTCAGGTCAATTATAGAAAATATCTGATGTCCTTAGCTAAGAAATTAACATCTTAAGCCACCAATTTTCTTTTTAGCACAAATAGAAGCAACCAGCACAACCACTGCCCTTTGTTCCTTTTGCATTTCAGTCTTTCCCAGCAGACAGATGGTCCATCAAATCCTTGCCTGTAACAGGCATTTCATTCCATATAACAAAAGTGGATAATTATTTAAGCAAAAACAGAATGTACTTTAAAAATTTATTAGACCACTAGTTTTGTTTGTTTTAAACTTTATTTGCTTATTTGTTTATTTAAAAGGCAGTTATAGAGAGAGGGGTGGGGACAGAGAGAGAGAGAGCTTTTATCTGCTGATTCATTTCCCAGATGGCCACAACAGCTGGGACTGGGCCAACTAGGAGCTGAGAGCCTGAAATTCCATCCAGATCTCCACATGAATGGCAGGGGCCCAAACGCTCTCTTGATCTGCTTTCCAAGGCACATTAGCAGGGAATCGGATGGAAAGTAGAACAAGCAGGACTCAAACCCATACTCATATGTCAGGGTTAACTGTACCACAGTGCCACTCCAGAATGTATTTGATAACATAACTAAAAAGTCTGTGCATAAATGTGGATACAGTTATTTAAATCATATCTGTAGGACTTTGTCCCTCGCCATCTCGTCTCTGCCTTCCTTTGTTGTATGTATTCCCAGAAAGACTGCATGTGAGGGCAGAGATAACATCTGGCTTACTTCTTATTAGCTTAGTGATTCACATGGGTAATTTCAGTAACTGTCCACCGTGAACCATAAATTACCAGTTCTTCAAATGGTTATCAGACTCTGATTACCTTCAGATACAACCACCACATCCCTATTTCATGGAAAGTCAGTTGCTATAACTCTTTTTATCACATCAATCAGTGTTCAGCTGTGTAACCAAATACTACATAGTTTAGGCAAAAGGAGATTTAAAGGAAAACATGAATGCTTGCAAAACTATTGAGAGAAGAAAACTCTAAGATGAATTCTGAAACAACCTCCAGTATTCACACCCCTCTCAGGATTAAAAATCTCCAACTCTCATTGCTGTGGGAACCCACTACTATCACTGTTCACCATACAACCATGTTAATCTGTGCTACTACCACTAAAAACAACAGCTCCAGAATCACAATACTTCTGACAAGTCTACACGGTAAGAGAGAATCCATGCATCTTTCCTCATATAGCTTAATTCTGAGTTTATTTCTTATAAGATGTGTTGAATTAAAGCATGTCTAGAATTCTAATTGAAATAGTCCAGGAAAAAAAGATTTATTATTTATTTTTATTGCAAAGTCAGATATGCAGAGAGGAGGAGAGACAGAAAGGAAGATTTTACGTCCACTGATTCAGTTCCCAAGCAGCCGCAACAGCCGAAGCTGAGCTGATCTGAAGCCAGGAGCCTGGAACTTCCTCTGTGTCTCCCACGTGGGTGCAGGGTCCCAAGGCTTTGGGCCGTCCTCAACTGCTTTCCCAGGCCACAAGCAGGGAGCTGGATGGGAACCGGGGCTGCTGGAATTGGAACCAGCAGCCATATGGGATCCAGGTGCATGCAAGGCAAGGACTTTACCTACTACTCTGCTGTGCCAGGCCCATTTGTTAGCTATCTAGTTTTGCAGTTTAGAAAAAGACTGGACTCTCATTCTCATAACATCAATATACACATCACCCTTATATAACATTTTGTTCAAATAAAGTATTATATTGTAAAATTGTTAGTTGTGCAGGGTGTATTAGTTTGAGAGTTCTTTAAAAGCAGCAATACAATTTTATTCTGTTAGGATAGTCTGTATTTTTTAGTTTCTTTCTCAAACATAATCCCACAATTACAGATTTTACAAAGCAGTATTATGTATCTACTAAGGACATTTTTGTCTCTAACTATAATACATCTTTACAAAATCCGTCTTCAGGTAGACCATGTTCATTGTCTCCACTCCAACCCCTTGCCAAAACTGAAATTTGCTTCACATCATTTCTCTGTAGTCCTTAGAAGACAGTATGGTGAATGAAAAGATCAGGAGTTTGGAAAAAAACAGTTTGAACTTTGGTTTATTCAGTTACTAGCTACATAACCTTAAGCAAGTACTAAATCCTCTAAACCTTATTTTTACAGTCAAGATAATAATACCTAACATGGTAGGAATTAAGTCAGATAATGTATGAAACTTAACTACAGTAGATAGCATAGTAAATGGGATATAATATTAAAATATCTTCTCTTATCTAATACATGTAACTTTGAGGTTGGAAAGAATACGAATTTACACAATCCAGCCTGGTAATGCTGATAAACCCAAAGCCAAAGAAAGTAAACTTTTTTTTCTTCTTTTTTGAATTATTATTATTATCATTTTATGATATAGTTCCATAGGCCCTGGGATTTCCCTTATCCCCTCACCACCCCCCCCACACACTGAGTTTCCCTATATTTTTACTATAGTATAATTCTTCATTAACAGTCATATGTCCATCATTGCAGGCATGGATAATGGTAGAGAGTCCAGCATCCTATTGTCAAGATATGGTTAACAGTTTCACTGGGAGTCCATCTTTTATCTGGCAGTAGAGAAGGAAGTAAATTTTCATATCCGGTTTCTCCCTGCACCAGCTCATTCATGGCTCATGTCGTATATGTTGACAGTTTTACCTCAGGATCCATGGAGGAGATTTATTTGAGTAGATTTTTATCTTCCCTTTGAGTGAGTCATAGTATTGAATGATCTACTCTGGCCAAGAAATATTTCTTCTCTTGATCATTGGATATTTACTCTCAAGGACAAATCTATCCTATATACATTCTAAAAGGGAAGTTTTTGTGCCAACACCAAGATATTTTCCCCCAGCCCCAACATTTTTAGACACTAGAAATTTAATCTTGATGCCAACTATTTATCTCATAACTGTAGACTCATCTTTGGCCATTGCATCTCCAGTGCCTTGCTGAGCCTCCCTTTGCCATAAGTTAGACCCAATATGAGGGCAGTGTCTAATAGAGTGGTTCTCAAACACAGGTGATGGGGAATTTAGTCCCTAGAAGGATATCTTTGGATGGATGTCGCAACTGGGAAGAATGTTATACTGGATCTGGTGGTTAGAAGCTTAGAATACAGCTTAATATCCTTAAAACACAAGACAGCCTCTCACAATAAGGATTATTTGGCCAAAATGTCAACAGCGTGGAGATTGAGAAATGCTGTGTTAATTTTAGACCCAAGTCTCATATACTTAGTCCTGTCTTAAGAGTTTCATAACTCACCACTAAATTCTTAAACAACATGTTTCCAACAAGACATAATCCCGTACTCCTGCCCTTAGCAACTTCTTTCTCTGCCTTCATTAAGGCTTTAATTGTAATCTAACAGCCTTTTTAAATATTTTCTGTTTACACATTGTCCTACTAGCAAAGCTATGAGCTCTTTGCTGACTCCGTTTCCTGCATTCTGTAGCCTATCATGTATAACAGTATTAATCCATAGAAGAACCTCAATTCAAACCAGATCTTTCAGTATGCACTCATTCTCTGGGCAAAGGCCCAGTAAAAAAAAAATGAATAGATTCATTTCCTAACCAAAATATTCAACCTACTTGAAGTCAAGCAAGTCAGACTTAATAGATCTCCATCTGTTCCCAACCATCCCTGAACATTCCTGATTTTTACCTTTAGCTTTGATTCCTTTCCTCTTAAGTTTCTCTTCTACTTATCTTTAAATACATCCTTCACTAATCCCTGTAATACCTTAGCCATCTTGTTTCACAACACATCACATTTTGATTTCATTTTCAGTGTCTTTCTTATTCCCAAAGCTTCTAGGGACGTGAAGGCAAAGACTGTTTCTACCTTCCTCATTAATATATCCCCAGTTCCTTGGCATAATGCCTGCATTCTGTAATTGGTATTCAGTAAATATGCTGTGCCTAGTCCAAGGAATATTCTTTCACATTTATCTCTGTGCTACATTAGTAAATAACAAATTTTATCTATTGTTAGTGTATCTATTTTTTTTTCCCCAAAATGAATGTTATTAAAATATAATGAGGAGGGCCCGGCATGGTGGCCTAGTGGTTAGTTCTCACCTTGCACATGCCGGGATCCCATATGGGCGCCAGTTCATGTCCCATCTGTCTCACTTCCCATCCAGCTGCCTGCCTGTAGCCTGGGAAAACAGTCAAGCACAGCCTAAAGCCTTGGAGCTCTTAGGTGGGAGACCTGGAAGAAACTCTAGGCTCCTAGTTTCAGATCAGTCAGCTCTATTGCGGCTACTTGGGGAGTGAATCATTGGATGGAAGATCTTTCTCTCTGTATCTCCTTCTCTCCATAAATCTGACCTGCCTTTTCTTTTCTTTTTAAAGATTTATTTATTTATTGGAAAGTCAGATATACAGAGAGGAGGAGAGACAGAGAGGGAGCTCTTCCGTCAGATGATTCACTCCCCAAGTGAGCGCAACGGCCGATGCTATGCTGGTTTGAAGCCAGGATCCACACGGGTGCAGGGTCCCAAGGCTTTGGGCCATCCTCGACTGCTTTCCCAGGCCACAAGCAGGGAGCTGGCTGGAAGTGGAGCCACCAGGATTAGAACCGGCACCCATATGGGATACCAGGCGCTTAGTCTCAAATCCTGTTACTACTGTGTACTCACTTCTCAATCCTAATATTAGCCACCTGCTGTATAGTGGTAGAACATTTTGAACATAGTTCAAAACATAGTGACATGGCCTTAGGCAGCTATTTCAGGGTTACAAGTTTAGAAGCCACACTTCCCCTGCTTTTGTGATCACTTTTGCCCACCTCTAAGTCAAATGACGCTCGCCTATTATTGCCTGAAACCTGAGGAGGGGCTGTGTAGCATTGTTACATAACCACCTCCCAAGCCCCTTAAAGCCCTAGTTGAGGAGGAGGCTCGCCCTCTTACTCTGGTGCTTTGTCACATGCTTCATTGCTGGGCTCTTGCCCTTGTGAGTACCTACTTGCTCTCTCTGTTTCCTGTGGATGGGCTCTGAGAACAGAGGTAGCCCCTGAACTTGGCCTCTTTCTGTTCACTGCTTGGGTGAGTCAACAAAGATGTAAATGCTAAGATGTTTTGTATTTTTGATTTGTGTACATTCAAGAGTTTCAGGAAAGGTGAGGCCTAGGCAGACGACTAGCATTAATGAAATGTGGGCAGACAAACTGCGAAAAAGTGAATTAGTTTGTGGATGTCAGCAATTTGATTATAAGCACATCCAGGTTGTTTGTTCTGCATCTCTTAGGATAATTTATATTGCTCAGGAAGCTGAAACCTAGGTCTTCAGTTCAACACACAGATTTCACAGTAATGACCATTTCTTCCTCTCAGGGTTTCAATCATTTGCTAATTTCTGTTATCACCACCAGATGAATGGTTGCCTAGTGACTGCAGCTAGTATTGGTGAGGTGCAGCTCCAAACATGGTGGTGGTTCCTAGAGTGAAGTTGGGCACTGCTGTTGCCGAGCCTGGCTAACTAAGACTTCCGCAGACATGCTACATTTGTGTCCAGCATGATCCTCTCCATAGCAATAGTAAAGTATGTATGAAGTGTTTATTATTAGGAACTCATCCATGACATCATTAGAGACAGACCGTGTTACTTTTACCGGACTAGTAATTCAGCAAATGCTTGTTTGAGGATTATAGAGCTGTAGATAGTGAGCCAGGAAGAATGTGGAGATGAAGCAGACACTAATGCTGACTTCTGTGAGCAGCTTTTGATCTGTGGATAGTAATGATGGCAAAGGGCAGCTGTGTATCTAAGTATTCCCTCACCACTGTTCTGACTCTTGAATGCAAGAAAGATTACTTGCCTAATGACTTCTACTATCATATATTTTTAAATTTATTTTTACTGAAAAGTCAGAATTACACAGAGAGATGGAGAAACACAGATCTTCCATCTGCTAGTTCACTCTCCAAATGGCTGCCACAGCCAGAGCTTGGCAGGTCTGAAGCTGAGAGCCAGGCCTTCCTCTGGGTCTCCCACAAAGGTGCAGAGGCCCCAGGACTTGAGCCATCACCTACTGCTTTCCCAGGCTACTAGCAGGGAGATGGAACAGAAGTGGAGCAGCTCAAAAATGAACTGGAACCCATATAGGATGCTGGTGCCATAACCAGAGGATTAGGCTGTTATGCCACTGCACCTGCCCCCAGTGTTACTTTGTTTTTTTTTTTTTAAGATTTATTTATTTTTGTTGGACAGGCAGATCAGATTTATGGCAAGGAGAGAAAGCTCTTCCACCTGCTGGTTCATCCCTCAAATGTCTGCAATGGCCGAGGCTGAGCTAATCCGAAGGCAGGAGCCAGAAGTTTCTTCTGGGTCTCTTGTAAGTGGAGGATCACAAAGTTTTGGGTCATCCTCTAGTACTTTCCCAGGCTACAAGCAGGGAGCTGCATCACTATTGGAGCAGCCGGGACAGAAACCTGTGCCCATATGGGAGCCAGGACTTACAAGCTAACGATTTAGCCACTGAGCCATTGTGCTGGGCCCTAATGTTTTCTTTTGGAAAAAAAAAAGATTTAAAGATTTATTTATTTTATTTGAAAGGCAGTTATGGGAGGTGGTTGTGGAGCAGGGGGTTGGAAGAATGCAAACATACAAAGAGAGATTTTCCATCTGCTGGTTTATCCACCAAGTGACCACAATGACCAGGCCTTGGCCAGGCCAAAACAAGGAACCTGGAGCTTTATCTTGGTCTCCCAAATAGATGCAGGGCCCAGGAACTTGGGTCATCTGCTGCTTTCCCAAGCACATTAGCAGGGAAATAGATCAGAGGTGCACAACCAGGACTCCAACCATTCCCCTATGGAATGCCAGCATCACAGTAGCAGCTTAAGCCACTATGCCACAATGTTGGCTCCAGAGTACTTATATTGTCTTAAAACTTGTTCTCTTTAAAATATTAGGATATTTTATCATCCTCACCTCCCTTATCTCTCTAGAATTTGCTACAGATGATAAAATTTACATCTTTCCCTATTTTCCCATAGATAGAAAGAAAAAAGTACCTGTCTCTTTCCCAAATTCTCAGTTCTCCAAAATTACAACTTTGTACCCTGAACTGACAGTGGTTCTATTCCCCTTCTCTGGCTTTGATTTGTTGGTACGTAGTATTTATGCTTCCCTTTGGCAGTTGTGCGATATGGAAAGGTAAGCTATAATCAGAAAGGGCAGTGAGGTTACCATTGAATGTCTGTACTTATTTTAAGGCCCTTGGTGCCAGTTTTCCAAATTCAGCTGCATTTTATCTCTGGCTTGTGATTATAGTGGAAGAATGCAGAAAGGAAACAAAACTTTTAAAATGTTCTGTCAAGAATAGAACAGGTAAAGAATCCATTCTAACACAAAATATACAGCTCTAACTATAAGATGGTGCTCAAGAATTTTTTTAAAAAATTGCAATACATTGAAGTAACTAAAAGAACATTTTTTGCTCTGGTTTATCTTTCTCCACTCAAAACAGTTTTCTGTATTCTGATAGAATAGGCCTTGAGTCTCAGCATTAAAAGAGCATTAAAATAGTGATGTACAGTGCTGTAGGATAAAGATTAATGTCTAGACAGCATTGGGTGGGTCAGCATTGTTTTACCCTCGTGTATTTGCTTTCTCCTTTGAGTTCCTTGATGATTCACAAATGTTCTCTCTCCACCCTTTATCTAATCAGCCACAATGAAATGTAACTGTCGGCCAAGAACAGTATGTGTGTATGCAAGGAAAGTTGAGTATTTGGTGCAACAGCAACCAAAATTCTTCTCCATTATTTTCAAACCTCCCTTCCCTTTTAGAACTATTATCTTTCTAGAAAGCCAGTCATTATTCAACCAATGATAAAGATTTTAGTAAATTTATAATAATCATATAACTTACAAAAATTGTACCAAAATTGTCAATAACTGAGTCATCAGACTTTAGGTAATTTTTAAATAAACCAGAGTAGTCACATTTATTTTCAACTTGATGAGAATGGGGAGAAATCTCAGACTTTACAAAATTGTAGCGTAAAATTCAAAAATTTAAAATAAAAGTTCAAAAAAAAAAGGAGAAGAAATGAACACTGTTTTGTATTTCTGTTTGAATATCAAAATTTAAGATCTGGAAAGATGCAACTGGTTAAGGTATAAAAGCTACCAGCTGCTTCAGTTGGCATCTGAAAACTTTCACATTTTCTCATGTTATCTTTCCCATTTCTACTAATAGTTTCATTGTAAAATTAGTAGAATTAGTAAAATACTGAATACCAAGTCAAGACATGCTGGAATTCTCAATAATATTTGTAGATCAATGAAATTGTCACCCCATCATTAAAGTCGTCCTTCAGGTTAACATGTAGTCAAATTACTAGAAATAAAAAATATCTAAAACAATACAGTAAGTACAATTTTGTTTCTCTGCCAAAATCTGATCATTTATTTTTTAGTTGGAAGGCAGAGTGATAGAGGTCAGAAAGGGATCTTTTTTTTTAATTTTTTTTTAGATTTGTTTTATTTTTATACAGAGAGGAGGAGAGGCAGAGAGGAAGATCTTCCATCCAGTGATTCACTCCCTAAGGGAGCACAATGGCTGGAGCTGAGCCAATCCGAAGCCAATCCGAAGGATTTGGGCCATCTTCAACTGCTTTCTCAGGCCACAAGCAGGGAGCTGGATGGGAAGCAGGGCCACTGGGATTAGAGCCTGCGACCATATGGGATACGAGTGCGTGCAAGGTGAGGACTTTAGTCACTATGCTATCTTACTGGGCCCCTCTGCTAAAATATGAATCAGAATATGAGGTCCTAAATCCCCAGTCCAGGAGCATGAGAGATAAGCCAGCCTCACAGGTGAGTGCTTGTAGAAGTTCAGGGGCAATATCTCAAACATACTCCTCATCAGGCCTGGGCTTCATCTTCCCTAGAACTGTAAAATTACTATTTGCTTTCTACCATTTTCTTTCAACAATACTGATACCTGACCTAGGAAAGTTCTTTGGGCTCCTCAGAAAAACAGTGCTACACAGCTTTGAGCATTATCATTATTATTGTCATCATCTTTATGCTTGTCATTTACTGTCTTTGATGCTGCTTTCATCACAGAAACACAAAAGATTTTTAAAGAGAAACTTATGTATTCCTAAAGCATATCTTGCCAGTTTATTTAATTCTAATATGCAAAATAAGGAGTTTGTTTAAGTTCTCAAATAAATTAAGAAAGGGCCCAGTCTGACTCCTGGCTTCAGATGGGCTCAACTCTGGTAGTTACGGCCACTTTGGGAGTGAACCAGCAGACAGAAGATCTTTCTGTGCTCCTCTTTGTAGAGCTGCCTTTCCAATAAAAATTAATTAATTAATTAAATGAAAATAAATAAATAAAAATAAATAAAATTACAGAAAGAGATGGGAAGTGGAGGAAGAACTGGCACCCATATGGGATTCCGGTGCTTGCAAGGTGAAGGTTTAGCTACTGAGCCATCGTGTCACGCCTGAAATAAATCCTTAAAAATAATAAGGCCCAGCGCCATGGCCTAGTGACTCAAGTCCTCACCTTGAACATGCACACAGCAGGATCCCATATGGGTGCTGGTTCTAATCCCAGCAGCTCCACTTCCCATCCAGCTCCCTGCCTGTGGCCTGAAAAAGCAGTCGAGGACAGCCCAAAGCCTTGGGACCCTGCACCTGTGTGGGAGACCTGGAGGAGGTTCCTGGCTCCTGGCTTTGGATCAGCACAGCACCGGCCATTGCGCTCACATGGGGAGTGAATCATCGGACGGAAGATCTTCCTCTTTGACTCTCCTCCTCTCTGTATATCTGACTATGTAATAAAAATAAATATTTTTAAAAATAATAATAATAAAACAAAATAAAATGGTAAATAATCCAGAGCTAGAAGTCCACTCTAATGCATATGAATATATATACTAGTTCTTAGAGTAATAGTATAAGCAACCCAGCTTTTGGTGTTACAAACTCGTACCCTAGTAACTGAGACTTTAAATGTCTTACAAACTGCACTTCCACTTGAAAAATCACCTGCAACCAGGAATTCTTTCTAAATAACTTGCCTTTTAAAAATTAACCATCAATGTTCTATAGAAAGAGATTAACTCTAACTTTTCTAAGAGCAACTCTACCCAAGTTTTCCAATTACTTAGTCTATTAGAGTACTCCAGAGGGGGGAAAAATCGTGTGTGTGAGAGAGAGAGAAAGGCACACACACAAAGCAAGAGATTTAAGAAATTGGCACACTTGTGTGTGAAGCTAATGGCAAATGGGGTACACCAGCAAGCTGGAGACTCAGGAGTTGCAATGTAAATCCAAAGTCAGGGGTGGGGGTGTGGGCTGAGTGTCCAATCCTTGTGCTTGGCCTTCAACTGACTAGATGAGACCTACCAGTTTATGGAGGGTAACTATTTTACTTATAGTTCACCAAAGGTTAATCTCATCCAAAACACCTTCACAGAGGCATCTAGAATAATGTTTGACCAAATATTTGGGCATCGTGATCCAAACAAGTTAACCCTTAAAGTTAACCACCATAGTTATCTTAATTATATTTTTTCCAGCTCAGGTAAATGAGTTAGTGGCATTAAGCCACATACATTATGTTAATTCTGAATATTATGTACTCCACTGCATTTTTAGATTGACAGAATTTGTTTGCATTGATCATGTATAATATGCTGTTTTAAAGTATATGTGTATCATGGCTTGACTAAATCTAGCTAACATGAATTAATTACCTCATAGTTATTTTTCTAAGAATACTTAACATATACTCTCAGCATTTTTCAAGAATACTTTCAAGAATCATAATATTACACAATAAATCCCTTGAGTTTATCTTAACTGAAATGTTAACCAATATTTCCCTAATCTTTACTCCAATACTCTAGCCCCAGTAACTCTTTTTTTAAAACCATTTTTAGGTTTCACAAATGAATGAGTTCAAGCAATACAAAGCTATTTCAATAAGTTCATGAGAGATTATATTATAAAAGAAATGGCATGAATTTCAAGAATTTTGTGCCAAAATAAATTTATTTTTAAATTTCACTTTTCCACAAACTTTTTGAATGGCCCTGGTATTTGTCTTTCTATCAGTTGGGAAACCTGCATCCCATGTATGGTTGCCTGAGTTCAAGTCCTGGTTTTACTCCTTTTTCTAGCTTCTGGCTGACAGCAGGTGATGTCACCTGCACTGGGTCTCTCTGCCAGCCCTGTGGAAGACCTGAACTGAGTTCCTGGCTCCCAGCCTGGCCGAGCCCAGCCATTGCAACATTTAGGAGTGAGCCAGTGAACAGCAGTCCATTTTGACTGCCACGCTGCATTTTTTAAAAAAAGAAAAAAAAAGTTACTCTTAGTTTCATTGACCTTCTAAAAACCATTATTTATTTCTTTGAAAGTCAGTTACAGACATAGAAAGATCTGCCTACAAATTCACTCCCCAAGTGGCTGCAATGGCCAGAGCTAAGCCAGGCCTCAATCAGGAACCAAGAGCTTCATTTGTCTCTCACATGAATAACAGGGCAGGCAGGCACATACACACACACCCACCCCACACCCCGACCACCTCTCACTGGTTCTTCCAGACCATTAGCAGAGAGCTGGACAAGAAGCAGTGAATCCAGGACAAAAATCGGAGCCCATATGGGAAGAAGACCCCAGATAGTGGCTTTACCCCATACCTCAATGCTGGCCCACAGTAACTTTTTCTATTGTTTGTCTCTATTTCTTTTATTTCTATTCACCTCTGTACTCTGTTAACAAATATAGGAACCAGAGTGGTGGCATAACGGGATACTCCACATACAACCCAGTTCCCTGCTCATGACCTGGGAAAGCAGTGAAAAGTGGCCCAATGCCTTGGGCCCTTGCATTCAAGTACGAGATTAAAAAAACAACAAACAACTTCTGGCTCCTAGCTTCAGACTGGCCTAGCTCTAGCCATTGCATTTATTTGGGGGGTGAACCAGCAAATGGACATCTGTCTCTCCCTCTCTCAAGTAAAATAAATAAATCTTACAAGACAGAGAGAAATATAAAGTCCAAGAAAGATCAATGGAATACAGTGAGGAATACAGGTGAGATGAGGAATATAGACATACATGGGTCATCTTCAGGGCAAGTGAGCCAGGAAGCGAATGCAATTTTTTTAAAGTTACACACACTAATCAGTTCTCCAAACCTTAGCGTCCTCATCTATAAACTGGAAATAATATTTCTTCTACATACAAAGGCATTCTTTAAAATGTGAACTCTGAGTGCTGCTGACACAGCTGGTTAGACCCCTGCCTGCAATGCCAGTGTCCCATAGGAGCATTTGAGTCCTGGCTGCTCTATTTCCAATGCAACTCCCTTCTGATATGCCTGGAGAAAGATGGCTTACATGCCTGAGCCCTTGGCAGTCACATGGAACACCCAGATGGTGTTCCAGACTGCTGGCTTCGGCCTGGTCCAGCAGTCACTTGGAGAGTGAACAAACAGATGGAGGATCTCAATTTCTATGTCTCTCCCTCTTTTTTTTGTAACTCTACCATCATGTTGCTGTGTGGGGAGTTTGGTACACTGGGAAGCTATGGTTCTGCCACCTATGAAGTCACTTGCCCTGTCTCCATCTGTAAAATGGGAGAAACGACACATCCCTTTGAGGTGAGGCTCAATTAACAATGTCTTCCTGGGGCCTGGTGCGATAACGCAGAAGTTAAAGTCCTCGCCTTGAATGCGCTGGGATCCCATATGGGAGCCGGTTCTAATCCCGGCGGCCCTGCTTCCCATCCAGCTCCCTGCTTGTGGCCTGGGAAAGCAGTTGACGATGGCCCAAATCCTTGGGACCCCGCATCCGCATGGGAGACCCGGAATAGCCCCCAGCTCCTGGCTTCGGATTGGCTCAGCTCCAGCCATTGTGCTCACTTGGGGAGTGAATCACTGGATGGAAGATCTTCCTCTCTGTCTCTCCTCCTCTCTATATATCTGACTTTCCAATTAAAAAAATCTAAAAAAAAGGTGTCTATTCCTACAGTCCTGTAACTATTTTCATGTTTATTTTATACCAAGCATTATCTAAAACCCTGAATCTTAGTTTCCAAAACATTTGGGACCCAGAGGTCAGTCATCTGTGAAAATTCCAAGGGAGATAACATTACAGACAAGATTCCTGTTGTCCTTGAACATATGTCCTTATGCTGTCAAGGAATAATAAGAAAGATGCAAAAAATCATTTCAGGGTCAAGTACTGTGGTGCCGCAGGTTAAGCTACCACTTACACATACAATCCCTCCTTTTTTCTGATTTAAAGAAAAAAAAAAAAGGTGCACATATCCCATGTTGCCGTCTGTTTATTACCTACCTCCAGCTCTCTGCTCATGGGGTCGCTGAGAGGCAGCGGATCATATCATCTATGTAGGAGTTTTGAATGGAGTCTCTGGCCTCGCCCAGGCCTAGACACTGGGACACCTGGGAAGTGAACCAGTAGTTGGAGCATGCTCTGTTGAACTGTCTTCCTCTCAAGTGCATTTTATAAGAGTTGTTTAAATTATATAAGCTTGATGTGTCTGAATAATAGAGAAAGGACTAGTGTGACTTAAAGTAGAGAAATCACAAGGTTATAGTGATATTCAAAGGCCAGAGTGCGCAAAGCTATGTAAACTATAAAAAAGGAGTTTTAGATGTTACGGTACACGTAATATATATCCATGATTAGAGGGCTTTAAGTATGAAAATGGCAATATTTGACTTACATCTTTAAGATTTATTTTTATTGGAAAGGCAGATACACAGAGAGGAGGAGAGACAGAGAGGAAGATCTTGCATCCCATGGTCAGGTCTCCCATGTGGGTGCAGGGTCCCAAGGCTTTGGGCCGTCCTCAACTGATTTCCCAGACCACAAGCAGGGAGCTGGATGGGAAGCAGGGTCGCCGGGTTAGAACTGGCGCCCATATGGGATCCTGGCATATTCAAGGTGAGTACCTTAACCACTACGCTATCATGCCAGGCCCTTGATTTATATCTTTAAAAGATGACTGGCACCTGAGAAGAGAATATACTGGAAAACCAGAGATGAAGTTGAGGGACCAGTTCTAGGAGACCACTGTAGTAATCCAAGGTAGAGATAATGACAGTTAGGTGAAAATGTCAACATAAATCAAAAGAAATTGACCAATTTAAGGTATATATTGAAAACATGGGACGGGGACTGGCATGGTGGCTCAACAGGCAAAATCCTCCACCTGCAAGAGCCAGCATCCCTTGTAGGTACTTGTTTGTGTCGCTGTTCCATTTTCAGTCCAGCTCCCTGCTCATGGCTGGGAAAGCAGCAGAGGATGAACCTAGGTCCTTGGGATCCTCCACCTGCATAGGAAACCCTGAAAAAGTGCCTGGCTCCTGGCTTTGGATCAGCTGAGCTCCAGCTACTGCAGCTGGAGTGAACCAGTGGATAGAAAATTCTTGCTCTGTGAATCTACACTTCCAATAAAAATAAACAAGTCTAGCTTTGCGCAGTGGCGTATCACAGCCAATGAGGTTTATCCAAGGCGCAATTATTGCTAATTGAAAACTTTCCCCCAAAATAAATGAATCTATGGAAAAAATACAGCCAACAGAACATGTGATGGACTGAACTTGGAAGATGAAAGAATTTAGAATGATTCAAAGGGTTTTGGACTTGGCAACCAGAAAATGGTGAACAATGGAGAAAAAACTATTCTGAACATATTAACTACGAATTATGTTACATATATTCAAGGAGAATTTGTTAGTGTGCATTTCAAAATAGATAATACACACTCACAGCATGCATGGAAGAAAAGTAGACCAGAAATGGAAATATGAATTTGGAATCATCCCCTTGTTACCGGCATTTAGTCATAAAGATTCTCTTGGGTGGGCCCGGCACGGTGGCCTAGCGGCTAAGTCCTCGCCTTGAACGCGCCTTTCAGTTCATTCTACACAAGCCACAAGATTAATTTCCCTAAGAGAATATTCTGTTCAACCGCAACTTACTGACTTTTAACTAAAACTGGTAAGAATTCTGCTCAGCTCAAGAACTTTCTTTGCCTGTAATCCCAAAGAAGATGGCCACAGCCTCATCTCCTATTATTTCTTTCATGGAATAGCATTTTCTTTTCTTGGCTGTTTAGTTTAGTATTGATTCCACCCTTTCCTGTCCTTACCTATTTTGTTTTTTTTTTTTTGTCTAGATGGTGAGCTCCTTGGAAATTCCAGGGCTCCATGTCTAATCATATTAATCATAGTAGTCATATTAGCCCCCCAACTTTTCTTCCATGCAGTATAGCACTCACATGATACAGAACACTGCTGTTGTAATCAAGCAAAATGGGAGTACAGTAGAAGTAGATAAGCATGATGTACATCACAAGGAAGGAAGCCGTCTGCAGCCAGTTACCATGGGCCGTTAACTAAGGAATCTGGGTGTTGTTTTGTTAGAGGGGAGCTACCGAGGATTTTGAGCAGGACACTCACACACTCGTATGTGGACTGCTGGAGTGAACAGGTTGAGGACTTAAATGAGGGTAGCCTCAAAATTGCAAGTGATGGAGCAAGTGTAGGAATGAAATTTTCAGAGGCAGTAATACCAGCCTAACTGGCTCCAAGAGAGAAGGTGACTGGGAGTGGTAGGAACATACCAACAGATGTAATGCAGGGCCAGGATATGAAGCACCTGAAAGCCTGGCGAAGTGTGCCAGCTGAGATCCTTGGGTTCCAATGCCTGCTTCCCTACTGGGGAAAAGCCCGTATCTTTTCTAGACCCGGTTTCTCTTTCCCCAAGATTTTCTTCAGCTGGCAACTTTCTATGATGCCCTGACCTGCTATTGTGATTCACAAATTTAATAGCACACTGGTAAAATCTGGAGAGCTTCACAAGCCAGATTCAACTCCTAGAGCTTCAGATGTTTTGCTTGGATCCCAACCTGGACACCGGGATAGTTCAGAGGTCTCCAAGTGGTTCTAAAATGTAGCCAAGGTTGAGATTAACTGATGTAGTAAACAGAGAGGCACTGATTCTTAACCATGGTAGTACATTGAAAAATGTTTTTCAAGGAAGACTAATATGAGTATATAAACTAAAGGGAAAAGACTGTACATAAACCTTTAGAATGTTTCAGTACTTTGGGAGAAAAGCTAAAGCATTTTAGCGTGCCAGCAATGACATTATGGGGGAAAAATGATTGCAAGAAACATTTACATAGAAGTACCACCAGGACTCAGTAACTGAATCAAGCCTCATAAAAATTTTCCCTAAAACTAGGGTTTTTCCTATTTACTAACTTCAGCGGTGAAAACCTTTTCTAGTTCTTAAAGTTCAAAATAAACTGATCTAATAGCAATCATTATTTGGGGGAGGGGGTGACCAGCCTATCCGTATGGCAAGGGTTTAGAAGAGGAATTGTATTAGTAACTTCACATCCTTCCGCTATCAGATGGAAATGCCCTGGGAAGAACTCTGTAGCTCTGTTGAAAACTGCATTAAGGTTTGGGTGCTTTTAACACCACAGCTGTTTTGATTGTCAAAGCAAGTTTGGGTCAAAGCGAGTCCAGCCCTTTCCTGGGCACTGATTTTTAAGTCCTGCAAGTTTCTCTCTCTCTCTCTCTCTCTCTCACACACACACACCCCTTTTTGATTACACAGGGTATCAAGAACTGCCTGTTCAAAATGGAGTTAGACACATTAGTATTGCTTAATGACTCCATCTTTACACAACTAACATCACAAACACAGTACCCGGCCTCTAAAACATTACCTGAGAAGTACAAACAGTTCAACCTGCCGCGCTTTCCCCCCGTTTCTTAGGGTTGTTCGTACATAAAACACACAACGGACAATCTGTGATGAGATTAAAAACGTAACAAAAGAAAGCAAAAACTCAGGAGCTAACAATTTAAGGTCCTCTAATCGGCTGCGGTCTGAAAACACTTCCCAAATTAGTCTGGTTTACTCCGAGTGTTCCTCGGTGACCCCAGGCCGGACATTCCTTTGAGGAAAGCTGCTGGTGTGGGGCACAAAGACCATAACCTCCTTCCTTTCATCTCTTTCTCATTCACTATGCCGCGGGTGGGTCAATAAGGAAACGAGTGAAGCTATTTTTCCTCACACCGGGGTGCGTATTTACTCTCCCCGACTCTCCCCCCTCCCAAGCCCCCCAACCCCCAGGCCGAGTGATCCCGGCGCTGCTCCCCGGGGGCGCCGAGCCCCGAGCCGGCAGGCCAGCCCCAGAGGGGCCAGGCCCGCGAGGGTCGACCACGGCTCCCGGGGGCGCCCGGGGAGTCAGTGCGCGCACACAACACAGATAGCAACGGGGTAAGGGAAGAGACGGGCCAGTTCCCCCCTCAATGCCTGGACAGAAAACGAGGCGGAGGAAAGGGAGACTTGCACAACTCCAGCACGGGTTACGGACTCGGGGAACAAAGAAACCGGGCAGGAAGATGAAGCGACCACACCAACGCAGACTCCATAGGGCCCTACGACTTTACGCAAGCCGCCCGCGTCTCGCCAACGCTGAGCTCGCCCTTACGCCACTGGCTGGGCCTCCGAGGCTTCGCGAATACGACTTTGCGCACTGCGGCGGGGCTGCACCGCAACCGAGCTTGGGCCCGGCGGCTCCTCCCCGAAAGCCTGCGCGGATTGGCGGCGGACGGCAGCCCGGCCGCTGATTGGGTGGCGAGGGAGCCATTCGGGGCGGCCCTGGTGGGTTCGGCTGCCCCAGAGTGATAAGTTCGGAATCAGACACGCCTCACGGCCAGCAGCGAGCCGGAGCTCTATGGAGGTGGCCGCGGGAAGCTGGTGGTGGCTGCAGCAGCGACTCCTCTGAGCTGAGAGCTTCAGGCCGTGCCCGACTCCTTCCTCCCCCTTCCCTCCCCCTTTTTTGTTTTCCGTTCCCCTTCCCCCTCCCTCCCCCGTCCCCGACGACCGGATCCCGACGAGGCGGCTGCGGTGGCAGCTGCTGAGTTCTCGGTGAAGGTGAGTGGAGACGCGGCCGCCGCCGCCGCCGGCGCCGCCGAGCGCAGCGCTCTAAAATGGCCGCCGTCCCCGGCCGCTTCTTCTCAAGGCACACAAAATGGCGGCCGCAGGCGGAGCCGGGCGGGGCGACTCTTTCTTGAAGCATTTCTTCTGTACTTGGGACACTTGGGAATTTTAGGCTGCTTTTCCCCTTCCCCGTTGCTGGCGGAGAGGAAGGAAAACGGCCAGGTCGGCGCGGCCGTCGGCCGGTCCGCGGCGGGCATGGGGCGTGCGGGCCGAGGCGCGGGCGTGCTCGGGCGGCCTGGCGGCGTGGCGGGGGCCGCGTGCTCGGGCGGCGGGAGGGACGCGGGCGGGCGGCGGGGCCCGGCCGTTGGCGCGGGACCGGCGAGGCGCAGCAGTCCCGGAGTGCGGCCTCCAGGCAGGGAGGAGGTCGGTGAGGGCTGCCGGGCCCGGGGAGGGTCAGCGCCGCGGCCGAGGGCCCGGGAGGCCACGGGAGGCCACGGCCGGCCGCCTGGCAGCCCCTCGGGGGGCAGGCGAGGGTGCGGGCCCGTTCTCGGGCGGCGGGTGGCCGGAGAACAAAGAGCCGGGCGTCGGGGCGGCCCCGGCTGCTCCTCCCCGCCCGGGGAAGCCGTCGGAAGCACTTCCCTGCTCGAGCCCGGTGGGAGGAACCCACTGCTCTTTTGTTCCCAGGAACGGAGAGACGGGACGGAGGTTGCTGCTGCCATGTTGTGGCCCTGGCCTTCCTCCCGCCCGGGGTGGTCCAGGCCCGGCGCCTCGGCCCTCCTGCCCTCGGAGGGTGGGCCGGGCAGAGCCGCCTGTTGCCGGGTGCGGGGTGGGCGCGTGGCGGGCGCGTTCCCCGTGGGTGACCCGCGACGGCCGCACCCGAGCAGCGCGGGGCTGGCGGGCGCTAGAATGTCGCTGTTGGGAAACGTTCGTTCTCTGCCGCTCGGGGTGTTCTCGTACTTCCGTGAAAACTATTCTCGGTATTCTTAAACGCCGAGGTTTTTGCCGCTGGCTAAACGGTCAAATTCGGTGTTTGTGTTTTGAATCCGTTCTATTTTAATCGTAGATCTGCAGTGCTGTGAAAGGTCAGTCAGAAGCAGGCCCAGGGTCTGAAATAAACTGTAATTGATGAAGGCTTTTTGACCGGGTGGCGGTGTCTGATGTCTGCTTTTTCTCATTCTAGGTTTTGCATTTCTCCCAACCCCTCCCCTCCCCTCCCTATCCATTAATATTATTCTTTTGGAGATTCTTCGTTGTCAAGCCGCCAAAGTGGAGAGTGCGATTGCAGAAGGGGGTGCTTCTCGTTTCAGGTATGTGGGGGTCTTAATTTGGAGGAATTAAAGTCCTGAAATTTTCATTGACCAGTTTCTCATGAAGAGCTGCTTATAAGTTTTTAAAGTGAGACAAGTTTTTTAGAACATTGAAGAAAAGCTTATCCCTTTTTTCAACAGTGCTTCTTCGGGCGGAGGAGGAAGTAGGGGTGCACCTCAGCACTATCCCAAGACTGCTGGCAACAGGTACGGGAAGGTTTGAGGAGCAGGGTCTGCGGGCCCCCGGGGTTCGAGGGTCTCCTGTGTGTGCCAAGAGTCCTGTGGGCTAGATAGTCCAAAGCACAGAATGTCAGCTCTTTATCTAATGGGAGTTGAGGTTCTCATAAACTTTTTTTCCTTGTTCAGATTTTTACCACTTACCTGAAATGAGCAATTGTCCTACTAGGTTGGTGGTGGTCAGCTGCTGTACATATCTTGTCCTGAGGCATTAGAAAGGGGTGGTTTGGAGCTGTGGCTCCTGGTATCCAACATTGGCAGCACCTGGGAACACGGCACAGGAATTACATTCGTGGGCACTAACCCAAGCCTGCGAAGGTAGAAACCAGGGTGGACCCAGCAGTCTGCTTTAATAAGCCCTTCAGGTGATTCTGATGACACTGCTTTGGAGTTGTTTTGTTGTAAGGGAAGCCGAGAAAAACTAAATTGCGTCCCTTTTTAAGATTTATTCTTATTGGAAAGGCAGAATTACTGGAAGGAAAAACAGAAAGATCTTCCATCCACTGTTTCACCCTCCAAATGGGTGGAACAGCTGGAGCTGAGTCGATCTGAAGTCAGGAGATTTTTCTGGATCTACCACTCTGCTGTTGGAGCAATCCTGCTGCCTCCCAGGGTGCACCTTACTGGGATACGGGAGCAGAGCTGGTGCTTGAATCTTCCAATGTGGAAAGTGTATGTCTTAACGCTGGACTGCACAATCCTAAAGAATTACTACTAAAAGTGGTATTTGGTGTGTGTCTGTATACTATGTTTAAAGTTTTTTAGTTCAGTTTTTTTTTCTTTCCCTTTGATCAGCGAGTTCCTGGGGAAAACCCCAGGGCAAAACGCTCAGAAATGGATTCCTGCACGAAGCACTAGACGAGATGACAACTCCGCAGCAAACAACTCCGCAAATGAAAAAGAACGACATGATGCAATCTTCAGGAAAGTAAGAGGGTAAGTGTTTATTTGTTTTATTGTGAGGAGGAATGTATCTGTTAGCTTTTTTCTGGTGTGTGCTGTACTATGAAGGGATGTTCTTGCTGAAAGAAAACGGAGTTAAATGAATAACGTGGATTTTTAAAGCATTGGCTCTGAACTGAAGAGCAGCACATCAGTGTTTTGAGGCTTGTGGTTGCAGTCTATCATTAGTTGCATACCACAAGCCTGTTGTGCTAACATCTCTCTTGGCCTGCTGTGTGGCTCAGTGAACTAAAGCAAATTCATGGTCTAGCCCTGATAATAAGGAAAGATGCTTTTGGTGGTCAGAAAAGTTTGCCACATAGCTAGAAAGCCCCAAAATGGGACAGACACTATAAGTAGTGATAGTTTATTTCAACATCTCTTGATTGGAGGAATAAGAAGACATCTAAATGATCATACTGTAAAAATTTTTCAGCTGAGCAATTCTGTGTGTTGGCTGACACTTGGCAATGTTTTTTTCCTATAGCATACTAAATAAGCTTACTCCTGAAAAGTTTGACAAGCTATGCCTTGAGCTCCTCAATGTGGGTGTAGAGTCTAAACTCATCCTTAAAGGGGTCATACTGCTGGTAAGTTAGAAACTTTGGCTTAACTTGCACATTTAACCTGGGGTTTTTTCTCACTTGTATTTTATGAAACCCTGATACTTGAACTGGATGTAGTTTCAAATGCTGATAGTGAATATTTGTTAAAATGCACTAACTTGAAGAGCAGAGAGAGGAAGTAAATGAGTGTTGGTGATACTAAGCTTGAAGAGTTAGGTACATCAGCAGCTGCTCATTTATTTTCCTGTTGTGGAAGATACTGTTTGGTTCTTACATTGGTTATGTGATAGTTAATAGAATTCAGTGATTTGTAGCTAGCAAAATTTAATTGCTGTGTATAGGGATGAGAGCTAGGCTAGAGAGCAAACACGCCTCCATCCAGTGATAATACTCAGTGCTGCAACAGCCAGTCTAGGTGGCCTGGAACTCATTCTGACTTTACATCCATGGGTGTCAGGGACTGCAGCTGTCACCTGCCTCTTGAGGGGTGCATGCTGGTGGGAAGCTGGGTCTCACGCAGAGTAGCTAGGCATTCTGATAGACACGGGCATCCTTGGAGGCGTCTTCACCGCTGCGCTTTATAGTACATTATATAGTACATTGGAAAAGCTAGTGCTTCAGTAGGTGGGTGTTTTTTTGGTTTTTGTTTGTTTGTTGTTTTTCTTCAGTGCTGCTAAAGCATTTTAGAAGAAACTTGTACATTGCACAATAAACCTTGAGAAGGACACTTTTATTTCTAATTATTATGTAAGTTTGGCGTGGAAAAGTGGTTTGTCAAGAGAATATGAAATTTATAATCCTAAAGAAAAAGTGCTGTTAGAAAAGGTTATTTCGGGAAGTTTGTGATTTAGGTGTATTTTAATTTTGTAGATTGTGGACAAAGCCCTAGAAGAGCCAAAGTATAGCTCACTGTATGCTCAGCTATGTCTGCGATTGGCAGAAGATGCACCAAACTTTGATGGCCCAGCAGCAGAGGGTCAACCAGGACAGAAGCAAAGCACAGTAAGTGATCATTTTCATTTGCTTGGTTTATAATTGATTTGACTTTGTCAGTAAAGCCTTAAAACTGCCCTTTGTTTCTAAAAACAGACATTCAGACGCCTCCTAATTTCCAAATTACAAGATGAATTTGAAAATCGAACCAGAAATGTTGATGGTAAGAATTTGAATATGAATACTAAATACTTGTATGTTTTTGGGTTGTGTATGAGCCCTGACTGACTTAGGCTTTGTGTGTTGCTTTGTTTCAGTCTATGATAAGCGTGAAAACCCCCTCCTCCCTGAGGAGGAGGAACAAAGAGCTATTGCTAAGATCAAGATGTTGGGAAACATCAAATTCATTGGAGAACTTGGCAAGCTTGATCTTATTCATGAATCTATCCTTCATAAGTGCATCAAAACAGTAAGTGATGGTATCGAGGCTTACTGGGTACATCACTACTTAGGGAGAAATGAATGCATAGAACTGTTTGTAAGAGGTTGGTCAGCGTAAGGGAGTATATGGTTCTTAATGAAGAAGGGTGGCGGGTGGCAGGGCTTCGCTTACTAGATGACTGGTAACGTGGTCAGTGCAGACGTTAGAGATGCTGTCTGCACCAGAGTAACTGAAGATAACGTGTTTCATTCTCTTGGTAGCTTTTGGAAAAGAAGAAGAGAGTCCAACTCAAAGATATGGGAGAGGATTTGGAGTGCCTCTGTCAGATAATGAGGACAGTGGGACCTAGATTAGACCATGAACGAGCCAAGGTGTGTATGTTGCTGATGGAAACTAGCAGTTTGTCTTCAGTTTTGCTCAAATTAAGCAGTTTATTTTCGTGATTCCATGGCAGAGCCATGTTTAGTCTTACTTAGGCTATAATCTAGAGATGGTTTAATTGAATGCATTGGCTTTAGCTCTTCTAATTGCATATTTTTTGTCTTTATCAGTCCTTAATGGATCAGTACTTTGCCCGAATGTGTTCCTTGATGTTAAGTAAGGAATTGCCAGCAAGGATTCGTTTCCTGCTGCAGGTAAAATCGATGTCTTCAAATAAGTTGGTGAGTTGCGTGTTTTGTTTTTAAAATAGTAAAAAATATTTTTTTATAATTACAGGATACCGTAGAGTTGCGAGAACACCATTGGGTTCCTCGCAAGGCTTTTCTTGACAATGGACCAAAGACGATCAATCAAATCCGTCAAGATGC
The DNA here is from genome assembly GCF_017591425.1 of Ochotona curzoniae. NCBI lineage: Eukaryota > Metazoa > Chordata > Mammalia > Lagomorpha > Ochotonidae > Ochotona > Ochotona curzoniae. The sequence goes on from NW_024466454.1 coordinate 5,762,431, forward strand.
GGTGAAAGTAAGGTTCTTTTAAGTGCTTTTAACACAGGAGTTAAAACTTGGCTCAACTTAGTGGTTGAATTTGTTATTTTTGTCTTGTCATTTTTGAAAGAGGTTTTGGAGATAGTAACTAGCAGTGTAATGTTTTGATAGTATTTGAATTTCAGTTTTAAGTAAAATGGCTTCCAAAGACAAGGTACTTAATTGGCTTTATTTCTGAAGGATCTAGGAGTGTTTATTCCGGCTCCTATGGCTCAAGGTATGAGAAATGACTTCTTTCTGGAAGGACCATTCATGCCACCCAGGATGAAAATGGATAGGGACCCACTTGGAGGACTTGCTGACATGTTTGGACAGATGCCAGGTAATTTTGAATGGAATTAGTGAAACTAAAGATAAGTTAAACGTCTTAGTAGTATATACTAAGTTTTAAGGTTTGTCCATGTACACATTTTAAGGTAGCGGAATTGGTACTGGTCCAGGAGTTATCCAGGATCGATTTTCACCCACCATGGGACGACATCGTTCAAATCAGCTCTTCAATGGCCATGGGGGACACATCATGCCTCCCACGCAGTCGCAGTTTGGAGAGATGGGAGGCAAGTTTATGAAAAGCCAGGTAAGAACATTTTGAATTAGTGGTTAGACAGCAAGTGCTACATCTTTCAATAAATGTGGGTTTTTAAAACTAACTTTTACATCTGACAATTATTTCATACTGAGTAAAATGCTTGTCATTAAGATTAGTAAAGTACTAGTAAGATTACATCTCATTATTTGAAGGTTAGGTTTTTATTCTTCCCTGTTTCGTCTTTTACTTTCTCTGGGCAAAATCAGTGATACTTTCCTTATGGCTTGGCTCTTCCCTTTGGTACTTGCTTACCATATTTTGTGGACCCACTTTTTATCTAGACCTTCTTTCTCCTTTTCTGAACTAGGGGCTAAGCCAGCTCTACCATAACCAGAGTCAGGGACTCTTATCCCAGCTGCAAGGACAGTCGAAGGATATGCCACCTCGGTTTTCTAAGAAAGGACAGCTTAATGCAGATGAGGTACATTTGCCTATGTTACTTGTATACCATAGTGTGTCAATTCAGACGTATATTGCCCGATGATTATAAAAAGATGCGTTAAGAGGACTTATGCTGGAATTCTTTTTTTTCCCCCTTTTTTGTTTTTACTCTTTCTCTTACTTTTCTATACTTTTTCTTTCTTTGAATGTCCAGCGTCCTATGAACGAAGATTATGAGATATGAGGGCAAAGTCAATTATAGTCTTCAGTAGTTAGAGCAAGGGAAATGGTTATCAAGATACTGTTGGTTTCCCTGTAAATAGGGTGATTTAAGTACGAATACAGCAAGATGTTTTCTGAATAGCAGTTAATTTTTGAGTATATTAGTCATGCTAATCTTAGAAATTCTGATAAAATTGAGATCAAAAAAGTATCTTAACACTTGTACGGATCAGGTCTTGCTGGAGGAAACTGTTTAGATTCTTTATTGTGCATAGAAGTACTTGTTAGCATGGTGCATTTAATGCTCATTGGCTTCACATTGCTAACTTGGACATCTTTCAATTCCAGATTAGCCTGAGACCTGCTCAGTCGTTCCTAATGAATAAAAATCAAGTGCCAAAGCTTCAGCCCCAGATAACTATGATTCCTCCTAGTGCACAACCACCACGCACTCAAACACCACCTCTGGGACAGGTATGCAACCATGTGCCCGAGTTCCACACTGCTTTGAAAAGGCCTGGAGACATGGGGTTCTCTTTGTTTCCTCTAACTCGATTTTGGATAGGTATTAATTGAACATTTGCCAATTGTGTTTATTTTTTTAGACACCTCAGCTTGGTCTTAAAACTAATCCACCACTTATCCAGGAAAAGCCTGCTAAGACCAGCAAAAAACCACCACCATCAAAGGAAGAACTGCTTAAACTCACTGTAAGTTTCAAGTAGTTTTGTAAATATAATTCTTGTGGTATGTTTGAGATAGAAAAGGTATTAAAGATACTTGGGTTGGATTCTTTTCAGGAAACTGTTGTGACAGAATATCTGAATAGTGGAAATGCAAATGAGGCTGTAAATGGCGTGAAAGAAATGAGGGCTCCAAAACACTTTCTTCCTGAGATGTTAAGCAAAGTAATCATCCTGTCACTTGACAGAAGTGATGAAGATAAGGAAAAAGCGAGTTCTTTGATCAGTTTACTCAAACAGGAAGGAGTAGCCACAAGTGACAACTTCATGCAGGTACAACATTTAATTCTGGAAAGTAAGAATTTGTTGCAGTCATTATTCAAAATGGAATAGACTAATGGTATTTTAATATTCCTTTAAAGGCTTTCCTCAATGTATTGGACCAGTGCCCCAAACTGGAAGTGGATATCCCCTTAGTGAAATCATATTTAGCACAGTTTGCAGCTCGTGCCATCATTTCGGAGCTGGTGAGCATTTCAGAACTGGCTCAACCACTGGAAAGTGGCACCCATTTTCCTCTCTTCTTACTTTGTCTTCAGCAGTTAGCTAAATTACAAGATCGGGAATGGTTAACAGAACTTTTTCAGCAAAGCAAGGTCAATATGCAGAAAATGCTCCCAGGTAAGAAAATGCTAGCTAATTTTTAGTTTTAAGACTAAATAGAAACCAGATTTGTAGTAAAGTGAAAAACTGATGGAAATCTTGTTTCTTATCCAGAAATTGATCAGAATAAGGACCGCATGTTGGAGATTTTGGAAGGAAAGGGACTAAGTTTCTTGTTCCCCCTCCTCAAATTGGAGAAGGAACTTTTGAAGCAAATAAAGTTGGATCCATCCCCTCAAACCATATACAAATGGATTAAAGATAACATCTCTCCCAAACTTCATGTAGATAAAGGATTTGTGAACATCTTAATGACTAGGTAAGGAGCTGCTCTGTGTAGAGGACTGATAGTGTGCAAGGCAGGGAGCCCTCGGGGTTGTCTGAGTTAGAAAGGTCGAGGATTTTTAACATCGCTTTTCTTTTTGTCTAGCTTCTTGCAGTATATTTCTAGTGAAGTAAACCCACCCAGCGATGAAACAGATTCTTCCTCTGCTCCTTCCAAAGAACAGTTAGAGCAGGAAAAACAACTGCTGCTTTCCTTCAAGCCAGTAATGCAGAAGTTCCTTCATGATCACGTAGATCTCCAGGTCAGCGCCCTGTACGCTCTTCAGGTGCACTGCTACAACAGCAACTTCCCAAAAGGTGAGACTGTCCGTCCTGGAGGGCGAGTGGGGTGCTGGCAGCACACAGCACACTCCACACTCAGTGACAAGACTGTGGTCTGTTCTAGGCATGTTACTCCGCTTTTTTGTTCACTTTTATGACATGGAAATCATTGAAGAAGAAGCTTTTTTGGCTTGGAAAGAAGATATAACCCAAGAGTTTCCAGGAAAGGGCAAGGCTTTGTTCCAGGTGAGTCTTTTTTTTATTGAAGAAATCTGATTTGCTTTCTAAAATTTGTGGTAGTATTTTAAAGGGCTTTCTAAACAGAAATACAGGACAAAGGTGGTGCTCCTAGTTTGTCTTCTCCCTGTGTCATTGATGTAAGGGTGTGAGATATCAAGATTTCTTAGAATTTACAGTATTTACATAAGGTGAGAGACTGCAAGTTTGCATAGAGAAGTCACATGCCATGGAATTGATATAGTAAGGAACACGTACTTCCCACCCCTACCCTCCGTTGTTCCTGTCCTTTCTTTAAAATTTTTAATCTTTGAAATGGCATACTTTGAGTTTTATAATTACAAACTTAATCCTCCCAAGCTTGGCTTTAAAATTTAATTTCTGTGTAGATTGCTTAGGATTTCTCAGGTTAATTTTCTACTATTATATAGTCCTGGGGGAAGATCCTAGACAGTCAAGGGGAATGTTAGTCATCACTTGGAGAATAGCATAACACTGCCTGTGCTGCCACATTCCCAGGTAGTTCTGAGGGGCAGGATTGGAGAAACATTAGACTTTGTAGTGTCTTCTTTACACCTGGGTTCACAATTCCGCTTTTTATCCTTAGCCCTATTTTGGTGGAATCTAACCCAATATAACTTGGTTAGTCCTATCTAAAACTTTGGGTTTGAGGTTTCTAAATCTGATACCTGTATTTAAGTAAACTACAAATCTGATTCACAGGTGAACCAATGGTTAACCTGGCTAGAAACCGCTGAGGAAGAAGAATCGGAGGAAGAAGCTGACTAAAGAACCAGCCAAAGCCTTAAATTGTGCAAAACATACTGTTGCTATGGTGGAACTGCATTTGACCTAACCACTGCGAAAATTCATTCCGCTGTAATGTTTTCACAATATTTAAAGCAGAAGCACGTCAGTTAGGATTTCCTTCTGCGTAAGGTTTTTTTTGTAGTGTAATGTCTTAATCATAGTCTACCATCAAATATTTTAGGAGTATCTTTAATGTTTAGATAGTATATTAGCAGCATGCAATAACTACATCCTAAGTTCTCAAGCAGAGGCAGTCTATTGCAAGGACCTTCTTTGCTGCCAGTTACCATAGGCTGTTTTTAAGTTAGCTAAAAAAAAAAAACTGAATAGCAACACTGAATACTGTAGAAATGCACTTTGCTCAGTAATACTTGAGTTGTTGCAATATTTGATTATCCATTTGGTTGTTACAGAGAAATTCTTAACTGTAATTGATGGTTGTTGCCGTAATAGTATATTGCCTGTATTTCTACCTCTAGTCATGGGCTTTATGTGCTAGATTTTAATATCCTTGAGCCTGGGCAAGTGCACAAGTCTTTTTAAAAAGAAACATGGTTTACTTGCACAAAACTGATCAGTTTTGAGAGATCGTTAATGCCCTTGAAGTGGTTTTTGTGGGTGTGAAACAAATGGTGAGAATTTGAATTGGTCCCTCTTATTATAGTATTGAAATTAAGCCTACTTAATTTATCAAGTCATGTTCATGCCCTGATTTTATATACTTGTATCTATCAATAAACATTGTGATACTTGATGCAGTTTTGCAGTTGGTTCTAAGAGTTCATCCAGATCCCTGGTTGCTGCTGTCTTAGCCACATTAAGGCTGGGTCTACCCGAGATGGTAAGAAGGTTGACTGCAAGGTCCTGCTTCTAGTCCTTCTGACCAGCGCTCCCCAGTTAGCCCAGCAGTACTTCTCCAACTGTTAGCCTGAAATCTCCCAGTTTCGCTAACCTGAGTTTTCTGGTCAATTGCTGCAGTGTAAGCCTGTTGTCCACAAACTTTAAAAACCAAGGGATGTGTGTGCCCTGTGGGAAGATACAAGGGGTCTTCAAAAGTTCATGGAATGTGGGGAGAGTTCTGTTGCATTATGTCATTATGTCATAGTTTCATATACTTCAGTTCCCTGGGAAAGCAGTAGGTGTTGGCTCTTTCCCAACACCCATGTGGAAGACCAGGGCAGAGTTCTAAGTCCTGGGTTTGACCCAGCCTGTCGGGGCCATTTGGGGAGTAAAATGGGTGTAGATGTTACTGTTTCAGTGGTGGGGTGTGGTGGGAATGAATTTATTTGAAAGGCTGAGTTAGAGGAGTAGAGGTTTACTCCTAAATGGAGCCAGACCAGGCAAGGTCTAGGAGCTGCTTCCAGATCTCTCCTTTGGGTGCAAGAAGTTGGGCATCCTTTGCTGCTTTCCCAGGTGTGTGACCAGGGAACTGGATCAGAAGTAGAGCAGCCAGGACTCCAACCAGGCCCCATGTGGGATGTTGGCATTGCAGGCTGTGGCTTTATGTAGAGCAGCAACCTGGCCCCCCTTGGCATGATAAATTTTACCTTTGATACTTTTTACGTATTTGATTATGGTGTGAAGTGGCAAGGGCTAGAGGAAAGTGGGTGTTGGCCATTGTTTGGATATTTTTTTTTCCTTCCTGTATCTGGAGGGAAGGGAAAAAAGAAGCCATACCCAGTTTCCCAACGATCCCAGGGTAGCTGGTGTGGGGTGTGCTCCAAAGGTCTCAATTGGTTTTGATAGCTCAACAGTTCTGTGTTACCTCCAGTCACAAAGAATCTCTCCAGAATCCACCAGCTAACATAGTCCACCTTAGAATCTGTTTGCTTAGGTATTCACTGCCAACATTTGACTGAGGTAGTTGATCGATTTTTCTGTCCTCCGTCCTTTGTTAACGGTACCAGGTGTCCTCTGCAGGCTCCAGTGTACTGCCATATCCTCCATGTGCATCTGGATATGCTGTCCACTGCTCCATCGAAGCCACAGGAGGTCCAGCTCTGACACATGCATTCCACGGTCAGACCATGGAACTTGCAACTTCCTCCATGGTTGGAGTTCCGAGTCTAGCGATTAAAGTGGGGGGATTTCTGAAAAAACTTCAGGTCTGGGATCACCTCAGATGATTCTTCCATGTACATGCCAATATAGGGTCCGCATCAGTCTGTTGCCCAAATTGGCTATGCACACTTACTGCAATTGCTGGGTCAGTTGTCTTCAGCCCTATTTTACACAAGCGAATGGGTGTTGCAGTCCAGCCCAATCTTGCCCACCATACACTCAGCCCCCGCCTAAACCAGTGGGAGTTTTATCCTAGTCAGAGCAACCCACAATAACCCTCCCCCCCCAGGCCTGCCTCCTGCCCTGATTGCTATTGCTTGCCAGTATGTAAAGGACTAGGCCTATCTGTCCCACATCCCATTCAGCTCTCCTAGGTGTCATTGGGCATTGAACTCGCTCGCCCCACTATCCAGCCCATACATGTCCTTACGGGTGCTCCTGTCTGGCCATGCCAGTCCCAGTTCTTGTGCTCTCCAGTGGGAGTGGCAACCCAAAAGGGAGATGCCCACTGTTTCCCTACTGGGTCCACTCCTGCTCCTGGATGTTGCACTCTCCAGGTGGTACTGCAGTTTAGCTTGACAGAATTTGCCTCCAATGCCAGCATCTGCCAGCGAAGCCCACCCAACCCTCACCCTCTGGCTTATGCATGCACTGGTAGGTGCATTCCACCCAGCCTGGCTTGTCCCCGATTCGGCTTCATGCAGGTCAGCAGGTGTTGTAGCCCTGCCTAGCCTGGTCTGCCCCCAAGCCCAGCGCTCACACTAATCTGCCCTCACTTTTTTTTTTTAAGGGAAATTAACGGTAGTGTGTTTTGGTTAAGAGTTGAAGAGTTTGCATTGTATTTTATTTGACTGTCTTCACCAAGATTGCAGAACCTCTTACTCCTGCAGCAAAACTGAAGGTCCCCAGTCACTGCACTGTTGCCCAGGGCAGGATCATCTTGGCAAGCGCTTGCTGATACCTTGTCTCCACACAACCCTCATCTTGATATAGTCCCTCCTGTATCACCACTGGGAAGCCTTGACCTTGTATCAGCCTTTAGATCCAGTCAGCCATCAAATCATGCTGGCCCTGCCTTCCAAGCTGAGTTTGTCTCAACAGCTTTCATTTTCCAGGAGGCACTGTCACAACTGATAATTTACCGCCTTGTTCAGACCCTTGCCACACGTTCTGAACAGCAGCATGAAATATTTTAAAATTCCTGCTGCTTAACCCAAAACACACACAAAACCTGTCCACCTAGATTTCTAAGTCGCAATACCAAGTTGGTCTACCTAGCTGCTCCACTTCTGAGCCAGCTTCCTGTTGATGTGGCTGGGAGAGCAGCCACCCACACATGGGAACCCCACATAGACTTTGGCTCCTGGGCTTTAGCCTGGCCCATCCCTGATCATTTTGTCCAGTTGGAAAAACGAGCCAGTGGATGAAGGTGCCCCTGTCTCTGCCTTTCAAGTCGGTGTAAACACATTTTAAGCTTGCTTACGTAAAGCTAGTCCTTCATTAGATAACATGTCACCTCCTGCTGGGCTTCGACCATGTCCTGCCCAGGGGACCTGTTGGCATCATTGAGCCTGCAGACCACTAGCTGCGTCTACTAGGACTGTCCGTCGGTTGCAGCATTAACGGTCAACCCTCGTGGCTTCTCTGGAGCTTGTCTCCCTTGAAGACCTTAACCTGCAGTCAGTGCTGCTGTCTGCTCTCTTGACCCTAACTCCACTCACCAGCTGCGGGCTGTTGGCTTCTTCCTGAGGCCAGATCCAGTAGATCAAACTCCAGGGCAGCCAGCTCCTGAGCACAAAATCCATGACAATTCCCAAGCAAACCAGCACTCCTGTCACTGAATGACGCCCACATCCAAACCCCACGAGAGTCATTCTTGTCCCAGTCACCATGCCGCCTTCCAGGAGAGCTGTTCACTGTGTAGTTCCATCACCACCCCTTCATCCAGACACCCTCATCGTGCCTGAATTAGTCGTTTTCCACGTGGTCGTCTTGGCCTGTCTCGCTCTTGCAGTTCCTTCTTGTTACAGTCCAGTCTTGGAGTCCTGCTGCTTCCTCGCTCCTTCAGTGGCTCCCCAGCTTCCCTCCAGATACTTTTCACATTTCTATCAATCATGACCCCAAGTTTGCTGTTGGTTCCCTCATAACATTTCTTTCCAATTTGCTGTCCCCTCCACCTGAAACGTTCTTACAATTCCCATCTCAGTGTATTACCATTTCAGGTGTTAGCAAGAGTTTCTCTTGGAAAGCTTGCCCTCTGCTCAGGCTGATTCCAGAGTTTGTACCAGTCAGGGTCCTTGGCTGCAAAAACAAATATGGGCAAAGTAGAAAAGCTTTCTGAAACACCACTTATGGAATCTACATAGGGACCAGCACTGTGGTAGAGCAATGTAAGCTGCCGCTTTCATTGCTGTAGCATCCCAGACGGACACTGGTTCAAGTCCCAGCTGCTTTACCTCCAATCAAGCTCCCTGCCAATGATTACATCTCTGTAATTTTTTTGTTTAAAAGAAAACTACAGAGAATCATGCTGGTAAATGAGCAGGGCATAAAGGAAGCTGTACAGACTGAGCTGCAGAAACCACCTGACCAGGGTAGGTGGGCAGTGAGGCCCTGAGCGTCCCCTCCCAGCATCCCAAGGAATCCCCTGGTGAGGTCAGAGGCCCAGGTGGAAGGCATGGAGGCCATTGGGGTCCCTGTTACAGGCAGGTCCTGACTCCCACTTTGGTTTCCGGTGGGGGCAAAGGGCTTGAGGGGGCTCTGTGTCCAGAGCTATGCATGTGTCCAGTGACTGCCTCCTAGGCCACTCAGCACACCCCGACCCAGGTGGGGTGTATCTCTTAGTCACTGCCCTCCTCCCAGGCCAAGGGGTCAAGTAACAGGAGTGGAACGCAGTAATGAGTGCAGGTTTTATGGAAGTGGGCCTGTCACAGGACGAGAAGACAAACTTAAGTTCAGAGTCCACACAGTGCTGTGTGCAAGGGTGGCTGCCAGTGCTGAGGCACTGGATGAAGGGAAAACATGGATGCCCTCAAGCGTGCTGCTGCCAACCCACACACACAGCCTCCCTGGTCAGCTCTACCTAGGGCATGCCCGCAGGCAGGGGAGTGTCTCCTGGAGGTGGCTGCCCAGTGCTGGGAGGCTGGGAGCTGAGCGAGACCTGGGTTCCACCCTCAAAGGATCGCCCCTCTCCAGCGGGCAGAAAAATGCTGAGATGCAACAAGGCGCGGGCCTCCCATGTGACGGCACACTTGGCAGTGAAGGCCATGAAGCCAGCCGGGGCCACCTCGCCGCAGGACCAGTCCGCAGGGGGCGTCTACGCACAGAGCAGAGGCCAGAACAGGCAGCGCAGGCCGCCTTACTCCCACACCTGCCCTGGACCAAGCGCAGGAGCGCTGGCTCCCCAGTGCCCTCTGCCGGCTTCCTCAGGCAATGCCGCCTAGAAGGCGAGGATATTCATCCCAAAGGCAAACCAAGACCTAGTCCAACTGCGCAGGAAGCAAGCAACCCCGGGACTGTGAGGCGGTGAGTCCCCGTGAGGCACACAGGGTCACAGTCTGCCTTCGCATTCACGAGTTTGGGGAGCCTGGTGAGTACCTCCTGTGTGCTACCAACAGAGGATGGGTAGAAAGTGGAGTGCTGTGTGGGACCGTAAACAAAACCTAACACAGACCAGGGAGCCACCGACCTGCTGCTGGCACCACAGCCAGCCTTGGCTGTCCTGGGCCCGTCCTGCCCCTGGCCTCCCCCTCGTCCTCTCATAAAATGCATTCTCCCTGTTTGGGGGGAGTTAAGGACGTCTTTTAGGCTTGATCACACCTGCCAAGCCTTGGTCTCCAAATAAGATCATCCGTAAGGGAGGGCTTCATCGGGAAGCCACCTGCAGGCAGACATCCAGGTGAAGTGGGTCTGAGCACCTACCAGGAGGATGCCAGGCCGAGCAGAGGTGGCACAGGGGCCTAGCCGGACCACGCAAGGGCATGGCTTTCACACTAGATGCACTTCCTGAATGTTAGTGATTACTGAGGCCACTCCACGCCGGTCCTGGCTTGTAGCAGGTGGTGATAATTCTTGGACATCTGTTCATCGAGCCAGGCAGGACTGGGGAGACAAGGTCAGCCGCCCCCTTTCATCTTCCCTGCATTGCACCTGCCATGGCACATCCTTCACGATCTCCCCAAGATCCTCCACTTATATGATTCGTTGGGTCATGCTGGCACTAACAAGCAGAGGATTAGCTTGTTGAGCCAATGAGTCGGCCCCACATAAACGAATCTTAAGGGGAGAAAAAGGATGAAGTCATTAGAAAGATTAGGAAGGACCCTAATCCAATATGATGGTGCCCTTACAGGAAGAGCACAGATCCCTCCAGCCTCTCCCACCATACCCAGGGAGCAAACATCTGATGCAGAAACTGGAGGGGTCCCTTTACCAGCCCAGGAATGCCAGGGTGGTCAGCAGCACCAGAGGCTATGGGGGGCACAGAACAGACTCCCTTCATTCACCTGACTTAAAATGCTATATAGCGGGGGGAGGGAGGGGCTGGTGCAGTGGCCTAGCCACTAATCTCCTCGCCTTGAATGCACCGGGATCCCATATGGGCACCGGTTCTAATCCCAGCAGCTCCACTTCCCATCCAGCTTCCTGCTTTTGGCCTGGGAATGCAGTTGAGGATGGCCTAAAGCCTTGGGATCCTGCACCTGTATGGGAGACCTGGAAGAGCTCCTGGCTCCTGGCTTTAGATTGGCGCAGCACCAGCTGTTGCAGTCTCTTGGGGAGTGAATCATCAGGTGGAGGATCTTCCTCTCTCTCTCTCCTCCTCTCTGTATATCTGACCTTCCAATAAAAATACATAAGTCTCTTTAAAAAATGCTAGAGGTGGAAGGAGGTAAGGACATTAGGAAGACCTCCATGTCCTGGCAGTACTTTACATGGCAGCCTCCCACTAACTCAGCCCTGGGAGGCAGTGCTGGTGGCTCAGCTGGCTGCCTCCCTGCCTGCACTGAGCTCCCAGCTCCAGCCAGGCCCCAGCCCAGACATTGCAGGTATTTGGGGAAGTAAACCAAGGAGGGACAGCTTGGTTTTTCCCAATAAACAAAACTATAAACACATGACAACTAAGAAAAGTATTTGCCATGGCTGGCACGGTGGCACAACAGGTTAATTCCCCACCTTAAAGTGCTGGCTTCCCTTATAGGTGACAGTACATATCCAAGCTGCTCCACTTCCCATACAGTTCCCTGCTAATGGCTTGGGAAAACAGTGCTGGATGCTCAAGTCCTTGGGACCCCGTACCCATGTGGGAGACCCAGAAAAAGCTCCTGACTCCTGGCCTTGGATGGGGGATGAACCCAGCTCCAACACTTGTGGCCGTTTGAGGTTTGATTCAGCAGATGGAAAATCTCTCTTTCCTTATTTCTTTGTAACTCTGAATTTCAAGTAAAATAGAAAAAAATCTTTAAAAAAATTATTGGGAAAATGGTGACTATTAAAATTGGGCAGAGTTTGGTAGCCTAGTAGCTAAAGTCATTGCCTTGCATGTACCATGATCCCATATGAGGGCCAGTTCATGTCTTAACTGCCTCACTTCCCATCTGGCTCCCCGCTTGTGGCCTGGGAAAGCAGTGGAGGATGGCCCAAAGCTTTGGGACCCTGCACCAGCGTGGGAAACCCAGAGGAGGCTCCTGGCTCCTGGCTTCATTTGGGTCAGCTCCAGCTATTGTGGTCACTTAGGTGGTGATCTAGTAGATGGAAGATCTTTCTTTCTTGTATCTCCTTCTCTCTGTATATCTGACTTTCCAATAAGAAAATAAATCTTTTTTTAAAAAAGTCACATAATTTCATGGGCCAACATTGAGGCACAGCCAGTAGGCTGCCACCTGCAATGCCAGCATCACATGTGGGTGCCAGGTTGAGTCCTGGCTGCTCTGTTTCCATCCAGCTTCCTGATAATGCAATTGGGAAAGGGGAGGGTGGCCCAAGTGCTCGGGCCCCTGCACCCACAGATTGGGGCAGAGCCAGGTAAACCCTGGCTTTAGCCTGGCCTAGCCTGTTGCAGCCATCTGGAAAATGAACCAGTTGATAGGTTCTTTCTGTCTCTCCCTTTCTCTGTAACTCTGCCTTTCAAATATAAATCTGCTTTTTAAGTCACAAGTTTTGTCAGTGGAAAAGCTAAGATACAGAATTCCAATCACGGCATTTCTCTATTATCAGTCAGCTTTTCATTCCATGAATAAATGACTGAAAGCAGCCACGTAGCGAGGCAGGAGGCTTGCTCTGGCTCCTGGTTTGGAGGTTCACAGTCCAGTATCAGGCAGCTCCCTGGGATTTCAGCTGCTTGGGGAGGCCAGAGGACGGCAGTGGTGGAGTGTGGGTGGAGGAGGGTCCCAAGGGCAGCCAGGGCAGAGAGAAAGTGGTGGGGCCTGAGGCAGGTTTGCAAGACCAACCTCTGACAACAGCCTTGTAAGGGGACTGTGCTGACCCCACCTCCTGCCACCGAAACTAAAGTCAGTTGCCACACTTAGTCCATAAATATAAGACTTGGGGGATCAAGTCTTTAACTTGTGGACCCTCAAGGACACTTCAAGTAGCATCCAAACCACAGCCTTCCACCCCTGGCAAGGCAGTCGAGGACAGCCCAAGGCCTCGGGATCCTGCACCTGTGTGGGAGACCCAGAAATGGCTGCTGGCTCCTGGCTTCGGAATAGCTCAGCTCTGGCAGTTTAGGGCACTTGGGAAGTGAATTATCAGACAGAAGATCTTCCTCTCTGTCTCTCCTCTTCTCTGTATATCTGACTTTCCGATTAAAAATAAATAAATCTTAAAAAAAAAATACTACAGGCTCACCTGAGACTCCAGCCCAACTCCTCCAGCTGTGAGCCTGTTAGACCCAGGGACACACGTGCAGGACACAATAGCGGGAGGGCCCAGCAGAAACATTCCCATTCCACGTGGAAGGGATGAGGAAACCAAGACTGAAACCCTACAGGCTCACGTCCAGTGTCCTGGGCACTCTGGGTATGTGTGGGGGGATAGAAAGAGGGGTGCAGGGTCAGCTCCCAACCCCTGGGGCATGGCAGATCTCAACCCTGGCTTTAGTTCCTGCAGGTGGCGGCTTCGTCCTTGTGTGCAAGTGGGGACTGGGCATTCCCACTTGACACTGTTCTTAGGGTGGGCAGACTCTGTACAGAGGGGTCTGTCTCTGCTATTGGCCTCTGCCTGACCCCCCAGCCTGCCCCAGACATTCCTTTGCAATCCACATAGTGACCCCATGCCCACTGGCTCCTGAAGCCACGCACACTGCCACCACGTAACTCCGGGTCCCTGCTCCCGCCCGACCTGGCTTACAGTTCTCGACTTTGCTCAGCTGGTGTCTCACACTTCCAGTGTCTCCATTTCTGGGGTCTTCACTGCGGCTTTACACTGGGTATCGCCCGCCAGGGGCTCGCAACCTGCAGTACAGCACCACCGGCCCGCTGAGTCTCCCAGGCTTTCTTAAGGCAGTTGGGCCCACCACACCCCACAGCTGTAGTTTTCTGAGCAGCCCTGACGTGGACAATGCCGGGATCTGCCTCCAGCACAAGCCTCACCTGAGCTGCAGGAGCCACCCCAGCTGCAGCCAGGGAGCGTTGCCCGGATGGCAGGTGCTTGGTGCGCCGCCCCGGGGCAGTCCTTCCTTCCACCCTGCAGGGAGGGAGGCTTGGAAGATCTGACATGCCTTCGGAGGGCTTTCTCCCATCTCTGACAAGTGGGCTTCCGGAGCCCACTGGCATGCAAAAAAGCTTTCTGTTGGCCCAGGACACTCACTGTGACACTTGCTCACAGCGGCCAGCCACGCCGCTACCCCAGCCTAGACATTTGGTTGCCTCAAACTCTCCTCCACCAGACTCACCTGGGCTTCAGCTCCAAGTTCAGCTCCCACGGGCCCAGGGCAGGAACCCAGCTGAGCCAGGCCCGTAGCCATGGTGGTTTCATTCCCAAGGGAACCCTCACTTCCATCAGCAGCGTGGCCTTTGGAACCACGCTTCTCTCTGCTTCTTGGTCCACAGTGCTCTCATCAGAACTGGCCTTTACCGTGTTCGCGGCTCCACCCAGCTTTTCCCAGCCTTTCCCCACAAACCCACTCCTGCAGCTGCACACACCTGCAGATGCAGCGATGCTCCAACAGCCCTGCTCCTCGCTCCTAGCTTTCTGGCTCAGGCAGGTGTCCGTCATGGCAGCAAACACCTGTGAGGACTTGCTGAGAAAGGCGCGGCTTCTATGGCTCCTGGCATTGGGGTAGGGGTCCCATCCATGACCAGGTGGTCCCACTGGCTCCTGGGAAGGCAAGAGGCTAGAGGATGGGTCATTACACCTACCTGCTAAATAACCATGCTGGGTTAGGGTTCTGCCCTGAGTCCACTAACCATTATCATTAATTCAGTAATCATTAGCAAAGTTTTGAGGGACCAAGCCTTTAACACGTGGATCCTAGGGAGACATTCTCATTAATGCTTTTTAGTGGGTTTAATTTCTTTTTTCTTAAGATTTATTTTATTGGGCCCGGCGCGGTGGCGCAAGTGGTTAAAGGTCCTCGCCTTACACGCCCGGGATCCCATATGGGCGCCGGTTCTAGTCCCGGCAGCCCTGCTTCCCTTCCAGCTCCCTGCTTGTGGCCCGGGAAAGCAGTCGAGGACGGCCCAAGGCTTTGGGAACCTGCACCCGCGTGGGAGACCCAGAAGAGGCTCCTGGCTTCAGATCGGCATAGTATCGACCCGTTGCGCTCACTTGGGGAGTGAATCATCGGACGGAAGATCTTCCTCTCTGTCTCTCCTCTCTGTATATCCGCCTTTCCAATAAAAAAAATAATAATAATAATAAAAAAAAAGATTTATTTTATTTTCATTGGAAAGGTGGATATACAGAGAGGAGAGACAGAGAGGAAGATCTTCCGCCCGATGATTCACTTCCCAAGCAGCCGCAACAGCTGGAGCTCAGCCAATCCGAAGCCAGGAGCCAGGAACTTCTTCCGGGTCTCCCATGCGGGTGCAGGGTCCCAAGGCTTTGGGCCGTCCTTGACTGCTTTCCCAGGCCACAAGCAGGGAGCTGGATGGGAAGCAGGGCTGCCGGGATTAGAACTGGCGCCCATATGGGATCCAAGCGCAGGCAAGGCGAGGACCTTAACCACTACGCCATCGTGCCGGGCCCTAGTGGGTTTAATTTCCATTAAACCCCACAGCACAATATTTATTCTATTACACAGCAGTCAAAACTGGAGGTGATTTCCAAAGATGGGGTAGGCAAAACAGAGAGTGGAAAAACACAAAACCAACAGTTTTTTTTATAAGTGTATTTTTGAGATGTAGATTTTTTAAAGTTTTTTTTTTTTTTTTTTTTTTTTTTAAATTAGGTGGACAGAGAAAGGAAAGAGACAGAGTGGAAAATTCTCCATTTCCTTGTTCACTCCCCAAATGACTACACAGCCAGAGCTGGGTCGGCTGGAAGAAGCCAGGAGCCAGGAGCTTTTTCCAGGTCTCCCACGCGGGTGCAGTGCCCCACAGCTTTGGGCTGTCCTCGACTGCTTTCCCAGGCCACAAGCAGGGAGCTGGATGGGAAGTGGAGCAGCCGGGACACGAGCCAGTGCTGATATGGGATCCAGGCACTGAGGTAGAAGCTTTACTTGCTACACCACAATGCTACCCCAACAATTTAAATTTAAAATAGCATGAATAGATATTGAGCTATTTCACCTACATACTCAAGTTTACAGATCTAAGTAAATCTAATTAAATCTTTTGTGGGTATGGGCATTTTTTAAAGGTATATTTGTTTATTTGAAAGGCAGAGTTACGGGGGGAAGAGAGAGACAGAGACCTTTTGCCTGTGCTGGCTCACTCCCACACGCCTGCCACGGTCGGGGCTGGGCCAGCTCAGGCTGAGGCCAGGAGCCGGGAGCTTCTAGGACTCCCACAGGGGTCCAGGAGCCCAAGCACCTTGACCAGCTTCCACTGCTTTCTCAGGCCATAAGCAGGGAACTGGATCAGTCTGGACTTGAACTGGTGGCCAAGGGAGATGCTGGCACTGTAGGCAGAGGCTTGGCCTGCCACAGCACTGTGCCTGGGATGGGTTCAGTTTGTGGCTAAAGCTTCCTTCCAATGCAGACCTTGGGAAGCCGTGCATGATGGCTGAAGTAGCTGAGTTCGTGCTGTTGGTGTGGGCACCTTGCTTCTGGCTTTGACTCAGATCAGCCCCAGGTCCTGTGAGCTCGCGTGTGGTGAACCAGAGAACAGGTGCACATACTGGCTCTTTCTCCCTGTCCGTTTGCCTCGCAAAATAAAAAAAAATCTTTGGTCCCAGTGCGGTGGCCTAGCTGCTAAAGTTCTCACCTTGAGTGCGTCGGGATCCCATATGGGTGCCAGTTCTAATCCCAATAACTCCCCTTCCCATCCAGCTCCCTGCTTGTGGCCTGGGAAAGCATTCGAGGACGGCCCAAAACCTTGGGACCCTGCACCCGCATGGGAGACCCAGAAAAGGCTTCAGCCTCCTGGCTCTAGACTGGTACAGCTTTGGCTGTTGTGACCACTTGGACAGTGAACCATCGGACAGAAGATCTTCCTGTCTCTCCTCTTCTCTGTATATCTGCCTTTCCAATAAAAATAAAATGAATCTTAAGAAAAAAAAAGCAAAGGAAAACATCTTTGAGAGAGCTAGGTTTCAGAGGGCATGGAGTCACTATCTACTTGGGTATATATGGAATTTGGGGCTCAGTATTCAACCATTGCTTCACCTTTGCAAGAGCTGAGCAGTGAACACTAGACCACCTGTGTCCTGTGGGGACTGTTGGATTGCTTTAAGAGGCAACAGCAGTGACCAGGAGCTAGGGACATACACGGTCCTACAGCATACCTCCCTCAGGGCAGCAGGGTCACCGTCAGCTGTCCTGGAAGGAAAAGTCCCCTGGACGCTCTTCCACCCCTCCCTGCCAGCCTCTTGAAGAAAAGGACTCCAGGGCCCTTCAAGAGAGCACCCTGGTGTCCATCCTGGGCTTCAGCAGCTGTCTGCCCATCTTCCCTTCAGGCTGCCTCCAAGGCCACTGGAGCACCTGGATGCTCCCCGCGCACCTGCTGAGCCGTCCCGCTGTCCCTGCCCTCCTCCACACACACTGCCTACTTGCTGCCCACCAGCGTGCTCTCATTTTCGCCTCCTCCTTTCTTCTGAAGGCTCATCACCACCCACCTCCCCAGGGCACTCACTGTATCTCGCTTTTTAAAAAATAGATTTATTGGGCCCGGCGCGGTGGCGCAGTGGTTAAGGTCCTCGCCTTGCACGCCCGGGATCCCATAGGTTCTAATCCCGGCGGCCCCTCTTCCCATCCAGCTCCCTGCCTGTGGCCTGGGAAAGCAGTCGAGGACAGCCCAAAGCTTTGGGACCCTGCACCCGCGTGGGAGACCCGGAAGAGGCTCCTGGCTTCAGATCGGCGTAGCATCGACCGTTGCGCTCACTTGGGGAGTGAATCATCGGACGGAAGATCTTCCTCTCTGTCTCTCCTCTCTGTATATCTGCCTTTACAATAAAAAAATAAAATAAAATAAATCTTAAAAAAATAGATTTATTTATTTAATTTTTTAAAAAATTTTGACAATCTTTACATAGTTAATTAGGGTAAAAAGGTTCAAGGGCTATAGAAAAGTGGGTAAGACTATTATTTCCATATTGTTTCCTTCATGTTTAAAGGGGGGTATTAAGGGAGAAGGCCCACCCAGTTTCCCACCCTCCCCAGGTCCCGGAACAAAAAGATTTATTTATTTTTATTGGAAAGGCAGATTTACCAAGGAAGAAAGAGGGAGAGATCTTCTATCTGTTTGTTCACTCCCCAAGTGGCCACATGGCTGGAGGAGCTGAAGCCAGAAACCAGGAGCCAGGAGTTTCTTCAGGGTCTCCCACATGGTTTCAGGGGCTCAAGGACTTCAGCAATCCTCTACTGTTTTCCCAGGCCTTAGCAGGGAGCTGGATGGGAACTGGAGCAGCTGGGACAGGAGCCAGTGACCATATGGGATCCTGACGCTTGCAGGTGGAGGATTGGCCTGTTGGCCACCACGCCGGACCCTAAGGTCCCTCTTTAAAACTAATTTGGTGGCATGGGCACTCAGTAAGCCCCCTGGGATGCCTGCCTCCCAGCCTGAGCAGCCTGGGTTCAAGGCCTGCTTTGTTCCTCATTCCAGCTTGCTGCCAGTGCGCACTCTGGGAGGCAGCAGGCAGTGGCTCGGTCGGGCACTTGGGTCCCTTGCTACCCATGTTGGAGATCCAGACTGACCTTTTTTGGCCTGGTCCAGCCTCATTGCTGTAGGCATTTGGGAAGTGAGCCAGCAGGTAGGAGACCTTTTCTCTGCTAACTAACTAACGAACTAACTAACTGAACAAGAAAAGCAAAGCCATGACTTACATCTTCTCTCTGTCCCCAAGCCACCTCTAACTCCTCCCTCCTCACCCCCTGCCTCTGGAGACACCAGATCTGGAGACACCAGATGCACCCTGCCCTGGGACTGATGAAACTGCCCAGTCAGGCTGTTGAGCCCCAGAAGACATGTTGCCTGGGCAGGGGCACCCTGGCAACACGAGACAGGCCAGGACCAGCAGTGCCTGGAAGCTTGCGTGCAAATGCACAGCTGCTGATCTCACCCTGCGCCCCTTAGGTCCCAATCCTGAAGGCCCCTTGAGCTTTTCATAGCTTCAGGATCTCCTAGAGATGCCACTTGCTCAGGGCCTTGTGTGTGTCACCAAGGACTGTGCTGCCTTCCCAGCCGTGCTGCTCCCGGCTTAGCTTCCACCTCATGCTGAAGCAGTTCTGTCCTCCATGTCTTCCTTTCACCTGAACTATGGACTTGCCAGCGGTGGCACCTGCTCACACCTCCTTCCCTTCCACATGGAGGAAGGGGCGGGGTGCTCAGCCCTTTGCGAAAGCCAAGCCCTCTCCCCATGCTTGGACCAGGTAACTGCAAGGCACTGGTCATTCCCACCACGGCAAAGGCCCCTGGTTACTGCCACAGCCACCCACTTGTGTGACACCTGAGAACTTCAAGGTTTCTTGGAGTAGGAATTGGGGACCAGATCAGCTCCTTTGCAGTGTGAAATTTCTGGCAAGGAAAATCTCCGGGTCTTCTGGCAGGATCAAAAGGGTAGGACCCTGCGTTCCACAGTCTCCGGGACCCTTGGGAAATTGGGATGTGCAGGGCTCCAAGGTGCCAATTCATACTGCACAAGAGCTGCAGGCTGCCAAGGAGAGGTTTCCACAGCCTTCCAAGCATCCCCCTTGTGCCACGTATAAGTACTTCTGGCCCAGGAGTGTGGTGGCATTCACTCTCTTGCTCATTCATTCCTCTTGCCTGCCTGGCTTTGGCTGCACTCTGAGCTGGCAACAGCAGCAGGACGAGGGAGGGGGGCTGAGTCAGATGTCTGTGTGCCAGCGGTCCAGGGCAGGAAATGAAGTCTCCATTTGGTTGGAGCTAAGGAAATTGGAGTCCCAGCAACTAGGGGAGAAATCAAAGCAGGATTATTTCAAAGAACAAAGCAGGCTGGGAACAAAGCTCTGGCCTTGATTCCTTTCTGCAGATGCTGGTGCAGACACTCCACCTCTTCAGGGCAATCCAGCCTACCTGGGCCTGCAGACCCACGGCCTGCTTCCTGTAATGGACCGTGCTCAGGACAAGCCATCCTTAAGCAATGTGACAGGCTCTCGGTGCCTTTGAGAGGGTCAAAATGATGGAAAGTTTTGATAAGAGGTGTTTTTAAAAAATATTTATTTTTATTTTTATTGGAAAGGCAGTTATCCAGAGAGAAGGACAGAGAAAGATCTTCCTTCTGGTGGTTCTCTCTCCTCAAGTGACCGCAACGGCCAGAGCCGAGCCAATCCAAAACCAGGAGTTTCTTCTGGGTCTCCCACGTGGGTGCAGGGGCCCAAGGATTTGGCACACTTTTTCTTGGTTTCCCAGGCTGTACACAGAGAGCTGGATTGGAAGTGAAGCAGCCAGGATACGAACTGGAGACCATATTGGATGCTGGTACTAAAGAACCTAGATGTTTTCTGCTTTTGTGATTCTGCTTTAATTGCTTGGCTGGGGGCTGTGTGAACTCCAGGCCTGACACCTGGCAGGTCACGTAGGCAGACTATTCCTCAGGAAGGAGGACCTATAGCCCATCCATTTGTACCTTTTGAAAGTTGCTTGCCTCAAACCTACCAATAGAAGCCTGCTAAATCATGACTGTATAATTAATAGCCTGGAATGTATAAGAACCCTGTGCTGTTCCACGTGGGGGGCTCTCTCCTTCTCCTTTGCCCTCCCTGCTGTTACTGCAGCAGCCTCTGCTGCAGCGGCTCCTTCCCCTCCAGTCCTGCTGGCCTGGGGGACCTAGGCTAACCTGAATAAACCAGCTTTATGCTTTAGCACCGATTTCAGACTTGATGATTTTCTGGGGATATCAAAATTTGGCACAACAGTACCAAAGGTTGAGGTTTTATTCTAAAACGTGGAGCAAGGGGAGAGAGAGAGGAGAGAGAGAGAAAAAAAAAAGAGAGAGAGAGAGAGATCTCCTATCTGATGGTTTAGTAGCTGGAACTGAGCCAGACTGCAACCAGGATCCAGAAAGTGAATCCAAGGCTCCCGTGTGGGTCGCAGAGACTTAGGCCTCTGAGCCACCGTTCGCTGCTGCCCTGGGTGTGCATCAGTAGGACTACAGAATCAGGAGCACGAGCAACAGGGACTGGAACCCACGGAGTGTGGGATGCAAGTATCCCTGTCCCAGGCAGGATTTACCACTGTGCCTGATAGCCACACCAAGCACAGTGTCTAAGAAATCTCCACGGGGAGCCCACCGTGCACCCGAGGAAGGCCACCACGTCTGCAGGCAGGGGCTCTGGACTCAGACCAAGAGGCTGCCCTGGGCAGTTCAAGGGGAAACCTGACCCCAGCAAAATGACTTTGCTGAGACCCAGGTGGGAGTGAAGGTGGAGGCTGCCAGCAACCGAACATCAGGCAGAGTCCAGTCGTCTTCCACACCCCTGTTGTCAGACAGGAAGTTAAGCTTTAGGAACTGAATATCAATGAGCTCCCACTTGCGGCCAAGTTGTAGGTCTGTCATTGTAAGTAAGATGCCCTGGAGCTCATGCTGGTGGGGATAAATAAATGGGTCATTTTCTTCAAGGGCCTGGGGCAGCTAGGGCAAATACCAGGAGACAACACAGCTAAGTCTGTGTCAGCACCAACCCATGAGCAAAATTATGGCTCTGCATCAGCAACAGAGGGTTAAATCTCCAGCTTATCCTATCTGAGGGTAGGCATTCCATACTGGAGTGCCTGGGTTCAAGTCCCAGCTCTGCTTCCTGCTAATGCACACCTAGGGAGGCACAGGTGGTGGCTCCAGCCCGTGGGTTCCTGCCACCCACAGGGGAGATCTGAACCACATTACTATCTCCTGTCTTTGTCCTGGCTATGGTGGGTGTTTGGGAAGTGAACTAGAGGATGGATGTTCTCTATGTGTCTCTCAAATAAATATAAATTGAAAGTTTTAAAAATATATATGGGGGCTTCTTCCACCACCACCTGGGCAGCTTGCAGGAACTTGTACTGGGGCCTGGGGCTGGTTGGAGTGGACCTGAGCAGTTATGCATATGCTTGGATCCCAGGCAGGTGAGGGGGATGAAGATGAGGGTTAAAGAGGGCCTCAAGACTGGCATGCTGGCATGGTGTGCTGGTGGGCCAGGCTTGGGACTCAGGAAAGTGCTTGGTTCTCTGACAGGCAGGCAGGGTCCCAGGTCAGCATGCATCCTGAAGCATCGGGAATGGGGACCTGTGCATGCACTGGAATCCTGGATGGGTGGGCAGGGCTCCAGGCCAGCACACTACCCTGTCAGAAGACCAGGCCAAGGCACCCATGCATTTACAGGTGCAGGGGCTGTGGATTGCTCAAGGAAGGGTATATGGGATGTGAAGGAGTATGTTGTAGATGAGGAATGACTTCTGGGAGATTTCCACCAACCAGGCTACTGTACTTACAGGTAAGCGAGAGGGCTGAAACCAAGCAGTTTTGAGGAGGGAAACTAAAGAACCTTTCTGGATCAGACCAATGCACCCGCCCATTTGGGAGACCTGAGCTGGGTTAGTTAGCATCGCTCACCACCCACCAATGCACATGAAAACTAGGCCTGGGGGTCCTAGCTGGCAGGGTTGGATCCCAGCACCCACCAGTGAGTGTTGGAACAGGGGATGGGTAACATTAAGCTGAACCATGGTACTAACCAGTACATGAGAATCTGGTCTGTCTGGAGGCAGGTTCTGTGGGGGATATGTGGGTTCACCCCTGTGGGTCTGCAATATCTGCTGGTTTACTCAAGAGCTGGGGGTGGTGGTGGGTCAAACTACGCATGACCATGTATTCACTGATACTCATGGGCACTGGGGTTGGGAACACCTGTAGGCACACACAAGAATCGGGTGTGGGTCAGGGCAGGCTGCAATATCCACCAGCAAACACAAAGATCAAGACAGAGGGGATAGACTATACTGGGAAGGACCTTGCACCCTCTGGCATACATGCGATCTGGGTCTGGGAGTAGGCCTGCTGGGAGAACTTGGGTAATTTCCTTGGTGAGCTGTCACTCCCACTGGTGAGCATGTGAGTCAGTGCTGGGTGTTGGTCAGGCCAGGCAAGGCTGCTTGCTCCATCTGTCAGCAGGTATGTGGGTTTTGGCTCTGGAGTGGGGGGTTCAGGGGTGAGAACTGTCAGGCCAAACCTTAGCACACTGGCATGTGTAGGACCCATGCTGGGCTACGCTATAATACCTACCAGTCTGCATGAAATCCAGGGATGGGGGCAGACTGACAGGTCTAGGCGTAACACCCACTGGTGAAGTTGGGATTGGGGGTGGGCCGGGCCAGGCCAAGTTGCAGCATCCAATGGCAAAGGCCAAACTGGGGGATAAGATATGCCAGGCTGGGTCAGAACAACCACCGTCACATGTAAGATCTGTGGCTAGAGCAGTTCTGGTCAGTGAGCTAAGGGAACAGCTCATCTGGGTTGTGGTTCCCACTAGTAAGCACAAGAGCTGGAATGGAGGTGGCAAACTGGGCTGGACATGGATGCAGTACCCTCAGCATGGGTGTGGACTGTGTCTGGGGTGTGCCAGGCTAGGCTAGGCTTCAGCACCTGTTGGTGCTTGTGAGAGCCAGAGTAGGAATAGCATAGGTTGGGCTAGGTCTCTGCACCTGCTGAACCATGCGAGAGCTGGGTCTGGGGGTGGGCCAGGCAAGGTTGGACTGTGGCTTCGAATGGTAAGACCTGGAAAGGATGTGGGCTGGTCAGGCAAGGCTGCTGCACCTGCTGGGACAGGAGGTAAACAAAGTTAGGCTGGGCCAAGCACCCACTGGTGTGCACAAGGTTTGTGACTGAGAGGTAACCTGATAGAGGAGCTTGGGGAACTCCTCTGGCAGAACACAGTCCCAGCAAGTAAGCACTAGAACCAAGGCTGGGAGCAGCCCAGACCAAGCCAGATTACACTATCTGCTAGCATATGTGTGGCACAGGTCTCGGGGTGGGCCAGGCTTGCCCGGTTAATAGCTCTCACTGTCAAATGTGAGAACCAGGATGAGGTATGACCCAGGTCAGGTTGGGTTGCAATATTAGCCAGTTCACAATGGGGCCAGAACTTGGGGCTGGCTAAGCTGAGCTAGGTTGTAGATCTGCTGATGAATGCCAAGGTGAGGCTGGCCCTGCTAGACTGGGTCACAGTTCCCACCAGCTGTAGAGGGGCTGTAGTGGCTCCCTGTTGGGCCATGGGACCCACTGCTAAGCATGAGAGCTGGGACTTGGAGCAGATCAGGCTGGGTAGAACTACAAAACCTGTTGGCTTGCATGTAAGCTGGGCTGGGAGGAGAGTCCAGGTTGGGCTAAAGGATCATATCCACTGGTGCATGCATGGGCCAGAGTAAATACAGGCTGGTTGGGCTTTGCTGCAGCAGCAGCTGGCAAGTGCTGGGACTGGGGCAAGTCCTGTCAGGCTAGACTACAGTACCTCCTGGGAAGTGCAAGATTCAGGACTGGGACTGGGCCTGGTAAGGAAACTTTGGACATTTCTCTGATGGGCTGCGGCTCCCACTGGTGAGCATGAGAACTAAGGCTAGGGTAGGCTTGACTAGGTCGGTGGTAGTTAGTCCCCACTGGCTTACGTGTGGGTTGGGTAGCGGAGTCAGTCAGGATGAGCTAGCACCCACTGATGTGTAGGAGAGCTGAATGGGATGCGGGACAGAATGGACCAGTCTGCTCCACATGCTAACATGTGCAAAAGCCAAGGATGAGGGTGAGCCTGGTGGAGGCTATTGGGGGTTGTTTTGACTAGGCTACAGTTCCCACTGGTGTGCTTGAGGGTTGACAATGTGGTAGGCAGCGTTGGGCTGGGTCACAGCATCCGTTGGTTGCTGTATGAGATGGAGCTGAGGACAGAACTGACCAGGCAACTGTAAGAACCAGTGTATGTGTGTAGGCTGAAGTGGGTGATGGAGTGAGCCAGACTCTGCACTGGTGGGCACATACAGGGGTCAAGTCTGCTGTCACCTCTGGTGAGTATTTTGGAGAACCCCCAAACTGGACTGCTGGACTCAAAACTCCAACCATGGGGAAAATCACAGGATCTGTGGTCTGACTGTGGAGTACATATGTCAGAATAGGCCTCTTGAGTTGTTGACGATGGTGTAGGCCCTGGCGCGGTGGCCTAGTAGCTAAAGTCCTCACCTTGCATGCGCCGGGATCCCATATGGGCTCCGGTTCTAATCCTGGCAGCTCCACTTCCCATCCAGCTCCCTGCTTGTGGCCTGGGAAAGCAGTGGAGGATGGCCCATAGCCTTGGGACCCTGCACCTACGCGGGAGACCTGGAGGAAGCTCCTCGCTCCTGGCTTCGGATGAGCTCAGCTCTGGCCACTGTGGCCACTTGGGAAGTGAATCATTGGATGGAAGATCTTCCTTTCTGTCTCTTCTCCTCTCTGATATATCTGACTTTCCAATAAAAATACAATAAATCTCTAAAAAAAGAAACAGAAGATGATGCAGTGGATGTCACGCCCAGATGCTCATGGGGACATGACAGCTCACTGAGGCCTGCAAAGGATGTTTAGTATAATGGATGGTAGAACAAATTGGACAATTCTCCCAGCCAAGCTTTGACAGAGAGCACCTGGGTGAATCAAGATTCTAAGGGGGTCTATGGCAGCCAATGGGCCTTGGAAAGATCTCCTCAACCTTAGAGCAACAAAACCAACAGCATCTCAAAACTACTGAAACCACTTAAGCAGTACACTTCGAACATGTTCCACGTTGGGGACCCTGGGATGACACCGAGTGTCTGTGCCATATCCCTGGGTACTGGTGTAGTTAGGCTGCTGGGAGCAGGCCTCTCCCCTTCTCTTCCATTTTTCCTCAGATACAGGAAGGAAAAAAAAAATGGAAACAATGATCTCATCTACTTTCCCCCATCCCTCATCCCTTTCCATCCTAATCAGTGGTCCACATGGGTATACATCCTTCCAAACTATTTAAATATCATCAAGCATAAAATAAAATTATAAAAATAAAAAAACACATGGGATTATATACACACACATATATAGCTTGTAGTGGTATAATGGCAAACTAGGGTTTGTCTATCAAGGCAAATACATAAAAAAGGAGAAATTCTCAAACTCAAAATTCTATTATTATTATTATTATTTTTAAAAATTTGTTTATTTTTATTGGAAAGGCAGACATATAGAGAGGCGGAGCGACAGAGAAAGATCTTCTGTCAGATGTTTCACTCCCCAAGTGGCCACAATGACTGGAGCTGAGCCAATCCGAAGCCAGGAGCTCAGGGCCTCCTCTGGGTCTCCCATGCGGGTGCAGGGTCCCATGGCTTTGGGCCGTCCTCAACTGCCCTCCAAGGCCACAAGCAGGGAGCTGGATGGGAAGTGGGGCTGCCGAGATTAGAATCAGAACCCACATGGGATCCAGGCACGCTCAAGGTGAGGACTCTAGCTGATAGGCCACCATGCTGGGCCCCTAAAATTTATTATTTATTTTGTTATTATTATTTTGTTATTTTAAATATTTATTAATTTGAAAGTCAGAGTTATAGAAAGAGGGAGACAGTCTCCATCTGCTGGTTCACCTCCCCGTGGTTGCAGTAGTTAGGGCTGGGCCAGACTGGAGCCAGGAGGCTGGAGCATCACCCAGGCCTCCTATGTGGGTACAGGGGCCCAGACACTTAGGCCATCCTCCACTGCTTCCCCAGACACAACTAGCAAGAAACTGGATTAGAAGTAGAGCAGCCAGGGACATGACCTGGTGCTTGTTTGGGATGCTGGTGTTACAGGCAGTGGCCTTACTTGCTATGGCACAATGCTGGCCCTGAAACAATTTCTGTGGAACAAAAGCTAAAACAAAACAAAAAGAAACACACAAAACCCCACCAAATTATACATACGTTTTTTTTCAAAAGATGTGTTTAACTGATTTGAGAGACAAAAACAACATGGATTTGAGAGGGAGGAAGGCGATGGGGAGAGAGATAGAGAGCTTCATATATTGGCTCATTCCCCAAACGCCTACAACGGCCACGATTAGGCCAGGGCGGAGCCAGGAGCCTAAGAGCTGAGTCTCACATGTGAGTGGCAAGCACCCAGGGTCCGAGCATCATCTACTGCCTTCCCGGGGGCATGAGCTGGAAAATAGATTGGAAGCAGAATATCTAGGATCCAAACTGGCATGCTCACACGGACTGTGGGCATCCCAAGCGATGACTTCCCTCAGATACCCACATTTCATAAGAAAAATACAATATGTGACTCTATGAAAAAGCGGGCCTGAGAGGGCAGACATGGCTTCAACTGCTTGAAGTTCCTTGAGCCCTCAACTCACGAATGCAGAGGCTCCTTTACGATCTTGGAGGAAAACCCGGAGTACTGTACAGCTTGGACACACCCTCACTGGAAGAGGGAAGCCCCGTGTTACATCCGTGTCAGTGCCAGTCCGCCTAGAGAGCCAGGCAGCCTTCTGACCACCATGCCCAGGGGCAAGCCCTGGGACCCAGAAGCCCAGATGTGCCCGTGATGACCTGCATGTCCCATTCTGGCCTCCCCACCGACCCGCACTGAGCAAACACACCTGGCAGAGCCAGCACAACTGCCTCTGGGGAAAGCTGTTCCGCTCACACGCTCCACATGCCACGGCAGGCAGATGTTATTTCCCTTGAAAAGGTCTCTCTTCCTTCTACTGGCTACTTCTCCCTGGGATAGAAAGTGCTCATTAGTTGAATCAAAACAAGGACTATTTGAAAAGTTCCAGGAAAATCATACTTCCTGGAGATGAAAAAATATTTGTCTCGAAGGTAACTAGGAAGAAGTGAGAGATTTTAAAAGGCTGATCTGTGCAAGAGTAGCTGGCTCAGTGCGTACTTGGTCCAAATAAGCCAAGCTCTCTGAAAAGTGCCTGACCTTGGGAACTGGCTCCATCACATGGGCATTTATGGGATGTTCTCTGCTTAACCTATATTCCCACAATCCCTTGCAACAGCCTAACAGCCTTTTGCTATAATGGAAAGATGTCTGCTTTAAATCCTCTTATTAAAATTTTTTATTTATTTTTTATTGGAAAGGTAGATTTACAGAAAGACTCTTTGTCCACTGGTTCACTCCCTAAGTGATTGCAATGGCCAGAGTTGAGCCAGTCTGAAGCCCTGAGCCAGGAGCTTCCTCCAGGTCTCCCATGCGGGTACAGGGTCCCAAGGCTATGGGCCGTCCTCGACTGCTTTCCCCGGCCACAAGCAGGGAGCTGGAAGGGAAGTGGAGCAGCCGAGACACAAACTGGCACCCACATGGGATCCCAGTGGTTGCAAGGTGAAGATTTACCACGCCAGGCCCTAAAACCTGTATGAGCAGGCATTTGGCACAGCAGTTAGGACTCCGGTTTCGGGGGCTGCAGCCTGCTAAGCGTGCCCAGCTTGGATGCCCACATTTGGTTCCTTTTTCCAGCTTCCTGCTAACGCAGACCCTGAGGGCAGCACTGATGACCATGTCACTGGCTCCTTGCCAGCGAGGCACTTGGACTGTTCCTGGATTCTGCCTTGAGCCAGACCCTGTGCAGGCCAAAACCTTTTTAAATAAAAGTAAAAACAAAAACCTAAAAAAAAAAATGTTGTTGGGTTCAGCGTGGTAGCCTAGTGGCTAAAGTCCTTGTCTTGTATGTGCCAAGATCCCATATCAGTGATAGTTTGTGACCCGGCTGCTCCACTCCCATCCAGCTCCCTGCTTGTGGCCTGGAAAAGCAGTTGAGGACAGCCCAAGGCTTTGGGACCCTGCACCAGCATGGGAGACCCAGGATAGCTCCTGACTCCTGTTCTTAGCTCAGCTCCAGCTGTTGTAGCCATCTGAGGAGATAATCAGTGGACGGAAGATTTTCCTCTTTCCTCCTCTCTGTAAATCTGACTTTGCAATAAAAATAACAAACAAATCTTTTTTTAAAATGTTAACCCATAAATGTGATACACCGCATCCAAAAACTGAAAAACAAGAACCACATGATAGTATCAATAGACGCAGAAAAAGCTTTGGACAAAATCCAACCCCCTTTTCATGCTAAAAACCCTAACCAAGGTAGGCATAGATGGAAAAACATAATCAAAGCACACAACATAATCAAAGCAATTTATGAAAAACCCAACGCCAGCATGATACTGAATGGAGAAAAACTGTAACCCTTCCCACTGAGATCTGGAACAAGACAAAGATGCCCGCTATCTCCACTGCTATTCAACATAGTCCTAGAGGTACTTGCTGAGGCCATAAGACAAGAAAAAGAAATCAAAGGAATACAAATGGGAAACAAAGAAGTCAAACTTTCACTATATGCAGATGACATAATCCTATACATAGAAAAACCAGGAGACTCAATACAGAAACTGCTAGAACTTATACGAGAGTTTGGCAGAGTGGCAGGGTACAAAATTAATGAACAAACATCAACAGCCATAGTGTATGCAAACAGCCCCAAGAGGGAAAAAGATCTAACCAACAAGATACCATTCAAAATAACAGAGAAAAGTATGAAGTATCTGGGAATAAATCTAACCAAAAATGTAGGAGACCTATTTGAAGAAAACTACAAACTACTCAAAAAAGAAATTGAACAAGACCTCAAAAGATGGAGTAACATCCCATGCTCCTGGATAGGTAAAATCAATATCATTAAAATGTCTATACCACCAAAAGCAATATATATTTTTAATGCAATTCCAATCAAATTGCCCAAAACATTCTTCACGGAACTGGACACAATGATTCAAAAGTTCATCTGGAAACACAAAAAACCACGAATAGCTAGAACCATCCTAAAGAACAAGAAGTTAGCAGGGGGAATCACAGTTCCAGACCTCTGGACATACTATAGAGCAGTGGTTATCAAAACAGCCTGGTACTGGCACAAAGATAGAGAGGAAGATCAATGGAACAGAATATAAACACCAGAAGGGAACCCACACAGATACAGCCAATTAATCTTTGACAAAAAGACCAACGACAGTCCAAGCAAATGGGAAGGCCTCTTTAGTAAATGTTGTTGGGACAACTGGTTGATAGCCTGCAGAAACAAAAATATAGACCCACATCTCTCACCATACACTAAGATCCAATCTACATGGATAAAAGACCTAAACCTACATCCAGAAACCTTCAAACTCTTGGAAGAAAATGTTGGAAATACCCTGCAAGACCTAGGAGTAGGTCCTGACTTCCTAAGAAGGACACCAAAAGCAATAGCAATTAAGACCAGAATAAACAAATGGGACCTCATCAAACTAAGAAGCTTCTGTACAGCAAGGGAAACAATCAACAAAGTAAAAAAGCAACCCACAGAATGGGAGATCTTCGGGTGATAGAAAGCTAATCTCCAGAGTATATAAATAACTACAAAACAACCAAAACAGCAAAACGAACAAGCCACTCAAGAAATGGGCACGGGAAATGGGCAAACATTTCACAAAGGAACACACCCAAATGGCAAACAAACATATGAAAAAATGCTTAAGTTCCCTGGCAATAAGGGAAATTCAAATTAAGACATTGATGAGGTACCACCTAACACCAGTAAGATTGGCCCACATAAAAAAGAACACCAACGACGCTTGCTGGCGAGGATGTGGGGAAAAGGGAACCCTACTCCACTGCTGGTGGAGCTGCAAGTTGGTACAGCCTTTATGGAAATCAGTCTGGAGAACACTCAAACAACTCAAAATCTGCATACCATATGACCCAGCAATAGCACTCCTAGGAATATATCCAAAACACCTGTTACACGAGAAACCAACATGCACCCTCATTGCAACACAATCAATAATTGCAAAAACTTGGAAGCAATCGAAATGCCCATCAACAGAAGACTGGATAAGAAAGCTATGGTTCATCTACTCCATGGAATACTACTCAGCTATTAAAACAAAACAAAATGCAGCTCTTTGTGGCCAAATGGGCCCAGGTGGAAACCATAAGGCTAAGGGAAATGAGCCAATCCCAAAAGGTTAGATATCACATGTTTGCCTTAGTTTAAGAATTTAAGATGAAATGATGTCAATATGAAAAACAGTACCAGTAAAATGTAATTTTTTTTTTAACATATGGTTTACTCAATACTATGTCAATTAATTCCATAATGTTGTGGATTGTTGCTGATGTTATGTTGGGGCTTTTGATTGGTTGGAATACTCTGCCGGCTCTACCTTTGGACCAGAGATGGTCTCCACAAGAAGCTGTTGAACTCATCTGGACAATAAGATGCTTGGTATATGCTTGCAATGAAAGAACCTCAACTGAACTTGAACTGTGGCAATGCAGCAAGGTGGAGGAATCCACCATGGGGGGAGGGGTGGGGGGCAATCCCAGTGCCTACAACTGTGTCACATAATGCAATGTAAAAAAAAAAAAAAAAAAAAAGACCATCTGATTGGCTACCTTAATTCCACTTGCAAAAAAAAGTTATAAAAACAGTAAGCTATTTCCTGTGATGTCAACATCCTACCAGTGTGCTGGTTGGAGACCCAGCTGCTCTACTTCCAATCCAGCCCTCTGCCAACACACCGGGGAAAGCAACGGAAGATGGCCCAAATGCTTGGGCCTCTGTACCCATAATGGGAGCCCTAAAACAAATTCTGAGTTCCTGGCTGCAGTCTGGCACAACCCCGACCATCATGGTTATTTGGGGTCAATCAGTAGATGGAAGATCTCTGTGTCTCCTTTTTGTAATAACCTTTCCAAAAAACCATCTTTTAAAACAATGACAATTTCAGTGGGGAAAGGAATTTAAAGCTTCACATTCAAAGAATCAAAAAATATTTTGTGTAAATTTCAATACCTCTGATTTAGGGTGCTTCATCTGGTCCTAAATCCACACCAAAGACAATGTAAATTGCATTCTCTAATTGTGACAGATCCAGCTGAGATGTTTAAGGCTTACTGTGGAGGACCAATGGCTTGAATTTAGACAAGCACAGTGCCATGTCTAAAGGTCACATTCTCATCAGTGCTACACAGTTAAGATTGTAATCCAGAGTGGGTAATAGTACATCTGTTCTTTTTTTTAAAGATTTATTTTATTTTTATTGAAAAGTCAGATATACAGAGAGGAGGAGAGTCAAAGAGGAAGATCTTCTGTCTGATGATTCACTCCCCAGGTGACTACAATGGCCGGTGCTGTGCCAATCCGAAGCCAGGAGCCAGGAGCTTTTCTGGGTCTCCCACACGGGTGCAGGGTCCCAAAGCTTTGGGCCATCCTCGATTGCCTTCCCAGGCCACAAGCAGGGAGCTGGATGGGAAGTGGAGCTGCCAGGATTAGAACAGGACATCCCGGCACATTCAAGGCAACGACTTTAACTGCTAGGCCACGCTGTTGGACCCAGTACATCTGTTCTTAACTGACGACTCTGTGCTGCTACTCCTGTTAACATTAACACTATCAAGAAATGGAAGGTTACAGCCACACACCGTGGCACAGCCAGTTAAGCCTCTGCTTGAGATGCCCACATCCGTTACTGGTCAGAGTCTGACTGGAGCTCCTGCTACTCCCTGCTGTGCAACCATGGAGGCAGCAGCCTGCCACCCATGTGGGAGACCTGGACAGAACTGCTGGTGTTTGTAGGTGTTTGGGGAGTGAACCAGCAGATGGAAATATCTGTTGTTCTGCCTTTCAAATAAACCAGACAGAAGGACAGACAGACAAAAAGAAGGAAAAGACTGATTTTGATGTCAGGCAGAAGCCCCAGGGCTGGGCTTCCGCGAGCTGCAGAGCAGCTGGGACTTGAATTGCCACTCACATGGGATGACAGCCTAACCCACTGCACCATTACGCTTCCCTCCAAAGCATCTTTGCAGCCGTAACTTGCAAGGGCCTAGCTCCTTAGGCACTTGTCCAGTGACTGCTTAAGGTGAGTCACAAAGTGAAATGCTTAACTTAGCTTCCTGTCACTTGGGGTTGAAGAGACAAGCTGGGAAAGGCAGCAGAGGAGGAGGCAGATCTGGCTTCTGGCACAGGCTCACCAGTGGCAGCTGCGCGGCCTGCCTGTGTGCAGGAAGCTCAGTAACCTCAGACTCCTCGCCAGCCCAGCCAGTGTCTGTGGGCTTCCCTCCCCGGTTGTCTAGGCAGAGAAGAGACCTTCCATCCCCTGGTTCGCTCTCTAGATCCTTGCAACAGCCAGGGATGTCCCTGCACTGCCTCCAGTTCTCTGCCCTGGGTAGCAGGGGGCCAAGGACACATGAGCAGGAAGCCAGATGAGGAGCAGCGCTCTGAGAAGGGATGCAGGCATCCCAGGCGGTGGTGTAACCTACTGAGTCACAATCAGTCACCCCAGGAAGGGAGCATGTCCAGGCTCTCCATTTGCTGTAGAGCAAATATGTGCTGACTTCACTCATTATAGCTCTTTACAAATGCTACAAGATTCTTAGCAAAAAAATTCTTAAATTGACTACTGGAAAAAAAAAAACCCTCATGACAGTACTTTTGAGAAAACCACTTTTAGCCTAAAACGTTTTTCCAAATAGCTGCATAATTTACTCATGCTACATTTTTCCACGTATAGGGATCAGTGTTGTGGCTTAGTCTGTGAAGCCACCATCTGAGAGGCTAGCAACTCATAAGGGCACCAGTTTGTGTCCCAGCTGCTCCATTTCTGACCCAGCTCCCTGCTAAGGGCCTGAGAAAGGCAGCAGAAGATAGTTCAAGTGCTTGGGCCCCTGACACTCACAGGGAACCTTGAAGAAGCTCCTGACTCCCGTTTCAACTGACCCAGCACTGGCCATTGTGGCCATCTTCCAACCAACAGTTGGAATGTCTCTCACTCTCCCTCTTTGTAACACTTTCATATAATTTTTAATTGGAAAGTCAGATATATCAGAGAGGAGGAGAGAAAGAGAAGATCATCTGTCCACTGATTCACTCCTCAAGTGGCCACAACGGCCAGAGCTGAGCCGATCTGAAGCCCGGAGCCTGGAGCCTCCTCCGGGTTTCCCACGTAGGTGCAGGGTCCCAAGGCTTTGGGCCATCCTTGACTGCTTTCCCAGGCCACAAGCAGGGAGCTGGATGGAAAGTGGGGCTGCCGGGATTAGAACCGGCACCCATATGGCATCTGGGCGCGTGCAAGGTGAGGACTTTAGCTACTAGGTTACCATGCTGTCACATAATTTTTTAGAAAATATTTATTTTATCGGAAAGTCAGACTTACAGAGAGAAAGAGAGACAGACAGAAGAACCGTCTTCTGGTTCACTCCCCAAGTGGCTACAAGAGCTGGAGCTGAGTCTATCTGAAGCCAGGAGCTACTGTGCTGGGCCCTCTTTTGTATAAATTTAAAAGCAAATATTCAAAAATATTCATAAATAAATGTTACTGAGCAAAGAAAGGACACAAAGTTATCCAAGAAAGTTGGTAGGAGAACTTTATTACTTGGCTTGGGTGGATCTTTGTAGTCTACTAAACACAAAGGCATTTCCCACACCTCCCTCAGCCTAACGAATTATGTGTTTGTGATTTTTATCTACACGCAGCAGAATTAACTCCACTAAAGAAAAACTTCCTTCTCTATGTACTTTGGTGCAAGCATACAGTAGATATCTCTTCCTGTAGGAAGTGAAAACATCCTCAATCTAAACTCAAAAAAAGAGAGCAAATATGTGAACACTGAGTGTCTGCACCACTTGGCTACAGGCTGCAGTACAAACCCAAACAGGATGCTGCTTGACATTCGAAGACCTGAGGCCCAGGGCCACCTGCCCCCCACACTGGAGGCCTGGCAGGAATGCTCCAACGGCCCAAGGGGCTCTCACCTCCATCTCCTGCACCGACTCCATCCGAGAACTGAGTGCAGACATGTCTCCTGGGGCTTAACATACAAACGAATAGTAAACAAACATTGCTTTAGGAAAACCTTACAACTGTTTGACTAAACATCTGAGATGTTTCTAATACAGCTTTCATATATTAAAAATTTCCTCTGGACACTATGTTTCTGGACAAAATCAAATCTAGTCGCTGTCATCTGACCCGTGATCTGAGCCCCGGTCCGAAGCCTCATTGTTGGATCCCTCTGGCTCGGAGTCGTTGCCAGAGCCTTGGCCAGAGCCCTCATTATCCGAGCCCCGCTCTGACTCGCGATCCGACTCGGCACTGGGTGAGGCTGGCCGAGAGTCGTTCTCGGAGCCCGCTGAGCGGCTGCGGGCCGACCTCACCGACTCGTTGTCTGACTGCTCGGAGCCCGAGGCTCGTCTCTTCCTGGGCGGTTGGTCGCTGTCCGAGTCCTCATCGGACTGCTGGGCCCGCGGCCTGCGGGGACTGGCCGCCTCGCTGCCGGCCTCGTTCTGGTTGTCGTCCGAGTCGCTCTCCTCTGAAGAGGCCCGTTTCTTCGGCCGCTCATCATCCGAGTCGCTGTCGCTGTTCCTGGGCCGCCTGGCAACGAGAGAGGAGGGCATTGCTTGACTTCCCCAGCAGATCCGCCCCTCTAGGGACAGGGGGCAGGCTCTGTATGGCTGGTGAGGCTGAGCCACGGTCTCCTTTCCGGGATCTTCTGTAGCACTGGGTCCCCTCCACCCTGACTGCACTCCCTCACACAGAGTGTGGGCTCCAGAGCCTCCTGACTGACCCACTGCCAGTTGTTCCATGTAGGGAGGAGGTGGTGGTGCTCTGGCTCAGCATGGAGGTGGCATGGGGAGTGCTGGCAAGCCGAGCCCTCAGCCCGCCCAGGCACCACCCTGGAGCAGCCACACTTCTCCAGCAGACCTGCTCCCTGACCTGGGGTTGCCATGGTGTACACTGCATGGAGAAGCACTGGCTGGCGCAGAGCTGAGTTGAGAGCATGAGGTGGTCACTCTCTTGTTGAGCAGGACACTGGGGCCCACAGCAGGCAAGGGAC
The DNA here is from genome assembly GCF_017591425.1 of Ochotona curzoniae. NCBI lineage: Eukaryota > Metazoa > Chordata > Mammalia > Lagomorpha > Ochotonidae > Ochotona > Ochotona curzoniae. The sequence continues at coordinate 5,798,155 of NW_024466454.1, forward strand.
CCCAAGATGTGCCTTAGTGATCCCGTCTGATCTGAGAACATGAAGGGAACTCCGAGCAGCGACACTACCCAGGCACTCAGCTCAGATTAGCAGACCCACTTCCTGATGACCAGGACAAAGTGGGACAGAGGCAAGAGACTCAAATCAACCTGGCCCTGACCTCAGGTGCAGGTTTGGCAGAAGCTCAGCCTCCTAACTGGATCTGCCTCTCGACACACATAAACAGGGTTGGTCCTTCAAAAACCACACTGGTTATGCCCATATAACCAGCAGACCAGCATGGAGGCCAGGAGAAACCGCACCCTTGGAAAAAGCGATCCAAACTCGTGTCAGCCAGGGTTTTCAGAGAGGAGGGGATCGGCATGCCTTTGCTACTAGCTCTCCAGAGGCCGCTCCCTGAGGAGGCAGGCCCAGATCAGCACCCTGAGCCCCTCACCTCTGACTCACCCCCAGCCGCCAGGACTTGGTGCTTTGATTCCAACACCTTTTCTTTCACACACACAAAAAAAGATCTCTTAAGCTCCTACCATCACCCCAGCTCCAGATTAGGTATGGTCCCTGCAGTGTAACGGTCGAAAACAAGCAACACAACTTATCCCAGTTTGGTTTGTTTGTTGTGCTCCAAAAATCCCCAGGAGGAAGTTAAGGGCTGTCTTTCTCTCGTTATCCCCAGCATCTAACAAACTTGCTTCACAGAACAAATGGCTAAGAGCCTATTGAGTGAAGGAATAAAATAGTGGCCAGCAAAGAGCACTGTATGATGCAGGTGCAGGATTAAGTCCTGGTCTAGGAATCTACATAGTGGAGACGCGAGCCTGAGGGCTAAGTATAGAACACACAAATCCTCTCCTGCTTCATGAGGCAGGCAGGGAGCTCCAGGAGGACTCAGGCCAAGCCCCCCATGGAGCAGGCACAGGCTACTTGCTGGCACTTTCAGGCAAGCACAAGGCAGCCAAAGGCAATGCCTCCTTTAAGAAATGCCGGCCGTGGCCCATGAAGGAATGAGATTGCCAAACAGGCTTTCTTGAGGGAGAAGGGCATCGTAGGACACAAGCAGGGGCTGAGAGCAAGACGGCTGCCAGGCTTCTCCAGCTCCAAGCCGGGCAGAAGACATCTGGCACAAAGATCTATCTATTTCCTCCAGTCTTCAAGTCTGTTTTCCCTCTGACTAACAGACAAGTGTATTTTCCTTATTAGCGCAGATGGTTGGATTAGCAACCACTTCTAGTTTACACACAGCCTGGAATGGTTTCCCAAGTAAAAATGCCTACCCTTCGTCAGCAATTTTCAGTTTGTCCTCATCTGAAGAGTCATCACTGGAGGATATTATGGCTTTAGATTTGATCTTGCCCTTCATTGAAGGAGGCAGGCGTTCTGGCTTAGGCTGCAGAAAAAACGTGAAACATAATGACAGATCAGTCAAGAGTCTGACACGTGCGAGGACTTCCTACCACACTGGACCTGTGCCACAACCATCCCAGCACACAGCCACCCAGGCAGCAGGGGCCGCAGAAGGGCATGTACCCCTGGGCCCGGCGTGTCCGCACCAATGGGGGACAGGCCAGCAGTGCTCTAACTCACCGCCTTCTTCTTCTCTGCTCTCGGAGGACGGCGCTTTTTCGGTTTGGGGCCATTTTCTGTCTCTTCGTCATCAGACCCTTCTTCTCCTTTTGGAGGTCTTAAATAGTAAACAGCGAGAGTCCGTCAGGAATCACTCCAGCCGCCTCTAATCCACCCCACTCTGAAAACCCTTCTCAATGGGTACTGCCCTCGACCACACACACACACACACACAGCACACACTCCTCGAGGCTGGAGGCCATCCCTCCCTCCTGCGGCACAAGGCTCAGGACTCAGCAAAGATCTGGTAGACATGCAACATCTCAGGATGAAATTCACCAAGGCTGAGCTCTAAGTTTGGGTCTTGTGTTTGGTGGGATGACAGAGACTGAGAAAGACCCAGGCTCCACACCTTGGCTCTAGTCTTCCCAACTACTAGCTCCAGGCCTACTGCTAAGATCTGCATTGCAGCTTCAACTGCACAGGTCTGTTTGGGTATGAAAGAACCCAGTATGTTCTTTCTCACAGTCAGCTACAGATGGGAAGGGCAGTCTAGGCAAGACAGGTGACAAGGTTCCTGGCCATGGCAGCATCAGGTGAGGGAACAGGACAGCCGAGGTTAGAGAAGGGCAGAATGTCATTCTCAGCAGCAGGTGGCACTGGGCAGTTTAGGAGGCGCTTCCACATACCACACTGCATGCATAAAGCATGGCCACCTCGTGGATGTTGCTGCTACAATGTTAGAGAGAGGAGTCTAGGACTGCACATGTGCAGCTGACGTGCACACAAGCCCAGTTTTCTCCTTCTGCATCACATACATCTGCCAACAGATACTACAATTTCAGACACAAGGAAGGTGATTCTGACCAAATCACAACTCCTAGAGAGGGCTGTGGAAGGTATGGAAATTCCAGGGGATTTTGTAATGGGAGGGCAGGGTCCAACTTAGGATTATAGTAGGAGGTGGGGACATGAAAATCTTTCTTCATTGTTTGTGAAGATCACATAAGCACCAGGTATTCATTAATTCTCAACATCAACAGCCTCAGAGGGTGAAGGGCTTGTCTGGCCCCTTTCCTAGGTTAACTAAAACACTCCTGATGACGTTACCTCCTCCTCTTCTTCTTCTTTCTCTCACCACCCTCCTCTTCTTCGCCTTCTTGTTCACTACCACTGCCCTTCCTTTTCTTCTTCTTTTTGGAGATAGGTAAGTCATCATCTGTGTCATCATTGACAAATTCATCAAACTCTCCTCCCTTCTTTGAACGCTGAAATCCAAACGAAATGACATCAGTTCTTTCCCAGCCAGCACACTATGGTTGGAACTCCAAGGTTTAGAAAGATGCCATAATTTAGCAGTCACCTGAAAGGTCTGTTACTAAGCCACATGCAAGATAGGTTTGACTAGGCCCCCTATTTTTACAACTTCTAATTGGGTTCAACGTCTCAACTGGTTAAAACTTTGCACAAATCATCAACCTCTAGAGGCCATTCCAAGGTGCCTGGCACGCAGCCAACCTTGGAATGCACTTGGAAAGCACCCTCTGGCAGAAGACCGTCTTAGTGAAGGAGGCAGTCAATACTGCAATCACGGAGAGGGTGGATCTATCAGACGCACTACGGAGGATGACTGCCAGAAAGCACCGAGGCACCAGCGCCTGCGGGAGCCATGCCTTACCCGTCCACCAGCCCCTCGCTTCTTCTCTTTCGTGGCTTCCGTCTCACCGGTAAACATGAGAATGTTTTTGGTTTTCTCCACATATTGGGCCCGTTGTTCCAGAAGTTTCTTTTGCTCTTCCTTTTCTCTGAGACGTTTCTCTTCCTGTGAGGAAAAGGTAGGAAAAAGATCTCATCAAGATGGGTTCTGATAATGAAACAGACTAGAAAGACTTTTAAAAACAACAAGCACAAAGTACATGCATGCACACGACTCTCCGACCCTGGCACACCTGGGAACCCAGCAGCTACCTGTTCTTTGAGCAGTTTCTGCCTTAGCAGCTCCTTCTCCTGCTCCTGCTTGGCCCGCAGCTCCCGCTCTTCTTCGTCCTGTTTCCGTGCCCGAGCCACGTGGTACTGTGCCTGACTCAGTAAGTCTGAACATTGCCTAGAACACACGGCAGGCTCTCTTAGAAAGGCAACACAAAACTCAAGAGCATCTGATCTTTCCTTAAATTAAGAAATTGGAAACTGAATTATCAGCTGACATGTATGTGAAATCTTAATTAGCAAAACTAATTTTATCATTTTAGTTCCATCAAGTGTGTTTAAGTTCCCAAATTACAATGTCTTCCTCAAGGTACAGCTAAAGATTTCTCACATGATCTTCAGATGACTCATGAACAGTCCAGGATCATGCTGACTAGTAACCCAACTGAAGTACTGAAACAGACAACCCTTCTCCCCACAATTTAAGTTCTTAAGAAAACAGTGTTGGGGGCAGAGCTGTGGCATAGTAGATTAAACCTCCCCCTCCATCCCATATGGACATGACTTCAGTCTTAGCTGCTCGACTTCCCATCCAGCTCCCTGCTAAAGCACCTGGGAAAGCAGTGGAGAATGGCCCAAGTACTTGGACCTTTATACCCATGTGGGACACCCAGAAATTCCAGGCTCCTGGCTTCACTTTGACCCAGCCCTAGTCTTTGCAGTCATTTGGGAAGTGAACCAATGGATGGAAGTTTCTCTCATCTTGTAACTCTGCCTTTCAAAAAAAAATTTTTTTTAAAAGGGCCCAGAGTGGTGGCCTGGCGGCTAAAGTCCTCGCCATGAGAGCACTGGGATCCCATATGGGCGCCAGTTCTAATCCCGACTGCTCCACTTCCCATCCAGCTCCCTGCTTGTGGCCTGGGAAAGCATCGAGGATGGCCCAAGGCCTTGGGACCCTGTACCTTCATGGGAGTTCCTAGCTCCGGATTGGCACAGCACCGGCCACTGTAGTCACCTGGGGAGTGAATCACTGCACAAAAGATCTTCCTCTCTGTGTATCTGACTTAAAAATAAATCTTAAAAAGACTCACCCTTTCAAAAAAAAAAAAAAGAAATATTAAAAAACAAAGAAAGAAAGCAAACAGTTGGCAGAGGGAGTTCTGAGAGAAGTATGAAAGGGTGAGCTTTGTGAAGCCAGGGACCCCAGGCACCACTGTGTCACTCTTCCAGCCCAGGCAGCAGCACCATGCCACTCCCCCTCCCACCAGGTCACCTTCCCTGCCCAGCAGCGTTACCTGGCTTCCGTAGCAGCGAGGGCCAAATCAAATCTCATCTTATCACCCACTTTACTCAGGTAACTGAAGTATCTAAATGAAAAATAAAACATTTAAAAAGAAATGGTCTAATTTAAAAATTTTTATTCTGTTCTGGGCCCAGAAGCATGGCCTAGTGGCTGAAGTCCTCTTCTTGAGAGTGCCCCGGGATCCCATATGGGCGCCGGTTCTAATCCCAGCAGCTCTACTTCCCAACCAGCTCCCTGCTTGTGGCCTGGGAAAGCAGTCGAGGATGGCCCAAAGCCTTGGGACCCTGCACCTGCGTGGGAGACCTGGAAGAGGTTCCTGGTTCTCAGCTTCGGATTGGCACAGTACCAGCCGTTGTAGTCACTTGGAGAGTGAATCATCGGGCAGAGGATCTTCCTCTCTGTCTTTCCTCCTCTCTGTATACCTGACTTTATAATATAAATAAATAAACCTTAAAAAAAATTTTTTTTATTCTGTTCTACCAAAATAGTTTGACTAAAGGCTTGCATACTGATTGACTGACATGGATATACTTAGCGCACAAAGGACTATCATCTCAAGAGGAAAACGGCATGTGCAGCTTGTTTAGAAAAGCTGTTATCAGTAAGCTACTTGCTATGTCTCATACAGGACAAGCTCAGCATGGCAGCAGAGGACTCGGGCTGGGAGGCACATCTGTCCTTTCCAAGCAAGGTAAGACATGCTAAAGGAGAATTCAAGAAAGAGTGGATAAAAGCTGAGAAAATGTCAGGCCTTCATTTCACCACACATTGCATTACCTAACAAATACTGTAAGGTTAAACAAATTTTGAGTTGAGCTGAATAAATCTGTTAAACAGTATTTGAGAGTTAAGAACTTAATCCTAGCTCAATGAAAATCAACACCTCATAAGGACACACTAGCATGACAGTTAAAACCAACATAAGTGGAATCTAAATCTCTCACAAGTATAAAATCAAAATTATTGTGATTAATGAAAAATCCAAGATGAGCTAGCTACCAAGCTCATCAGCCAGTTCTAAGGGTGGGGTCCATGAACCAAATCTGGCAGGATGCTGGCTGCAGTTTGGTGACACCTAGTGCCAACCATGTGTCTGAGTGCAAATATGGCTAGAATGAAGTGCTTTTCAGCACCTTGTGAGGAACGTGCCTTAACACACACACACACACACACACACACACACACACACACACACACACACACACCCGACCAAAGGTGTTTACTAGAAGCTGTTACCTATGTGCAAGTTCCAGTTCTTTCACCGCATTAAGTACTTCCTTCAGATTACTTTTCTCATCTTTCAGCACAGACGTAGCTAATCTTTGCAGGACCAGGGCCACGTTAAACATGAGAACTGTATCACTGGGTGCCACGTGTCTCGCCTGTGGGTAAAAAGCAAACCCTGACTGTTGCAGCTATGTGAAAACAGACCAAAAGGATTAAAATACACAACCCAGCACGAACATGCATGAGAATACAGAGTTCTCCCTTTTACCTTCAGCAAAGTCTGTTTGCATTCCTGTAGCTTGCCACATTTGAAGAGTGCTCGAGCCAGATAGAGCACCACCTCAGTGTTCTGGTGCTTATAGAATTTTCGGAGGCAGTTTTCATACTATGAAACAAAGCGAAATTCAACAGGGATGAAATGGCCTTTCCATTTGGTAGCAAAATTTCAAGCGATTTTGAAGCTATGTAAAAAAGGTATTTTAGGACCTAACATGATGGCTTAGTGACTAAAATCCCTGCCTTTAATGCCTAGGATCCCATATGGGCGCCAGTTCTAATTCTGGCAGCTCCACTTCCCATCCAGCTCCCTGCTTGTGGCCTGGGAAAGCAGTTGAGGATGGCCCAAAGCCTTGGGACCCTGTACCCACGTGGGAGACCTGGAAGAGCTCCTGACTCCTGGCTACGGATCAGCACAGTACCGGCCGTTGCAGTCACTTGGGGAGTCAATCATCGGATGGAAGATCTTTCTCTCTGTCTCTCTTCTCTCTGTATATCTGACTTTGTAATAAAAATAAAGAAAAAAATTTTAAGGCATTTTATTCTGTAGGGTTATTTTCAGAGAATGATTTTGGAAATATTTTTTATATTCATCAGGATACATTTTCACAACATAAAAACCTCTTCCTCAGAAATACTAGATACATGAAATAGTTTCCTCACAGAAAGAAATGAACAGTTTGGCAAACCTTTTTCCTGCTGCCAGCAGGAAATCAGCCATGGAGAATCAGCCCACGACCACTCACCAGCAGTCCCACGCCAGCCCCTCGGGGATAGCGTCTCTAGTGCCTGGCTGTAGGAGTGGTAGAACCCACTGGCCACAAGCATGAGAATTTTGGTTTATTCTTGGTAAGACTAACACAATAGTACTGTTGTTAATCTGGACAAGAATCTCACATTATTTGACTGCGGACTCCTCTTGTCACAGTAAAGACCTTGTTTATAGAAAAGTCAGTTTCCCCTAAATCTGTAGTAATTATTTTGCATTTATAAACGACATTATTAGAGCTGGCACTGTGATATAGCTGGTAAGATTGTTATCTGAAGTGCCAGCAATTCATATGGGCACAGGTTAGAGTCCCAGCTGCTCCACTTCCTATCTAGCTCCAACTTCTGGTTCCTGGTTTTGGCCTGGCTCAGCTCCGACTGTTGCAGCCATATGGAGAATGATCACCCAAACACCCCCTTACCAATACCACTGTTGCTTTGCTTTCAAATAAATGAATGAATGAATAAATATTTTAAAAAATGGTGGCATTATGATTTTGCAGATCAAGAAGGCCACCTTAAAAAACACCACCTCTGGGCCTGGTGCCATGGCCTAGTGGCTAGGGTTCTTGCCTTGAACGCGCCGGGATCCCATATGGGTGCTAGTTCTAATCTTGGCAGCCCTACTTCCCATCCAGCTCCCTGCTTGTGGTGTGGGAAGGCAATTGAGGAAGGCCCAATGGCCTTAGGACCCTGTACCCATGTGGGATATCTAGAGGAAGTTCCTGGCTCTAGATCAGCACAGCACCGGCTGTCGCGCTCACTGGGGGAGTGAATCATCGCATGGAGGATCTTCCTCTCTGTCTCTCCTCCTCTCTGTATATCTGACTTTGCAATAAAAATAAATAAATAAATCTTAAAAAAAAAAAAAAAGCAAAAAACCACCTGTCAGGTTACCATATGCAATCTCAGTTCTGAATCCTGAGACCAGCACCTCCCCATTATTCTTAACACCAAAATAACTTGCTCTTTAGACTAAAGGCAAGCCACTTCCCACAGCCTGATTTGCTTTTATTTATTGTACTTTTTGTAATAAGCTTGTTGTTTCTGGCTATAATATAACCCAGAGTCATTTTTATATTTAGATATGTATATAAATATACATACATATATGATTCATGTATTACTTATTTAAAAGGTAGAATTATAGTCAGGAGCGATCAACTGGCCATCCTCTAGTGTACCTCAAATGGTTGCCATGGCCAAGCTGAAGCCAGGAGCCTGGAACTGCACCCAGGTGTCCCACATGGGTCTCAGGGGCTCAAGCATCTGCTGCTGCTTTCTCAGGAGCAACAGCAGGGAGCTGGATCAGTAGTGGAGAAGCCGAGGCTCAAACCAGCACTCATGCAGGGTGCCAGTGCAGTAGGCATCACTTACATGATACCACAACGTTGGTCCCACTTTTTAACGCGTTAAAGGTGCTGAATACAGCCTGTATGTCAAAGTCAAGTACTCTGCAAATGATAATCACAACAAAATTCTGCAATCATGAAAGCCTATTCCTATAAAGTTTTCTTTTTTCTTAAAAAAGCAAAAAGCAAAAACAAAAAAACTGTCTTGCGTGTGCCAGGATTCCATATGTCCTGGTTGTTCCATTTCTCATTCAGCTCCCTTCTAGCGGTCTGGAAAAGCAGTGGAGGATGGCACAAGCCTTTGGGACCCTGCACCCAAATGGCAGATTTGAAAGAAGCTCCTGGCTTCGGTTTGGGTCAGCTCTGGCCATTGTGGCCACTTGGGGAGTGAATCAGTGAATGAAAGATCAGTCTCTCCTCTGTAAATCTGCTTTTTCAATAAAAACAAATAAATCAAAAAATGTCATTTTTCTCTTCTGAAACTCAATGCAGCTTCACAAACAAATGAATATGGAATTCTCTGTTTACTGGTTACTTAGTAATATGCTAGGCAAACTAGTACTAACTCTCTCCATATGGAGCCTGGCAACAGCCTAAGAGGCTGAAGTACAATTATCCTCACCTTAAAGACAGGGAAACTGGCTTGGAGAGAATGTCCTTTGCCCAAGGCACGCAATTAGTGGTAGTCTGAACCTCACATCTGCCTGGACAACAAAGCCTGACCTTAACATCATGTAATTACAAACCTCAGAACAGACACAGCATCGCCAAGAGAGCAGGCAGCTAGCTCTCAGACAGAGCCGAAAGGCTAAGAAACTTCTGCTCCACAATGAACATGCATAAACAGATCTTAAAAGACATTACCATCTGCACGGCGCTGATATATTGCTTTTGCTCCACATAGATGTGTGCTAAGTTCAGCCACACGTCACTGATGTCTGCTGTTGCTTCTCTTACTTGGGCAAACACGTCACGAGCTTCACGGAAATACCCTTTGTGGGCCAAGACAGCGCCTACAGTTATAGAAAGGGTCACATTTAGGAACTGCCTAATTGTAGCCCATAAAGCAACCGCAAGTCTTATTTTACATTTGGAGAGAAAGTCTGATCCATAAGCACTCCTCCAAATATATTCATTTCAGAAATCATAAGGGGTACTCAAGTTTTTAATTCTTTATTTGTTTTTTGAACTTTGAAATGTTTTATTGATTTGAATGAAAGTCAGAGACAGGGAGGAGAGGGAGGAGAGAGAGTAGGGGAGAGACAGATAGTGGTCTTCTACCCAGACGTTCACTCCCCAACTGCCCACAACAGTCTTAGCTAGGCTGAAGCCAGGAGCCGACCCTTCAAACCCAGGCAGGAACAGAGGTACCTGTATGAGCCATCGCTTGCTGTCCTCCAGGGTGCACAGCAGCAAGTACTTAGAGGACGCAGGCCTCCCACACGGCGTCTTAGCCACTGCACCAACACCTAGCCCGGCTGCCTGGGCCTCACACTCACCTATGCCATTGGCAGCATACAGATTCTTGGCATCATTTCTGAGCACCTGCTTGTAGATGGCCAGAGCACGATCTTGATGACGTTTTTCCTGTAAAAAGTAACAAGCATTATTTCACAAAATCCAAATAAGCATGCAGGGTGCAGGTTTTGTTTAAAAAGAGAGATGACCTTTTCTCGGTCTCGAGTGGGCTGATGCAAAGTCTGGAGCCACACGTTGCCCAGGGCTAGCATGGAGTATGTGTCACTCTGTGTGGATGGCTGTTTTAATATCCTCTCAAATTTCTTTTGGCCTGGACCCCATTCTTGTTTTGCCAAATGAAGATTACCAATCAAAGACCAAGCATCTGGGTGATCCTGAAACACACAAAAAGAAGCAAAATCTGTAACTGTCAATTGAACGAGATCATTCAACTTCCTACAGTGGTGATTTCAGAAGAGGTTTATTAGCTACATTGAAACAGTGGTTTTCCAACACAGGAGTTAAGATCCACCAGTAGTGCCCAGCTTTCAGCCTAGAAATCCAACAGAATGGAGGTAAGGCCCTCTGGAGGAACAAACACTGCTTCGGAAACTTTCGGCTGTTTATTCATGCATGTATGGGTATACTAAACTGACGCAAAATCTAATTTTTGCCATGGATCAATCAAGAAGTTTAGATGACTTCTACTCTATTGTTCCAGTTAAATGCTAAAATACTAGGATTCCACACACTTTTCTCACATGTTCCTAAAATTCCACATGTAGGCACACTAGAAAGGGTATGTTGAGTACATACGAAGAGAAGGAATAAGGAAGGAAACAGAAGAAATTCATATTAAGATGATGGCCCCTGTTTACTGTAAGATTAACAATCCAGGGACAGTGCTGGCTTAGCGGCTAGACCACCTGGATTGTGCGTCAAGCTGCAGCAACAGCTCCTGACTCCAGCTTCCTGCACCTGCAGACCCTGGGAAGCAGCAGGTGACAGTGCAAGTATCTGAGCCCCCGAAACCCACATGGAGACCTGGGTGTGTCCCAGCTCCTGGCTCTGGCCCAGCCTACTCCTGGTTGTTTGGGGGGGTATTTTGAGTGTCAATCAGCAGACAAGAGCTCTGTCTCAAATAAATAAATAGATAAATAAATATTTAGTGACTCGAGGGCAGAGACAGATATGTAGTAGAACAGAGAGGAAGAAGCAGATGGAGACAGAGAAGGCAAGCACTCCTATCTATTGCCATCTTAGACATCTGGGGAGTGATTTTTAGGGAGCTGAGAACTCAATCCAGTCTCCTACGTGGCTGGCAGGGACCCGCATACTTACATCATCATCAGTGTCACCCAGGAAGCTGGCTACAATCAGGAGCTGGAATCAGGTGCCTAAACCAGATCTTCTGATGTGGGATACGGCATCCTTAGCCAGATGTCTTAACTGACAGACCAACCCCCTAGCTACTCTTCAGCATTCTTTTTTCTTCATAAATAATTAATTTGAAAGGCAGAGTTACAGAGAGAGAGGAGAAACGGAGAGAAAAAGAGTTATCTTTCATCACAGTGTACTCCCCAAATATAGCAAGAACTGGGGCTGGGCCAGTTTGAAGTCAGGAACCAGGAACTTCTGGGTCTCCCATGTGGGTGGCAGGAGCCTAAACATTTGGGTCATCTGCCACTGATTTTCCCAGGCAATCAGGGAGCTGCAGCAGAAGCAGAGTAGCTGGGACTTGAAACTTCACTGACACAGAATGCCGGTGTCACAGGTAGCAGCTTAACCCCCTGCAATACAATGTCACTCCTTTAGTATTCTTAAAATATAAACTGGGGGCAGGGGGTTTGCTGCTGTGGTGGCAGATCAGCCTGTGGTAGCAGCATCCCATATGGGCACTGGATGGAATTCCATCTGCTCCACTTTCAATCCAGCTCCCTGTTGATGGCCTGGGAGAGCAGAGTGGGATGGCCATAGGCACTGCACCCATGTGGGAAACCCAGAGGAAGTCCCTGGCTTAACTCTGGTTGTTACAGCTGTGTGCAGAGTGAGCCAGCGGATGGAAGTTCTCTCTTCCTTCCTTTGTAAATCCACGTCTCAAAAAAAAAAAAGATTTTAATATATGCAAATATGAAAATAAAATAAAAACCAGAGAGATACCAAAGTCACTATAAGTAATGACAGCCATTAAAAAAGAACTTGCTTACAGGGAGAAGTGACAATAATTATCTCTCACAATTAAACCTCAATATTACCAACCTGATTAATCTGAAGAGCTTCCTTAAACCAATCCGAAGCTTCATAAAAGTTCCCTTTATCTCTGGCCATGGCTCCTAGGCGCAAATAGCCTGAAAACAGCATTTAAAGGTTTTATGTTTGAAATGCTAACTGCCAACAATCACGACTTTGAAATAATTGTCTTTTTGTGAATACAGCCATACAAGAAACAGAAAATTTCCAAGGGGGAGACAAAACATCAAATATTAATCTAACAAGCTGAAGTATAATTTTGTCACCACCAAGTCTCACTGGAATCTAGGATTTCCCTCTTCCACTCCATTCTCAATGCTGGTACTCTGGTCCATCTCCTTATCTGAAGCTAAGTTACTTAAGAAGCGTGGCATTGGTCTCTCTTTTCAGTTTCTAACATACATGCCACTGCCAGTAAGTTCTTCTTAAAAAGCTGTCTGGATAAAAACAGAGTTATAGGCACAGTGAAACCATGCGCCTATAAAATTATGCATACAACACAAACTGTTTTCTTTAGAAAAGGTCATTCTCTTCAGGAAATCACTAACAGCTGTCTATCATGTCAATGAAATTCAGTTTGGCAACCAACTAAAATCTGATTTATTTTAAATTACTTCTGTATCCACAACAGTGTGACAGATGCCAAGTTAATAGCTCCTGATGTGACTGATTTCTCAAATGAATCAGTCAACCATAATTACTTTAAAACTTTTCACATTTTATAATGTCTTGGTTGCAAACAACTCAAATTGGAACATTCCAATAAGGACTGCTTCACAGAAAAATATTTCTCTTGTTCACTATTAAAAGCACTGCCAACATTAAGATGAAGTCAACAGTTAAAAGGTGAATCTATGATCAAATATGTCAAAGAAAGACAAAGCCAAATGAAAGAAGCTGGTTCAGCTGAACACAGCCTGGCCACTGAATAGTGCAACTGGGTTCAGCTGTGAATTATGGGTACGAATTATAGGAATTTAAAGAAATGTGTTATATAAGAAAAGTTAAAATTCTTACAGTCAACATAATTTGGATGTTCTCGTAAGATATTTTTATACAACTTTTCTGCTTCGTGGAATTCACACATTGCCTCATACAACCTGGCCAGGTTGTACGACGTCGTCACAGAGATGGCATTGTAATAGTGCTCATCATGCTCAGCTTCTGCCTTCGCGCGATCCAGCGATGCCAGAAAATATTTCTAGAAGGAAAGAAAGTCACATCGTTCAAAGACCCGGTCGATACACCCTACAAAGATATACACAGAATTTCACCAACTGTTTAGAAGAAAATATTTCCATTCTCCTACCTTTGCCTCCCCCAGGTTTCCAAGTCGAAAATGGAGGGCCCCCACATTATTCAGAATCTCTGGGGGGACATCGGCCTGTACTTTCTCCTGAAGGATTCGTGTGGCTGTTCCGTAAGCTGAAAGGGCACCCTGAATTTTCATAGTGGACAGAAGAGGTAGTGAGTGAGCATGAAAGACAAACATTACAGCAGGATTACAGAAAAGCATGAGTTACAAAGTATAACCAAAATACCTGTATGTCAGTCTGTTCTAAGATCTGTGCCAATTCAATCCACGCTTCCACATCGTCAGGATACTGCTCTGTGACCTTCTTCAAATGGCCCTGGGATGGAGAGAGAGCATTAAGTGAACGCAGTCTACCAAAAGGCTGGCAAAGTGAAAAACGGTGGTTACTTTAACCTGCTTAGTATGTCAGGTGCTTCTACCTGATCTAACAGTGCTCCTATTTTATCTCTAGTGGTAATAATCAGAAACAAGGACTAAAAGTATCCCTCATATATACTATTAAATTACTATATATCAATAGTTATTGTTAATATTAGGAACTATATATACTATCAAACTATTAAACTATCATATACTAATATATTAAGCTATTCCTGAATATAGCTAACAAAACAGCTGAGATCTTTTAAATGTTACCTTGGCAATGTCTCTTTTTTCTTGGTCTTCTGAGGCAGCATATAGAGAGCCAAGAATTTTCATAGTTTCATAATTATTAGGATAAGCTTTCAAAACTTTCTCAAAGCACTGAGATGCATTTTCTTTGTCACCTCGATAAATATACATTTGTCCCAAGCCAAAAAACGGTAGCACAAAAGAGGACGAGGCAAACTGTGTGGCTTGATAGTAGTACTGAAAAGCTTGGTCATAATCCTCCTAAAAGACAGAAACAAAGCAAAAGTGTTAAAAAAAAGGCTCACAAAAACTGTAAATACCATAAATAAAACAACAGGCCCAGATGTTGTGGGAAGTTATCATGGTTTCTCACCTGCACGTGGAACGACCTAGCCAGCTGATAGCAACTTTCTGCTTGCATAGCCTCCACCTCTGTGTTATGGAATGCATGTAGAGCCAGGTGCTGGACTTTACTATAATCCTGAACAAGGAAGACAAAGTCAGCCGAGAGCACTCGTAAGTCAAGTCTGTGCAGCTGTTTTATCTAAGCAGCACACTTCATTCACCTATAAGATCATTCCATCTCCCCCTACACACTGCCTCCTGGTCCCATAACACACCCCATAAACCTTAGTCAAAGGTTCTAAAAGGTTCTCAAATCACTCATCCATAAAATGGTGGTAAGGTGACCTATTCCATAAGCTTACCGTGAAGATTTCCTAAATAAACAATGGAGTGCACTTAGTATTTAGTAAGCAGAGGGTGTATATAAATAACAACCTTAATACTATTGTTAAAAGAACTGATATAGTTTTATAACTTTTTAAAAAAAGATTTAATTATTTATTTGGATGGCAGAGTTACACAGAGAGATTGGAAGTGGAGCAGCAGAGACTAGAACTGGTACCATGAGATGCCAGTGCAGTGCTGGTTCCTGTAATGTTTATTTAATTTACCATTTAACTAGCTTAAAGTTCTTAGCATATTTAAGCACTTGGTTTCAATATGGTATATTACATTTTCATGACTATTACATAAAAATGCAGTCAACTGAATCTGTTTTTAAAGATGTATTTATTTGAAAGGCAGAGTGACAGAGAAACAGACAGAGATCTTCCATCTGCTGGTTCACTCCCCAAATGCCTCTAACAGCTAGGGCTGGGCCAGGCTAACGCCAGGAGCCAGGAGCTTCATCAGATCTTCTACATGAGTGGCAGAAACAACCCATCACTTGTTTGTTTTTCAATTTTCCACGGGCATTAGCAGGAAGCCAGAAGGGAAGTTGAACGGCCAGACTTGAACCAGCTCTCCAGTAGGAGATGCCCACAGTACAAGTGGTGGCTTAAGCTACAGTGCCACAACTTCAGTCCCATCAATGACTCCTAGATTTAGTTGTCTGAAGGAATTAAAGTACTATTACTTCTACAGAATTAGTGGCAACTTTAAAAATGCCTCACAATCAACAGAAAGCTGTCAAGAACTTCCAGCTGCCTACATCAGTACATCCATATGCTCCTCAGACACAAGTGCCCGTGCTTTGCTCCATGGCTTGCCCATCTGGTGTGACGCTCTTCTAAACCAGACTAACACTCTTCCAGGTCTGTTGCCTTCCCCTCTCAACCACCTGGTGAGCTACACCAAAACACCTACAACTCAAGAAACTTTCCAACCTGGTGAAAACCCTTTTTAGCCACTTGATCACCTCCTTATTTCTCTACAACTGGATATAGACTTTGAACTTTTTTTGAACTTCTCTATGAAACTGAATTATTTTATAGAAACGCTGACTCCCTTGTTTCACATCCTTATAAGTGTTGGGTACATTATAGAGTGTCAATAAAAATGGATAGACAAATATACTTGTCCCAGTGTAATTTGGCAAAGCAAACTCTGATATTTTCAAACTTCTTTTAAGTGCCACAGTCTTAACTGTAATACACTAAGTCAAAAATCAGGGCTTAAAGTAAATGACTTATCTTACCTTTTTGAAGAAAAAGTGATTTGCCAAGTGGTTCAATACCATAGGGTTGCTAGGGTCAATAGTGTAAGCTCTAGAAAGAAGCTGGACACCATTTTTGATGGAATCAGCCTAAAAATAAGATTGTGACAAGATGTATGAAAACATTAGCTAACTTAAACTTTTCCAAAGCTTTCTTTATAATCTCAAGAAACAAGATAATATAACCTTAAAATTCAGAAACTAAAATACAGCTCTTGTTTTACTGGGGGTTCAAAATTTAAAAGAGTGAGTTATATAAAATTATTAGGATTTAGTTTTAATTAGAGAAGCACCCACATTGTACAGAACTCTGTACTCTGATATTAGATATGTATATTTCATATTTATTTTTTAAATTTATTTTCATCTATGAGAAAGGCAATGATGGAGTGAGAGTAAGATAAAAGAGGTGTCACTCCCCAAATACCTACAACAACCAGGGCTGGGCTAAGCTGAAGCTGGTGAGGTGTGGATCCCTTCATGGGCAGCAAGGTGCCCAAGCATTTGGTTGTTCATTTGCAGTGTCCCAGAAAGCATTAACAGGAAGCACAGGTGCTGGGAGGGGCACTGGCAATCCAATATGGGATCCTGGCATCCCGGGCGGCTGCTGACCTACTGTGTCATAACACCTGCGCTTGAATTCACTCCTAACTACAATTTGCTTTTACAGATTTACTTAATGTATTTGAAAGGCAGAGTTATGGGGGACTGGGAAAGAACAGAGAGAGAGAGAGAGACAAAAAGAAGGAGGGAAAGGGACAGTGGGAGAGGAAGAGAGATAACCTCCAGCTGCTGGTTCGCTCCCTAAATGAGCGCAATGGCTGGTGCTGGGCCAGGCTGAAGTCAGGAACTTAGAGCTGCATCTGGGTCTCCCCAATGGGTCGCAGGAACCCAAGAACTTGGACTATCTTCCACTGCTTTCCCAGCCACATTACCAGGGAGCTGGATTAGGAGTAGCTGAAACTCAAAGGTGTTCATATGGGATGCCAGCATCATAGGCAGCACTTTAATGCCTCCTCCCCCAGTACCAGTCTTATCTATGATTTTTTAAAAAAGATTTATTTATTTTTTATTGCAAAGTCAGATATAAAGAGAAGAGAAGATACAGAGAGGAAGATCTTCCATCCGATGATTCACTCCCTAAGTGTGCACAATGGCTGATAATGCGCCAATCCAAAGCCAGGAGCCAGGAACTTCTTCCAGGTCTCCCATGTGAGTGCAGGATCCTAAGGCTTTTGGCTGTCCTCCGCTGCTTTCCCAGGGCACAAGCAGGGAGCTGGATGGAAGTGGAACTGCCAGGATTAGAATCGGCACCCATATGGAATCCCGGTGCATTCAAGGCAAGGACTTTAGCCACTAGGCCACAGCGCCAGGCCCTTAACTGGTTTTTAAGCATGTTTACTGCACTTGTGATTACTCTTCCTTCCATAAATCTTTAATATTGTTCTTGTTTCTGTTATTTTTTCCCCTCTTCTTTTTTATTTTTACAAGATGTATTTATTTGAAAGAGTTACATAGAAAGAGAGGGAGGTATTTTGTACCTACTGGTTCATTCCCCGGATTGTCACAATGGCCAGGGATGTGGCAAGTGGAAGCCAGGAGCAAGGAACTTCATCCAAGTCTCCCATGTGGGTAGCAGGGACACAAACACTCCGCCCGTTTTCTGATGCTTTTCCCAGGCATATCAACAAGGAGCTGGATTGGAAGTGGAGCAGCCAGAACACCAACTGACTTCCAAATGGGATGCTGGGGTCACAAGGTAGTCACTTTACCTGCTGTATGACCCTGGCAACTCCTCCTTTCTATTTTCCAGAGTTCTCAGCTGCTTTGACAGTCTCCACCTTCCAAGAGCCATCTCTGGTGTTTCTGTTCTAGCTCTTCTTGGCATGGCAGATGGTGGTGGGTTTCCCCATGGCCATGTTGTCCCTCTACCCTGATAATAGACTGCGCAGCCTGTGGAGCTCTTCTGGTTTCAGGGAGGACAGTTCCCTTCCCTAACCCAGAGGATGAGCCTTAAGTGACCAGCTGAGATAACCTACTCCCCGACCTAGCAAATCAGCCTAAGGCACCGATTCTCAACTGAGAGCAATGCCACTTTTGATTACCACAAATTGGTGGAGGCAGTGCTACTGGCATTTACTGGGTAGAAGGTAGAGATGTTGGATAAGATGATTCCACACACACACAACAGGACATTACGTATCCCCAAGTGCCAATGGTATTGAGGCTGAGAAACCACGGAAACCCTGCTTTAGAGAATTAATGAGGGAAAGGATGGAGAGCTTCCTTCTCAATTTATGAGGGAGTCTTTCAAATAGAAAGCCTTTTATCCTGTCCCTTTCCTCCGTCTTTGCTGAGATGCAGCAGCCGTCCTGTGAGTACGAAGAGACAGACAACGATGAAGAAGGATTACACATTAAAGGGAGGAAATCTGAGGCCTTAGATGTTTGGTTTAATAAACAAGAAAAAACCTTTATTTTAAGGGCTGTGTTATTTGCAAACTGACACACACAGGTCTATAATTTCTTATTTGAAACTCGGATAAGCTCTAAAAAACCAGGTTTTTCATTTTGAATCTTGGTGGAAACTCATTTGGTGGCAACAATTCCCCTCAGCTGTCAGGCTATACTGTTAGCGTGCAGAGTCACTTCTTGCCACAGAACTGTTTGCTTTGGGGTAGTGCCCTAGTAATGGGGGTGTTGATATCATACAGTACAGGCACGTTCTCTTCCTAGCACTTGAAATCTTGATTTCTAAAGACAAACGTGGCTCTAAGAACTTCAGATAAGAGACAGCCAGCCTAACTGATCAGTTAGGAACTAGGTATTTTTTTCAGCCACATACCTCTTTATTGTTGAGTTCCAGAACAGCCAGCCCAACCAAGGCTCCCACACATTTGGAATTGAGCTCCAAGGCTCTGCTGAATGCCAGACGAGCTTTCTCTAGTTTGTTTAGTTTCACAAAGCAATGGCCCATTCCTAAACGAACTTCCGCTAAATAAAACAAAAAATGAATCTGTCACGCTAAAGTATTTTTAGGGTTCAAGCCAATTATAAAATCGCTTAAGACTTTCTCCATTTCTGAGTTGCATAATCTCCAAAATTAACCTTGGTGTATTATAAAATTATATTAAAAAATTAACCTTGGTATAAAATTCTTGGGTTTTCCACAGCTTTGGCTCCCCTGGAGGTTAGAAGAAGCCCTCTCTCCTCTTACAGATAACTTTTCTACCACAGAGCAGCTGGAATACTATTTTTCTTGTCTTCCAACACCTTTGCCGCACCAAAACCTTCATTTTCTCAGAGAACAAAAGTTCCAGTAAGACCTTAAATACTGTGAATGGCTAAACGCACATACTGCCATGCCCTCCACAGCTATGCCAATGCACGTAACCTCATTTCAAAGTCCCGTACAAACACAGGCCTGCTCTTACCTGAGGCCAACTCGTCCACTCAACAACTGATGCTCTCTCTTCTACTGGGGGGGACTGCTTCCATAATCCTGCCCTATTTTTGTAGCATTGTAAAGAAGTTCTTCTCTCTTCGATAATATTCATTCACACAAATTGCTACCATCTTTTAAAACGTCATCATGATTCCATTTTCTTTTCCAGCTGCCAATGCATCTCTCTTTCTCTATAGCAAAATTCCTTGGGAGATCTAGCTACATTTGTTTTCCCCAAGCCCTTTTCTTCAAATTTTTCCTAGAATTTACTCTAAAGAGGTTCTCACTTTCACTATACCAGTAAAACTGCTTTGATCAAGGTCACTAATGATGTGTATACTGCTAAATCCAATGATTGGTCAGCTTTGGCTCTGTCTCAATAGGGCTACCAGCAGAATTTGTCACTGTCAGTCATCCAGTCCTTCTGGAAACATTTTCCATCCATCTTCGTGGACTTTGCACTTATCCATTTTCTCCCTGTAGTTCTGGCTGCTCCTCAGCTCCTTTGCTGCTGCCTCACTGTTCTCCCCTTAATGTCACAGTGCTCTAGGACTCTATCCCTGGACCTCTTTTCTACCCACATCACTCTTTGGTTGACTTCATGTACCATTTTGGTCTTGGAGAGCATGCGCAAGGATGATGACTTCCAAATCAATCACTTTAGACCAGGCCTGCTGCCTTTTGGATTTCATCACTTGTATGTCAAAAAGGCATTTCAATCTCTTCCTGTCTAAATACAGTAAAATGTAGCTTCATCTTCAAACTGCTTAGGCCTAGGAATTACCTTTGACTTCTTCTCCTCTGTTTTGTCTCACACATCACTTCTACTCTACCAGTTCTCCCTTTAAAATAGATTGAGAACCTGGTCACTTAAATCACTGCCATTGCCTCCACCCTTCTGTGAGCCAAAATCTCTGACTTGCAGGACTGCAAGACTTCCCGCTGGCCTTGCCCCTCACTCCACATGCCACCCAGTCTCGACCCAGAAGTGTCAGATCACACTACTTCTGTGCCTCAGGCCCTCTGAAGGCTTCTTATCTTCTCTAAACTAAAAGCGCAAGTCCTCGCAATAATCTACGACTCCGGACATGATGAGTCCCTTGTGGTATTTTTTATCTTATTTCCTACCAATTTTCTCCCTCATTCCAACCTCTCCATCCCAGACACAGAGACCTCTCACTACTCTTCACAGTTGCCAGGCATATTTTTTTCTCGGGGCCTTGGTTGAACCTCCTCTGCTTGCTCATTCTGGGAATGCTATTTGCCATGAATCAACGAGGCTCTGAATTTTTTGAGTTTCTACTCAAATATTACCATTTCTAATGCATTTTCCTGGTCACCCTTCCTAATTTTCAAAACTTCTCACAACTATCCTACTTTCCTTTTCTTAGCCCTTGCCAATATCTTATATAAGAAATCTTTGACTCATAGCCCCGGTGCAAAGTAAATCCCATGAGGGGAGAGACTTTTGTCTCCTTGCTTTGCTGCTGCATTCCCAGCTAGAACAGCACAGGGCACATCGCTGGTACACAGTAAAAACTTACTGAATAAATGAGATTTTGCAAAGAAAAACAGCATACAGCAAAAAGATTTACGATATGATCTACTTTGTAGCTTTTGAATCAAACATAAAACTACAAAATCTGGATGATTCCATCATTTTAACAATCCAATGGTTTCTTTTCATAACTAACTTCATAAGTAAGTGCCAAATTCTCAAAAATTGTGTCATACAGAGCTTGGATCTAAAATAAAAGTTTTTCTCTCACCTGGACACCCTGGGTTGGTACGCAAGGCCTTCTTATAATAAGCAAGAGCTCCTCTATAATCCTTTTTGTTAAAAGAAATGCAGGCTTTACCTGTAATGGTTTTTAAAAATACATACTCCAGTTACAGAACACAAGTCTACTATACTTCACAATAACTCACTTAAATTTCCTACATCTCTTAGTAAGAAATACTTGAAACTGGTAAACATGGTATTACATTACATCTTTTTTTTTTAATTTTTTTTTTATTTTAAAGATTTATTTTACTTTTATTATTGGAAAGGCGGATATACAGAGAGGAGAGACAGAGAGGAAGATCTTCTGTCCGATGATTCACTCCCCAAGTGAGCGCAACGGCCGATACTATGCCGATCTGAAGCCAGGAGCCTCTTCTGGGTCTCCCACATGGGTGCAGGGTCCCAAAGCTTTGGGCTGTCCTCGACTGCTTTCCCGGGCCACAGGCAGGGAGCTGGATGGGAAGCGGGGCTGCCAGGATTAGAACCGGCACCCATATGGGATCCCGGGGGTGCAAGGCGAGGACCTTGACCACTGCACCACCACGCCGGGCCCATTACATTACATCTTAATTTTCCATAAAGCTATGTCAGTTTATGAGCAAAATAAAAGTCCTTTATCTTTATGTTCAACGTTATAAAGTCATAACTAAAATCACCTGGCATTGTTTACTAAAATGCTCACTGATCCTCTAGATGTAAATGATAAATTATTCTTAATTGATAAGTTCTTACTTCAGCAATTTCAAAAATAATATGTTGAAACTTAACAGTAAGTTGTTGACATTCTATTTGACTGTCTTGCTCAATTACTAAAGAGTTTTTTTTTTTTTTTTTAAATAAAGAAATTTCTTCCAGGAATATGCTTTAACAAAGTTGATTCTGAAGGTAGCTGCCAAAGAATGCTTACCGAGAAGGGCTGGGATATTGTTGGGGGACTGATTGAGCACAAAATGAAATTGTGCATCAGCTTGGTCCATTTTGTCACCTTCCAGGAGACAGAAACAGGCTCTTCCCAACAAATGGTTCTGTAAAGTAACACATCATCTTAGATTTTAAGTACATTTTAACTGATTTTTTTTTTTTTTAACTAAAACCAGCATAATTTACCACATAGAAAAGAGGTAGAACCTAATTCAAACTTCTCTGTCAACTCTAACGGGTCTAAACCACTAATACAATTCTCAATTACCAAATGAGAAACTACCCTGAAATGCAAGTCTCCTGTGCCAACAAGAATGACAGAGAAGTCAGATTTTAAAAATATTCTGAAAATTTTCCTGTAGACGTTAGAACTGCTGACTCAACATGTAGGCAAGTTATATACTAAATTTGCCAATATTACTTCAATAGTGTACGGACTAAAGAAAAACCTAATTTAATGATGAACCCATCTCTTCTTTCATCCTTGTTTTTGCTTATTTATACCATGTTATCTTAAAAAACTTTTACATGCGTCTTGCTTTCCTTCCATAAATTCAAAGAAATTTGATAAAACTTACTTGATCATACATGATAATTTTGTCAGCCATTGTATACAGCAAGGTCGCCTGTGTGATAAGGTCCTTCTTGTTGTCCTTGTTCTTCTCTTTCCGAGCCTGCTGCACATAGTAGGCCGCGAGTGTGTCTAAGCAAGTCATCTGATCTTTCTCATGGTCTCTGTAGTCCAAATTGCCATCTATACGTGCTGCTTCCAACAACTTTACAAACTCTTCTGTTTTTCCTTGCTTGTAGTATTCCAACTATAAAGCAGAGGGTCAAATTACAATCACTACACATGTGTCCATAGAAAAAGCCATACACAAAAGTTGTTAGCTTTACTGGTAATAGCAATGAAGCGGAAACAATACAAAAGATGAATAAACAGTTATGGCAATAGCCACACAATGGACACTACTCTGCAATAAAAAAATGATATTTTTTTCTGATTTTCAAAAAATTTTTAAAGATTAATTTATTTGAAGGTAGAATTACACAGACAGAGGGGCTAGACATACAGATCGTCCATTCACTGATTCCCTCCCTAAATGGCCTAAATGGTCAGCGCTGGGCCAGGCTCAAGCCAGCAGCCAGAAACCCCATCTGGGAGTCTCGCGTGGGTGCAAGTGCCCATGGATTTGGGTCATTTTTCTCCGCCTTCCCAAGTACAATTAGCAGGAGCTGGATTGGAAGTGGAATAGCTGGGATTTGAGCTAGTACCCATATTCGTTGCCAGTGTCACTCACAGGTGGTAGCTCAACATGCTAACTCACAATGCCCCAAAAAGGGATGAATTATTGATACAAGATATAATATAGATAGATCTCAGGATAATTATTCTGAATCAAAGAAGCTGGACTGCCTCCACACCTCCTGCCAAAACACTACACATTATATAATTCCATTTATAAAGCTCTAGAAGACATAAATATTTTGTGATAAAACTGCACATCAGTTGTTGCCTGGCACTGACAAAATGGGGAAGGACATCAATGGGATCTTTAAGGGGTGAAGGAGAAATTCCTCATCATGAGTGTGTGGACTTCACAGGTCCAAACTTAACCCAAATGGTACATGTTAGGGTCTGGCTGCTCATCCCTTCAAGAATTAGGTTAGTTTGAACTTAGTCCCTAAATCATGTGTTAATTGGATGTGGACATGTGCCCTACGGGAGGTAACCAGGATCAGATGAAAGTCGTGGAAACAGATCCCATCATTGCATGGTAGCAGCTTTGCTAGCAAGCTTGCTGCTCTGCCATGTTATGCTTGTCACTACCATGGATACTGGCAGGTCCCCATCAGCAAGAAGGACCTCACCAGCCACAGCTGCCAGAGCATAAACCTCTCAGACTCCACAAGGGGAAGCATTGTAGGTAGGGACTTCACCAGCTTTGTCTGCTGCTCCACAGCTCTGACCCAAACCTGTATCAATTACTCACTTGTAGCAACAGAAACGGACTAAGACAGTAGACTTCAAATATATGCAGTATATTTTAGGTCAATTAGATTTTATTACACCTATTAAAAAAATTAAGAACATAAAAAAGTTTCTAATCTGTTTTCTATCTAGCAATAGCTGATTTTAAGCTAAAATTTTCAAAGCAGAGATCGAGACAGAAAGCCACAAAGACATCAAAACAGAAAACTTGGGTTCTGGTTCCAGATCTATCAAAAGTTATCTGTGATGTTGGCCTGCAGAGCGACATTCCCAGGCATCTGCTGCAATGACAATCAAGAAAAAAACAAAATCTATTGTTCATTAACCACCTACTAGGGGTTATGTACTACTTAGGAACTTCAAGTACACAGTTTTGTCTGATCCATACCTCTACCGCAGCAAGAAGGTACATAAACATCCCCATTTTTTTTCAAACAAGAGGAAACAGGTTCAAAAGTCAAGTCAGTTGTCTAAAGTCTTAGCAGCCAAGCTGGGATTTAACCAAAGCTCCTAATCCCAAAAGCTTATCCCCCTTCCCCTATAACAACCTATGCTTAACCAATACATTCTACCCTAGTCTCAATTCCTCTAATGTCTCAATTTTCCCATTGGTGCTGTTCAAGAAGGCATATGTATTAAAGACAACCCAAATTCTCTTCATTTTAAAAAACTCTGAGTTTTTTTTAAATGAGAAGTAATGGCTTGGTCTCCATGAGACAGGAAAATCTGACACTGCATGTTCTTGAAAGTTGTTCTCTCCACATCAAAGGAAGAAAATGAGCCGGCCTGAGCAATGCACACAGCCCAGGTGCAGACCTGCAGCACTGCCCTCCTAGGCTGCAACTGGAGTGGACAGGATGGTTACCTGTGCAATGCCTGCTCTGCCTGCTGGGAACAGAGGCTAATGCTGACAGGGCCCAGCAGCAGTGCTGGAGGGCCGGACACACAGTCCTAGCCTTCCCGACAGGACTGTCCCGGGAGGTACTCATGAAATGCAGGTGACAAACAGGACAAAAAATGCAAAGGGCTGTGTGGATTAGCCTGGAACTAATGTATGGCTGTGAAATCGTCCACTGTTCAGGGGAACACTGTCAGGCAGCAATGTTTACATTGTGATATTTTGTTTCTTATACCACCACTACATAATTAAGTACTGGATACTCAGGGTGGATTTCGCTTGTACTAACAAATCCTTATTCCCCAGTTGAGTATCAGCACATCATTTAGGAAATGGGCATTACTTGCCTACAAATAATGGAATCAATTTCTCTTACACGTGGGACGATTAATTAATCTCTCATGAACCCAAGCTGGCCAGTACTGTATCTGAAAACACAACACACATTTTCCCCACAACTGAACAACTGACCCACAGATGATGCGTTTTGTCAATACTGACCGCCAAGGCAATCCATATGTGCAGCTGTGTGTGTTCCTGCTTCAGGATACTGATAACTTCATCTCCCTCCGGTAACTGATCGAAGTCAAGTTCAATGACCTGCAACACAAAACTTGGGCTTTACTTCTGATTTCCTTTTTAACTTCCTCTTTTGTGATCGCTGCTGCCCTGAACACACACCAATATGCATATACAGAGTAATGGTTCCAGGCCAATTCCTGTCAATGTTTGCAGACTATGTGACAAATATGCTAAATCTTTTTTGTTTTTAGATTTTATTTATTTTTTGTTGGAAAGTCATGTATATATAGAGGAGACACAGAGGAAGATCTTTCCTCCAATGGTTCACTCCCCAAGCAGCTGCAACGGCTGGAGCTGAGCCAGTCTGAAGCCAGGAGCCTGGGGCCTCTTCCAGGTCTCCCACGTGGGTGCAGGGTCCGGCCTCGACTGCTTTCCCAGGCCACAAGCAAGGAGTTGGATGGGAAGCAGGGCACAGGGATTAGGACTGGCACCCATATGGGATCCCGGAGCGTTCAAGGCGAAGACTCCAGTCACTAGGCTAATGCGCCAGGACCTAAATCTCTAGGCTAATGCGCCAGGACCTAAATCTTAATATTACAGTAAAAGCTGTTCCCGCATCATTCAAACTTGTAAAACGCTGAGTCCTGGGCAACGGAACAAAAGTCCTGTTTGATAGGTACTACAGGCAAAGAGCAGTTAATAAGCGGGGAAACGGGGAGGCCTCAGCCCGGACACCTGGGGAAGCTGAACACCTCCTTACACACACACACACACACACACACACACACACACACACACACGAATCACTGCGACAGCATCCCTGTGTCACAACCACTGCTGACTGTGGGCACAGAATCGAACAGGAACGTTCTGGGACGGCGGACAGCAGTCACACAGCCCTGCGACCGCACGCGAAGACGACCGTATCTCGAACACACACGACACAACAAGCATGAAAACTCCAAAACAGACCCAAGAACATGCAGTGCGGGGAGCGCCAGCCCCGCTGGCTGGCTCCTGACGGGGACTCGGGGTTCCCAGAAGAGAGAGACCAGCTGGGAGAACGCCGTCCGGGACCGACAGGTCGCAGCCCGACCTGCAGCAGCTCGCTCCCTGCCGGCCCGGGGCGTTCCCTCGGGGCTCCGGCTCCGCCGCGCGGGGGGCGCTCCCTGCGGAAAGCAAGCCCAGCCGCTCGGCGGAGGCGGCGGGCGGGTCGGGGAGGGGTGCGGGGACGACCCCCCAAGTTCCCGGCCGCCCGCTCCCTCCCCTCCTCCACGCTCGACAGTACCTCGTCCGTGTCCCGGAGGGGAATCTCGATGGAGCCCCGCGACATGGTGAGAGCACAAAGCAGGCTACAGGCCCGCCCCGCCGCCGCCTGTCTGTCCTTCCGTCCACTAGTCCTTCAGGCGAATGCGGAGGTGAGCGCTCGCCGCGCTCGGGCCGTAACTGCCGCCCCGAGGCGCCGCCCGCAGCTCCTGCTTTATCCTTCCCGTCAGCGGCGGCACCGCCAGCAGCCGAGGGGGCCGGCCACTTCCGGGGCCCGCCTCCCGGCCCGGAAGTACTTCCCCCGAGAGGGCGGGAGCGAGGCGGGGTCGGCCTGGGGCTCCGGAGTGTCTCCCTTTCGGGGGTTGGGCTCCGGGCCTGTGGGCGGTGGGGACCCTGAGATCCACCGGAAATCGGGGAACCCGAGATCCCACCGGCGGGGACCCCGAGATCCCACCGGGAATCGGGGACCCTGCATGGATGCCCCGGCCAGTCAGTTCCGTTCTCCATACAGCCCCTCAGACAGATTCATGCGACCACTTTACAGAAGAATGTTCCAGTGATATTATAACCGTGCCAAAATTCGTGCATTTTTCTTTTTTTAAGTTTTTGGACGCAAATGAAGAAGGTGTGCTGGATTTGTTTCTTTCATACAGTTGTGCCCTGATTCTATTAGGGAATTGTGTTAGGGGAGGTTTATTAAAGACTGATTCCTTTAAGTAACAGTAGTATTACGTTAGTGTGCGGCCGTCAGCTTTCCCACCAAGTGTCTCCTGGACAGGTCCCCTTTGTTGGCCCAGCTCATGCCACCAGCCTCACCACCTGAGGTCTAGCCTGGTCACCCCATTCCTCATCGCTCCAGCCAGTTCCAGCCATTTTGCACACAGACCCTTAAGGAAATGCCAATTCGCTGCTACTTTTTCTTCCCAGGTCCCCTAGAAGCTTTAAGTAGAAATTGTGTTACATTTATCTTTCCATTTATTGACTATTTTAATGGTCCTATCCAGTATGAATATGCTAACATCACATATAATTTAAAATTTTTCAGTAGTCACATTACAAAAGAGATGAAGTGAAATTTTGGTCACAAAATAACAAGATAACCATTCAAAATAACATAAAATTGGAGATAATTGTTTTAAAGACTTGTTTATTTATTGTAAAAGCAGATGTACAGAGAGGAGGAGAGACAGAGAGGAAGATCTTCTGTCTGATGATTCACTTCCTAAGTGGCTGCAACTGCCGGTGTTGAGCCAATCTGGAGCCAGGAGCCAGGAACTTCCTCCAGGTCTCCCACATGGGTGCAGGGTTCCAAGGCTCTGGGCCATCCTCGACGGCTTTCCCAGGCCACAAGCAGGGAGCTGGATGGGAAGTGGAGCTGCCAGGATTAGAACCGGCTCCCATATGGGATCCTGGCGCATGTTCAAGGCAAGGACTTTAGGCACTAGGCCACCACATTGGGTGCAGAGATAATTGTTTAAAGTGTATTTGCCGAAGTGTTTTTCTTGAGTTGTAGCTCTTTTTCTTTCTTTTCTTCTTCTTCTTCTTTTTTTTTTTTTTTTAAGATTTACTTATTTTTATTGGAAAGGCAGATTTACAGAGAGGAGAGACAAAGAGCGAAAGATCTTCCATCCACTGTTCACTCCCCCAGATGGCTGCCACAGCCGGAACTGATCCAATCTAGGAACCAGGAGCTTCTTCCCAGTCTCCCACGTGGGTTCAGGGTCCTAAGGCTTTGGGCTGTCCTCAACTGCCTTACCAGGTAAAGCACAAGCAGGGAGCTGGATGGGAAGTGGAGCAGCTGGGACACAAACCAGTAACCCTATAGGATCCCAGCACTTGTAAGGTGAGGATTTAGCCAGTCAGCCATTGTGCAGGCCCCTGAGGTTATTTATGCTTTTCAGAGAAAATCTTAGCAATCTAGTATGCATGATGGTACTTCAAAAAGTTGATGGCAAATGTATCTTATGAAAAAGTAACAACTGGATTTGAGGTAAGTTTTGCTTCAAAGTCTACTTATCTTCTAATTGCATTTTTCTAATATTTAATTAAAAGAATCACAATTTAAAATTCATTTGGATGAACCATTTGTTTTTGTCTGTTTACTTTTGAAGATTTTTATTTATTTATTTTTTATTTGAGAAACAGTACAGAGAAAGAAGGAGAAATAGAGAAGATGAGATCTTTCATCTGCTGGCTCACACTCCACATAGCCACAATGGCCTGAGCTAGTTGCTCTGATGTCAAGAGCCAGGAGCTTCTTCTAGTTCTCCCATATGGATACAGGGGCCCAAGTACTTGGAAAATCCCCTGCCGCTTTCTTTGGCACATTAATAAGGAGCTGGCTCAGGGTGGAGTAGCCAGAACTAGAACTGGGTGTATAAGGGATGCCCCGCACCACCGGTAGAAACTTAACCAACCTTGCCAGGGCTCCTGCCCCCTGGATCAGCCATTTCAAGTGCTCAAAAGCCCAAGGTGGTTAGTGAATACTGTATTGAATAGTAAAGCACAGTATTTCCAGGAAATTTAGTTGGATATACTTTAAGGTCTATGAGGCAAGCATGAATCCATTATTTACCATTGCACTATATAACGGACATTTATAAACTTAGACTGAGGAAAAATATGCCACTTAAAATAACTGAAATTAGGGCCCGGCGGGGTGGCCTAGTGGCTAAAGTCCTCGCCTTGAACACGCCAGGATCCTATATGGGTGCCGGTTCTAATCCCAGCAGTTACACTTTCCATCCAGCTCCCTGCTTGTGGCCTGGGAAAGCAGTCGAGGATGGCCCAAAGCTTTGGGAGCCTGTACCCGCATGGGAGACCTGGAGGAAATTCCTGGCTCCTGGCTTTGGATCGGCGCAGCATCGGCCGTTGTGGTCACTTGAGGAGTGAATCAGTGTACAGAAGATCTTTCTCTCTGTCTCTCCTCCTCTCTGTATATCTGACTTTCCAATAAATAAATCTTTAAAAAAATAACTGAAATTAAAGTGTTTTTACAGATTTGAGACATATAATAAATGAACAGTAAGTCATTTGAAAACATTTTGAAATTCATTGTGAACACAGCATAAACTTCACTGCAAAAGTTCATTTAACTAAATGTTCAACTGAACAAAAGATTGCATACATGGGGTCTGGTGTCATGACTCAGTAGGTTAAGCCACAGCTTGTGACATGAGCATCCCATATGAGCTGTGATTCAAGTCCTGGTTGTTTTTCTTCCCATTCAGCTCCCTGAAAATGCACCTGGGAAAGCAACAAGATGGCCCAAGTACTTGAGCCTCTGCTGACTACATTAAAGCCTCGGATGGAGTTGCTAGCTTTGACCTGGACCAAATATGACCCTTGTGAAAGGATTTTCTAGTACTACATAGTCATTTTATTTCAAGAATGGGACTGTATTTGAAGTGGTCAGTTCAGAAAGAGCTGTGCTGTCCGCAGGACTCTGGGACACTGCAGCCTGTGGGAAACAAGCCCGCCTGAGACCACCTACCCTCCAATGGATGGATTCTGAAATCTGAACGAATCCGAAAGCTACACTCCTCTTATTCCAGGTCTTGAGAATGGTGACCAGTTGGTGCAAGCAGGTCAAAATTTTCAGGCAATTAGTTCTATTGATCCCTGCAACCCGCAAGTCCCTGCCCTCTGTGTTTCAATAGTTGGAGAAGCTGGAAGGTAACATGTAGTCTGATATGGTGACTAAGGTGGGAAGAGATTTAGGGGCGTGGTTGCTGTTGCTGGGCAGAAAATAATCCTGTCCAGCCTGCTCATTATGAAACAAACACACACACAAAAATCATTGAAAGGGTGAGATAGATTTTTGGATGTCACAATCCATCATACAAAACCTATCAGAGGGCCTTGGGCTTCTCCACCCATGTGGGAGACCCGGAAGAAGCTCCTGATTCCTGGCTTCAGATTGGCTCAGCTCTGGCTGCTGTGGCCATTTAGGGAGTGTACCAGCAGATGGGAGATCTTTCTCTCTGTCTCTCCTTCTCTCTGTAAATGTTTCCAATAAAAATAAATATTTTTAAAAAGAAAAATATTCACAGTACTGAAAACGTGGGACTTTAGGGATTAAACAAAAGTACATTTAATGGTGAATGTTATACTCCATGCCCGGAAGCCTCACTAGTATTGAAGACCCTGTCCATACGCTTGACTTAAAGCTTCCAGCAATCAAAGGTATCCTAAGTGCTAGAGACAAGCATTTAAAAAATTTTTTTTTGAATTTATGATGATTTTTTGCATAGTTAATTAGGGTATTGGGGATCAAGGGCTACAGGAAAGTGGGTGAGCCCATTATTTCCACATTCTCTTTTTTTCCTTTCTATATCTGAGGGGAGAGGGAGGTAAGGGGAGAAGTCACACCCAACCTCCCCAAATGCCTCTGTATCCTGAGATGGAGGACAGTCTCCCAATACCGCCCCAGGGTCCCCCATGTGGGGTATGCTTTAAGGGTCCTGTTCAAGAGGTTTTGATAGTTCAACAGTTCTGGATTACTGCCAATCTTGCTACTCCAATCACGATGAATTCTTTCCAGAATCCACTGGTTGATATGGTCCACCCTAGAGACTCTGTTTGCCCAGATATTCGCTGCCAGTGCTTGGCTGGGATAGTTGATCAACTCGTTCTTTCCTCTGTCTTCTGTTGTACTAGGTGTCCTCATGCAGAGCATTTTGATTGCTCTAGATTAGATCGGAGTTTGGGAAATACATGAAAGTTGTAGCTTTGGAGAGGCAAAGAACAGAGGGGAATGTGTACCAGGCAGAGTGGAGGAGAATATGTTGGAAAAGAAGGCTGTGTGGCTGGAACACAAAAAAATGAGGGGAGAAGCTGAAGATGTGCCAAGTACATGTATCATACTGGGCTTTACTCACGGCAAGCGTAACTGACAGCTGGTCCTGCCTCCAGGACAGATCACTTGCCACCGTTAGCCAACAGGATGTTTTGTGCTTGAAATGTGAAAAGAACAGTGCTATACTCTAGTCTCCCATGTGAACGGCACCTCCAGCATTTCCCATACGCTATGGCACTAACAAAAACAATTCAATTGCTGATTTTGTAAGATTCAAGTGTGAAAATGGAACACGGTTTGGGAGCAGGGGGCAACTCTACGGGAAGATTGTCCTTTTCCCGCTCTGAGCCATTCAACGGACAGTAGGCATTGGAGCCCTGATTGTATGCATTTGGTGAACCAGTCGTCCTTCTTCAAGATTTATTTACTTTTATTGGAAAGACAGATCTACAGAGAAAAGGAGAGACAGACAGGTCTTCCATCTGCTGGTTCACTCCCAAATCACTGTAACGGCTGGAACTGAGCCAATCCGAACCCAGGAGCCAGTAGCCTCTTCCGGGTTTTCTGGGTGCAGGGTCCCAAGGCTTTGGGCCATTCTCCATTGCTTTCCCAGGCCACAGGCAGGGAGCTGGATGGGAAGTGCAGCAGCCAGGACATGAACTGGTGTCCTTACAGGATCTAGGTGCATGCAAGGCGAGGACTTAGCCACTGAGCCATTGTGCTGGGCCTGAACTAGTCCTTCTGAAGCCTGAACTTATGCAAGTGCTTTTGTAAGTAAACTTTTTTTTTTTTCTAAATGTGTTTGAGGCTATCTTTCAACACAGAACATGTTAAGGATTTGGGACTTAATTTTAGGTGCAAAGTAACTGCAATGTTTTAAGTGATATGGATGTGCCAATTTAAAAAAATGAAAGAGACTGATTTTGTGATTTGAAAAGATTGTCTTGACAATATGGTGGGAATTGGCTTGGGAAATATCTATGAAGATATGAATGGATCACTTACAAACTCACACTTGTCGCAGTGTCAGATAGTCAACATCTAAATAAACATCAGGTAGATGAGTTTGAGAGAAGGGGGTGATTTAAGATGTGTCTCTCTGGGCCTGGTGTGGTATCCTAGTGGCTAAGGTCCTTGCCTTGCACATGCCAGGATCCCATATGTGCACCTGGATCCCATGTGGGTGCTGGTTTGTGATCCCGCAGCTCTGCTTCCCATCCAGCTCCTTGCCTGTAGCCTGGGAAAGCAGTCAAGGACAGCTCAAAGCTTTGGGTCCCTGCACCCATGTGGGAGACCCAGAAGAGGCTCCAGGCTCCTGGCTTCAGATCAGCTCAGCTCCAGCTGTTGCAGCCACTTGGAGAGTGGGTCAGCAGATGGAGGATCTTCCTCTCTGTCTTTCCTCCTCTTTGTATATCTGACTTTTCAATAAAAATAAAAATAAAAAAAGATATGTCTCTCTGAATGCCAATCACTAGGGTTTCCCAAGGATCGAATCCAAGGGTCACTGACAGCAGTCAAGGATGACTTTCAGTTTCCAGCATGAACAGCTGGTTCTGTCATTTCCTTAGCTAGGAAAGACCGGTGGTGAAGGACCTCTGGACAGGAATCAACCACTTGTTAAAGTCTCAATTCTTGCTTGCACTGTGTGTGGCTTGACCAAGGGCGAGTATCAGACAGTCCAGAGCAGAGATTCTTGAGCTGGAAGGAGTGAAGGAGCCACAGGCATGAGAAGAAGCTTACAGCTGTGGAACTAGATGATCTAGAGAGCAAGCTGAGGGTGACAAGGATTTCCAGTGTTCGGAGGGAGTGGAAAGGCAGGTGGTCAGCAAAGGAGGAGAGGCTGCCAGGATGGGCAGGGATTCATCCTTCTACCAGGGTCTGAGCAGTGACTGAGACTTCAGCTGAGATTCCTGGCACAGAAAGACAGTAGATGCTGGCTCAGTTAGATATTTTAACATTGTAGATCCAGTGTTGGAGGGATTTCAAAGGTTTATTTCAGCTGCAATTGATTATACTGAGTCCAAAATGCACCTTAGTGCCCCAGATCCAAGCAATGCAATTAGCATATTTGGTCCTTGTGGAGGTTCTGTTGAGCCCATATTCAAAATAGATTGCCAAGATTCTGAGCTTTCTGTTGTTGATACTGTGAAAAGTTGTGGTGTTGGTAAATATACTCAAAGAATGAGCTATTTTACATGCTGATGAAATCTGCTAATTGCTAAAAGGAATAAAGAATGTTATGGCACAGCTGGGTAGGCCACGCCCTGAAATGCCAGTATTCCCTGGGAGAGCCGGTTCTGAGTCCTTGCTCCACTTCTGCTGTAGCTCTCTGCTAATTTGCCTGGAAAGCAGTGGAAATGGCCCAAGTATTTGGGCCCTTGCTACTGTGATGAGCAGAATTAACAAAACTTGTTAACAATATTATTATCTGTAACCCATCTCCTTAAAATATGCAGTGTGTGGACTATGAAATGATATAATGAGTAGTTAACCTGTGTGTGAGATGTCTGAAACACTCATGAATGTAACGCTACATGAAGTGTGTAACTTCCCCCTCAGAGTAGGTACCAATAGTAAGTGACATGTCAGGATTTATGTGTGACATGATTAGGACTTAGGACTTGCCTGTGTGTATAGCCAAGATAATGTTTACCCCCCAGTAGTCTAGAAGGAGATAATCAAGAGGGGCTGAAGGCCAACCAATCAGCAACAAAGATAGCCGCATTTGGAGGCACATTGGAGTTAAGATTTCAATACAGGAATTTTGTTCCTGGGATGGAATAACCGGAAAATCCTCTAGTTAAAACTGCCTAGATTTTCTGGGTAATACAAACGAACCCAATACATGTCCTTTGAAATGCAGGGCAGAGCCATCTGATAATCCAAATAACATGTACCTGGGCCCCTACTGAGATGACCTAGGTGGGGACCAAGCACTAGATGCCTTTTTCCAGGCCATCTGTGTTTAATGCACACATGGAGACTAAGCTAGACGCACTGGATCCTAAGTGACAAGGGAATTAAAAACGGTTGTCCCAGTACACATGACCCAGCCTGGTCTCTGGGTGATCACAGGGGCTGGCTGCACAGCAGGTTGGTATGTTAGGCAGGCCTGGTGTTTGTTCGTCGTCACCTGCTTGCTTTGGGAGTCCCTAAGGCAAGAGATGAGCACAGAAATGATCTCAGGGTGGGGGTGGGATAGGATGGGGAGGCTCAACTGGTCAATCCTCCCCTTACAAGTGCCAGGATCCCATAATGGCTCAAGTTCATGTCCCGGCTGCTCCACTTCCCATCCAGTTCCCTGCCCGTGACCTGGGAAAGCAGTGGAGGATGGCCCAACGCCTTGGGACTGCAACTGCAGACTCAGCTTTGGTCATTGTGGCTACTTGGGAAGTAAACCAGTGGGTGGAAGACCTTTCTCTGTAAATATGACTTTGCAATTAAAAAAAAAAAACAAACTTAAAACAAAAAGAATAATCCTTAAGCGGGGAGTATCATTGGAATGCTCAGGCAAGTCACTTAACCTTTTTGTTTGATCCTTACTTCTAGCCCAGTCGTTCTGTCAGTGGCGTGTGGTGACGGGGTAGGGCTGAGAGTGGGAGTGGGCCAGTCGTATGCCCATCTCCTAGGGTTGATGTGGCGTCGATGTTCTATCCTGGCTGGTGTGCATGGGTCTCAGTTCCAAGGGGAAGCTGCTACCATCTACTCCGTCCTTCGGAGCTATCTCACCTCAGCTGGGACAGACTGTCAGACTCTTTCTTCTCTTTCTTGTCCCCAAAAGACAAGAAGCACATGATACCTTCCAGCTGAGGGCGACACGTTGGAGCACTGGGGTTGAAATCATGGCTCTGCTTCTTTTTTTTTTTTTAAGATTTATTTATTTTTATTGGAAAGTCAGATATACAGAGAGGAGAGACAGAAGGAAGGTTTTCTTTCCGATGATTTATTCTCCAAGTGGCTGCAACGGCTGGAGCTGAGCTGATCTGAAGCCAGGAGCCCGGAGCTTCTTCCAGGTCTCCCACACTGGTGCAGTGTCCCAAGGCTTTGGGCCGTCTTCCACTGCTTTCCCAGGCCACAGGCAAGGAGCTGGATGGGAAGCAGGGCTGCTGGGACACAAATAGGCGCCCACATGGGATCCAGGTGCATGTTAGGCAAGAACTTTGGCCACTAGGTTGCCTTGCCAGGCCCTTGGCTCTGCTTCTGATGCACTTCTTTCTAACACACATCCTGGGAAGCAGGGTGGCTCAAGTGGTTGGGTTTCTCAAGTAATTGGAGTTCTTGGCTCTTGGCTTAGGCCTGATGGAGGCTGGGCTGTCAAGGGCCTTTAGAGAGTGAGCCAGTGGATGGGAGATGTCTTCCTGCCTGACTCACTGAGAATAAATACCTCTTTATGAAGTTTTCCAGCTCCTCTTCTTGTTTTAATGATTGGGTCATTGATCCTTATTGAAAAGAAGAAAGAAAATGGGATTGAGGTGGTCTTGGAAGACATGTAGGGTCTGAGTAGGCAGAACTGCAGGAAGGCTGTATCATAGAGAGAGGACATGTAGAGCAAAAATCCGGGCAAGATGGGCCTGGCGTAATAGCGTAGTGGTTAAAGTCCTTGCCTTGCACGCGTCGGGATCCCATATGGGTGCCGGTTCTAATCCACTTCCCATCCAGCTCCCTGCTTGTGGCCTGGGAAGGCAGTCAAGGACGGCCCAAAGCCTTGGGACCCTGCGCCCGCATGGGAGACCCGGAAGAGGCTCCTCCTGGCTTCAGATTGGCTCAGCTCCGGCTGTTGTGGCCACTTGGGGAATGAATCATCGGACGGAAGATCTTCCTCTCTGTCTCTCCTCCTCTGTATGTCCGCCTTTCCAATACAAATAAATAAATCTTAAAATAAAAAAATCTGGGCAAGAGAAACCCTCTTTAAGGCCAGCAGCAGAAGAGCTACAACCATTAAAACTCATTTTCTCTACAGCATCTCCTCTCAGAAGCCTGCGATGCTGTCATCCTTCCACAAGGCTCTGCCCTTTTGTGCTTTTCTTACTGTCTTCAAAAATAGCTTGGCATTGAACTATATTCAGTTTGGGAAAACAGTATATCTCTCTCTCTTTTTAGGAACATTTATTTATTAACTTGAAAAGCAGAACTATGCACAGCCGGAACGGGAGATCTTCCAACTGTGGCTGACTCCCTAGGTGGGTGCAACAATCAGGACCGGGTCAGGATGAAGCCACAAACTTTGTCTGGGTTTCCCATGTGGGTAACAAGGGCCCAAGTACCGGTGCCATGCTCTGCTGCTTGCCCAGGCCATGAGCAGGGAGTGGGATCAGAAGTGGAACAGCCAGGACTCGAATGGACGCCCATATTGAATGGCAGCATTGCAAATGGTGGCTTTACCCACCATTCCACAATGCCAGCCCCCTACATATCTTTCCAAATACGTGTGTGTGTGTGTGTGTGTGTGTGTGTGAGCACATGCAGTCTTTCCTCTCTGAGCCTAACCTTCTTGAAGATTCTTTCCAGATTCTTCCCCCTTTTAGTCTAAGGAATCTAGAAAGTGCTGAGAACATAAACCATTCTGAATTTTTTTTTACTGAAAGCCCAATTGGAAACACAGCCGGGGACTCTGCCTCTAAAAGCAAAGTGCACGTGGAATTCGCGTGTTACTGCTTGGTGTGGGTGAAGAGTTGAAGTAAACATTTGGAAGACATGCTCGGGCCCTTGATTGCTGTTTACACACATTCCTTAAATGTGTATGAAGTATTTCAAGTCCTAGGGAGAAAAAAAAAAATGAGTTATTTCAGTGGAACCATCTTAGACTTTGTATATGGAAGGGTCTTTGTTTGTAAAGTGAATTCCAAACTGTTTCAAAGCACCTTTTTTTCTGATTGTCTAGCTCTTCCTCTGCGGTAAACATGCCATGTTTCTGGGCCTTGCTAGGGTAGACGAAAAAAAAAAAAAAAGCAAACCAAACATGCACTGCAATGGGAATTCTTTGTCCGCATCCCAGGGGGTTTTTTCAGGCCTTCAGAAATAGGGTAGGACAATTTAGGATATTCTTTCCAAAGCATCCTTCCGGCTCACCCCCGCAAGTAATGTGGGAACATTTACGTGACCGTCATTTCCGGGCAGCCAGATGGACGGCTCAGGCCGTGTGGTGGAACTTTGCCAAGTGCTCAGGGCTTTTTGGCTGAGGGTAGGTCATGCCCAGGTCGTTAATGATTTGTCCGCCCTGGAGGACACACAGGTGAGGCCAGTTGACAAAGGCAACTCGAAGGAGGGAAGAAAAGCCAGCCCTGGAGATCCCAAAATTCCAGCACTATTTTTATTTTAACTTTGTTTTGATTAGAAATACTCTTTTCCCATATTTATTGCGTTTTAAAATAGTTGCATTTTATATGATAGACTAAAAGGGGAGTTTTTCAAGTTTCGGAGAGACCTACCATTTGGGGGTGTGTGTCCTAGACACAGGGTTCTCTTTGGGAGTGGTGCTTCTCAAACGTTTGAGTGAAGCAGAGACATCACCTGGAAAGACAGCCGAAGTCTGCTTTCTGGCCCCACGCCCAGCTTCTGACTCAGTGGGGACAGGGCAGAGTGCCGGGTTTGCCTGTTGTCTCCTGTGTCCCCAGCCATGCTGGGCCAGGGACCACACTTTTAGAACTACTGGGCCTAGAGAAGCCTAGAATAGACCCTTGGAAAAGTTCAAATTCCTTTCACACTTAACTTGCTCCAGGCACCGCACAAGCTGCTTGACACACGTTGCATCTAGTCCATAGGACAACCTCAACAGTTGGGGTGCCTGAGAAGTTGGAACTCAAGGGGACTGGCATTGTGGTACATTGGATTAGGCTGTGGGTTGCAAAACTGGCATCCTTCCTCAAGGAGAGAGGGAGAAAATTTTTCTTGGAAAGAAAAATGGAGGAGAAACACGAGTTCATATTTTTTTTTTTTAAAGATTTATTTTTATTATTTTTTCATTGGAAAGGCGGATATACAGAGAGGAGAGACAGAGAGGAAGATCTTCCATCCGATGATTCACTCCCCAAGTGAGCGCAACGGGCCGATACTATGCCGATCCGAAGCCAGGAGCCTCTTCCGGGTCTCCCACGCGGGTGCAGGTTCCCAAAGCTTTGGGCTGTCCTCGACTGCCTTCCCAGGCCACAAGCAGGGAGCTGGATGGGAAGCGGGGCTGCCGGGATTAGAACCGGCGCCCATATGGGATCCCGGGTGTGCAAGGCGAGGACTTAACCACTTGCGCCACCGCGCCGGGCCCAAGTTCATATTTTTAACAATGATTTCAGCAGGGATCAAAAACCTTAACTGCCTACTATCTCATCTGACTGCTCACACATTTCTCCCTGCCCCCCCAGAAGAAGGAACCCTAACTGCTATTAGGGGTGATGGGGTGACAACCACTCTACCTGCTTCATACTGAAGGGGGTGTTGTTGAGTAACAGCAGCAGTAAGGGATTCTCCAGGGGTGATCTAGGGGTCCCCAGGAGAACGCAGAAGTCAGCAGAGGTCCCGCAGTGTTGTTTGGGCTCCGAGTGTTCCTTCTCGCTGAAGTCTAGATAACAAAACAAAGACGGTTATAAGTGTTCCCAACCTAGTATGTAATGGGTTCAGTTGGAAATCTCAATTTGAATACTTGAATTTTAGAACTTAGATGTGAAAAAAAAGTCAGGTGTCAACTTTTGTTAGAGTAAACATTAGACCCAAGCACTTTATTTAAGATTCTGAGCTAGATTTATCAGTTTAAGTTAACTCCTTCAAGGCTCAAATTTTGAAACAATTAAACTCAATGAACACAATAGAATGCACGAAACTTTTCTGAACTGCATAAAATTGTCATCTAAGTTAGCAAATATTTTTAAAGGATTTATTTATTTTTATTACAAAGTCAGATATACAGAGAGGAGGAGAGATAGAGAGAAAGATCTTCTGTACACTGATTTACTCCCCAGGTGAGTGCACCGGCCGGTGCTATGCCGATCCGAAGCCAGGAGCCTAGGAGCCTCTTCCGGGTCTCCCACATGGGTGCAGGGTCCCAAGGCTTTGGGCTGTCCTCGACTGCTTTCCCAGGCCACAAGCAGGGAGCTGGATGGGAAGTGGAGCTGCTGGGATTAAAACTGGAACCAATATGGGATCCCGGCACATTCAAGGCAAGGACTTTAGGCACTAGGCCACCGGGCCCTAGGTTAGCAAATTTTAAGTCACAGAAACAATTAAAGTGTTAGTATGCAGCATCAGGACATAGGCCCATCACAAAACAAGTAAATGTAAGTTAAAACACGCGTTGTCAGGAGCCTGGTCAATGGTTTAGACTGAGCAGTTACAGGCC
The DNA here is from genome assembly GCF_017591425.1 of Ochotona curzoniae. NCBI lineage: Eukaryota > Metazoa > Chordata > Mammalia > Lagomorpha > Ochotonidae > Ochotona > Ochotona curzoniae. The sequence continues at coordinate 5,838,155 of NW_024466454.1, forward strand.
AGCTATTTTTTCCTTAAAAAAGCTTCTTTTTTTGGGCCCAGTGCGATAGCCTAGTGGCTAGAGTCCTTGCCTTACACGCACCTGGATCCCATGTGGGCGCTGGTTTTTGTCCCAGCAACCCCACTTCCCATCCAGCTCCCTGCTTGTGGCCTGGGAAAGCAGTCGAGGACAGTCCAAAGCCTTGGGACACTGCACCGGTGTGGGAGATCTGGAAGAGGCTCCAGGCTCCTCATTAAATGGTTTTTAATTGACTGTCAAGGATGCCAAGAAGGCTTAAAATATCTAGTTGGAATAGGCACCATATAGATCAATTGATTTTTGACACAATGATCCAACAAGTATACAACTTTGGCTATTCTTTTTTTTTTTTTTTAAAGATTTATTTATTTTTATTACAGAGTCAGATATACAGAGAGGAGAAGATACAGAGAGAAAGATCTTCTGTCTAATGATTTACTCTCCAAGTGGCTGCAACAGACGGTGCTGCACCGATCTGCAGCCAGGAGCCTAGGTAATCCTCTTCCAGGTCTCCCACGCGGGTGTAAGATCCCAAGGCTTTGGGCTGTCCTTGACTGCTTTTCCAGGCCACAGGCAGTGAGCTGGATGGGAAGCTGGGCTGCCGGGATTAGAACCGGCGCCCATATGGGATCCTGGCGCTTTCAAGGCGAGGACTTTAGCTGCTAGGCCATGGCGCTGGGCCCAGCTTTGGCTGTTCTTAAATGAAGAGAACTCAACGAAAGACAGAAAACAGAGAGATCACTTCAACAGGTCAAAACCACATATCTGTTTTGTTACACAAACAAAAGCACTTGGGTAAGAACTGGCACATGATTTGTCTCAGACAGTGAAGCAACTTAAGAGTCAGAAATAAAACTTGCTAACTAGAAGATTTAGTCACCAATATGATCAAAATCACTTAAATGGAGTTGTTAAAATGCTGTTACCTTAACAATGGATCAGCTTCTAATTCCGTGTACCAAAGATAAATATTTAGAAAACGCTGTATGCAATAAGATCAATTATACCATACATCCTCTAAGAATTTGCTGTTTGGGCCCAGTACGGTAGCCTAGCAGCTAAAATCCTCTCCTTGCACGTGCCTGGATTGCATAAGGGCATTGGTTTTAATCCCAGCAGTCCCTGCTTCCCATCCAGCTCCCTGCTTGTGGCCTGGGAAAGCAGTCAAGGACAGCCCAAAGCCTTGGGACCCTGCACCTGCATGTGGGAGACCAGGAAGAAGTTCCTGGCTCCTGGCTTCTGATCAGCATAGCATCGGCCGTTGCGGCCGTTTGGGGAGTGAATCAGTGGACAGAAGATCTTCCTCTCTGTCTCTTCTCCTCTCTGTATATCTGACTTTGCAATAAAATAAATCTTTTAAAAAAAAAGAACTTTGAAGAATTCAGAGGTCCCAAATAATGTGATCAAAACAACAGCATGCTAACAAGCACTGCAGGCCAGATCTGATCACGGTTAGGCCAGCACTGGAAACTCAGCTGGAGCAGGGCTGCGGCGCTCTGCACGCCCCTGCCACACCGAGTGGGCGTGCAGCCTCTGTGCTCCTGCCACACAGCTGATTTAGTGGAAAAAAATCTTGACAGCTTGCTTTGCCTTTCTCTAGTTGCCCACAAAGTCGGGTCTCTTCCCTCATGTTTACAGTTTTTCAAATTTGTTTCTCTATAAACCATTTCTTTTCTTGGCATGATTTTCTGTTGTTGCTCTTTTTAACTCTTTTCTCAATGTTCATGTATATCCAATCTGCTTACACGAAGGCAAGCAGTCCTTTGGCAAGTGGGTTTCAAGGTGTTTTTGAGCTTAGTCTTGATTCAGTCCGTTTCCTTCTCGTCTTCTTGTTTCATACCTGAGTTAGGTGGCTCCTGGGTGTTATAGCCACCTCAGAAAAACCTCCATCTTTCTTGAGCTCCTAATCATTGTATGCATAACTGAAAATGTTTCATGACTTTTTTGGGAAGGTATGTGCGTGTGTGTGTTTGTGGCGTGACAGAGAGAGAGAGAGAGAGAGAGGCTTTTGTGTGCTGCTGGTTTATTCCCCACATGCATGCAATGGTTTGTATAGGGTTGGGCCAAAGTCAGGAGCAAGACACTCAGTCCACAGCCCCCTTGTGGTGGCCCGATTGTTGCAGCCTTTACTCTCTGCCTCCTGGGGTCTGCAGTGACAGGAAGCTGGCGCTTGGGGAAGGGAGCTGGACCCTCCTGCTGTGGGATGCAGGTGTTTCCAGCACTGTCTCGGCCGTCAGGCTCACCGCTGGTTTACTTATTTTGTATTTTTATATTTGACTGTTTGATTTGTCTGCATTGGCTTGATGGGAGCTCTGTAGGTAGTGACCAGCAGTGCCAGCATCGCCTCCCTGTCGGTCGTTCCCCGGGTAATTTCAATGCCCACCTTTACAGTATGTGACATTCCCATCCAGTCTTCTTCTGATGTTTCTTTGGTTCCCTTGATTTCTTCTCTCGGGGAAAAACTGTTCTGTTGATTAAAGTTTCAAAAATCTGTGTTGGTAGCAAGCTGGATGTAGGATGGGGTGACTGAGACGCTCTTGCTGGTGGAGCCACGTAGGCTGAGATTTGGAAAACAAGAGACGGGGACAAAGACATTGCAGGTAGGGGCCGCTGCATGCACCTAGGCTGCAGGTAGAGCAGCTGGGCTCACGGAGGGAGCAGGAAGAGACCGCTGCAGTGAGCACCCTAAATGGGGGAGAGGAGGACTGAGACGGCACTCTCAGGCAGGGCGGGTGCTGTCAGAGCTCATAGATTGGGCTTGGCTTGGTTCCCAGCGTGAAGGGAAGCAGTTCGCATTTTTTTGTAAAGTTTTATTTTACATCAAAGAATTAGAGGGAGGTCTTCCATCCACTGGTTCACTCCTTAAATGACCTCAACAACTACAGCTGGGCTGGTGCAAGGCTGATGGCTGGGAGCTTCTACCTGGTCTCCCACATGGGTGCAGTGTCCCGGAGACTTGAGCCATACTCTGCTGCTCTCGCAGGCCACAGGTGGGGAGCTGGATCGGAAGTGGAGCAGCCTGGACTAAAATCAGTGCCTTTCTGGGAGATTGGCATTGCAGGCTGAGGGTTAGCTTGCTAGTCCACAGGATTGGCTCCAGAATTTGAAGGCAGAAAGAAATGAGCTCCAGTTTTCCAAAGGATGACGCCACCACGTGGCTGTGAAGTGGCGAATGAGTCGGCAGAGAGCAACCACTGCACAATGAGGCCAGTTCTGGGGTCGTAGCAGTGCCCCAAGCCAGAGGCTGTGATGGTCAGCTACAGGACGGGCAGAGGGGACTGGGACACATCTGAGACACATTCTGGAGGTAGAATTAGCAACATGACTGATGGGTCAGGGCAGGGTGCTTGGGCAGTGGCTAGAGGCATGGCAGGAAGGCAGGAGGGCACTGCCTCAAGTCCCCACCCATCCCTCTGTGGCTTTCGCTGCAGTCACCTGCCACGGGGCTCTGTCCACTCCAGCCCATGTCTGTGTCCCTGGCCTGGGCTCTCGCTCCTCCTTGCCCTGTGCACTCTGTTCTCTGCCTTCACACCCCTTACCCTGCAGGCAGGACGCAGTGTGTCCTCCTGCTGCCTCCATCAGCCAAGCAGCTCCCCCTGGTTACAGCATCTCTGACCTTTTATTTGTCCCCTTCATCCTGACTCAGCGGCTGTGTTTGTTTACTCGGGACGGGAGCTCTGTTAGGGCAGGGAGAGCAACCTTTTTATTCCTTCTTGTATTTGTAGCCCCGCCACAGTGTCTAGCGAACAGCAGATGGGCGGTAAACACATGACTCAGGAATGACTTAAGTAAGCCTTGTGGTCTTCACTAAGGCTTTGGGAGGTGAAATGGGAACATTTTTTTTTTAATTGAGGATGACACTCAGAACAATAGGTGCCTGTTCTAGTGTAGTTCCAACGAGTGATGGAGTGGAGGGGAAATACTGGTGAATCCAGTGAGCTCTGTTCTAGCAACAGCCCCAAAGGGGACAATTGTCAAAGTTGGGAGGGTTGGCCAAGGCGTGTCCTGGGCTCATCTGTTGGAGAGCTTGGGAGTTATGTAAGAACGTGGCCAGCAGAGGGCAGCAGAGGGCTGTACAACAGGTCTGTCTCATTAAGCCTCAAACAGCTGAGGTTTGGGGAAGCGGAGCTGACCTGTCTAGTCTCCACCTTCCACATCCCTAATCAATCAATCAATCAATCTATCTATCTATCTATCTATCTATCTATCTATCTATCTATCTATCTATCTATCTATCTATCTATCTATCTATCTATCTATCTATCATCTATCTTTCATTTTGTTTGAAAGAGAAGAGGGAGAGAGAGGCATAGACAAGAGAGCTTCCATCCCCGCTCCACTGTCCCAAATGCCTGCGACGGTCAGGGCTGGGCCTGTCTGAAGGCATGAGCCCAGAATCCAGGCCTGGGTGGCCCAGACCCACGTCCTTGGGCCACCACCTGCTGAGCCCCGGGAGCTGGAGCCAGGCACTCGGACGTGGATGTGGGTGTCCCAGGCTGCAACCACTCCTGATGCCCCTCCCCGTCTTGTTCTTGGTGGGCAGCACCCTGATTCTCTCCACTGAGGGCAGCAGCTGCTGTCTGGCTGTGGACCCCAGGCTGCTGGGAGGGGTAAACGGAGGGGTAGGGTGAAGGTCAGGTGGCGAGCCCCAGTGTACGGAGGGAGTATGTGGAATGTGGAGTCTGGAGACTGCTCACCAAGCAGGAAATATGGTGGCTGGGAAGGCTCAGAGTCCAGGAAGGCACACGGGTGGTAATTCTTGTACTCAGTTGGCTCAGGCACACACGTTGTCAGAAACTGTTTTGCAGGTTGCTATCCTCTCTGTCCTGTTCCTTTTTGTTGAAGTTTTTTAAAAAATGACCAATTTGGGGCATGGTGTGGTAGCTTCGTGGCTAAGGTCCTTGCCTTGTGTGCACTGGGATCCATATGGGTAATGGTTTGTGTCCTGGCGGCCCTGCTTCCCATCCAGCTCCCTGCTTGTGGCCTGGGAAAGCAGTTGAGAACCGCCCACGTCCCTGGGACCCTACACCCTTGTGGAAGACCCAGAAGAAGCTCCTGGCTTCAGATCGGCTCAGCTCTGGCTGCTGTGGCTACTTGGGGAGTGAACCAGGAGACAAAAGATCTTTCTGTCTCCGCTTCTCTCTGTAAATCCAACTTTCCAAGAAAAACAAATAAACCTTTAAAAAGATCAGTTTTCCTCTGGGGAAAAAGGGATTTAGCACAGGCACTGGGGGAGGGGGCAGTGGACTGTCCGCCAGGGTCGGGGGAATCAGGCTGCATGCTCTGAGCACACATTTCCACACGTTCTTAGCGAGGATACACATACTTCACACAGTAAACACACATGCACATATACATTTCCCACAGACACATCACACCTGCCACGCATGTACACGCAAGCACACGCGCCTGGCATCGCACACGCACACATGGCCAGAGGCATTGGGGTGGACGCTATGGTTCCGATTCTCCCTCCGTCACTCCCGTGCTCCAGGTGTGGTAGCATGTGGATTAGAACTAGGATCAAGCCAACTCGGAGTCTCAGGAATACGCTGCAAGTGGCCTCGGCTCCTCTCTGTAATCCTAACCTCCGTGGCATTCCCTTGGTTGCTGCGATTGTTTTAGGAATGAGCCTGTAACATGTCCATGTATTTGAGGTGACAGGGAACCTGGGGAGCTATGGCGGTCATCCTGCACCCATGCCCTGCTTCCCCTCCAGGACAGCTGGACTGGACATGGCTGATGGGGGTGGTGGTGGCAGGCTAGCTGACGGGCTGCTCTCCCAAAACACTTAACACATCCCTGTGTGCCACAGCTCTTGGTGAGTCCACACTCCGTCGTGGCTGTCGAGGCATTCCAGTTGAATTTTCTGTCTCTTTTCCCAAACCCCTGGAGTGGCTCAATTGCCCTCCTAGCCCTTTTGTGGGAAGGCCTGAGAGGGGCGGGGCCTGTGCGGTACCGAGGGGGCGTGGCTGTGTTGTCACGAGGGGTGTGACCTTGCTGTGATGAGTGGTGTGGCCTGTGCTCTAGCGAGGGGTGCTGCTCCTTCCTCCCCTCTGACTTTTTGGCCATCTAAGGCACCTGGCAGCTGTTTCTGGAACTTGCTGCATGGAACAGAGCAGAAGGGCAGCTAACCTGATTGTATCCTCTTGGCCTTGTAAGGAGAGAGACACAGTTCAAATCTGTGGGGGCAGAGAACTCTAAAGGGGCCCTGTTTCCTGCAGAGGCTGGCACGAAAGTTAAACCAACAACTCCCAAGAGCGGCAAAGGTTGTGCATACATGTATGTCGGTGCATATGTATTCATTTAGTCTGTATAACCACTGGAGAGGTGAGCATGACTCACCCATTCTGCACATTCAGCCCAATGTGAATGAGGCTCAGAGTGAGCCTGCCACCTGTTCTGCTGCAAAGGGGAGGCGCTGGCTCTCAGCTCCCGCTTGCCTTTCCAGGGTGAAGCATCAGCTGCTCAGCCACGGCTGCCTCCTGCAGGCGAGATGGTCTGTATGGGCAAAGAGGTGTGGAGACATACCATATGTTTTTAAAATTTTATTTTCATCAGGATTTACAAAAATTATTCTAATTTGAAAGGCAGAGTTACAGAGAGGAAGACAGGAAGAGAGAGATTAGGCACATTAGAAGGGAGCTGGACATGAGGCGGAGCAGCCAAAGCCTGAACAGGCAGCCATATGGGATGCTGGTGCTACAGGTGGCACCTTTACCTTCCATGCTACGGCTACAGCCCAACAATTTGGATTCCGACCATGGTGGGAAGGATAGGCAAGGTGGACCTTGGAAAGCAACCCTCTGCCAGGGGAGCAGGATAGATTGGTAGTTGGACACATGGACTCAGAGCCCAAGCAGGCTGGATTAGAGGCCCAGAACTGTGACGTATTAGCTCTGTGACCTCAGATAGGTGAGGAAATGGCCAAGGCCTGAGTTGCACCCCTGAACGTGAGACCCACTTCCTGAGGTCCGTGTACATCAGACCACAAAAATGCCAAGTAAAGCCCTTAAGCCCTGGCATCCCCCGGAATGGTGCTGCTATCAAGGCCAAGCACATTCAGGAGTGTTCTCAACTCCCATCTGGTACAAATTGCTATGCACAAGTGCTGTAGCGCACAGGGAGGGACTCACACGCAGTGATTCTCCTTTCTCTCTCTCTCTGCACACACCCCTCCACACACTTTTTTTTTTTTGAAGTGGAGAAGCTGGGATATGAACCGGTGTCCATACGGGGTTCTGGAGCTTGCAAGGTGTCTCTGCCTCTTGAGAGTAAGCATGCAGGAAGTGGGATGGTTTACCAGGTGCTGCCTCTGTCGCTGAGTACTGGTATGAGGAGGAAGAGGAGGAGGAGCGCCTTACTCCACCAAGCCGAAGCCCAGCAGTTCTCATGCACTCTGGGTGCTGAAAAGTGGGTCTCACAGGGTGTGTGTCCCTCTGACAGCTGGCCTGGGTGTCAGGCCTGGGGCAGGAGCACAGCTTACCCCTGCCCTCGGGGTGGGGCATGCAAGGCGGCCAGGGACACAGCGAAGGAAGTGGAGGAGTGTGGTGTTCAGGGCTGCCCCTTTGCCCTGCTCTTATCCGGCTGAGCGGCTGAGAAGGGTGGGGGTCAGGATACAAGTTAGGTGTCAATCATGTCCCTTACGGCTTCATCTTGAAGGAGCACCTCTCCAATTTTTGTACCATATTCTAGATCTTCAAAGTAGCTGAGTGTAGTTACATGCACACCTGTCAACATGCGAGAGGGGGCTGTGTCAGAGGGTGAGACTCAGAGAGCAGCTCCCCAGGAACTGTTTCCACGGTGCTCAACTGTAGGGTGGGCAGCGGGAGGCAAGCAGCAGTGGCCCACAGAGGCCCAGGTAGGCATTGTCATTCCCATTTGTCCTCCACATGAGAGTTTTAGGTAGGACGTGGAGGGGTAGCTGCCAGGAGAGAAACTGATGCAGATCTGAGCAGGACAAGTTCAAGTGGTGCAAGGAAGTGCAAGTGGAGGAGCTAACTGGGAGATGAGGAAAGTTAGCAGCACTGCTGGAAACAACCACCAAGCCAAAGCCACAGGGTCAGTGCTTGGTGGGCCAGTGCTTGGTGGGCCAGTGCTTGGTGGGCCAGTGCTTGGTGCAGCCTTCAACATGCTGTTGGGAGTCAGCTTTGTCCCGTGTTGGAGGGCCTGGGGTTGAGTGCCGCCTCTGCTTCTTAGACAGCTTCCTGCCAGCTTCTTGCCAATGCACATGTTTTGGGCGGGGCAGCAGAGGACTGCTCAAGTCCTGCAATTCCTGCTACCTCCATGGGGGACCCAGATGGAGTTCTAGGTCCTTGGGCTCTTGGTGTTGGTCTGGCCTGCTCCTGGCCGTTATGGGTATTCAGGGAATGAACCAGCAGATGAACCATCTCTCGCTCTCAACTAAAATGAAAAGAAATGTTTATTATTATTATTAAATAAGCGAGGCTGTTGTCTGGGCAGGGTGGACACTCACATGGCTAATGGATGGGGACAGTGGTGAGGTTGCTAGGACAACTCTTGAGGCTGGGGTTGGGGTGGGATTTACAGAGCAGGTGTGTTCTGGAGTGCCAGGACTGTTGGTGACATTGGAAGTGACGCTGAAGAGTTACTGGAGGAGGAAGTCACTGGGAATGTAGCCTGTGTGATGCTAGAAGGGTGACATGGGTCATGTAGTCCCTTCTGAGTGTCTCCCAGGGTGACAGCCTCAGGTGGAACAGGGAGGGGGCCACACGGGGACCTTGTGTGTATGGGGCAGCTATGTGGAGACCGTGCATGCTGGCTAATGGATCAGCAGTCTTTGGCTTTGGCGCTTTTTGGGACAGGGAGGTTTTCTTTGTTGGTCAGGATGTGTCTGGTTTTCTGTTTGTTTGCTTGTTTTGTTTTAAGATTTCTTTATCTGAAAGGCAGATTTAGAGAGACAAGTAGAGAGAGAGAGGTCTTCTTCTGGGGTCTCCCACATGAGTGCAGGATCCCAAGGACTTGGGCCATCCTCCGTTGCTTTCCCAGGCCACAAGCAGGGACTGGAAGGGAAGCTGAGCACTGGGACACAAACTGGCACTTGTAGGAGATGCTGGTGCTGCAAGACAGAGGGTTAGCCTGTTGAGCCACTATGCTGGCCCAAGATGTGCCTATCCTTATGTGACACAGAGCAAAGGACTAGGTCACCTTAGCCTTACTGCTCACACCTTTAGAATGGTGAACCTACCTATTCAGGGTGTGATGCAGCACTTTTAAATAAGTAGCAGATATACATTATCGAGCATGCAGTAGGCACTTAATAAAAGTTAGCTCCCTTTTCTTCTCCCTCTCATTCAAGATGATGGAGTGTGGCTTACATATGGCTGACTGTCAGCCTTCATTCCACCTACCTTTTAGTGGACTGTCAGGCACTGCCAAGACTGAAAAGCTGAAAACTACATTTCCCAAGATTCCAGGTACTCAGGGTTCCAGAAGGGTGCAGTCTGGGAAATGTAGAGCAAAGCCAGCCGAGGTCTTACTTGATCTAACTCTCCTGTTTCCATTGGCTTTGCAGAGAAGAGATCTAGGGGCTTTCTGGGGTGGCAGGGGCTGGGATTCTGGTGCCTTTTGGTTGGCCTCAATTACATGGGGAGGCAAGGGCTAGGCATTTTGCTGGGGCTTTGAGGCAGTAGCAGCAGCAGAGCTGGTTAAGCAAGCGGGCTACAGGCATCCAGGGGGGAGGCAGGCCAGCAGCTGGCTCCCTAGGTGGCCCCAGTCTCCTCTGGGAAGCCTTGTGACAAGCTGACCCTGAGGTCCTTTCTAATCCCACCTTATTGTTCTGTAAGAAACTTAATACCCTTCCATAAATCTTTCTCGCTTCATTTAGCCAAAGTGGATTTTGTTCTCTTCAGTTAACCAGTGCACATGGGATGGAGCATTTTCTACTGCTGGCTTCCTGTAGGAGAAATCTCCCTGAAGACTGATGAGAGGGGCCTCCCCCAGCCACGTCCTTCCTCCTGCTCCAGGGTCTAGGTAGGTGTCTGTCCACAAAATGCAACAGCCAGAAGGCAGGAGGATGTGGTAGCAGGAGACCAGGTGCTATCAAAAAGTTCATGACCGTTGTGGTCACTTGGGGAGTGAATCATCGGACAGAAGATCTTTTTCTCTGTCTCTCCTCCTCTCTGTACATCTGCCTTTCCAATAAACATAAATAAATCTTTTTTAAAAAAGAAGTTTGTTTTGGTGCAAAGATTAAAAAAAAATTATTGTGCATTTTTCCCCCCACAATATGCATTCCCATGGAATTTTTAAAGATTCTTTGTGTTATGTAATTCTTCTAGAATCTCCTATCCTGAATTTTTTTCACAAAGTTGTATAAATGAGTGATGTGAACAGTATTTCTTCTTTTTGGTATGGAAACCAAGAATGGTTTATTTATTTATTTCCTTCCTTCCTTCCTTTCATTCCTTCCTTCCTTTCATTCCAGGCAGAGTTACCAAGAGAGGGAAAGCTCTTCCATCTGCTGGCTCACTCCCCAGATAGCCACAATGGCTGGGACTGGGCCAGGCCAAAACCAGGAGTTAGGACCCAGGAGCTTCTTCAGAGTCTCCCACTTGGGTACAGGGGTCCAAGCACTTGGGTCATCCTACACATCCTCCATTGTTTTTCCCAGGCCACGAGCAAGGAACTGAATCAGAAGTGGAGTCATCAGGACTCGAACCAGTGCTCTTATGGGATGCCAGTGTTGAAGGCGGCAGCTTTACTTGCCCCAAATAACTGAATTTTGTGTTGAGAGAATGCAGTTCAGGGATAGAAGAGGTGTGAGAGGAAGAGGAGGGGCAGGAGAGCAGAAGCCCATGTGGGAAGCCAGCAGGCATGCTGGAGAGGATGCTGGATTTCTCAGTCTGTGGGATTAGGACATCCAGGGTAATCTGTCTGGGGAATCAAGGGCAGAGGCCTTCAGCAGACATCTGGAGTGCACAAGAATAGCACTGCGGACCTGTGACTTTGTGCTGTGCTTGGTTCTTTCCCCTAAGATGGGTCTGTGTCTGCCTCCACCCTCTGGCTCCTAAGCTCCCTGGCCATGTTCTCCATTGCTGCATGCATATTGTCATTGCTGTAGTTATTTTGCAAGATTCTTGGCTCTGGGAAAGCGGAGACCTAAGTCTAATTCATCATTTAACCCCTGAAAGTTACCACAAGCAAGGGTAGTGCAGATGAGGGCATCTTCCAAAGACAAACTTCAAAATCTGGGTACAAACATGTTGAAATCCATGCAGTTTTTTTCATGACATGCATTTCTGCAAACTGTGTGTGTATTTCTAAGGAGAGCACCCTAGAAATTTAGCCATATTCTCAATGTTTTTCAGAGGTAAGACATACTTACAGGACCTGCAGGAGGGGATCTTTCTGGGGATGCCTGGATGCTGCCCCTTACACAAGCAAGAGGCATCTTTCCAAAGCCAACTTTGCCCTGCCTGGTGCCTGTCTCCCATGGGGGCAACACTCCCACAGAGAGCTGGGCAGGGAACCTCGAGTCCATGTCTGACTGCCAGATTCCATCCATCAGGGGTCCTGCCAAGTGCTGTTTGTTTCTAGCTTCTTCTCGGGACGCCCTGCCCTGCCCTGCACTTCTAGGGGTTTATAAGACAAGCTAACACCGAGGGAGTCCCACCATGGGTGGGATGCACGGCTGTGGTGTGCTCTCCATTCTGCTGTCTCTGAAGCTGTAAATATTTATTAAGTGAATGTAGGGGCGGCGAGCTGTGAAACATGTTCAGGGTGGAGTGTGTGTGTGTGTTTGTGCATACACGTGCGGGGATTAGGGGAGAGAAAGGGGAGGTAGGGGTGCTCTGGGAGAGCGAGGGTCCCATGGCTCTAATATGTGCTGTGGATGCATGAAGGACCAAAGACAAGAGCCATAAAACCCCATCAGATGGCAGTGTCTCTGCTGCCCAGAGCCGGTGGGAGGTGATGAGCCTCCTCCTCCTTCTTCAGGATTTATTTTATTTTTTTATTGGGAAAAACAGCTATACAGAAAGAAAAATTATAAAGAAAAATAGCCATACAGAAGACAGAAAAATTTTCCATCTGCAGCTTCACTCCCCAAGTGGCCACAATGGCCAGATCTGAGCCGATCTGAATCCAGGAGCCAGGAGCTTCCTCCTAGTCTCCCAACTGGGCTTTGGGCCATCCTCCACTGCTTTCCCAGGCCACAAGCAGTGAGCTGGATGGGAAGTGGAGCTGCTGGGATATGAACCGGTACCCATATCAGATCCCAGCAGATCCCAGCAGATGTAAGGTGAGGGTTTAGCTACTAGACCATCACGCTGGGCCTGAGTTCTATTCTAACCTGCACATCTCGGCCCACAAACCTCCAATAAGCTCTGGCTCCCCACCACCGCCAAGATCATGGGCGTTGTCAAATCCCCATATTTATCTCTTCAGTGAGTCCAGTGACACTTCCTTTTGGTTGACAACACCATATGCGGGTGTTTGGATGAGTTCATGGGGAAGACAAAAAAGACTAGGGAGGACCAGATTATTTTTCTTGTTGGTATTTTGTGGAGTCATTGGTTACTGAAAGGGAACTATTTAGTTCTTAATTGCAACAAAGGCTCCAAAATCCTGGTGCTTTGTACAGACAACTCTTCATCCGCTCATGGCTACAAAAGAGTTGGAGTCAAAACGGCCAGAAGCACTTGATGTGGGAGGAAGAGTTTGTCCATGTGCTTGAACACCTAGCTCTAGAAAACATTCTAGAAAATCTGAACATTTCCTCCTCTCGTTTTCTACACTCCCCACGAATCCACACAGCTGCCCCCCGTCCCAGTACCACGCCACGCCTCTACAGTTTCATGGGCTTTGTCCCACCCTGTCTTTGGACACCTGCAAGTTGGTGTGTGAATGCTGCCTGTGGCATGGGCGAAGCCAACAATTTCATGGCCCAGCGGGGCAGCAGAACCAGCAGAACATGTAAGAGCTTGGCCCACACTTCGGCTGTCTAAGTCTTGATGGAGTGCATGATTTACTGGCAGAATCCCACCACTATCCATAGCATTGCTTGCAACACATTTGGAAAATGTATTTGAGCTCACCAGCTTCCAAGTACAGGAAGGCATGGCAGCACAAGCTTAGAATGCATGCCAAGTGTCGGTTCTCCTTGTCTAATGCTCTTCTACTTCTTTTTTTTTTTTAAAGATTTATTTTTATTATTTTTTATTGGAAAGGCGGATATACAGAGAGGAGATACAGAGAGGAAGATCTTCCGTCCGATGATTCACTCCCCAAGTGAGCCGCAATGGCCGATACTATGCCGATCCGAAGCCAGGAGCCTCTTCCGGGTCTCCCACGTGGGTGCAGGGTCCCAAAGCTTTGAGCTTCGGGCCGTCCTCGACTGCCTTCCCAGGCCACAGGCAGGGAGTTGGAAGGGAAGCGGGGCTGCCAGGATTAGAACCGGCGCCCATATGGGATCCCGGGCGTGCAAGGCGAGGACTTAACCACTTGCGCCACTGCGCCGGGCCCACGCTCTTCTACTTCTAATGCACCACCCAAAGCACTGACTGCTTTCTGAGACTCATGTCCTACCACCCTTAAGCCTTAGGGGAAACTTCCTCCTACAAGGGTCATGTGTTGTTCTGTCTAGTTAAGATGAGTGTGCCTTGAGGGCAAAGATTTAATTCAACTCATTTCTATGTGTCTGACTTCTGTAGTACAAGGCCTGAGCAGGTAATAATTGTTGTGTTATTAACCTTTGCAAGCAAATGTTTTTAATGCTTCTGTATTCAAGAAGTTAAGACACAGGCTGGGATGCCCATTTTCCATATTAGGAATGCCTGGGTTCTGGCCCTGGCTTGGCTTCCCATTTGAAACTTCTGCTCATGTGTGGCTGGCAAAGCAGCAGGGATGGCACAGTTGGATGGCTCCCTGCCACACATGGGGAAGTACTGGGTTTGGTCTGATCCAGCCTGGCTGCTGTGGGCATTTGGGGAGTGAAACGGCAGATGGGAGATCTCTGTGTCTTTGCATCTCTCTTTCTCTCACAGTGTTCCTCCCTTATCTTCTCTGATCCATTAAAGTGCTTAAAAACCACAGACTGTATGTGCTGGGCAGAACCAGGCTGGACTGCAAACACCCATTGGTTCCAGAGGAAGACAGGGATGGAAACAGAACCAATCCAGCAACTGCAACCACCAGCTGATTGGGGCGATGGACTGTACTGGGCCCTGTGCTTGCTAGCACATACAAGAATCTGGTCTGGGAATACCTCAGACAAAGCTTCTTTGGGGATCCCCCCAGTCGAACTTTCGGACTCAGAACGCTAACTATCAAATGACAGAGGACAGAACAAGTCAATCAACCTCCTCAGCTATATGTTGGCAATGAAAATACTGGCCAAACGGAGACGCTATGATGGACTAAGTCGATCAGTGGAATCTCCAACAACTGAATCGTGCTTGGAGTGGTGAGAGTGGCAGCAATTCAGAACTGTTGAATTATCAGAACCACTTGAGGAAGACCCTTAGAGCATGCCCCACATCTGGGACCTGGGGCGGGTGGGAGACTGTGTGGGGCTTCTCCCTTAAAATCTCCTTTTACATCAGATATATTAAGGAAACAACTCGGAACTAACTGTCTTACCCATCTTCCTGTAGTGCTTGAAACTTTTTACCCTAATTATGTCAAGATTGTCAAGCAAACAAACAAACAACAATAACAAAAAACCACAGCCTGTTTGATTCATCCTCATTGTTTCCTGTGTGTGGAATCTTGGTGGCCAAAACGAGAGAGCATTAGGAGTGGACAGATGGAACCAGGGGAATTGCTGGCTGCTCTCAATCAAGGTTACAGCTTGGGCTTTGGCCAAAAGTGACTAGCCCTCTGAGGCAGGCTAGGCCAGGTATCAGACATCAGTGTCTTCTCAGAGGAACCTGCGGTCGTGTTGAACTTGAGCCATGGATGTGGGGAGCTCACCAGGCCTACGCCACTTGGCTGCACTGGGCCCAGACAGGTGATCCTACAAAGCTATCCCGCCCAGTGGAGATGGATGCCTGGCCCCCAGCTGAGTCGCCTACAGGAGAGCCCACATTTTCTCCACCTCTCAAAAAGGCTGGGGTCCATGAGAAGCCCACCTCAAAGGCACCTAATGAGGGTAACCATTCATTTCCTGGAGAAGGCAATACCTTGGCACTCCTCTGTTTTCCTCCATACTGCACTACTTCACCTCCTCCTCTTCCTCTTCTTCCTTCTTCTTTCGTAATTTTTATTAGAAAGACAGATTTATGGAGAGAAGATTTTTCATCTGCTGGTTCACTCCCTAAATAACCACAATGGTCAGAGCTAAGCTGATTCGAATCCAGGAGCCAAAAGCCTCCCCCTCTCCTCCCATGCGGGTATAGAGTCCCAAGGCCTTGAATCATCCTCTACTGCTTTCCCAGGCCACTAGCAGGGAGCTGGATGGGAAATGGAACAGGCGGGACATGAAGCAGGACATGTGGGATCCTGGGGTGTACAAGGTGAGGATGTAGCCAACGAGCCATCACATTAGGCCCTTATTCCTCCCTCCCTTCCTTCCTCTTTCCTTCCTTCCTCTTTCCTTCTTTCCTTTCTTTCCTTCTTTTCTTTCTTTCTTCCTTTCTTTCTTTCTTTCTTTCTTTCTTTCTTTCTTTCTTTCTTTCTTTCTTTCTTTCTTTCTTTCTTTCTTTCTTTCTCTTTCTTTTCTTTCCTTCCTTCCTTCCTTCTTTTCTTTCTTTCTTTCCTTCTTTCCTTCTTTCTTTCTTTCTCTTTTTTTGTTTGAAAGGTACAGTTATAGAAAGAGAAGGGGAGAAACAGAGAGAGAGATAGAGAGAGAGAGAGAGAGAATCTCCCATCTGCTGGTTCACTGACCAAATGACCACACTGGTCAGAGCTGGGCTGGTCTGAAGCCAGGATCCAGGAGCTTCTTCTGGGTCTTCCATGTGGGCAATGGGGTCCAAACACTTAGGCCATTCTTCTGCTGCTTTCCAAGATCATTAGCAGGAAGCTGGATGGGAAGTGAAAACGTTGGGACTCAAACCAGTGCCCATTTGAGATGCAGGCACCACAAGCAGAGTCTTAACTTACTATGTCAGCGCCATTATTTTTTCTTAGTGACTCAATGAGTATATTTCCATGTGAAAGGCAAAAGTCCAACCGTCACCATTATATGGAATAAATGATGTGGATGTTCTCTTGAACAACTTGCCCTCAACTCACTCTTTCCCTGCAGGTAACTACACCTAGCAGTTTGACAGGCAGCCTGCCAGATCTTATGGCTGCGTAGGCGTCATGCTTTGGGTGGTGTCCCGCAACCCAGTGTTTCCTGCACACCCCCCACCCCCCATGATACCTCATGGACATCTTCCATCACAGAAGCTGGACAGAATTAACCCACTTTCTTTTTCACCAACAGCTAATATTCCACAAGATACCCAAGAGGAAGAATAACGTGCTGCTAAGGGCAGCTGCTTTCCATTGCTGTCTTGTGTTCAGCTGAGGATCTGGAAGGTTCTGGGTGGCAGGGTGTGGGGAAGGAGATGCTGGAGCTGAGTTGCTCCTTGTCACATAGCGGGCGAGAACCAGACTGGGGGAGAACAGGGGAAGGAAGAGGTTGCTGATGGGCTGGATCACGAGTGCTCTGCTCAGTGGCTCCTTCCCTGCCCTCCCATTGGAACACACTTGTTAAATTCATGAATGAACACAGCCCCCGCCCTCTCAAATGTGTCCCTTGAGTGGCATCACCAAGAGGCTGGTGCTGGGTCAAAGGGAAGGGCTCTTGAGAAACTGTTCGTGAAATTGTTACCCCAAAGGCCTGCAAGAACCATGCTGCTGCTTGGGTTGTAGGCCAAAGATCCTTAGTTCAGAATGTGCAGTTGTGGAATTTGAGAATTGAGAGGGTCTTCCTGAGGTCTGGCCGACAGACATACACATATTGCTGTGAGCTGGAATATGTGCCAGGGAGGCTGAGCTGGCCCACGTATCCACCACAGCTCCCAGGGATAGCAAGCTCAGGGGTCAAGGCATGCCTGCAGAATGGCCTCTCAAGTTTAGGAGAGTCGCGGGCCAAGAGCAGTGCAAGGGTGGCACCTTTGCCACATTCCCCAGGTCCACATTTCTGAACAAATGTCCCAGACTTATCACTCAAACCCTTTCTGATGGAGCCCAGATGCTGCCTTAGAGTCCTGCTTAACGCAGACATTCTTCCTCGATGAGGGTGAGGTGCTGGGTTGGGCATATCTCAAATGTATTCATCTTCCTTGCTATAGATGCAGGTTAATTAAAAATGGGATTCTGAAATTTTTCCAAAAGAATTACTTCTCACAATGTACATGAGAATGGGTAATTAGCAGCATGGAGGAACACATCCTTGCGAACATCCTGGCACAGCGGAAAGAAGGGAACAAGGCCCTTGCCAGCAGCTTCCTGAAGCCTGGCTTGCGTCCCCATCTGGTGAGCCTGTGGCCCCGTATCTGAGACCACAGACACTTGGGGAAGCAATGACAGCCAGGATAATGGCTGGGAACTCTTCTGGGCAGGCTCCTATGCTATCTGAAAGGAAGTCAGGAGCTAGAATCAGAAAGAAATGAGGCTGAGTGAAGGGTGGTTATCCAGCAGTTGTTGAAAGTCTTTCTTGATCCCTGGATTCGAACCAGAGGGCTCCTCCGTGAGAGTGACCATGGCTTTCTGCCTGCAGTCGTGTGCTCTGCTCAGCACCGACTTTCTCCCTTGGTTTTGTTTGTCCAGAGATGCTTATTATTGTTATTTTTCTGGCACTTAGATAAGAAACCTCTCCCTGTGCTCAAGTTCCCACCAAAATCAGACCAAGGGGATTGACTTCAGAGCTGTCCTGGGGAGCTCCTGGGGTCTCATTGCACCCCGGCCCTCCGGTCAGCCCAGGCATTGCTCTGAATTTGAACTGCAGCTTCCATGAACTCTGGGTCCTGCCTATCTGTCTCCTGGTCTTGCCCTCATTTGGATCCAGGCCTGCTCCATCAAAGTGCCCATCTGTCTCCTGTCTCCCTGAATTCATACAGACTTCTCTTGTGGCCCAGTGTCACTCACTCTGCGAAACTGCCACAGATGCTGTCAGGCCCACAATATTGGCCTCACTTCTTTGATTCCTCTGCCAGCAGGGATTTCAACTGTCATTCTACCCTGGCCTGGTGGCCTTGTGGCTCCCTCATGGTCATCTGGGAACCACCACATAATGTCTGTCCTGAGTTACAGGAGCAGGGAGCCTGTTTGCGTGGACAGCAGCTGGAAGAGCAAATTCATAGGAAATACAACTACCCAACAAGGCTGGCTGGAGTCCAGGACACAGGACAGCGCCAGGTGCGAGGACATCTCTTCTGTGTGAGGCAGCTGTGGGGGTGAGGAGGGAGGAGCAGGGACTTCCAGATCAGCCAGCACAGTCATATAAAGGCTCAGCAGCTTGATACCTCGGGAACATTCCTTGACCTTTCAGAGTTGTCCAGCTGTCCTTACACGGGTAATGAGGATAAATAAAAGGAAAACTCACTGTAGGAATGACAAAGCAAGTGAGCATGATTTGCAGCAAAATTTTCCAGGATCCCATTTTTAATTAAGCAGGACAGCCATAACATAATACCCTGAATCAAGTGGCTTAAGCGCCATGGAGGACTGTTGTGTCCTAGTCCTGGGAGCTTAGAAGTGAAGGCAGGGCTGGCTCCCTCCAAGGAGCGGGAGGGAAGGGTCTGCTCTATGCTCTCCTTGGTTGGTATATGGACATCATCTCCCTACATGTGTGCCTGTGTCTAAATTTCCCCTTCTTAGAAATAATGATTCCAGTCATGTTGGATTAGGGCCCACCCTAATGACATCATCTCAACATCTCCAAATTAGGTCACGTTCTGTGTTCTCAGGGGTCAGGCCTTCAACATACACATTTTGGAATCTTGCAATTCAATCCACAAGAATAAGCAATCAATAGACAGGAGAGATTTTAACAAAATTCTGTTTATTTTAAGGAATTAAATGGTAACCAGCCAACCTTGGACACGGAATTGTGTTCTGCTTGAAATACCTTGCATTTCAGTTACACACAGGTGGTAGCAAAAGCCACAATTCACACCATGAGGGTGTTTCTTCTTTGAATGGTGATAGCAGGGACAACAGTGTGGTTGTACTGGTGATTATGATAATGATAGTGGTAGTGGTGATGATGGGGCTGAGGAAGTGCTGGTTGTGATGCTGGTGGGATGATGCTTACGATGGTAGTGGTGGCACTGACAGTGGCAATGATGAGGTGGTAGAGATGGTGGTGGTGGTGGCAGCAGTGGTGATGGTATGGTGTCATGCAGGCTGCATGGAGTCAGGCGTGCACACTGGATCCCTAGAGTCAGAGCCACATCCTGTCTTGTCCAGCTCTTTCTCATTCTACCTCCCATCCAAGTCACTGGCACAGCTTCATGCCTCACTGCAAATTCCAACATAGTTGGTCAGTAAATTGTTCCTTTAGATAGATGAGAAGATGGCTTTATGAGCTCTTCACTTTTGTAGGAAACTTGAGTATTTGTGGAGGCAGGGACACATACAGCATCCAGTATCTGAATAGCAGGCCTTTTTAATGCCACATTCAAGCAAGGGGACAGTTGAAAGCCACAAGGATATTGAGTAGATTGAAAGAGAAGAGTTTTTGTGATCCAAGACTTTTGCGTGCTCAGTCCATCTTGATGCTTTTGAACGAGGTGACGTCATGGCTGATGCTCCTCCAAGGAGAGTCACCTTCAGGAAGCAGTGACACCTGTGTCTCAGCGTTTCAGCATCCAGATGACCTGTGCTTTGGATGCTTGTGTCTCCCTGCCATCGGATGGGACTTTGTGTGTGAACATTACAACAGGATGGGCAAAGCAGGAGACAGCCAGATGGGAGGTGTGAACCAGGCTGGGCTGCTCCCTGTTCACTCTCACCTTCATCCTTTAGGGTGTGCTGCTGCTGTGCAGGGCCCAGGACTCAGCCATTTCCTCCAATAACAACTCTGGATCATCTAGCTCAGCTCGGATTTCCAAAGATTTACTGACTATACACAATCTGTCAGAAACCATAGTTAAATCTTGACTTCCAAGTTTATGCCCAAGGAAGGCTCAAAAAAAGAGGAAAACTGAAGAATAGATGGAGAGTAGCAAGGAGGGCTATTCAGATGGTGGCAAGCACCAAGAAGTAGAGAGAACGAATGCTACTTATTTTGTTTATTTGTTTGAAAGACAGAGGTACAGAGAGAGTAGGTGAGATTAAGAGAGATACAGAAAATCTTTTTTTTTTTTTTAAAAAGATTTATTTTATTTTTATTTATTTTTTATTGCAGTCAGATATATATAGAGAGGAGAGACAGAGAGGTCACTCCCCAAGTGACTGCAATGGCTGGTGCTATGCTGGTTTGGAGTCAGGAGCCAGGAAATTCTTCCAGGTCTCCTATATGGGTGCAGGATTCCAAGGCGTTGGGCCATCCTCGACTGCTTTCTCAGACCACAAGCAGGGAGCTGGATGGGAAGCATGGTTGATGGGATTAGAACCAGTGCCCATATGGGATCCCGGTGCATTCAAGGCGAGGACTTTAGCCGCTAGGCCACCGTGCCAGGTCCAAGAGAGAGAGAATCCTTCACCTACTGGTTTGTGCCCAAAATGATTGCCATTTCAGGGGCCTAGAGCATCTTCCAAATCTCCCAAGTGGATGGCATGGACCTGAGTAAGTAGGCCATGTTCCACTGTATTCCTAAATGCTTTAGCAGAATATTGGATCAAAAGTGGAGCAGCTCATAAGGGATGCCAGCACTACGGCTTTGCCTGCTGTGCCACAACACCAGCCCAAGGAGTTACTTTTAACTAGCATGTCTGGGAGGCTCTGTTGTGGACATCATACTGATCTTGAATTGTGAGGAACAGCTTGAATTTCATGAGCAGATGGAGGGAGGAGTAAAAAGAAAAGCTGGGGCCCGGCGTGGTGGCGCAGTGGTTAATGTCCTCGCCTTGCATGCCCCGGGATCCCATATGGACGCAGGTTCTAATCCCAGCAGCCCCGCTTCCCATCCAGCTCCCTGCCTGTGGCCCGGGAAAGCAGTAGAGGACGGCCCAAAGCTTTGGGACCCTGCGCCCCTGTGGGAGACCCGGAAGAGACTCCTGGCTTCGGATCGGCATAGCATCGGCCGTTGCGCTCACTTAGGGAGTGAGTGATCGGACAGAAGATCTTCCTCTCTGTCTCTCCTCTCTGTATATGGGCCTTTTCAATAAAAAAATAATAAAAATAAATCTAAAAAAAAAGGAAAGCTGGAAAAAAGACAGGGCTATTGGAACTTGTGGCACATTGTGGATGAGCAGGCATTTGTGGGTGGCTTGAGTGTGGATAACAGTGGGGGTTTATGTGGGGACAAGGTGAGAGATAGGAAGTTGTACCTTCACTGCATAGGATCTTGAATGTCCCTTTGAAGAATTTAGGTTTTATTCTGTAAATAATCAGCTTGATCATCTGATCAAAATTGTGTCTTATGGGGACTAACTAGGCAGCTTTCTTACACTGGACGAATGCAGAGGCTACAGACAAGGAAGACAAAGTTGAGGCTGTGGCAGAGAGACAGCAGAGAGACAGGGCATGAGCTGAAGCAGCTGGGATGGGGCCCACCTATTCTGCATCAGAGCCAAGGAGGCACTTCCTGGAGCATGGTGACGAGGGCAGTGGCAGCCAGGATTGACTTCCCTTGCAGGACAGGCACTGGGGGAAGTGACCCAGCAGATCACACTGAGACTTCTGATGAACACATAGTGATCAGTTGGTAAGTAGCACCTGTTCAATGTCCCTTGGCAGCATGGCTCTAAAGCAAGTTGTAGGGGCATCTCGGAGTGAGTGTAAGGACAGGTTGGCAACAGTTGGGGTGGGATCTGTGCGATTGGCCTCAATGAATAAGGGAGATTCACCTGCTGAGCAGGTGTGCTGAACATCCACTGATGTGGGGTAGGCAGCTAGTTCAGGATCACCAGCTTGGAAGCCACTCTTCCACCACCACCTAGGTGTTCCCTTCTTCCCACCTGTGATGCTTACCTATCATCACCTGGAACCTGAGAGGGGGCGGTATTGTATTGTTGCATAACCACTCCCTTTGCAAGCCCCTATAAAGGCCCATGATAGGGAGGGGCTCACTAATCTCCTGGTCGTGTTGCTCTGGCACTCTCAGCACCTACTTGCTCTCTGGCTTCCAGTGGACAGATTCCAAGGACAGGTATGCCTGAGCATGGCCCCTGCATGTTTGTATTCCTCACCTTCTGTTCACTGCTTGGGTGGGACAGTAAAGATGTTAATGCTAATATGCTTTGTATTTCTAATTTGTATACTTTCAAGAGTTCCAGTAGAGGTGAGGTCTAGCAAAAATGGAATGTGGGCAGAGAGACCAGGGAAAGTTGAATGTCTGTGGCTTTGTAAGTGTGTCCAGCTTGTTCACTGTATGTCTCTTAGGATAACTTATATAGCTGGGGTCTTCAGGGTGGATTTCAGGGTAATGACCGTTTGTTCCTCTTGGAGTTTTGTTTCAGACTGGATTGCTGTGTGGACTTGTCATTTGCTAATTTCTAGTGGGCACTGTTGTCAACAAGTTGGTTAATAGAGACTCCTTAACACATCCTAAAGTTATCTGGCATGATCTTGCTCACATTCAGCAACACCGAGGCATGTGACTGTCTGAAGGAAGCTGGGCACTCCCAGAAGACGAGGGTGCCCTCACTCCTGCTGCTCTAGTCTCTGCCCAGTTTGCTGCCTGGCTCCCAGCTCCTCTGCAGCCTGCAGCCACTGGCCAGAGAGGGCGCTCTTCTGACCTGTCTGCCCTGCCTCCCATCTCTGCACCAAGAGCCAATCAAAAGGCGAGCATGCCCTGTTTGGAATCAATCATTTGTATTCACTCAGTCTCCATTTCCCTGTAATTGCATGGATTACTGTTTGAGGAAAGTTACAGGCTTTTGGGGGAATTCCTGTTTTCACCTGAGCTCACTAGCATCTTTGTGTTATTTGATCTTTCACCGTTTAGGACAGTGGTTCTCAGGTTTTAGTAGGAACTTCTTAGAGAGTTCCTTCCAGGTCACAGTGTTGTGACCTGGGATGCATTCTTGCCATATTGGGGTGTGGAGGTTTGAGTCTTGGCTTTGCTTCTGATTCTAGTTTCCTGCTAATGTGCATTCTGGAAGTCATGCACATCTGGAAGTGATGGTTGGAATATTCGGGTCCCACCACCCACGTGGGAGACCCAGAGTGAATTCCTGGCTCCCAGCTTTGGCCTGGCCCAGGCTTGGATGCTGTGGGCATGTGGGGAGGGAACGAACAGAGGAAAGTTCCCTGTTTCTCTGTCTTTCTGCCTCTGTCTCTGGGTCTCTTCAAATAAAATGAAAATAAACAAAATCTAGAAGGAAGAAAAAGGAGAAGGCGGGGTGAGGACATAGACAATAATAACTGTATCCCCTTTCTCCCCATCTCCTGTTTATAGAAAAATCAAGAAATATCTATTTAAAATGTTACCATAAGTTAAGTATGACATCTATTGAAAGTCTATTTTAAAGTGATTACATTAGCTGAAGTACAGTATATATTATAAAAGTGACTGCATATTGAGATTCTCACGACTCTAAGAGAAGATGTCCAGGTCCAATCCTGAATGGACAGAGGTCCAATCCTGAATGGACAGAGGTCCAATACTGAATGGACAGGGTCATTAGGGATGGGGCAATTTCAGTTTTATGCAATTCATATTTTGTTTATCCCAGGACATGTTGGATGCAAAGCTAAATGCAGTGTGAATTTTAGATCACCAGGAGACGATTTCTTGTAGTGCACTTGCCATTCAGAAAAGGTATCTCTGAGCGGGTTTTGGGGAGGAGAGGGGGGAATCCCAGTGCCTGTAAAACTGTGTCTCATGATGCAATGTAATAAAATAATAATAATAAAAAAAATAACAAACAACCATACAAAAATTACAGGTTAAATCAAGGCAAAAAAAAAAAAAAAAGAAAAGGTATCTCTTACCAAACTCTCTTCCTAACAGAGCTGTGAAGGTACTAGCTGCTCTTTTAAAGGCCAATTTAAGTTCGCTTGAGACTTTGACCCATTATGGTATATAAAAGAAAGACTGGCACTTGAAGCATGCTCTATGAGTAAGGTTGCTGAGTTGTCCATCACTAGATAGGCTTGTTTCTTCCAGAAATGAGGGCCTCTCCATATGCTAGTGCAGGCACCATGCACTGGCTGCAGGGGTCTGGCCCTGGGTGTGTGGTGCAGGGAAGGTAGGAGGACACAGGCTCAAGGCAGGGCAGGTGGCCATCCTCTGTGAGGGAGGGAGAGGCATGGGATCAGGACACGCCCGAACAGCCTCAACCTTTGGAGGTGGAATTGGGTAGTTTCATAAAAAAATTTTCTTTAATTGCAAAAAATGCTAGCAGACATAACAATTGCACATATTTATGGGGAACTGTGAGATGTTTTGTTGCATGTGCATGTTATAGAATGTTCAACCAGGGCATTTAGGCTTCAGTTTTCCCTGAGCATGAAGACGGAAAGTGGGGAAACTTCTCCTCTTTGCAGAGGGCTCCTAGCCCTACAACAGCATCAAGTAAACACATGGAAAAGGCGAAGCAAGGGAGAACATCCTTTCAGTGCCTGGTTCCAGGTCCCATCTGGTCTGAGGGTAAAAGCACCAGAGGGGCATTTTAGAAGCATCTCTCTGGCTGCAGTTGGGTGATGGGGTTTTCCAGAAGCAAGTGTCAAGGAGAATAGCCAGGGAGAAAGGGCACGTTGATTGAAATGAAATGAATACTGAGTGGTGGCTATTAAGCTGTGACTCTGGGTCCCTGCTCTGGCCCAAGACCATTCTCTGAGTGGCTTGTGCCAAGATCTCTAAGGACCATGGTGAGTCTTCAGACTTGTGGAAAATCTTGCTTTCCAGTTCAGCTTCACTCACCATCCAGATTCCCACTCCTCCCCTTCCTGGTAGGTCCCTTTGGCCAGGTGTCCCTGAGATCCTGTTTTTCTCTCTGCTTCTCTGCTGGTTTGGATTTTGCTTGCAGGCTGCTGTTAAATCTGATTCTGGCTTGGGTGACCTCCATGTCACCTCTCATGACCTAAACTGTGTCTCACGTAACAGGGAACATTATCTTGTCTCACAGCTGGGCCAATTCACACCACATTTTTAGCCCACCAGAATTCCCACCTCAAAGCCTCTCCCTCCCTCCCCATTCTCCTTCAGAGCTCAAGCAGGTAACCTGTGGGTCATGGGATGACAGCTCACCTGCAGAGCCAAGGTGACTGCCAGAAGCTACTTACCCTTGAAGCCCTTGTTGCTCTTGGGCAACCTGTTGTCTGGCTGCCCCAGTTCCCAGGGGCTTGTCTTGTGGTATTCCAGTTCTAAGATGCTTTCAGTATTCAGGAGAAGGCAAGAGAGGCATCATCATGACCTAGAAAAGTCAGGGGAACCTAGCATCCTCTCAAAATGGACTTACGGAGCCTCCACATGAGGCTTAGATGCTTGAAGAAGTTGTTTTTTTTTTTTGCCTTTAATCCAGCAGAAGGAAAGAGGATCACCAAGGACGGCTCAGATCCAAAGTGAATTCTTTTGTCTAGAACATGGTTTATTTTAAATGTGAAAGTTCAAGGTTACAAAAACAAATGGTGGGGATGGGGTATCTGTGAATTATGAAGCATAGAGATTTCTCCAAGTTTGGAGGATGTGCTCAGATATTTGTGCAAATTTTTTGTCATTGTTGAAATAAAAGAGGTAACTGAAGCTGTGAGACATTGCACCCATAGCTGTGTGAAAAATAAAAAGGACAGTACTGGGCCCAGAGGCCCATGGAGGGGAGAGAAGGGAAATGTGGCCTGGGCTGATGTCAGCCTCACGTGATATCTGGCACTCAAATTGCTCCTGTACTGAACTGCAAGTTGGGTGGACCAACTGGGTGAATGGCATGAATTGGTCAGGTAAACTGCCTTCAGAAGTGGCATTGCTGCTTTTTCTCCCTCTTCACCGATTTGATTTTGTTAAAATAAATTTCCTTTTATGAACTTGACGTTGGATTGCATTGTCTCAGTCATGTACCTTTCCTGAAGGGTGGAAGGGTCCAGTTACCTTTTCTTCTCTCCCCCCATCCCTGGCCCCTGTGTCCCTTACCACCACCCCCATTTGCCTCCTCAACCTTGCTACATGTTCATCACTGTTATCATGCTTAGATCCCTTATCACCTGCAAGGTCTTTGAATCTCATTCGATTCCTTTGCAAAATGTGAGTCATAAAAGCACCTAATAGGGGCTGATATGGCAAATCCTGCACCCTACAGCAACAGCATCCCATAGAGCACTGTCTTGCGTCCTGATTGTTCTACTTCCAATCTATATCTCTGCTTAAGGGAAAGTAGAGGAGGAGGGCCCAGGTCCTTGAGTCTCTGAACTCATGTGGGAGATCTTGAAGAGGCTACTGGCTCCCAGCTTTGGACCAGTTCAGCCTTGGCCATTATGGCTATTTGGGGAGTGAACCAGCAGATGAAGGACTTTCTCTCTTTGTCTCTCTTCTCATAAATCTGTGTTTCAAATGAAAAAGTAAAAATACTTTAAAAAAAAAGAACTTAGTGTATGTTCAATCAGTTTACCTGTTTATTGGCTCATTCATGTAAATAAATACGAAATGTTTTGTGAGTGTTTACCTGTGTGCTCAGCTCTGTAGCAGGCACAGCTGTAAAACAAAGCTCCTGCCTAGGCACGTTGGGGACAGGATCTGGACAATAAAAAATAAATCTATAACATACTCCATAGTGATGGATGCTGTCAAGGAGGAGCCAGAGAGGCACACAGTAGAAAATGTTGCTTCAAATGGAATGGTTGTTAGGGATTTTTGCCATTTACCCAAGACACCAAATGCCAGCGAGCCACACAGGAAGGAACAGAGCAGAAAGGGACCACTTGCACATGGAAGGGGGTGAAGACAGAAAGAGGGGACAGAGAGAGGAAGAGAGAGGGGATTCATGCCAGAGTGGCAGGAGAGGGACTCCAAGGGAGCCCAGAGAGGGAGAGAGAGGGCCACACGCCTGCAGAAGCGGGAGGTGGGGCAGGGGGAGAGAGAAATGGAAAGAGAAAAATGAAAGAGAACATGGGGGCAGGTATTGGGAGTACAGGGCTGCAGGGACTGGGCTGTCAGGTACAATATTGGGATCATCTTTGGGGCTGATGTCTGAGTCACTCCTCACAATGGTCAGAGAAGGCATCCCTGAACAAGATGACACTGGGACAGACACCCAAGAGTGTGGTGGAGGCAGCCCACCAGAGGACAAGTGGGGGAAGAGTGTTCTGGGCAGAGGAGTAGTGAGGGCAGAGACCCAACATGAAAGCAAGTCTGGAAAGACAGTGAGACTGTGGACAGGCAGCAGAGACCAGGACTGGATTGTGAAGGGACTCTTGGGCCATGGAAAGGATGTCAGCAATTTTTTTAAAAGATTTATTTATTTCAAAGGCTGAGTGACAGAGACAGGGAGAAGATGTTTCTCTCTATATATCTTTCATCTGCTGGTTTGCTCTCCCAAACATTCACATCGGCCAGGGCTGGGCCAGGAAGAAGAAGCCAGGAACACCATCTGGGTCTCCCATACAGGTGGTGGGGACCAGGCGCTTTGGGCTGTTTTCTTTTGTCTTCCCAGGTACGTTAGCAGGGAGCTGTGTCAGAAGCAGAGCAGCTAGGACTATAACTCAGATAGGGTTGCCAGCGTTGCAGGAGCAGTTTAACCTACCGCACCACAACACCAGCTCCAGGGTGTCATCCTTTCACACTTAGTGACAGGGCAGCCTTTGGGACTCTGGGCAGAAAAGTGATCCAACTCGTAGCTCAAGACTCACGCTGCTTCTGCTTTGGGGAGAGAGAACCCTCTGGCAGGGGGATTTTGGAGGTTGCTGGTGGTTTAGAGCAGGGCTGCAGTGGTAAAGGTGGCAAGCTAGAGTGGGATTCTGGATCCCATATGCAAGACAGAGGCTGCAGAATTCGCAGGTGGCTTCTCTTCAGGGCCTGGTTGAGGTGGAAGTGGGAGGGTGAGGAAGTGGAAGAAGGAAGTCCTGAATCACTCTTATGTTTGTGTTTGAACAGCTTCTGGGAAGGACTTGCCATTGACCAAGATGGACATCTGGGGGTGGGGCAGGAGGAGAGCGTGTGGGACCTGTTAGGCTGAGGACACCCTGAAGACACCACAGACTAGGTGTGGAGGAAGCAGTGATGCAGGAGTAGAAGGGGGGAGGGGCTCAGACTGGAAATCAGCATGGAGAGTCTTTGGGGTGTAGATGGTCTTTCACATCATGGGTGACACTGAGCACAGAGAGACAAGAATCTAGGTTTGGGGAGTAAGCCCTGGAACATACAACTTCCCACCTGTTCCTCTGCCTTCCTGGCTCCTCCTCTTCTTTTCATTAGGGAAAACAACTATTGTGTTTAATTCGGTTAGCTCTCACTTGAATAAAGCTTGCTTACAAAACTAATTTGGGGTTTGCTCTTAAGTGATGTGTGTTTTTTTTTGCCACTTCAAAGGCTTTTAAAAAGAAGAAAAATCCCTACCCCTCCCTGGACCCTGGAAGCTGGCTTCATGGCACAGGCACTGAAGCGGCAAGGCCGGCGCATCTGGAGCTCAAGTTCCTTTCGGGATTAGTGAAATTGAGCTTTTGTTAGCGTTCATTTAGTGGTGGAATGTCAACTTGAAAACCTCAAAAATCCTCTGCTTCACGTCTCTCCCTTTACCATCTGACAGAACTCTGTGAAGCCAGAAGGAGAATGTGAGAAAGGTTTGACTCTTTGGTGAGATAAACAGCCTGTTGTGTCATGGCACCAGCAGAGAAATCCTGTGTTTAAAAAAGACCATGGTGTTACTCAGGATGGTTAGGGGAGGCCAAAGTAGGGACCGTCTAGTCCCTGTGAAAACCCAGGAGGCTTCCCCCTTCTTCCTCTCCTTCTCTCCTTCCCTTCCTCTCCTCCTCCCTCTCTCCTCCTCCCATCTCCTTTTCCTCCTGTCCCCTCTCCTCCTGCTGCCTTCCTTATCCCCCCTCCTTCTTCTTCTGTTTAATACATTTGAAAGGCAAAGAAAAAGAGAGAGCCCTCATTTATTCCTCAAATGCCCACAACGGCTGGGTCTAGGCCAGTGCCAAAGCCAGGAGTGAGAAGTATGGACCATTTCTCCCACACCAATGACAACTGCTTGAGCCATCATCACTCGCTCCCAGGGTCTGCATCGGCAAGAAAATGGAGCCAGGAATTGAAACCACTTACTCTGATACCGGCAGAACTTATGCGTGTTAACCTCTAGGCAAAATGCCCCCCCATCCTATGGGTATGCTTCAAGCCCAGTCATGCCATGGTTGTTGCTTGGGGGATTCTGGGAACCAACACAAAGGGGTTTAATTTTCTAGGCAGTGTACTGTGGGCTGAGGTTCCCAGTAGTAGGGCTGCTGGGAGAGGCTGATTCTGCTTTTTTCCCTGGGGACAACTGCAGGACACAAAGTTATGTACTGTTTGAGTGTTGGAATGGGCTGCCACTTAAAGCTCTGAGCTCTCTTTCCCTGGAGGAATTTAACTGGGGGTAGTAGGCGAGGTCATTACAGGTGTTATAGAGCAAAGGCCTTTAGTTGGAAACTCAAGTCATGCCAGACTACCAGTATGTGTGGTTTCTCTGAGTGGAACTTAGACCTGTTAGCACACTCCCAAGGTCTTGAGAACTTAATGATAAGAAATTCGTCTTCTCTGTAAGGTTGGGTCCTCTGTGGTCTTCTCAGACTAAGTGTGATGGTTCTAACTAGCTCTAGTAGCCCCAGTTCCCTGGTAGTGTGGTCTTGGGATAAGAGCCTGGACTTTATAAATGGACTTTAAACTCTGGCTTGGCTATCTTCTTAACCTCTAGGCAAGTTGTTTTGCTTTTGTTAACCTCAACATCTAGGAAGAACAAGATTAATCTCACTGGGTGGTCAGATAGCCTGATACCTATCACCCCAGTTCTTGTTTCATTACAGTAGGAGCTCCTAAGCATGAGACCCCTCCTTCCTTCTGTGACGTCTTTTGCTGCTTGTTGCATCCTCTGAACAGGACCACCTTCTTGGCATGGCCCCAGTTAGGATCATTTGATCAGAAGGAGATACCTGTCCCAAACGAGGACATGACTTATGAGATGTGGAGAAACAGCTGAGCTAAACCATCCAGATTTTCTTGTTGGGTGGTGGAGGGGGGCAGGGTTAAAACTGAGAAGCCAAAGAAAAGATAGGAGAGAAAGCAGGTGAACAGAAAGAAGGAGAGAGATCACATGCTCTGTGGCAGGCAGAGGGGCAGTGTAGCAGCTTCAGTTATTAATGGCCTGGCCCCTGTTACACTTGACCTAGCCAGAGTTGGTTTCTGTTCTTCGAAGCTCCAAGAACCTGCGCTCTTCCCACCCACTCAGGCTATCAGGCCCAGCACCGTGAGTTCACCCAGCTGGTCTAGCTGGAATTCCTTCTAACTCCCCTGACTTCCCTTGTTCCTGTCTGCACTCGGGGCCCAGCTGAAGTTCTTACCTCTCTCCTGAAATACTTTCTGACCACTGCTTTTTCCTGTACTTTTATCTCTTATCTCGCTGTCCAAACCCTGCCTCATGTTCCTATGGGTAGTTCAGGTAGAGGTCTCCACGGGGATACAGCCCGAACCTCATTGCATCCCCTGCTAGTCCTGGTGTGGGCTTGGAACCAAGCAGGGCTCAGCAGGCAAGTGTCCAATGCATCTGCTCAAACTGGCTGCATCTAGGCCTCTCCTGCTGCTCAGCAAGGATGTGGCTCAAGTTGTGGATTACAAGGCTACCCTCTAGCTCATTAATAATCTATTCACCTGCAGAACAAAACTTTGGCATCACCTGCTCTCTTCTTTCTATCCGCTACCTATAGCCTGGGTACAGTCTGTCTCTTATGCGCCTACCTCATTACCGCCTTTACCATTTCTCTGGACAGTGTCACATGTTCAGTGGTTCATGTTTTATCTGAATGTTTTATATTCAATGACATCCTGACACGCCCTCACTGAATCTGTCACTCCAATGTCTCAAGCACACTTTCCCACAGGCTTTCTCATACCAATAAATGATTCTGCTATATACCCAGTGGCCCAACTTAGCCATCAGTGATGTCTTCCTCTCCCTCTTCAGGGCCACTTCTCTATGGGGGTAACTTCAGGGATCCAGGCTAGGGGTCAGAACAGCCATTCCACTAGGCTTGTGCATTGTTCCAACCCTGAAATCTTTTCTTTTTTTTTTTTCTTAAATATGTATTTATTGGTCCCGGCGCGATGGCACAGTGGTTAAGGTCCTCGCTTTGCACACCCGGGATCCCATATGGGCGCCGGTTCTATCCGGGCAGCCCTGCTTCCCTTCCAGCTTCCTGCCTGTGGCCCGGGAAAGCAGTTGAGAATGGCCCAAAGCTTTGGGAACCTGCACCCGCGTGGGAGACCTGGAAGAGGCTCCTGGCTTCGGATCAGCATAGCATCGGCCGTTGTGCTCACTTGGGGAGTGAATCATCGGATGGAAGATCTTCCTCTCTCTCCTCTCTGTATATCCGCCTTTCCAATAAAAATAAATAATAATAAAAATAAATTTTTTTAAAAAAGATGTATTTATTGGGCCCGGCGCGGTGGCGCAAGTGGTTAAGTCCTCGCCTTGCACGCCCGGGATCCCATATGGGCGCCGGTTCTAATCCCGGCAGCCCCGCTTCCCTTCCAGCTCCCTGCCTGTGGCCTGGGAAAGCAGTCGAGGACGGCCCAAAGCTTTGGGAGCCTGCACCCGCGTGGGAGACCCGGAAGAGGCTCCTGGCTTCGGATCGGCATAGCATCGACCCGTTGCGGCTCACTTGGGGAGTGAATCATCGGATGGAAGATCTTCCTCTCTGTATCTCCTCTCTGTATATCCGCCTTTCCAATAAAAAATAATAAAAATAAAATCTTTAAAAAAAAAAAAAAGATGTATTTATTTATATTACAAAGTCAGATATACAGAGAGGAGAGACAGAGAGGAAGATCTTCCGTCCGATGATTCACTCCCCAAGTGACCGCAACGGCCAGTGCTCCGCAGATCCGAAGCCAGGAACTTCCTGCAGGTCTCCCACACTTGGATGCAGGGTCCCTAGGCTTTGGGCGTCCTCCACTGCTTTCCCAGGCCGCAAGCAGGGAGTTTGTGGGATGGGAAGTGGAGCTGCTGGGATTAGAACCGGTGCCCATATGGGATCCCGGCGTGTTTAAGGCGAGGACTTTAGTGGCTAGGCCATGGCGCTGGCCCCCCTGAAATATTTTCCTACCAGCTGACAGCTAGCTGCTGGCCTGTGATCCCTGACTGCTCCCCCATCACCCCAATAGCCCTGCATTTCCATGAGGTTCCAGACCTTTCTATAACTGGACAGGGAATTGATGCCTGGCAGTGCAGGGGCCCTCCAGGCTATCTCCCATGTTAATTGTTTATTTTTATTATTTTTTTAAAGATTTATTCTATTTTTTATTGGAAAGTCAGATATGCAAAGAGGAGGAGAAACAGAAAGGAAGATCTTCTGTCTGATGATTCACTCCCCAAGCGGCCACCATGGCTGGAGCTAAGTCAATCTGAAGCCAGGAGCCAGAACACTCTTTCTGGTCTTGCACGTGGGTGCAGGGTCCCAAGACTTTGGGCCATCCTCTACTGCTTTCCCAGGCCACAAATAGGGAGCTGGACAGGAAGCAGGTTCACCAGGGTTAGAACCGGTGCCCATATGGGATCCTGGCATGTGCAAGAGAAGGACTTTAGCTGCTAGGCTACTATGCTTGGCCCACCGTGCTACTTGTTTTGAAGAAAAGGTAGCTGACACTGCAGAAAATGTTAATACCAAACTCCTCTCAGATAGCTGGTGACCAAATGATGATTCCTGCAGTAAGTCCCTATGTGAGGAAGAATAATTCCATTATTTTTCTTCATACATTAAATGTTGTATTCTATTGTAAAAGAGAGGGCTTCCATCTCTGTTTCTATCAGCATGACTTGTGGATTCTTATTTTTGTCTTTGGATTTTTTTTAAAGATTTATTTATTTTTATTAGAGAGGCAGATTTACAGAAAGATCTTTCATTTATTGGTTTACTCCCCAAGTGGCTGCAATAATCAGAGTTGAGCTGGTCTAGAGTTAGGAGTCAGGAGCTTCTTCTGGGTCCCCCACATGGGTACAGGGTCCTCAACTGCCTTCCCAGGCCACAAGCAGGGAGCTGGACGGGAAGTGGAACAACCAGGACATGAACCGATGCCTACATGAGATCCCAGCGAATGCAAGGCGAGGATTTAGCCACTGAGTCATTGTGCCAGGCCCGGCCATTGGATTACAATTCCTTAGTGTTGTTAATGACTTCAGGTGCCCACACGGGCTCTGACCTGGTCTAGAGGAGCCCTTTGAATGGTCCTGTGATCTTGTCACTTGGATCCATATTTCTTTGCATTTTTCCTTTCCCAGTCCTTGAATCATGCATTTTACAAGGAGTCCTGGTTCTCTTTATTGGAGAATGGTATTTGTAATCTAAAATATGGCTGTGAAGTATGCTAATTGCTACCAGGCCATTGTTACTTCCAGGCTCTCTCAGTGAGTAGAATCAAGAAATACCTGCATGGTTATGCATTGCTATATATATATATACACACACACTGATAAGTATGGCAGCCTTGCTTGGCCTGGCTTGTCCCCTAACCCAGCTTCCATGCTCATTAGAGGGAGCTGGAACTAGTAGAGGAGTTCCCTAAGTTCCCCAAGTTCCTCACCAGGCCTGTTTTCAGTCCTGAATTCCACACATGCTTGTGGGGGCAGTGACCCTGTTTGGCATGGTCTGCCCTCAGTCCAGCCTTTGCTTGTATCTGAGGGTGCTGCAGCCTGGCCCCGTCTGGTCTCTTCCTAGACCCAGCCCAGCTTCTGCAAGTATCAGGTGGGTTCCTGTCAGGTGAGTTCTGTGGTCCTGCCTGTCAATGTCTAGCTCTCCATGTAAACTGGCAGGTGCTGCAGTCCAACAAAGGCAAGCCCACAAGTTCCCTACAGAATCTGTTCCCAGAGCTGGTTCTACCACATTCTGGTGGGCGCTGCAGCCCAGCCTGACGCAGTCCACCCCCTGCTTCAACACTTGTGGGCAGGTACTGTGGCCTAGCCCAGCCAGGCATGCCTCCAGCCTCAGCTTTTGTGAGCAGCAGTGGGTGGTGAGTGATGCTACTTAGCCCAGCCCAGGTCTCCTACTTGGGTAGGTGCCTTGGCCTGATCCAGACATGCCCTCCAGTTTCCCCTCCTCTAAGTCCACTCCATCTCAGCCACCAGCCTACTTGAGAGTTCGGTGGTCCAACCCATAGAAGACCCCAGAAATCAATCCTTCCCTATCAAACAGGTCCGCTGCTGTTCTTATTCCAATAGATCCCCATTCCATTTCTCCAGGCAATCTGCAGCACTCCGCTCCCCACACCCAACCTAGTAGCTGGGGTGGTGTGTCCTGACCCTGAGTTCCCTGTCTTCCCCTCTTATCTTTAAGAAGAGAGAGAGAGAGAGAGAGAGAGAGAGAGAGAGAGAGAGAATAAGCAACTATGCTGCCACATTGGTATAGTTAACACAAATTTGGCATTAATCGGTCCCAGAATGCCTGTCAGCTATTGTCTGCCTTTTTCCCAGCAGTGTAACACTTGCCTAGGTACAAGGCAACCTAGGCAGTTGCCTGCAGCTGGTGACTCATGGGTCTTCTAGAACTAAACCTCCTTCTGCCTGCTTCCTTAGGCATCACTTCTCCATTCTTTTTCTAGCTTCTGGCAATGTGCACGCATGCCCTCTCCTTTTGTAGCTAAAGATTTAGTCTATTTTAAGTCCTTTGCTATCATCTTAACAGCATCATTGAAGGGAGGGAAAGAGACTGAGAGACAGACAGACTGGGAACCTGTGTTCTTGGTTGGCTGTCTTGCACCTGTCACCAGAGTACTCTAGAGTCAGAAAAATCTGGGCTTCTCAGCTCTGAGATGCCTGCGAGTTCTGTGATTTCTCTGTACCCAGAGCAGGGGGATGAGAAGCTGCATGCAGTTGGAAAGCACGAAGCCAGGTTCACACATGTAGTGACTGATATGGTACCTGGCTCAGTCTGTGACGCTGGTCCTTGTTTGAATTTCCTGCAGCTGCATGCAATTCCTGCTGGTCTGGCTGCTTATTTGTTCACTCACTGACCCAGGGCCCTCCCAGGACCCACTGAGTGCTGTGCATGGCACAGGATCCCTTGGTATAAAAGGGACAGGAAGTCAAAACTCCCAGTGGACCATCCCAGCGTGCAGTTTAGAGGCTGGCAGTGTTCTTGGCAAGAAGCTATTCTCCTCCCTTGGCCTCGCTGGGCCCCAGGATGTAGTTCTTGTTTTTGCTTTGTTTTGTTTTGTTTTGCCTAGGACTTTAAAACTCTATCCCTGGGCTATAGTCAGATGCCCTGGTGGAGGGAGCATTCAGAGTCACGTGCCAGTGAGCCGCTGGCCCCTTGCTTTCATGCCAGGGACACACAATTGTCCCTAATGGGACTGAATGATGAGCTGAAGATTTTGGGGAGAGCAAGGCCAAATCCCTGTGTGGCTCCAGAAACCAGGATAAATATAGCCGAGTAATTGCTTATGCTCTTTTAAGGATTAAAAGTCAGCTTTCGGGCAAGCTGTGAAGCTCCATTACCAGGAGAGCCAGGGACACAGTTCCTTTTTTAGACCTGTGGTCAGTGCTCCTCCTCGTGCGTTGCTGGAACCCAAGGTTCCATGATTCTTTTCCCACTGGGGTAACCTGGTCACCCTCATTTAGATGTCACACCATGAGGCTGGGTGTGGGCTTGGGGTCTTCCTTGCATATCCCATCAGTCAGCACTGTATCTAGCTTACTAAAGGTGCTCAAGAAAGCTTTCCAGCAAATGAATGAACTGTAACACTCTATTTTTAGAATAGCCTTTAGGACAAGATCTATAGTCTAGTTAACATGACGTCCCAAAGCCAATTTCCTGTTTTTCGAAATACATTGTATGAAAGCGAGGTAAGATGTCACTGTTGGGGAAAGCTGCGTGAAAGGTTTGTGGGCTACTTGTTCCATGTTTGCAGCTTCCTATGAGTCTGTAATTATTCCAACACAAAGGATTCAAAAACAACCTTTAGCCAAGATCATGCAGGCATTCTGACACTTGGCAGTGCTAGGAAATTTAATTCTGACTCACAGCAATGCTTTTGATTTGTTGTTACTATTTTTAAAAATTTATTTTTACTTATCAGAGCAAGAGCATCAGACAGATATCTTCCATCCGCTGGTTCTTTCCCCAAATGCTCACAATAGCCAGTGTTGGGCCAGACTGTATCAGGCGCCAGGAACCCCTGATACACGGACAGCAGGGACCCAAGTGCTTGAACCATCCCTGCTGCCACCCACTTTAACAGAAAGTGGGAGTTGGAGTTCCGATATAAGATGCAGGTATAGGGAATCATAGGATAAGGCTCTGCCTGTCTCCCTGACGTCTCATATGTGGGCTGGTTTGAGTCCTGGCTGCCCTGCTTTGGATTTTGCTCCCTGTTAATGGCCCAAGAAAGCAGTGGAGGAGGGATCCAAGTGTGTGGCTCCCTGAACTCACATGGGAGCCTTGGAAGCTCCTGGCTCCTAGTTTTGGATCAGCCAGTTTTGGCCATTGTGGCCTTTTGAGGGGAATAAACCAGTGGATAGAAGATCTCTCTGTCTCTCCTTTTCTCTCTATTAATTCCCCCTTTCAAATAAGAATAAATAAATCTTTAAAAAGACACAGGGAGCCTGGCTCATGGCTCAATGGCTGTATCTTCATTTTGCACACACCATCATCCCATATGGGCACCAGTTTATGTCTCAGCTGCTCCACTTCCCATTCAGCTTCCTGTTTGTGACCTGGGAAAGCAGTACAGGATGGCCAAAGCCTTGGAACCCTGCACCCAAGTGTGGGAAGCTCCAGGATTCGGATCTGGCCATGGGAGTGAACCAGCAAATAAAAGATCTTTCTCTCTGTCTCTCCTCTCTGTAAACTCTACCTTTCCAATAAAAATAAATCTTTTTTTCCTGGGCCCATAAAGTATTATTTATTTATTTATTTATTTATTTAATTTTTAAGAATTATTTTTTAAAAACATTTTTTATATCATTTTATTACACAGTTTTGTAGGCTCTGGGATTTCCCCAGCCCCTCCTCAAACCGTCCCCCATTTTGAATTCCTCCATATTGTTACAGTAGTATAGTTCATAACCAGTCATGATTCCTTCATTGCGGGCATGGACCATGCAGAGAGCCCAGCATCTTATTGTCCAGATAAATTCAACAGTTTCATTGGGAGACCATCCTTGGTCTGAAAGTAGAGCTGGCAGAAGACCCAGGTGTAGCAGAAAGTGTTTTAACTGCTGCACTAGATGTCTGTTCCCTATTATTTGAATGTAAACACCTACTTCATTCACACAATTCAAGATGTCAAATGTTTGAATAAGGTAGCAAGTGGATACAGTAGCTAGTCTTCATCCTAGACACTTAGCAACCCCTTCCCCAAGCAGCTGTTGCTCATTTCTTGCATTTGTTTCAATGGGATTTGTGCACTGACACATATTTAGTATGTGCACAAGTATGACTCTCAATGTACTTGTGTGCCTGGTTGTGTATATTAGACACACAATTTCTTTGGCCAGTCGCACAGCAACATCTGTGAGCTCCTGTTTTCCGTCTTCCCATGCTGACTGTATATTCTGGAGGTTTCTCATGGGGACGCCTGAGGCTTCCTGGGGCTTTGTTGTGGTTGCCCCTGTCTACTTTAATGGCCCTCAATTGATGGGCACTGATGCTGCTTCCAGCCCTTCTGCTTTAAAAACAGTCCTGCCTGGATGCCCGTGGTCATCTGCCATTTCCCAAGTGTGGGAGTGTGTTTGTAGAACAAATTCCTAGAAGTGGAGCGAGGTCAAAGGATAGGAACCTTCTAATCTTGATTGTGATAAATTGTCCTCTGTGGTGCTCGTCCCATTTTATACGCCCACCAGTAATGTGTTTCATCAAATGCTTGTGACAGTACAGTCACACGCAAAGGTTATCTGGTCCCCACTACGTGAGTTTGTCCTCTCCCCAGGAGAAAACAGAAAGTAGAGGATGTTTTATTGACAATTTCAGTTTGCTTCGGGATCTCTGAAGACCACCTGGGAACCAACCGTTCAGAAACTCTGATTGAAGGGAAGACCGTACAGTGAAGAAGGCAGAGCTATGGGACCAACACAGCTTTGCTGCTCAGGCCTGTGGGACTGTAAGCCAGTGTTTTAACTTCCTGCCTCCGTTTCCCTTTAAAAAAAGAGATCCAATTGTTATATTTCAGAATACATTTGTGAGTCTTCATATGTGGTTTTACATAAAGCACTTTTTATGTAAAGTTTTTATGTACATATAGTTTATGCATGCATCTGTGCACCCCCCCACACACTCACAGGCACATGTTTCAGGCTGTACTTTAAACTCTGGTTTCCAGTGTCTCTGTAGTAATTACTGCTGGGCTCACCAGATCACCATCAGAACACAAGCCTCTTGTGAGACACCCCTGGAGGAGGGAAGCTTTCATCCAGTGCAGAATTTTGGGTCCCAGAACTTTGGAATCCCAAAGAGAAATCCAGGGAGGTTTGTACTTGGGGATTTTAGCACACATTTAAATCGAACAAACAATGCTGCAGCGTTTGGCAACTTTCTTCTAGTCCCTAGAATAGCAATTCTAGAATTTTCCACTGTGAGGCTTTGCCATTGGGGGCCTGTATCCAGCAGATGCCCAGGTGTGTGTGGGCACCCAAGAGGAAGCAGGGCTGGTCCCCAAGAAGGCCTCCTCTGATTTCATTCATAGGAAAGAAACCAGTGGCGAAGGTGTTAGAGAGCACGCACTGCCATTCTACCAGGGATCTCAGCTCTAACTCCTCCAGTGGAGGGAAAGGACATCCAGAACACACACCTGAGGAAGGTGCTGGGTGGGGGCCCAGAGCACCGGGCTCCATGGAAAATCCCTGCCACAGCTGTACAGGTTGGGGCAGCCATCCCAGGAGGGGCTGAGGTGACAGGCTTGGCAGCTCCAATCCCTCGCACTCTGGGCTATAACTGCTGAATGCCTTCTGGGGTGGCAAGTGATCAACCAAGGCCAGGGCTCCTAGATTTGGCAAATAAAAACACAGGATGCCCAGAACAATTCAAATTCAATTAAAACTTCAGCTCCACTGCACATAATCTTTTAATGTACTTCACATGTTATTTGGGACAGAGCTGCACTAAAATAACTATGTGTTGTTGATTTGACATCTCACTCTAGATCAACAACACATAATCTTTTAGAGTATCTCATATGGCTATTTGGGACAGACTTACACGGAAATGAGGCAGTGTTTATCTGAAATGCCATTCAACTGGGTGTCCTGCAATTTATCGGGCAGTGCCTAGGGGTGACACCCAGGGGCTCTGTGTGTAGCCCCAGAAGGAGCTGGGTCATCCATACAACTTGAACTCAGCTTGGAGCTCCATGAACTTGGCTTTGGTGAGCACTGAACATGAGGTGGACGGAGTGGGATTCTGGACCCCATGCAGACACACAGGAGAGAGACAACTCCTCATTTGTCTCTGGGCAGGGGCAGACATGTCATTCTCGCTGACGCAGCCCTGCTGAGAGGCTAGCGCTGCGCCAAAACTCAAGTGCTGCCTCCTTTAATCTCCCTGACCACCCTGAGCCTTCACTGTTATCAGCAGCACTCCCACTTCCTGGACGAGGAAACTGAGGCTCCACGTCGTGAGAACCACAGGGCTGTGAAGTGTAAGAGCAAGGATCGACAGTTTCTGGAGCTGCTGCCAGGTTTGGGATTAGCTCAATTTCCCAGGCCCTTCTCTCTGGTAATCCTAAGGGTTTAAGGTGGGGTAGCCCCTGCTTCCAAATCCCTGGGACAGGAAGCAGTGCCGGCTTCTCCTGGCCCTGGGCCAGGGTTGTATCCAGACCCACAGGCTTGCTTGCAGACTCGGAACTGGGAGGCAGATCTGCAGAATCCTCTTCATTCCTGCCTGGCCTGGACCGTGTCTGGCTGAATGGGCTGCCCAGGGACCCTACCATCTGCTACAGGGACCCTAGGAGTAAGGTCCCAGGGTGAGGCGCTGCCTTGCTGCAGGCTTAGCCTGCCCTGACTACTCTGAGACTGACTGGTCAGTGTCTTCAGCCCATCAGCTCCTTGCGCCAGGCCAGAGGGGGCTCCCAGAGGAACTGTGCTCTAAGTCCCAGCCCCTCTTGGAGGAGGAGGCGGGCGGCCAAGGCTCTGCAGCCAGAGGCTGCTCAGCTCAGAGCTCCGGAGCCAGATGTAACATTGACCTTAAATGGTAAAAGCTCCCCAGAGTGAAGAGAGGCTGGCCAGAGGAGGAAAGGGGAATAACTCAGTTTTAGGTAAGTCCTCTATATCCTAGAATAACCTGCCTCTTCAGCTGGGAGGGCAGCCACGGAGCCCTTCTCCTCCTTAAAGGTACAGGGTGCTGGGATGGGGGGCATACATCTGTCGGTCGGGTGGCACTTGAACTGAGCATTTTTGTGGTTGCTGACCCAAGGTTTAAATAAGAGGTGAATCTTACCGGCCATAACGGAACTAAACAGGCTGGCCATAACAGGCTGCTGGCTGTGGGGGACGCAGCCACCTCCTGGCAGAGGGGGCATGGAGGGTGCAGGGAATGATATGGCCCTTCTCCCTGCACAGTCCCACTTGTAACTTTCCCTCGATAGCCACAGAGGGGTCCTCCCATTTTGCAAGCTGCCCTGCAGGGCTGTCTCCTCTCTGAACTGACGGGATATCTCTCGCCCTGTCCCAAACACTGCCCTTGCTCACCTGTCCTGTGTTCTAACCCAGCCCCTGTTTTGGGTTGTGTCCCGCTTTATTCTCTCCTAGCACCTGTGCCTGGGGCCCTGCTCCCTCCAAGGGGGTGCCTGAGGTCCAGTCCTGCTCACCTCCAGGGGCTGGGAGTTGACTCTTCTCCTAGAGAGAGTAGTATTCTGGTTGGCTCTGTTCAAAGGAATGATTGGTGAAGCCAGAGGCCAGACCAAGGCCTGGCTGGCGTGCTCCCTGCTGCCCAGTAAACCGTTGTAAACGCTGGGAGAGAGGCTGGGCCATTTGAGTAAACAGCAGTGGTTGGGGTCTGGGACCCCTGGCTGGTGCTCTGGCCTCCTGGGGTAACAGCTGCTGGTTTTTGAGCCTTGTTCAGGCAGCTGATGGTCTGCCGGCTGCTGCGGCGTGAGACAGCAACCCCTGGGGCCAAGCTCAGCTGGGGAGTTTGCAGGGACAAGGAGGAAGCCTTTCTGGGACTGGCAGGCTGGGCAGCTGCTCTTGTTTGTGTTGCCCCCACAGGAACTGATGGAATGCAGGTGAAGCAGGGATGGAGGGCATTGCCCTCCTACCTGCAATACTGTCAGGGAGGAGGAAGCTCAACTTCAGTGACTAAAGTCATACTCCATGCCTTCCACCCCCAGAAGGGCCAGAGCTGGGACTTGAACCCTTGAATCTGGGGCCATGTGACTCTGATTCCATGCTCCTGCTTTTATTGCATCTGTGTGAGGGCACACTCCTGCCTCTGTGAGAGCCTTAGTCTGAGAGACCAGTCCTTACAGTTGTCCCAGGTGTGTGTGTGTGTGTGTGTGTGTGTGTGTGTGTGTGTGTATGCGTGCACGTGTGTGTGTATGTTTAAGTGTTGGGGTGGCTCTTTGCATTCACCACCATTAGGCTTTCCTCTGTGCTTGGGCTGTGGGCATTGTGACAGCACCTATAGGATCATCTAGGAGGGAGAACTATGTGCTAATGGCTATGCAATGCGACTCTCTCTCTAACCATGTTTTCTGGGAAACCAGTAGTGAACATCTAGTTATTGTGTAAGTGAATGTGTAGCTATTCTTGTGCCTTTCCTAACCAGGAACACTCCAGAAGCTCCCCCTCCTCTGCAAGCAGGGGATGCTGTGGGCAGCCTCCCCTTGCAGCACAGAGAGGGCACACAGCTGGCAGCTGACCCCAGGCAGCCAGTCTCTGCAGCCTGGACTTGACCATCGTGCCCCACGTCCCTCTGCTGCGTCCCATGGCTGAGAGGATGGGGGTGCTTGCTGATGAGACCATGAACCCTTTTCTGCAGTGTGTAAGGGCTTTCTGTCCCTGAACAGCACAGCTGAGGCCCCTGGGGTTAAAGGATGCTAAGTGTCCTCTTCAAACTCACACAGCCACCAAATGACAGAGCAGAGGCTGTAGCTAATGTCTTGGGCTAGGATGACGGGGGTCACGCTATACTTTCTATGGAAAACTGAATTCCCAGAGAAGTTGGGAGCTCCTCCTTTTGGGGTGCCAGGTTCCCTGAGTCTTGGTTGGGAAGCTAGATTCCTATGGAATGAGCCACACAGAACAGGTTTTGAGCCTGACTATTGGCCTTACTCTTCCTCCGAGCTTTCCCAGCCAAGGTGGAGCAGAGGCTGCAGCTGGTGAAAACAGTTGTGACTCAATCCCCACAGTGTGCCCAGTCCCCAGAATGCAACTAGGAGCTCACTCGTTTCCTCAGAATCAATTGTGTGGATTTTTTGTTTTTCATGAGTAAATGGATACAATGCTTAGAAAATATGTAAATATGTTCTGGTTCACTGGGACTGTGAGTTTATTATATACCAGTTCCTGGTAGTGATATTTATCCAGTTTGTATTAACAGTGTGCAGAGAGGGGCTCAAGTTACTCAACACTTCTTGCCCCACCATCCCTCCTGGGTAGCCCTAGACAGCCACCCTCCCACCCCGCCATCCCTGGAGCCTATCGTCTGTATGGCTAGGCAGTGGGCATACTGTTGGCTGAAGGGCAAGAGCTAAGGCCTGGGTTTGGAACCCTCGGCTCCTGCCCCTGCTCTAACCCCTGCCCCTGCCCCCTGGGGAGGCAGATGGAAAATATAAAAACAAAGAGAGGAAGAAATGAACATGAACTGAGCTTCTGCCTCAGGATCTCAGCCAACGTGACTTTGTTTCGGTGCTCATGTTAGAAATAAATGCCTATGGCCCTGAGAGAGGACCCAGCTGGCAAGGTGGTCAGCAGGAATTCTGCTGAGGCTGCCTCCCAAAGGACCACTTCCTGTGTCAGATGTCACCTTGTCCCTCGTCAGTAGCTCAGGTCCTCTGGAGCAGGTCATTGGGTGTCCCAGCTCCAAATCAGAGGCGGATCGAGAGAAGAAGGGGCAGGGAAAGCCGTGTTTGTCCTGAAGACCTTGAGGCCAGATCTGGGTGCAGGCCGCAGCCCAGGATGCTCTCAACAGATGGACCTGCAGACTCAGAGCCTCAGCTGAGACAGTACACACCCTTGACCTTGGACAAGCTCTAACTTCTCATGGGAGCCTTCTCCAGGGAAGACTGAACACAGATGACCATGCAAAACCTTTCCCAGTCAGGCACAGATGTTAAAAAAAGAGAGAAAGGAAGGAAGGAATAAAGGAAAGAAGGAGAAAAAGAAAGGAAGATACAAAAAAAGAAAGAGAGAAAGAAAGAAAAAGAGAGAAAGAAAGAAAGAAAGAAAGAAAGAAAGAAAGAAAGAAAGAAAGAAAGAAAGAAAGAAAGAGAGAGAAAGAAAAAGTTTGCTAAGGTCCAGTGTAACTACTTCTGCTTGTTTTCTTCTAGCTATTTTTTCACTGTGTATAGTTTTTTATCCAGGTCAGTTTTTTTCCCCCGGGGCCTAAAAGTAGTGTATGTTCCTTGCTAAACTTTCTTGCAGAATATAGGCAAGAGTATACATAAGGAATTCAGAAGTAAACATAACAAAGTAGACGAAAGTCCCATCAGGATCCTGTGACTCAGAGATAAATATTGCTAATGTCGGGCATGTTTCTTTCTTTAGACTTCTCTACAGACTACAGTCTGAGTGGAAATGGGTTGCTTGGCTTGCTTAGGTTGACAGTATTCTACCTAGGTATCTTCTCTACCAGTCAAGGCTTTTTACAACTCGGTCTCCCCGTGACTCTGTAACCATGTCCCATACTTTCAGCTGTGCAGTAGTTTAATCATCGGTGTATCGGGTGGTCATGTGCAGATGTGACTTTCGTTTGGGGACTGTCTCAGTGGCTCACGCAACACGGTGGCTTTTTGTCTGTGGCTTGTGGAGGCTCGGCTCTCAGAGGGGGCACTGGGCAGTGTGGTGACATTGGTCGGCTCGTTTATAAGCAGGATATTGATCTAACCTGCACTCACGACTTCCCATGGTCAGAACAGTGTTTTGGTTGCAGCTCTTTTAAAACCTGCAGGACCAGGAAGAAGCTTGTTGATGAGGGAGACCAGCTGCCCAGGTCTGTCCAGGAATGAGTTAGCTAGCAGAGGATGTCCCATTGCTAAACTGCAACAGTCCCAGGCACACCTCACAGTTGGTCACCTCATTCCAGCCTGGCCTTCCTTCAACATGTTTCTCACACTTTCTTGTCTCCCTCCTGTTTATGATTTAAAAAAAATTAATCTTA
Organism: Ochotona curzoniae; assembly: GCF_017591425.1. Taxonomy (NCBI): domain Eukaryota; kingdom Metazoa; phylum Chordata; class Mammalia; order Lagomorpha; family Ochotonidae; genus Ochotona; species Ochotona curzoniae. The sequence continues at coordinate 5,882,655 of NW_024466454.1, forward strand.
AAAACTTGCATTTGAGAGGCAGGGAAGAAGTGAAAGTGGAGAGAGAGGAAGGAAAAGAGAAAGAAAAAGAGAACACACTCCTGCCTGCTGGCTCACTCTCTAAAGGCCCACAATGCCGGGACTGGCTTATGGAGACACTGAGAGCTGAAACGCCACCCAGGTCTCCTGTGTGAATGGCCTGAACCCAATGATCTGAACCATCGCCTGCTGTCCCCCAGGGTGCCCATTCACAGGATGCTGGAGTCCAGGGCTGGAGCTGGAAGTTGAACTGAGGAGTTCCCAAGTGGGATATGGATGTCTTTGTTGCTAGGCTAAATGCCTGCACTGTTTCCCTTCTTGACAAAATGACAGCAGGCCTCAGCGAGGGAGCCTTTGGTATGCAATAGCCAGAATTTAATAACTGTTTTCATTTCATTTATTTTTACCATAAATCTCTATTTGTGGTCAGTGGTGCTGATTTTTCCATTTTAGGCAGGGATATAAAATTTCCCTTTTAGATAAATATAGTGACAATGGTAGCTAACAGTCACCGAGCGCTTACTGCGTGCCCCGTGATGGTCTAACGCTTTCCCTGCAGTAGCCCTTTCCTGATGGTAAGGAGGGGGGCATAGAGAGTAGGAACTGGTACAGCAATCCAAAGCTGGTACGTGGCAGAGCCAGGTTTTCAGTCTTGACTTTCTGGCCCTTGCTAGTCAAATTGAACACAAAGTAAGTCAGTGTAGAATGCAGCTCTGTAAGAGTAGTGAGCAAGTGACCAAATTTAGAAAGTACTGGCTTGGTGACAACCAGGGCATCCGGGAGCACAGGGTGTGGGGGAAGCTGAGCCCCCCTCAGCAAAACCAGAGGCTGGTGAGGACCCTGGGGACAGGTGGGAGAAGCTTGAGAGCTGTAGACATGGCCTGCTCATTTCCCAGGGGCCAGGATGCCTAGAGAGCATTGCTGACACATGAGCAGGGACAACATTTCCAGAGAGCCCAGGTTTCCTGGTCTAGCAGAAGGAGGAGAAAGCCCTGTGACAACCTTGACTTTGTTCCTGCAGGTACAATCAAGAGAGCACTGGAGCCTGAGTTTGGGACTGGGCCTGGTATTAACCAGTGCTTCCCTTCTTATTCTAGCATGTAGCCAGTCTGCAGCTATTATCTGCAGCTCATCTCTCTGAACCCATTTCCTTTCCTATAATGGTGATAGGACCCACTTCAGAGATATAAGTCTCAGATCCCAGGGCCGGATCTTAGAACCTACTAGACATTGTTCATGGTTGTTGTTGGCACCTGCCTCTGTGCCCTCCTGAGTTCTCCTGGAGAATGGTACTGGGTCTGAGGCTCTGACTGTCTGTATCCTGGATCCTGTTTTATCTCCATCAACAACCCAAGGAGAAGGATGAACTTCTTCTCTAGTGAATTGGCCAATGGCTATTAAGCAGGCCCAATAAACACCACCTCTTTCCTGCACTTAAGTGCTGATGCTTGCTGAGATTCAGAGACTAACACTATCCTTTTGGCTGCAGCGCTGGTGTTGGAGAATGTTTTCTACCAACAGACACGTAGGTTTTCTAGCATCGTATTTAGCAGGTGTATTCCCCATCTGGCTATAGTGCCCTCCACTGGAGGTGGTGGTACTCTTTTAAGTCTCAGAGAAAAGAGTAACAGAGCCGAATGTGTGCCCTCAGTGGCTGCTCTTTCCCCAGAGAAAGGGCAAAGGGAAGGGCTATGTTACTCTTGGGAACACTGCACAGAACCCAACAGCAGACAGCCATTGCCCTGGCATGGAGCTGTCTTGAGTAGCATAGTGATGGGTTGATCTAAGCCTTTCTACAGACCTGGTCTCCTAGGTTGAGCACATAAGCTCTCTCCATGGTGGTTATTCAGGGATAGTCCCTTAGCCTGTCTGTAGGTAGTGCATGAAAAATTGATGAAGTTCCACCTGTGATGGTCGAGGTTCTCCAGTTAGCGAGTCTCAGATGCCTGGGCTACCTTAGAGAGAGCTAGGACCTGCTGGGTGGTGTTACAGCCAAAGGAGGAGGGAGACAGGAGGACTCCGAGAGAGCAGGAACCCAGCAGCAGGAGCACACCAGGCTTTTCTCTGAAGTTTGGTAGACAGGACACTGTGTTGGTTCCTTCTTTTCTTATGTGCCTCACTTTATTTAGATGTCTTTTAAAAATTATTTTATTTTTATTTTAAAGGCAGATTTATAGAGAGAGGAGGAGGAGAGAGAGAGAGAATCTTCCATCTGTGGTTCACTCCCCCAAATGGCCACAAAGGCTGGAGCTGAGCCGATCTAAAGCCAGGAGCCAGGAGCTTCTTCCAGGGATCTGACGTGGATGCAGGGTCCCAAGGCTTTAGGCCATCCTCTGCTCCTTTCCCAGGTACATTAGCAGGGAGCTGGATCAAAAGTAGAGCAGCCGAAACATGAGCCAGTGCCCAAATGGGACGAGGGTACTGCAGTCAGAAGCTTAGCCCACCAAGCCTTGGTACCCAAGTGTATTTCTTTACTTCAAAATATATCCATAAGCTATTAATGTGTTGAATAAAGCATGCCAATATAAGAAATATTCAAAATATGAAGAACATGTGGCGATATTTTGAAAACCCTGCTTTATCTTTTTAAACAGTGCCAACCTCTTTCTTGCTTTCCCTAAAACAGTATCTTTTAGAATCAGAAACATGATTTGATTATGCCTTCTTGATTTTGAAGATCGTGGTTTGGCACTTTAGACACTGGTTGGCTTGGATGAGAGTCACAGCTGAAAGAGATCACTTATCTGTCAGGCGCCCAGTGAGGAATCTGATCCAAGGCAGACACACCATTTACAAAGTAGCAGCTGCTGATGATGAGGGATGGTTTGCCTGGATCCCAGAAGCAGTAACAGCAGGATGCTGTTATCAGCCCTAGCTTGGTGGAGCAAGAGAAGCAAGCCTGATGGTGAGCTGGGGAAGGGGGCCCTCCAAAGGAGTGGCAGTTACAGGGCAGGAGGGATGGTGGTTCCTGCAGGGATGCTGTGCAGAGTCAGGTGGGGGAGGGGAGGAAACGCCCCCACCTCTCTCTCCTCCAGCCGCGTGCCTACCATTGGTCAAACTCAGCCAGCAAGCAAAGAAGGCTGGGGCTGGAGCAGAGGATGGTGCAGGGATGGGGCAGGAGCAAAGGACAGCTCAGGGATGAGGCAGCAAGAGGGGGAGGGAAGGCAGAGTGGATTCAGTTGAGATACCTCACATAGAAGAGGGCCCAGCATGGGCCAATGCTGTGGTGTTGAAGACTAAGCCTCCACCTGTGGTACTGGCATCTGTATGGTTGCTGGTTTTAGTCTCAGCTGCTCCACCTCTGATCCAGCTCCCTGCTTATGCCCTGAGAAATCAGCAGAGGATGGCTTAAAGTCTTGGTACTCTACCTGTGTGGGAGATCCAGAAGAAGTTCCTAGCTCCTGGATTCAGATTGGCACAGCTCTGGCTGTTGTGGTCATTTAGGGAGTGGGCCTGTGGATGGAAGATCTCTGTGTCTGTTCTTCTCTATCTGGATCTGCCTTTCAAATAAAAATAAATAAATTTTGGGCCCAGCGTGATGGCTCATTTGGATAGATCTTTACCTTACACGTGGCAGGATCCAATTTGAACATCAGTTCGTGTCTTGGCTGCTGCACTTCCCATCTAGCTCCTGCTTGTAGCCTGGGAAAGCAATAAGGATGGCCCAAAGCCTTGGGACCCTGAACCCATGGGGGAGATCCAGAAGAAGCTCCTGGTTCCTGGTTCAGATTGGCTTAGTTCCGGCTGTTGCAGCTACTTTGAGAGTGAACCAATCTGTCTCTCCTTTGTTCTGTAAATCTGATCTGCCTTTCCAATAAAAATAATTATATATTTTAAATGTTTAAAAAAAGTAGAAAGATATCATTTCTTTTTCCCATCGAAATACTAATGGGCCTGACCCTGTTTAGCTTCCAAGATCAGATGAGATCGGGCGCATTTAGGGTCGATATGGCCATAGACTATCCTTTCTTTCTGAATGTGGTATAAAAATTTTAATTTTATCCATCCAGTTTACAGATTTTGTTTGTAAATTATTTGGCATTTTATTAACAATAGTACCTTAACTTCCCCATTAAAAATTTCTAAAATTCATTTCTGTTTATTTTTTATTTGGAAAGGAGAGAGACAAACAGACCAAGACAGATATATTCTATTCACTGTTGACTCCTCAAATGCCCACAGAAGCCAGCTTGGGATTAGGCCAAAGCCAGGAGCCAGGAACTCCATCCAAGTCTCCTATGTGGGCGACAGGGACCCGGGTCCTTCAGTCATCACCTATGGCCTCCCAGGGCGTGCATTAGCAGAAAGCAGGAATCCAAAGCAGAGCCAGAATTCAGACCCAGGCGCCAGTCCAAGCAGGGCCTAACCACTGAGCCAAATCACTCCTCTGGCTGGCATTTTTAAAATAAGAGTCTTTATTTTATTTGTATTTTTAAAAAGATTTATGTTATTCATTTGAAATGCAAAGTTACAGGGACAGAGAAAAAATAAGAGAGATATTGCATCTATGTATTCACTCTCTAGAGAGTCACAACAGCCAGGGTTGGCCCAGGAGCTTCTTCCAGGTCTTCCACATCGGTGCAAGGGCCCAACCATTTGAACATCTTTTGTTGCTTTCCCACACTTATTATCAGGGAGTTGGATGTCAAGTGGAGCAGCCTGGAACTCAAGCCAGTGCCCATATGGGATACCAGTGTCGCCCTTACTAGCTATGTTACACCACCAGTACATATAGGACCCTTTAAAATCCTGTGTCCCTTTATGATAATTGGTTTGATTAAATCTGTGCAAATAAATTTCACCAGTCCACTCACTTGGAAATGTAACTATTGTGCCACCCTTAACTGAAGGCAAATGACACATGGATTCTATGCTGACCCCTTAGTATTGGGAATTCACCCTGTTCTCTTGGGACACCTCAAAACTGGACACAACAGAGTCCAATTTCATCGCACAGACTGAATAAGTGTCAAGCTGTTTGCTGGAGTATCCCCCATCAGCTTCTGGTCTCTCCATGATTTTGGAAGGCAGCTCTAGCTTGGGATCAATGAGCTGTGGTCCATGGTCAGGGTCATGAGGTATGGATGTGGTTATTGACAGCTATTCCTTGTATATTGCGGTTCCTCCTCAAGATGGGGGAAATTCCTAAAAGCAAAAATGGCTCCAAAGGATGTTGTTATCTCTTAGTTACCTCTCTCACTTCCCTCCTGGAGAGCTCACACATGGAGAACGCCTTGTGTTGCTTCCCTGGGTAGCTAGTCACGGCCGCTGGGCATGGGATTCTCATCTGCTCGTGTACCAGAGAGCAGCCTTATTTCTCTGCTGTCGTCCCAGGCTGGCTGGCCACCATATCCAACAGGTCTGGATCCTGTGCGGAGACTGGGTGCAGGTTGTCGTCTCTGACCTTAGAGATAAGGTTAAGACTTAGGTCAAGATCAAGGGAGAAGCCAAGATTATTTTCATGCAAAGTGAAAGTACATGCTCAGAAAGGAATAGAGTCAAGCTTAAGAGAGAGCTGCACTCCTCCGGGTTTGGGTCTTTTGCTTTATAGGAACTGGAAGCTCAGGGGCTGCCACCTGGGGCAGTGCTCGATGGGCTTGAGTACCACCCATCTGCTTGATCTTTTCTTCTTTTTTTTAAAATCTCAAAAGTGCATGGTTGTCAGGTGCATGAAGAAGCAGGTGTGTCAGCCCTGGTAATCTTTGTTATAATGAGCTAAAGGTCATGGCAGGGACACAGCCAGCAGCCACACTGGTTATTTTTAGCTGGTGCTGGCTGTGTGGAGTGAAGCCTCGGAGGTGGTGCCTTTCTGTTTCACAGTGCTCGGGCACTCCAGACTTGTCCTCAGCGAGAGGATGACCATCTCATTCCCATTTGCCAGCTAATTCCTTGCCAATATCAGGGAGTTCATAGGCTTTCTCCTAGGCTTGGGGGATTATTGTTTCCCTAGCCAGTGGAGCCCAGCACAAGAAATGTGTGTGGTTGGTGGTGGACCATAAAGATGTGCTGGTTAGACTCGGAGCTCTTGGCAAGTTGTCTCTGCATCATGACTCATTATAAAGCACAGAAGTTGCTTAGGCAGGTGAGCAAGGCAAGCCTGAGTTTTCAGTCCCGAAGGGGAAGGTTCAACCTGCAGTGCTCTACGTGACAACAGTAACAGGGGTACCAACGAGCTTAGTGCTACTACAACAGCAGGTGTCTATCAAGGGCCAGCCAAGTATTGCTCGTGTGTTTGCTAACCAGAGTTGATTAGCAAGAATATTATTTCCATTATGTTGGTGGTAAAGGTGAGGCCTTGTGAGGTTATGCTGCTCACCTGGTATTGCAGAGCCTCTTTTTCTCAAGGTCATGTTGCCCTTGGTGCTGTATAGCCCATCAAAGGGTCAAGACTCACACTTGGGGTTTGTTAGGCCTGGCCAGAATAGATGCTGGGCCAGTAAGATTTCAGAAAAGGTTAGAGCCCTGTGGTATCAAGGCAAGTGGGCATCCCCATAAAGCTGCAAGTTCCCAGCAGGTTCTTGGTAGGTGTTAAGCAAATGAACTGATGAACCGTCCTATTTGTGAGGACAGTGGAAGTCCACTCCCGATGCTACTTCCCATGCTGGCATAAAGAGAACAGGTAAGCAGTGCTCTCAATTCGGATTCAGCCTTGGATTCATGTTGGTGCCTTTGAGCTAACCCGTTCTTTGCAAGGTCTCCCTTCCCTTCTCTGCGCACTGTTCAAGGCCCAGCGAGTCACCCCCTTAGTCACATGACCGACACCATGGCAGAGGAATGGTCGGGCCAGCCACTGTGCCTGTGACAATGACAAGGGCAGGTGCAGTGTAAAGGTTGGCTGTTCTTGTTCATTTTTTTTCTGGAAGCTTGAGCAGTGCCTTCAAGGGCAGTTTGACCTGGCATCCGCCGCCCCATGGCTGGAAGGCTGTATGTTTAAGGAAACAGTCAAGGGCACAGAGAATGCCTATTCATTCTCTTTCTTGTTAACAAGGCACTTGGCTCGTTCTGTAGGCATTTACTGCTTGGATCAGGAATGATGGTCTTGTTTTTGTGGCCAGCAAGGCAGCTGCTAGAGCCAGGCTGCTTGCCTTGCACTGGGGGGCTAGCTCCTTGCAGCCCTTAGTGCTGGGAGCTCATTCATGTCCTACCAGAGGGCAAGGTGGGCTGTGGGGATGCTGAAATTCAGTTCCTCAGTGAGCAGAACTGCCAAGGCACCAGGATTTAAAATTATATTTGACGACTGTGCAAGTGGAAAGATAAATAGATTGATATTATCTTTGAAAATATTTTCTTTAACCTAAGTTTGTTGTTGTTTTTCCTTCTGACTAAAGACATTAATGAACTTTCCTGAGTTCTACTCTCGGATCCTACAGTAGCTTCTGCATGATCAGCCCAGTTCCTCTCCCGTTACCCTTTAGAACACGCTGTGGGAGCTGTTCAGTCCCACTGGGTCCCACTGCGTCCCACTCTACTCCTGTGACGGTATGTGGTGTGTAGCCTGAGAAACCTGCCTGCCACGTGCACCTAGCCACACTGAATGCTGACTCACAGGAATATGCTCCTAGGCCCAAATTACAGCAAGCTGCTTCCTGACCGAAAAAGAGAAACCCCATGAGGAAGCTGTAACCAATATTAAGTGGTTACATGAAGAAAAGTTCATAGAAAGTGAGAATTATGAAAAGACAACTCATGGGTTAATTTCATTTGCATCAACTTAAGCTTACCTTTTAATTCATGTTTCCTTGAACCTTCCCAAGTTCTCTGTATGAGGGTCCCCAAAGTCTTGCATGGCACTGTCAAAGGCCCCCCGTTCCTTACCCACTGCTTCCCTGCTTTCCCCGGCCTCAGAGTAGAAGGGAGACCTACAGGCACAGACAACAGGACATCCATGACTCTGTAGCCATACCAACAGAGGCAAAGAGGGATACAGGAGCCGTTGGCTCCCTGGGCCTCAACACGTGGGACAGCCACGGGTACCTGCCGCAGCTGGTTGCGTGGCTCTCCTCTAACTGCAGGTTGCATGGCTCTCCTCTAACTGAGAGATGGACGGGAGTCCATGAATGTTCAGGGAGCACTGACCCTGCCACAGGTGGAGGCAGATCCTGAAGCCACCAGGAAGGTGGGCAGTTAAGAAAGTGTCATGGGGCCAGCCAGAGATTGCTGACATTTGCGAAGAAGCCTTTGAGAAGCAAGAAGAATTCACACAGGGAAATGCACTTACTACAGGTCTTAATCCTCCAATGTGGGCTGTCGGGGAGAGAAAAGCTTTGGCAGATGCGGTTGTCCAGGAAGGCTATCTAGCATCTGTTACCCACCACTTGCTGGACATGCATTCATTCCATCTAGAGCTTTCTATTAGAAGACTTTTTGCTCCAGGATAGAGACAGGCATCCTGGCTTGCTTTGGATTGAAGTCAACAAAGTGTATGTCCCAGGCCGCTGGTGCTTCAAGTTCACCAGCAGCCTCCTGTCTGCAGCAGATCCTGTTGAATCTCCCATTTCATTGTTCACACACCCTTGTCCCATTTCCCCAGAGGGAGGACACATCCTACCTGTTGTTGACCCCGCCTTTCTCTGCCCCCTTGTGGTCCGGTCCACCTGCTTGCTCAATGCTCTCAGCCATGGAAGGTACAGGAATAGGTAGGGTGGGCTGTGTTTGCTCTCTTTTAAAGGGTAGGACACTCAGGATCGGGCTGGTCAATGAGTCAGCTGGATGCAGAGTCCAGGTTTTCTGACTTCCAGATGCCTGTGAGGAGAGAGGAAGGAGGTGGAAGGGGAGGAGGGTCTTCCCAACCACCCAGAATAAGAAAGGGCACTCCATGGGAGCTGTGGCCACCTTTTGACTGGCTCCTGGCCCACCACCTTCTTGGCTTCAAGGTTTTGTGAAGTTCACAGCTTGCTGGGAGCATCAGGGAAAGTGCTCTAGATGTGATGTGGGAACGCCACTTCTTCCAGGCTCTTGGAGGATTGAAACTATCAGTCCACATTAAGTTAGCACTTACTAGGCATCAAACACAGTTCCAAGAAACTTGGGTGTGCTGTGCAATCTATGTTCCTGTCTCTGTCCACATGTTACAAGCGGGGAAGCTCAGGCATAGAAAGATGAAGCAAACTGCCCATGGTCATACAGGGCTGGGCTGGGCAGGGTGGCTGTGGAGGCCTTGACCTTCTGAGACACTCTGTCACCTGAAACGTTTCAGGACATCTCAGACCATTTTTAAAAAAGATTTATTTATTTATGTTGGAAAGGCAGAATTTACAGAGAGGAGAGACAAAGATCTTCCATCCATTGGTTCACTCTCCAAGTGGCCACAATGGCCAGAGCTGAGCTGATCTGGCGCCTGGAGCCAGGAGGCAGGAGCTTTTTTCCAGGTCTCCCACGTGAGTGTAGGGTCTCAAGGCTTTGGTCTATCCTCTACTGCTTTCCCAGGCCACAAGCAGGGATCAGGATGGGAAGTGAAGTAGATGGGACACGAACTTGCACCTATATGGGATCTGGGTGCTTGCAAAGGGACGATTAGCCAACTGAACCATTGCACTGGACACCAGATCATTGTTTTCAAGAGGACATTTAGGGCTACACCTTGGGAAAACATCGTCTCTTTTTTTTCCTTCTGTAAGATTTATACCACGGGCTCTGTCCATCCCCAGGAGTAGTGCCACATGAAACCTCTCTTGTTAGAGGCCCTGAAAAAAATCCTCTATAACAAGGGCTCCCTGGGCTATGCTTTGCGAACAGCTGGCTGGGGGGCATGGTTGACTGAGAGCAGGGCAGGTGATTCTCATTGCCTCTACAGGGTCCTTGCCACTTGCAGAACTGCCATGAAAGGCTCTAAGCAGACCAGGTCTATGGAGAAGTCAGAGCACTGTGGTGAGCGTGAGTTTCCTTGCCTGTGAAACAACCTTGTCCTCATAGGAAAGCTGGGGGTGGGAGTAGATAAACCTAAGGCACCAGGCATGCGGGTGCCTTCGATGACTCCAGAGTATTGTCACTATTCTCTCATCTATGGTGCTTGTCTGGCTCTGCATTGCTTCCTGATCCCACCCAGACCTAGGGTAGTAGGATGGAAATGTCTCACAAGCCCACCTTGTCAGGCCAGAGGGGGGTCACTGTGTCTACTCTGGAGAGCTCAGCAGACGTCTGCATCTGAGAGGTGTTTTCCCACTGAGATGTGGAAGATGATACTCATTGGGGGAAGCTGGGTCAGATGGAAGAGGGAGGAAACTCAGCAAGCCGAGGTTGGGCTCATGAGACACACTCAATTCAACATTAAAGGGAGCATGAACCCAGAATTCCACAGGGGATGGAAGAGCCAGAAAAGGGAAACGCTGCTGTCCTCAGGCTGAGCAGGATCTGCCCCAGGAATAATGTGTGATTACAAACGCTTATAAGTGATTATCATCATCTTAGTGTTGATTACAAATACCAGTGCCAATTGGCAGAGTGTGCACAGAGGTCTGGGCTGGCACTGATCAGTCACCCAGCAAGGGACTTTTCTAAACAATGGTGGATATGAGAATAAATCATAGGAGGCAGTTATGTTTCAATAACCTTGGACAGAGGGGCCCATGGAGAGGGGGCATGGGGTTGGGCTCAGTGTTGGCAGGACCCTTAATGGCTACAGGATCTTGCCAAGTTACTTTAACTCGTGGAGCCTCAACCTCCTCATTTGAGAAGCAGATATTCTAGAATATTTTTTGCAGGGTTGCTTTGAGGAGCAAACTTAGCCAAGGACAAGTTCAAGCTGAGATCATGGGTTACTCTGAGCAGCAGGAGGTTAGGGGCGCTCTGTAAGCACAGCCAGTCAAGAGGAGATGGTGAGGATAGAATGAACTTGCTCCTGCTGAAGGGCCTTGGATTCCCCCGAGGTGAAGGCAATAGGTTGATGAAGTGGAAAGAGACTTGCTGGCAAATCAAGAATTTTTTATTTAACCCAGGCATCCAGTCCTACACCCATGCCCTGAAGATCTGAAAATAGGTATCTGAATAAGAGCTTGTATAATAATATTTACAGCAGCACCATGTTCAGAAACCAGGAGGACAGAAATCAAATGTGGATCAAAGGGAAAAGCTGAAAGATCTCAGAAATGGAATCTTCCTAAGCCACGAGAAGGAGTGAAGTGCAGATCTCATTTGGGAGAAGTTCGGGTACACTGCACAAGTGCAGGAAGCCACACATCATGTGATTCCGCTTATGTAACACCTGCAGAACCAGCAGCTGTACAGCCAGAGAAAGCAGCCTGGTGGTAGACAGGTGTTGGGGAAGGGAGTGCCTGCCGAGTGGGTACAGAGTATCCACTCCGGGTGATGGAATTTTTTTTTTTTATTGTTGCTTACATTGTATTATGTAGTACAGTTTTATAGGCGCTGGGGATTCCCCCCACCCCTCCCATACCCCTCCCCCCATGGAGGGTGATGGAATTTTATGGAACTAGGTAGTCGTGAGAGGTACACCCCCTTGTTAATATACTGAATGCCACCTAAGAAACAAAGTTTCCTGGTGAAGAGAACATATGGGGGAGGGGGCTGGGGACTTAGGATTTTGAGCTGGAAGCTAAGGTCTGTGCCTGCAAATTTAGCAGGGATTTGCAGAAGGTAGAACCAGTACAAGGGCCCCAAAAAGAGGCAAAGGTGAGGATGGCGATGCTCCATGCCCTTGCAAGGAGAGCAAATCATGCCGTTAAGACACAGAAATCAACTATATAAAAATCATCAAAAATAAAATTAAAAAAAAACCAGAGAGGGAAGCTGCTGCAAGGAGAATGAGAGCAGACTGTGGAGGGTTCTGATGGTACCCTAGGACCTCGTCTTTAGGCAGTGGGGAGCCTGGGACTCTGCCGAGCCAGGGTGGTGGACAACAGGTGGAAGGACAAGAGGTGTGGTGCGGGATGGGGAGATGAGTTGAGATCTTGTCTGTGCAGGGACGTGGGATAGGCCCTGGGAGGGAAGGCTAGCTCCACTGAACCTTGTGTACCTGGGTGCTTGCTCATGACTTGAGCTACGTTAGTCAGGGGGCAGCCATGTTTGGACCCATGGGCTCAGCCCTTGTAGGGGCTTCTCCATGTAGCGGCACTGAGCTCCTTACAGGTCCTGTCATTTCAGCAAGCCCTAGCAGCAAGACCTCCCCCAACAAAACACATCACAAGTTGTCGGCCTGGCCTGAGGCACCTGCCCATTCAACTAGTCAACAGAGCCCAGGTGTGAGGGACATCACCAGGGTATAGGCCTGTGTTATGGGCTCACTCCTCCACCCCCAACATAAGAGACAAAGACGTTATGGTGGCAAAAGAAGGGGTTTGGGGTAGAACAAATGGACAAGACCTGCAGTTATTTGCCCAATATGCCAACTCTGTGCTTCATCACGCACACATCCCATCCACCCTGCCATAGGAACCATGGCCTCTGTGTTTCAGAGGGCCACTAAGAGGCAGACGAGTGATGAGTGACATAATGAAGAAGGTGAGAGCAGGAGCATGTGACCATGAAGAACCAATGCCTTTATGTATCCTAGCAGACACCCAGCTCACCTTGATGGAGATGTGCACACCCCGCCCACTTTGTTGTGAGAGGAGGGAAAGTGCCTGTCCCCAGAGTGAAGCAGCTGGGGACCGTGGGTATGTGGGTGGTGGGTGCATATCTCTAGGCATGGTCGCTCTTTGAAAATGTTTGCTGCAGACAGTCTTAACTGAACATCCTAAGGAAGGCAACGCCTGAGGGCAACGGTCAGCCAGGGAAGGGGGTGTCAAGGGCCTCCCACACCTAGGACGCAGGATGTTCAAAGGCACTGAGCATGCTCAAGGACACAGGCTATCACCATGACACAATTCCCTGGGGTCTCAGATTCTTTGCAGCCAGAGGCTCAGGGCTCCCCAGGTGGCAATGCTGCCACCAGTCTTCATCTGCTGGACCCGAGTCCCCCCTCTAGGAGCGAAGCACACAGGCCACAGCTCCGAGGGGCCATTTCTGCCTCTTCCAGCCATGTGCCTGGGGTTAAAGGCCTCCAACTTGGTAACAGCAATGACAGACATAAATCTCCTAGCACTCGCTGTTAGAAGCGGCACACACATGGGGCAGAGCAGAGAGGGACTTGGTGGCAGCAATTGGGACACTTATTGCTTGCTCAGAGCCCAGCTGGGGGCTGACACAAGGCTCTCTGGGTAAACAAGGACATTTTAGAAATGCTACCATCCCCGGGGGACTGGCCCAGCTCAGGGTCGAAGGCAATTTTAAGCACTCAACTATTTTGGGAGCCTGCAGCACATTCATTCGTTCTTGCCACCGATGGTGGGCAGCCAGAAAGACCTCGAGGAGCCCCAAGACTGTTCCCCAGCCCAGCCTTGGGTATAGCCTACCCAGGATCTATGGGCTAGGGCTCCCTCCCGCCTGCTCCCAGCAACCAGCTCAATATTTCCTATGAGTGCAATGGGACATAGCACCCAAAGCACGCAATGCCAACCTCCCAAAGAGAATCTTTCATGAATTCACAGAAGGCATAGGTCACCTTCTTAGGATGTACTTCGAGGTTCTTGCAGGGATATTGTACAGCTTGGATTCTAGCTGGAGTTAGGGAAAGGAGGGACCTGAGCAAGAGATTAACAGAAACTTCCCTGATTTTGCATCCTCAGGCTGGGCTGCACTGGGCAGGAAGCCAGCCTTGTTGAGAGAACAGTGTGACTTGCTTGAACGCCTTTCACATCGTCCCAGTCAGCAGTGGCACAGCCACAAGACTCAGGGGAAGGGAAAGCACATGATGCCTGAATTGGGTTAGGACTGGATGGGATGAAAAGCAAGCGGGGTGGCAGGTGTTCTGGGGGAGTTTCCACCAGAGAGCCCAGAGGGGGTATAGCACTAATGCACTTTGGGGTATGTCGCATTCCTCTTGGCTTCCAGAGCCAGGCCTTCTAGATGGAGAGAAAAAAGTCTTGAGAATCTGCACCAAGGGGTGATTTCTGTCTTGGAGCTTCATTTCCACGCCTCTCCCCTCATCCCCAGCTCCGAGATGAGAATGGGGATATGCCATCCCATTTATGCCCTAACTTGTTAAACACCCAAAATCCATTTCTATTGCATTGGTGGCATCACCCTGCAAAAGTGATGCAATGTTGGGGATTGTTGCCCTTGCTCAGTGTGAGGTGGTCTGAGTGTGTGTGCTCATGTGTGTGTAGGCCAGCCTGCATCCCTTGTTCTTCTGGAACATCTGAATGGCTGTGACCCAGGTCTCGCTGGAGACAAGCCTGTAATTGCCTGCTTCCTGCTCATCCCGCTGCTGAGCTAAGTTGCTCCATCTACCTGGCTAACTACTGTGCACACAGCTGAGCCCTTCAGTGCCCAGTGAACATTTGCCAAAGGCAGGACTGCATGAACGAGCAGCAGGTGCGCCTTGCTGAGTCTTTGTGGGCTTGTCTTGTGTCTGTCTCTCCTAGCCCATGTCCTTTGTCCCACCATCTCTTCTATTTCTTCAATATTTTTTGGTTGTCTCCTCTTCCTTCAATTCTTCCACGGGACTCCATCCTAGACATACACTCTACGTCTTCAACCTATTTTTAAACAATTTTCCATAAACTCAGTAACTGAAGATGTGGGTGGAGCATATCTGCTCCACAAGGACACAATGTAGCAAAGTTTGAAGCTAACCTCTTCTCCCCTCACCCATTCCTTTTCTGAGAACGTTTGGTTTTATTTTTATTTTAATTCACTTATTCTAAAGATCTTTGCATTTCACTTGAAAGGCTTATGGAGAGAAAGAAAGACAGAAATCTTCCATCTGTTAGTTCACTCCCCAAATAGCTGCTATGGCCAGAGCTGGGTTGATCTGAAACTGGAAGCCAGGAGCTCCTTCCAGGTCTCCTGTGTGGGTGCAAGGGTTCAGGATCTCAGGTGGTCAGAAGTGGGTCAACAGGGACATAAACTGGTTCTCATATGGAATGTTAGCACCACAGACCTAGGATGAGCCTGCCATTTTGGACCATTGGTTTTTGTTTTCTAACAGCTTTGTTTAGATATAATGCGTAAGGGGCTGGCCTTGTGGTTCATTAGACACTGCGGTCCCTGGTTGGCACCAGCTCCAGTCCAAGCTGCTCCACTTTTGTGCCAGCTCCCTACAAATACACCTGGGAGAGTAGAGGAAGATGGCTCAAGTGCTTGAGCCTCTCTTGTGCACATGGGAGACCTAAATGAAGTTCTAGGCTCCTAGCTTTGAACTGGCTGAGCCCTAGTGGTGGCAGCCAACTGAGGAATGAACTAGCCAATGACAGATCTCTCTTTCTGTTTCTCCTGTAACTCCGTCTATTGAATAAATAAGAAAATAAATATTAGAAAGATACAGGACTCACCCATTTAAACTGACGGCTTTAGCATAGTCAGAGTCATGCAGACAGCAACACTGTTTAATTCCAGAATGTTCCTATCATTGTCAAGCACAGCTCATCCCCCTCTTCTCTTGACCCCGCTGCAACCACTCATTCACTTTCCATTTCTATAGCTTTCTTAATTCTGAGAATTTCATGTAAGTGGAATCTAGATCTTTTTTGACTTGCTTCTTTCACTGGGCGTAATGTTTTCAAAGTTTGGCTTTTCAACATTTATATTTCAGCACATATCAGTACTTCATTCAGTTAAATGAGCAAACAATATTCCATTTTATGGTTATAACACCTTTTATTCACTCATTAATTAAGAGATCTAGTTTATTCCCATGCTTTGGATATTATACATAATGGCACTGTGAAGCTGCTGTGGATATTTTTGGATGGGCACATGTTTTCATTTCTGTTGGGCATATCCCGAGGAGTGGGACTGGCAGACCAGACAGTGACTCTGTTTGAACACTTGGGGAACTGCCCAGTTATCGTCCAAGTGGCTCTATCATTTTATATTTCTACTGGCAATATGTAAGATTTCCAATTTCCGCTTATCTTCATCCGTACTTCTTTTTTTTTTTTTTAAAAAAAGACTTAATTATTTTTATTACAAAGTCAGATTTAGAGAGAGGAGGAGAGACAGAAGGAAGATCTTCTGTCCGATGATTCACTCCCCAAGTGAGCACAATGGCTGGTGTTAAGCCAATCTGAAGCCGGGAGCCAGGAACTTCCTCTAGGTCTCCCACATGGGTGCAGGGTCCCAAAGCTTTGGGCCATCCTCGACTGCTTTCCCAGGCCACAAGCAGGGAGCTGGCTGGGAAGTGGGGTCTCTGGGACTAGAACCAGTGTCCTTATGGGATCCTGGCATGGTTCAAGGCAAGGACTTTAGCCGCTGGGCCACGCTGCCGGGCTCCATCAGTACTTCTTATCTGACTTTTACTTTAGCCATTCTGTTGGATGAGAAGTTGTATCTCATGAGTGTTTTGATTGGCATTTCCCTGATGGCTGCTGACATTGAACATTTTTCACCTGTTTCTTAGCCATTTGTATATATCCTTTGGAGCTATGTCCTTGGTCCATTTAGAAATTGGGCTGTCTTTATTGTTGAGTTGCAAGATTTCTTCATATATTCTAGATATCTTCCTTACTAAATAGTCTACTTGCGGACTTTTTTCCCTTCTGTGGATTACCCTTTCACTTTCTTGATAGCATCATTTACAATGCAGCATTTCTGTTTGGGTGAACTGCATCTCTCAACTATCCAGTCGCTCAGCCTGTGGCTTTGCTGGTGGTATTACAGCTCAGGGAGTCCTGCTCAGCCAAGGATACTAAGAGGTAGTCAGCTGTTTTCACCCAAGAAGTTTTTAGTTTTTGCTTTTCTATGTAAGTGTTCTATTGAAGTGATTTATTTTGAGTTAGTTTTTATGTATGGTATAGGAATGACTCAAATATTATTTTGCATGAGGATAGTCGGTTGTACTGGCACTGTTTGTTCAAAAAGACTGTTCTTTTCTGATTGTATTATCTTGGCACCCTTGTTGAAATTGATTGTCTAGAAACATAAAGGATTTATTTATGAATTTTCAAGTCTGTTCCATTTCATCTATTTGAATCTCCTTAGATAGTAATATTCTATTCAAGTGGAAGTATTTTACTTCTTCAAAGATAGAATTATGTGGGGCCTAGCTCAAAGCATTCTGAGTTCATCACAATGGTCTTAAAAGGAGCTTTTCGGTTGGCCTGGAAAAATACTAAAGCAATTCTCCAAAGTTCACAGATCCAAATTCAAAGATCAGGTGTTTGGGATAGATTGAATTTAAATGTGATATGGCTGAGAAATGTTATCAATGCCTGTGTCAGCTTGTTAGGGCTGCCGTCACAGAGTATTTCAGAGTGAGTGGCTGAAGTTGAAGTTGTAGTCCGGCTGCTTCTGAGGCCACGGGCGGCCACTCTCATTGTCTTCCCACATCTTTGTGCATGTATATCCTTGGGGTTCTTTTGTGTGTCCTAACTCCTTCTTCTCACCAGGACACGGGTACCCCTGGGTTAGGACCCACCCTGCCTCCTTCATTTTAACTTCAGAATCTCTTGGAAGGCACTATTTCTGCTATTTCCAAATGCAGTCTTCTGCTGAGCTGGGAGGCTGGGGCTTGCCGGGGAGGACTGGGAGTGAGGGAGGAAGCAGGTGCAGCTCCTGCACAGAAGCGGCTTTCTTGCCGATGCTCTGAAGGATGCAATACTTGCTTGGTTGTGATTCATGAGAGTAAACTCCATGCACGACAGTTTAAGGTCCATAACCTCCAGTGGGAATGAAAACACCACCTCTCACCCCTGAGCCAGGAGGTCCTCATGACCCATCCTGTATGATCCTGGAGCTCCTTTCAGATGGCTGTACTCCAAACTACACAAGTGAGACTCGCTGAGCAGCCATCAGGCTCCGACGCGGGCACAGCATCTCCACCGGAAGTCATCCCAGATTCCGCTGGGTCAGCTGTGTGGTGACCTCCTTGTGGGTGAGGAGGCCTTCTGTGGAGTGAGCTGGGACATCTTTAACTGCCACCTCTTCTCTGAATCCATTGTTTTCTTTGTGGAGCACCCATTAGGAGGCTCAAGATGTTGTTTTCCCTGTTCTGTGGTGCTTGTGGTGGTCAAAGGCCAGGGATTGCTGGACTCCTGATGTTTTCTCAGGAGCCACTTCTGGGCACCCCTGCGCAGACTTTCTCTCCTTCCCGGCCCTGCGTACTGGTGTTGATGTTTGGTTGCAGGCCCTCTTAGCAGCAGCAGTAGATTGTGAATCACGCATGGGGACATCCACAGAAGTTCAGTCAGTTTGCAGTAACACTGAATGTTCCCCACACAGCTGAGGTCCTGCTTGGGATTTGGGCCCCTGGTGGGCTGTGTGTGTGTGTGTGTGTGTGTGTCTGCAAAAGGGTGAGGGGAAACAGAGCACTGGGTTCCTTTTTTTTTTTTTTTCAAAGTTAATTTTATTTTTGATGTTTTTCTCATAGTTGACAAGAATGCAGGCCCATGAAGACCACTGGATATGGTGGGGAGAGCCGAGGGATGGGGGACGGTGGGTGGGACAAATGCTTCAAATTTTCGTTTTCTTTCTTTTTCTCCTGTATGGAGGGATAGGGAGCGAGGGAAGCAGAAAGGACTGTTCCCAGCTGCCAAACTCTATCAGTACTTGGGGATGGGGGATGTCCACTTGATGTCATCTTAGAAACCCTGATGTGGAAAGAATGTTCCGAGGGTATTGCTTGAGTGGTTCTGAGCACTGGGTTCTTAAAAGCTGGCAGTCCACTCCAGAGCTGGAGGAATGGGTGGGCTTTGGCCTCCCTCCCCTGCGTCTCCTGGGGCCTCAGCAGAGAGCTCTGTGCTTCCATTCCACCCGGTTCACAGTTTTCCACATCCGTGACCTTTTCTTATCCTCTGAGGATCTGCTTCCAGGCTACCAGAGTTCCTTGAAGGCCCCAGAAAGGACCTTCAGAATGAATGGCTGTGGTCACTGGGGTGGGCAGAGGCTGTTTCAAGGAGTAGGCATCCAGCCCTGCTGGTTCTTGGGTGGATGATGGGGTGGTGAAGGATGGCATTCTTCTGGCCTGAGCTTCAGGGACTCAGAAATCTGAAAGGTGAGGCCCAGGGAGGGGTGGGGTGGCCCCATGGCACGGTTTTCCTAACCTGCTCACACAGGAAATCCATGGCTTGGAAATTCCATTTCTCCTCCCATGGGGAGCTTGGCTCAGGAAATGGGAGTCTTGGGTTGCAGACACTAAGCAAAAGGTATCGCTGCAGAGAAAACTACCAGTAAGTCAGTTGACTTGTTAAACACAGGTAGTCCAAGCTCTTACCTGTCAGCCTCTGGGCTTTCAAGGAGAATTGTCCCGTCATCTACTAAGGGCATTCTAGAGACACATGCTTTTCTTATAAGATTTACTTATTTTTATTTACTTGAGAGGCAAAATAACAGGGAGTGAGCACGTGTGAGAGATTTTCCATCCAATGGTTCATTCCTCAAATTGCTACAGCAGCCAGAGCTGGGCCAAGCCAAAGGCAGGAGCCTGGAATTCTGAGTCTGTCACACGGTGGCAGGGATTCAAGTCCTGAGGCTGTCAGAGGCTGCTCTCCTAGCTGCATTGCAGAAGGTGTGTCAGGTGCAAAGGAGCAAAGCGACCCCAAGTGCCCTGACTTAGTGAGCCCCAGGCAGGCTGCCAGGGCAATCTGTGCTTTACACTGAGCTCAGGAATCACGTGCTTCTGTTCAGTGCTGACCACGTCCAGATGATGCATCAAGAGTTGGGGATACCAAGAAGAGAAAGCCTGGGTTTTGAAGGATAGATAAGAGCCCCTTAGGAAGATTCTTGAGGTGCTGCCAGTCACTCAGTTGCCCCTGTAATGTGAAAAAAGTCACAGCAAGACACAAATGAGTGGCTGTGCCCGTATCCCCCTAAAACATTTCTTGACTAAAACAGTTGGTAAGTCATGTATGGCCCACAGACCTCAGTTGCTGGAGCTTTGCTAGAGGAATGTTGTCATCATCTTCATCCTCACAGTGAACACTTCTGTTGTAACAATTAATTACTTAGACCCTGCACTGGGCTTTGTGTGTGTAATTCGCATGTTACTTGTTTTTCATTGCATTTTATAAAGATATTGATATTCAAAGGCCAAAGCCTCAAAGCTGGGAAGTGACCAGTATAAGGTTAGAGTTTTTGTTTCCAACTATGCACTTTAAAAAGCCAGCAGGAAGTGGGCAGGGGTTAACCTGGTGGGGATAACAAGGGGCCTCCCAAGGGAGGACAGAGTGTTTTCCTATGCAGTTGTGGAAAAACAACACTGAGGTTTGGCTGCACATGGAATGTTCTGGAAACTGGGGCTGTAGTGTAGCAAGTAAAGCCATGACTTAAAGTGCTGGCATCCCATAGGGCCACCAATTCAAAGTTCCAGCTGCTTCACTTCTGATCCAGTTTCTTGCTAATGCATCTAGAAAAGCAGCAGAAGATGGTCCAGGTTTCTGGGCCCCTGTATACATGTGAGTGACCCAGAGGTCACTCTGGCTTTGGCTTGGCCCAGCCTTGGTGGCTGCAGCCATCTGGGGAGTAAACCAGTGAATGGAAAATCTCTGTAACTCTGCCTCTGAAATAAATGTATAAATCTTAAAAATAATAAAACTAAACTAAACTAAACAGGAGCCTGCATGCGCCCTGGGAACAGGTTGCTGAGGTGTGGGGGCTCCCAGGTCTGTCCCTTGCAGCTCTGGGTGATCCAACAACCCCTTGCTTACCTCCGCACTGCCTGTGTCGCTCGTGGAGGAAACCCAGCCTTGACACAGCTCTGCTCCTCTTCTTGCCTCTGCGCAGCCCAGGGTGGCCCCAGCAGGACCCACAGAGGCATCTCCCAAGGGCCCTTGACCTTAACCTGCTCTCAGGGCTAACTCAGACATTTATAGAGACACGGACAAGCTTCATACAGATGACTCAGCCTAACCCTTGGAATGAACCCTATGCTGCTTAGCAAAGAACTTGAGCTTTTCCACGTAGGGCGAGCCTGCAGTCTGATAGAATAGAGGCACATCTGCTTGCTAAGGACAGCACCATGTGTATAATGAGTTGGTGAAGTTCAACCAGAAAAACCTCCTTCTGGTTCCTTGTTGATGTTTTTTTTGATGGCAGCAATGGTAAAGGTTGTTGACAATGGTGATGATAATGATGATGATGATGCCACATGCTTCTGTATTGCCCTAGAAGCTTGGGCTTGGAGTTAGATTGAGCTCAAATCCTGTTTATAGTACCTGCTGTACAATCCTGGAGTAAAGGACTCCACTCTGTGGAGCGTCCATTCTCTCCATTCTCGCAGAGGGCTTTGTCAGGACTTGGGGCACCTGCTGGCTGTCTGTATCATTTCCTCCCTGCTGGGATTTAGGAACCACTCTCAGCCCATCCTACCGCTGTGGAAAGAATTCCCACTCCCCCATCATCCATCCTCCAGGATACTTCAGCAGCCACAGTCCCACGTGCTCATTTAAGCTGCTGAAATGGATGTGCAGTTGGGGGAGGCCTTCCCGGGCTCCCTCTCCGCACTCCCTGCCTATCCTTGCCGTTTCCCGTCACTGTTTACCATAGTCCAGTCTCAACTTGGGTCTGCAGGCCAAGCCTGCGGTTATTTGTGCAGATTTGGGTAACCAAGGGCAATGTTCAGATGTAATTGGACACTGAATTTCCTCTGGGTCTCCCACGTAGGTACAAGGGTCCAAGAACTTGGATCATCTTTTGCTGCTTTCCCAAGGCCATCAGCAGGGAGTTGGATTGGAAATGGAATAGCCAATACACAAACCAGCACCCATATGGACTGCTGATGCCACAGGCAGAAGCTTAAGCTGCTATGCCACAATGCCTATCCCTGATTTTAATTTTCAGGAGAATATTTCTGGTCCTAGATGCGGATCAGGTAGAAAAAAAGCAATGGGTGCCTCAAGCTAGCTCCAGGTGGTTAAGATGTAACAGTCCCCAAGTGTATAATACCCAAGTCAAACTGACCCTCGGATAGGGTGAAGAGCCCTGTTTGCAGCTCCCCAGGCAGGTGTAAGTGTCTCTCCTAAATGTCTCATAGGGTTCTTAGTGACAGTTTGTGCTTACCTGGAACCTGACAGCTTTCATGCTCACTTGGGCAGGCTTGTGAGGAAGAGCTGGGGGAGGCGCAGTGGCTTGGGTAGAGTTGCTAGGCTTGGGCTGTGTGCTCCTGCCACAGCTCTATACTGCAAAGTGCCAATGAAGCTGATACAAGCTGGCTTAACCAAAACGGCTACCCTTCGCTTCTCAGAACATAGAAGGCCAGAGTATCAAGTTCAGCCCTATCAGGGCCTCAGAGGGGGCCTTGGATCTGGCGTTCCTTCTGGCCCTCAGTTGTGTTTTGTTCTAAGGTGAGTCCAACCTTGAGTTCTTCACCATCCCAAGACTGTTCAGTCTTTGATTTCTTAAATTCCAGGGCTACAGAGAAGAGGGAGGACTTCTGTCCCAGGATGCCCAGCAAAATCTTATTGTGTTTCATTGGCTCCGGTTAGGTCACATGACGACCCCCTGGTCAATCCCTGTGAGCAGGAGATGTGACATCATGTATACAAAGGCCACCTCTGGCCCCGAGCTTGCCAGTAGTTGTGTAGCAGATCTCATCTGGAAGTGGAACACAGGCCATACCTTGGGCCCATTCTGTGTCACAAGAATGGCAAGACTGAGGCCCAGGGCCCAGGGACTTGTTCCTACACAGGCCATTGGGGTGGTGATTTGCCCACCCCTAGGAGACTCTTGTCATCCAGCTCCTTCCAGATGCCACCATTGCCATTGGTGTGATAGCTGACATTGCCTGCAGCCCAGCCCCAAGCTCTCAGGCCTATTTCCACACTTTGGAGAACTGGGGTTCCCAGAGTAGAGATAGACTGAGGGGCAGGGGTGGTTTGTCATCAGTTTCTCTTGGGTCATCGCAGAAGCTCCCCATCCAGCTCAGTGGATGTGGGGAGAAGGACTTACAGTACCTAAAAGATGGCCTCCACCCCAGGGTGCTGGTCCCGAGGAAGTGATCTGGAACATTCTGTGTCCCCTTTAGGAACTCTTCCCCAGGCTCTGTGTTTGCTCAGGTAAGAAAAGGATGGACAGGAGACCTAGTTTGCAATCCTGACCCCAATTCTGAGAGTGGGACCCAGAGCAAATTCCCTTGTGCCTCGGAGAGGGGGATGTGGCACCCCTCCACCACACACACACACTGAGAGGAGTTGGGGCTCAGGCCCACCATGCTTTGTAACAGGAATGCTGCAGCTGGATGCCTGGAACACGTCCTCTCAACAAGAAGGGCCCCCACACAGTGATCTCCTGTGCTGGGCTCCCCGAACCTGGCACCCAAGAAAGCTGTTCTCAGGTGCGGCAGGTGGAGTTGTATACATGGGACAGAACTGCCACCTCCAGACTGGGAGCAGTCCCTCCATGCTGTCATGGAGCAGAGTACCCAACATCCAGGGGAGGCCAGGAGGGGCTTCCTGGAGGTGGCAGCCTTGAAGGACCTGCAGGGCCTGGCACACAGAAGGCTGTCAAGAAGCATGGCTGGAGCGAATGAATGACTTAGGCAGGCTACTTCTTCTGCTGTTCCCAAACCAGAGTTTCCTGGATAGAGACCTCCAGGGCCACTTCCCAGAACACTACTGGGAATGGAGGGGGAGAAGGAGGGCGAGTGGGAGGCAGGGACGGCAGAGAGGTCCCTGGGGAACCGGATGTTAATTTTACTGTTGCTATTGTTGTTATTAGGCACTTCATTGCTGAGTCAAGGCGGAAGTTGGGTTCTTGTTTGGAATGATGCTCCCTGGGAAGCCAAGGCAACAGGGTGCTGCTCCCAGCAGTCAGGACGGCCCTGGGCAGACCACATGGCTGGGACAAAGGCTTGGTCTGGGCTGCTGCATCCAAGTCCTCACCCAAGCAAAGGACGTCTCAGGTGTGGAGGTCAAGAACAAGAGATTGTTGGCTCCATTTTGGGTGGACACCTGTTTGTACAGAGTGGACAGGACTGGTTCCTGTGAGGAGCCCAGCAAGCTCCACTCAGATGTCACAATGCCTCCGGCCTACCTCATATCGTAGGAAGGGGTGTCTTTTGGTGCTGGACTTCTAGAACCCTCTAGTGTTGGACTCTGTCCCCTCATCAGAGCAGGAGCTGAGCCATGTGTCTAGGTTTAGGTTCCGCAGCTGAGGTCACTCTACAAACCCTCCTGTAACCCCTTCATCTGATCACACACCACCAGCTGTTGAGGTGGCATGCCTGGGATAACCTGGCAAGTGGCACAGCTCTGCAGGCTCCTGTTAGGTTTTGGCTTAACGCTGCAATCCATGGGCAATGCTAGTACTAAAAGATTCTCTGCCCCAGGGCTCCTAGATGGTAGAATGGAGGCATGGAGGCGACAGAGGAAGACCCTGCTCTTTGTGAGGTTTTTGTCAATAGAATCCAATGCAGCAGGGAAGATGGCAAACCCAGCTAGGTCAGCACTGTTAACAGGGCAGCTCAGTGGGCCAGGAGGGGCTCATGAGCAAGGCCGTCCACCTGCGTATGTGGCAGCCAGGTGATGTGCATTCATGCCACTCCAGTGAGGGGACAGCAGGGGACCATAAGTACAATCTGCCTGGAGGTGTCACCTGATTTCCAAGGCTTCCTTTAGCCTGGGGTTTGTATGCTGAACTGTTCCTCTTGGCAGAATGTGTGGTATGGTTGCTGTCAGTCTGTCAGTGGTCCGGGCCTCCACATGTTCAAGAGAGAATGATGGGGGTCATGTGCTGGCCCTGCCATCAAGGAGTTGTCCCCTTCCCAGCCTAGGACATGACTCCTGAGTGGGGTACAGGGTGGGGTACAGGTGAGAAGGGTGAGAGAGACTGGGGAGGGGACAGTGTGCCCAGCAAGGGGAGCCTCATCAGAGGTCACCAGGAAGCCACTCCTATGGCACGAAGGCCTCTGCTGGTTGACACAAAGATGTCATTGTCCCCTTCCGGGCACTACTGGTCTAGTGCATAGGATGACAGACCGAGGAAGTCTTTGGAGCCCAAGAAGAGGGTGTCCTGGAACAGGATGGCAAGGTAGGCTTCCTGGAGGAAGTGAGCTGTGGATTAAGTATTCAAAGCAGGAGTTGGCAGGAGTTGGCTGGGGCCTCCAGGCAGCAAATTCCACAGAACAGCCCAGAAACTCAGATAGCCTCAATCAGCACATGCTGCCACGATGCCCAAGTAAACTCTGATTTCCAGGAAGGAATTGTTCCCTTTCCGGAGCTTCTCTGGACACCAAACAGACCATCTTCTTTTCCCCCTTTAAAAATTCCACTATTTTAGTATGCAAGTAAATCATGGTCATCGTGAAAAGAAAAAAATGTAAATATACAGATCTAAATATTTCAAATATGTCAAGCTGAGTCCATTCAGAATTCTACTTGAAACTAAACACTTGGCGTTTGGGTTTTGACGCTCTGGTCTTCCTCCGCCCTCCTCAGCAGATACAGTTCTCCATGTCTATCAATGCACACTTTATGTACAGTGTGTATACATAAGGTCTACCTGTCACTTTTCATCATTTTCATGGATTTATTTTCATCTTATTTGAGAGGAAGAGAGCGAGAAAGAATTCTATCCATTGAATCGGGGTGGAAGAAAAGGAACCCAGAACTCCATCCGGGTCTCCCATGTGGGTGGGATGCAGGAACCCAGGTACTTGAACCATCACTTGCTGCTTTCCAGGGGCAACTTAGCAGGAAACTGAAGGACCTGGGACCACTCAAAGCAGGCACTGTGATAAGGGGCATGAGTGCCCCCAGGCTGAACTTTACCTGCTGTACAAAACCCCTGCCCTTGGTCATTTTCAGACCAAAGTAGCATGCCAGCTGCCCTGCCCCCTCCTCCAATGCAGACATTATGAACAGAAATGACTCAGTCTGGAGAAACCAGCCTTCACACCCTGCAGCTATTTGGAATAAAAATGTTCTAAAATGGACTTTTTTGTCCCAGCCCCAGCAGGTAGCACTGGGGACTTTGTTGCATGTGTGCCTCCCAGCTTTGGCACTGGACTGTGAAACAGGCTCAGGTGCAGAGGTCAGGAAGGTATGAGATGGACATGCCCCTGAGCTGAGCAGGGTAGTGCCTGTGCCAAGCTGACCATGGCAGCTGTTTGTTGATGCTTTCTTGCTAGTAGAGGTGGAGTCAGGTTGGCCCCCACTGCTGCTTCTCCTCAGCTGTGAGCATGCAGGGAGAGGGTGCACCTGGAGCCCAAGCTGTCAGTCATATGAAATGCAGAAGATCTTGTGATCAATATCTTGCCTCCTGTAGGCAAGTCAAGGAGTGCCTCCTAGGCCTGAACTCAAGGCTGGCTGCTGTGCACACCTCATCTTATTCAAGCTCTCGAACAACTCTCTGAGAGTAGGGTCCTAATGGCCTCTTAGAGCCCAGCAGACAGCTGTTTATGGCTTTGTTGAGCTCGCTAAACTGTAGAGGGTAGCCATGGGTTTGAACCCAGTCTGTCTCACTTCCACATACCTTCTCAGGGTACTCCATTTCCTGCTTGCTGTCTATCTCAGACTAGTTTGGACAGATGATACTTCCAGATGGATGGCCATTGGGCTGGTGGGACACTGTCCATGGAGCAGGGCTCGATCTCCTGGAATGAGACAGGCTCAGACTCAGGGTCAGGGACCTCTCCCCACAGGTGCATTCCTCTGAGGCCCAGGCCATAAGGAGAGAACCCTCTCTCCTGCCTCAGGATCACTAAGTACCTTGAGTAGGAGTCAGGTGGATGGCATGGTGCCAGGTTCGCTTTAGGTTCATCAGCTCTCCCAGATGGTGCTGGTTGTTGGCCACGTTCATTGGACTTGACTTGAATTTGATGAATTAGCCAAGAAGGCCCAGAGGGGTATCTTGCAGGTGAAGCTATGGCTTCAGAGAGGTGTGTCTTTCTATTTCAGCATTTATAACTGGGGAGATTCTTTCACATCTGGTTTGGGCTTTTCTTGGAAAACAGACAGATCTGATCCACCAAAGACAATATATTTTCATGACCTGGAATTGAGTAGCAGCTGCCCTTGTTGGTGGCCCCCATATTCTCCAGTCCTCCATGGTTTCCATAACTCTAGAGTGTCTCATTTGCCTGTTTGACCTTCCAAGAATGTGACCTTGTGTGTGAATTCTGTTTGGATGGGAGCAGGTTGCCAAGCCAAGCAAAGCCTTCTCATCTGCTTAGTGGAGACATGACATGATGTCATTAATTCAACAAACATGTTGTGAGGCACTCTTCTGGGTTTGATCTTATCCTACAGATGGGACATAAAATGTAGAAGAAGGCGTGTCCACCCCTGCTGTTGGGATGCTCAAGTGTTAGACGAGCTGCTTTCTGTGCAAAGCGCTTTGGAAGAGCAGGGTAGCCAGCTGAGTATGTTCCCCTACCCCAAGACGTTTGCTCCTCAGCCCTATGACCTAGGACTGTGCTGTCTTAAACGGCATAGGGTTCTCTACACCTGTGATTCCACTGGGGATGCTGGCTAGAGATATTACCACACATGACCTGGATAGGCCCAATGTCGCCATCATAATGGCCTTTGTAAGGAGACAGGTTGCTCCGAGACCAGAAGGAAATGTGGAGGTGGAGACCGAGGTTGAAGGCAGAGAAGATGGTAGCTACGGTGCCAGCTCTGATATTAAGCAAAGAGTCACTGGTAGTGAGAACCAGCGCTGCCTCCAGGGTCTGGAGGGGGCAGGGAAGGGGGTTCTTATAGAACCCTGGAGCCTCCATGAGGGACTCAGCCTCCTGCCTCATGGATTGCAGCCCACAGAGGTGGAGTTTTGACCTCAGACTTGCAGAATTATAAGATAACATGCTATTTTAAGCCCCAAGTTGGAGGTGATGAGTTACAGCATCAGAAAGAATGAATACAGGAAGGGAGTAATAACATTTTCTAGGGTGGAGGGAGTGGAGGAGGATTAGATTTAGGAAGGAGGGGATCTTTGAAATGGGTAAGTAGGAGTTGATCAAGTTTAGGAAGGGGAGTCCAACTCCGGGAAAAGGGTCCCGGAGGAGGGAGCAAACAGGAAGGCGTGCTGGAAGGTCAGCTGCTGTCCTTTGTCCCTGGAGCAGGAGGTGACTGAAGGCTGAAGGGAGTCCAAAAGGAGTGGCTGGGGGGCTGGGGGCTTTACTCAGGACTGGTCTCATAGGAAAATGAAGCTCCCAAAGCACCAAGGAGCAGGACCGGCAGATTCAGGCTGTCCCTGCAGAGGGCATATGGAAGTGGCCAGATCTGAAGCAGGGAGACCAGGGAGACCTTTGTTGTGACTCAAGTCATACTTAGCTGGGACAAGGGTGACACTCATGGAAAGGGGGTGGGGTGGCGGTCAAAGGCCTGGGATTGACAGCCTGAAATCAGACCAAATGCAGAGGGTGACAAAAACAGACAGAGGAGACCCGATGGTTCTGAGCTTCTCATTAGAGTGTTGTTCACAAGGAACCTGGGGGCATGGGCTCCACTGGCTCCACTGGGTACCACTGGCTCCCTCTGGGACCTGGAGCCTGCCAAGGGCCCATGGTTGACTTGGGAAGAGTTGAACAAATGTGCTTGACAATCAATCGCCAATCACTATGCCATGGTGGCGGGATGCAAAGTTGGCAGGAGCCAACCTGGGGCAGGAGGCTTGAGATGGAGCAGCTCAGGGATATGCTGGCTACTGTTCAGCAGCCAGCTTGCAGGTGGGGGTAGGGTAGGGGAGGTGTGTAGCATTAGCTGTTTCTGCAGGACCAAGTTGTGATGCTACAGCACTGGCTGTGACCCTGGAAAGAGGTGGACTGCAGCTGTACAGAGAATCTAGTGGGCAATGTCCATTCTGCAGGGACATGAGAAACCAGTTGTCTGCGAGCTCAGGTAACAGGAAAACAAATTATTGTAAAGTAGTTACTTGGAGTAGTTATTTCCTTTGTGTATCCTGTAACTCAATCAGGTACTAATGTCTGCTTAACGACCTGCTCGCAGAGTTCTGGTAACATTGACTTGGCCTGAAGGGAACTGGTACAAGGAGGCTGCTGCATGCTCCTGCCAAGTCCCCAGCTTCTCACCCAGCCTCAGGGACTCCCTCTGCGCATGCACCTGGAAGAGGCAGGCAGCTGAAGCCTGGAGCACCAGCAGGTCCCCTGGTCCTTAGCTTGTCCCTGGCACTTTGCATCAGTTCCCTTGCCCTTCAGGTGATCTCTTAGACCCCCAGGCCCAGGTGCACTTTGGGGTCGGTCCATGAGCTGAGGACCAAGACTCATGAGCTGCCTTCATGGGGTGAATGTCCTGGGCATCTTGGAACAAAGCAAGCAAAAGATTGATTTGTGCCGGGAGCCAGATGGAAGGCTCAGCCGCTTTTCTGCTGTGCCTGGTGCTTTTGAAGTGCCTCCGATTGAGCAATGGCACATATTTCCAAGAAGGAAAAAATTTTTTTCAAGTGTACTTATTTTTAAAAAAGAATTGCTGAAGTGAACAAGCTGCAAAGGAAACCTGCTCTGGCTGATTTCCCGGCTCAGCCAGGAGAGCAGGAGTCGGGTGCAGGGGGAGCTACAGGCAGGGCTTGGGGTGTGGGGGAGGCATCCCAGGGACTCCCCATCACCCCCTCCTTCCCTAGAACCCTTAGGAGTGGCACCTTAGTTTACGGTGGCTTCCAGGAAGCTAGACTGAAGACAATGTGTCCTGGCTGATGGTCGTCAGCACATCGCCCTGAAACATCCTGTGGCTGTTTCTGCTCTACCTCTCTGGTCACACTCGCCCCCACTTGTGTTGGGAAAGGGTGACTTTCTTCCATGGGACATTCCCCCCAGGTTTTTCTGTGGACTTCAAGCCCTTCCCATGCCCTCCCCATTAGCCCCAAGGCCTTCAGGACAGTGCTACATGCCGCTCTCCCAGCCTCCTGCTGCCACCCTGCCACCCCAAGTCAAGGAGCACAGAAGGGCCTGACCCTGGGCTCCAGGGAAGAGCAGTGCAGGCAGAAGGAGTGAGGGCCAGCCTCTCGCTCAGGCCAGCCTGCTCCCTGCCGACCTCAGCACTTCTGAAGGCCTGCCTTGGTGCAGCCTGGTGTGGTCTGAGCAGGTGCATAATACCTCCCAGGCACCCCCCTCCCAGCCTTGCTAGGGTCTTCAGGGTGGAGAATGTCAGAGAAAAGTTGAGTTGGGAAGACTTCACAGAGTTGCCCAGGACAGGCCTCCCAGAGGCCCTGTGAGGCCCCCAGCCCATGCGCCCAGCATCTGATAGCAGCACTTCCCTGCCCCTCCTCTGCTGCCTGTGAAACAGTCTCCCCACACTCCCGCCCTTCCCCCGCAGGCTGCTCTGCAGGACTGATGCTGGGGTCTGAGCATGCTGGGTGTAGCTGTGCCTGCTCAGCCTTTCTTCCACCCACCTGCCCTGGACAGCAGCTGCCAGGCCCACTACTGGCCATGCCCCCTTTCAGGACCGACTCCACCCTAGGCCACAGCTCTTACTCGCAGAATAACTTCTGTCCTTGGGGAGGCTCCATCACCACAGGGTTCAGGAAGAGAACAGGCTTTTAAATCAGAATAGGACAGGCGTGGGCTCACCACATACAGACACAGGGCTGACTATACCACAGGCGTGGACTGGCCACACCACAGACATGAGGCTGACCACACCACAAGCATGATGGGCTGACCACAGCACAGCCAAGGGCCCACCACAGCACCATGTCCTCTCTGCCCAGGGACATTTGCAGAATGACTCTTGGTGTTCTCCAGCAGCTGTGAGTAGCCCAGCCATAGTGAGTAGCAGTGTCCATGGCATGCTGGGTCCTGCAAGGTTAGCTGTGGTCCCATCTGATGCTCTTTATGCACATGATGATCCTAGGTACCAGCCACTCTGGGTCCTGGCTGTTTCAGCGGTGCCATGGCTGAGGGAACTCAGCTGCCCTAAGCCGGGTTCACACCGAGTCCCTGCTCTGTGTCAGCATCTGCTGATTTAGACCTTGCAACACCCTAAAAGGTAGGTGCAATCACCTCCATGGAACAGATGAGGAAGCCGAGGCTGGGGGGAAAAGGGGCAGAGAGGGAGTCAGAATGAATTCCCACCAGTTAAGTAGCCTTCGGGCAGTGTCCCCGGGCTAGGAGGCGGGAGGGGACTTTCTGGAAGTGGACCTCCCCTACTCAGGCTGTCTTACAGGGTTGCAGTAGCCAGCCCTGCAGTGGGCCAGGCCTGGGAACACTCCAAGGCCTCTCTCAGCACTGAGTCAATGGCTGGTGCTCCAGGCTTGTACGACCTCCTCTGACACCGACCCTCACCCACAGGGGTGTTCTGGATGTATGGCAGGGCGGGGAAGAGAAGAGGCTGCCTCCCTCTGCCCTCATGGTTTGTACAGGGGCTGCAGGATGTGCGCATGGCCGGCTTCAGTGAGTCCCTTGGTCAAGTTCTTCATCGAGCATGCGATGAAGCAGTGATATTAATAGCAACCTAATCTCTTTCACATTCTTTGTGCTGCTCAAATGAAAGGAAAAATGCAAAGCTGGAAGAATAAAAAAAAAAATCCTCCCTTCTGAGAATAGTTAGTCATTGCAGAAATGTCAGTGGTAGCTTGGGGTAACTCCTTGTTTCCCAGCAGGACCCACAGGCTTCCCAGCCTGTGCCCCTGGGATGTGGCAATGGTTTCTGGGCAGGGTCTGAGGCCTGGGATGGGCAGCTTAGGGGTCACCACCTGCAAAGTATGTCACGGATGAGCCTGGTGGCCCTGCCAGGAGTTAGAGAAGCAGAGTTCCTCTGTGGACCCCAGCTCTGCCATCCCCAGGCCATGTGACTTTGGCAAGTCCTCATTTCCTCACTTGTACTCCGGTTCTCATGCTAATGGTCACAGTGTCCCTGCTAGCCATCTCTCTCCCTCAGGGCTTTGAGGTCATGAAGGCATGGACCCTGGAAAGATTGTTGCAAACCCTTGGCCTTTGTGATTGCTGGAGATGGGAGTGGGTGAGCATGGAGAATCCTGGAGGCCTGCATAGCAGCGCTGGGCTGGCTTGTCCACCACCCTTCCCAAGGCAACCCAAGTGCGGGAAACCTCTCGCACTGGCTGCGGAGTGCAGCTTGGGGGTGTGGACGGGGAGCCCGGCCATTGCCCTTGTTCTTTGGCATCCACCAGGTCTCCTGGCAGCTCTTCCCAGGGGCAGAGCTTATGCTGTAGGTGGGGCTTCCTGGGGGTGAATGGCTAATGGACAAACTAATGGGCAGGTGTAGGGCTAGAAGTCACAAGGTGAGGGTTCGATGACAGATCCTGATGAGATTGCTGTATCCAAGAGGAGGGATGAGTGGATGAGTCACAGGGCGTGGCATGGCGTGGTGTGGTCGGTGTTGGTGCTGCCTGTTCTCGCCAGCCCCCATTGGCCTTTGCTGGAGATGGAGAGACCCCCATACAAGGAAGACTTTCTGCAGAGTGGAATGAGAAGACAAGGGTAGTGCTGGAGTGGGCCTGGCCTGGATCATAACTGGGGCTTGCCACATGCTGGCCTGTGTGATCGATCAGGAGCAAGGTACTGAGTGAGGTTCTCTGTGCCTTTGTGCTCCTGTCTGTTAAATCCTACACATGAAAGACACTCCCTTCCCCAGCCTCGTGCTGGACTCCCTCAACAACCTAGCAGCGCCCAAAGAATGAAACCAAAGGACTGTGTCTGAACTAGCTTTGTTTCCCGAGCAGGTAAAATATTCCAGCATGGCTCAGGGACTGCTCACCTCTTCAATTACATGAGTGATTATTTATGCAGATAGCCATCCCTACAGAGGTTCATGCATGATTTGTTTCGGGTACAAATAGCCTGGTCAAGTTACTTCTGCCCTCTTCAATTTTGCATCCTATACAAGGGGTCAGGCTGCACCAAAGCCCTGGCTGGGACCAGCAGGAGTAGGATCAAAACAGCCAAGGGACCCTGGGGACTACCCGCTGCTAACCCTGAACCCACCAGACTGGAGAGGCAGCCAGAAAAGCCCCCAGGAAATGGGTTCACGAAGGCGTGGTGCGCAGACCAAACATAACTAAATATTTTTGCCTTTTATGGGCCAGTGCTCTCGAGTCCCACTTCCTGGAGGTCGTATTCTAAACTTTGCTGTGATGGATGTGAGGGCCGCGTGCCCACGAGCTCCGGCGGAACCCAGATGTCACCCCAAGGGAGGGACACTGCCTTTACCTTGCTATTTTAAGCCGTGAGTTTATAATAATGGGCGAGAGAGAAGGCCAACAGGGCAGATGCAGCGTGGGAATGGCCACAGCAGGCAAGGCTGCTGGGGTGCCCCCCGAGGAGCTAAGGGTTGCAGCATGTCCAGGAGCTACCCTTGGTTCATGCTACTAACCCTTTCTGGGCACCACTGCTGTCATGGCAGCTGAGGCCCAAGTGGAGATAGCAGAGACTGACGCCTGAGCCTACCCTGGGCAACCTCAGTGCCTGCTGTCATTTGGGATAGCAGACACACACCTGTTGTTGCCAAGTGCAACCTTCCCTACAACTTTTCACTGTGCAAATGTTTACCCCCTTATTACACTGTTTGCGAACTGTCCTCCTTTGCTGGACCCTATGACTCCCAAGGGCCAGACCACATTCTCCTTGCCACCTCTGTGAGAGCAGCTGCTGGCACACACTTAGCAGAGCGGGTGTTAATAACTATTTGGGAGCTAAGAATGCCCAAGTCTAAGATGACATTTCTGGAGATGACCAGTAGGGGGCGACCCAACTGTTTCAGTGCAAAGAGTTCCTCAAGCCAAGATGGTGGTCACACAGGTAATATCCTGTTCCTGAAGCTCTGGTCCTATAGCCAGCAGTCAGCAGCTATTTGTAGATGAATCTTTTGAATATTCATGATGAGTCAGATCCCTTGTCTGCCCTGGGGAAGTGAGCTAGCTGTGAAGGGGTCTGTTGGGGCTGTTGGCTCTAGGGTCTCAATGAATCCTTTCTGTGGGACAGGGGTGAGCCTAATATCGTGAGACGTGACTGGACTTTCTGGCTCTTTCTCTTGCAGCTCCTAGCAATGAGGAGCATGGCATGTAGTGGGGACTCAGCCAGTGATGTGGGGGAGGAAGTCAGGAAACACTGTTAGTTCCCACCGGCACGGCTAGGGAAAACTGCATGGTGTCAAAGAAAACAGACCAGGCCAACACGCAGCCGGCCCTGGCTCCAACTGTTTGGTGTGACTCCAGGTGAGTGGCTTTCACGCTCCCGGGAAGTTCTCTCACCTCTACAAGGGGAATCTTCAGGCATGAAGCAGAGGTCACGACGAGAATGCAATGAGGTGCTGCAATGAGAGGAGCCAGCACCCAGTGACGTTGGAGAGCCACAGTGGTCCCCACAAAGCACCCTCCGTCAGCTGAGGTCCCCTGTAGGATGGAGCATGTTGCCCCTCCTGGGATCGCTGTGCTTCCTGGGAGGGAACCGGTTAGATGGACGACCTCTCCTCCCCTCTCCCCAGCCCCGTGTTGTTGCAAACTCAAGCAGGCTCTGTCGGTGGCTCTTGGCTCCTGCCAATGGAACCCGGCTTGGGACAGGGATGGGAAGAGATTTGACTTGTGCTTTTGGCGTCTCCCCAGCCTGCGGAGCCCAGGCCTCTCGGAACACCTTGGGGGCTGACGCAGCGGAGGTTCCTGGGCACACACGCGTGGCCGCTCCCGCCCGGAGGTTGCCATGCCCCACATTCCCGAGGACGAGGAGCCCCCCGGAGAGGCAGCCCAGAGCCCTGCCGGCCAAGTAAGTGCCCCTTCTCTGCCTGTTGGCTAGCCTGGCCAGGGGCCCAAGCCAAGCGCCCTGGGCTGGCCAGAGGGCTTGCTGGCAGCCTGTATGGGTTGCAGCGGGTGCCTGGGGAAGGTTCGCGGTTGTCTGCCCTGGGGAGTGAAGGATACCGAGCTCGTTGGAGCTGCCCACCCAGGCCCCATGGGTTCTATGGGGGAGCCACCTAGACTGTGTCTGACAGAAGCCTGGCCCTTGCAGGCCCCCTCCTTAACTGTTCAAGGTCCCGGGCTGTTGGCACAGGGAGCTGTGTCAGGCAGCAAGAGCCCACTTCAAGAATGAATGTGCAAAATGTCATGGTGAGAGGTGTCATAGGTTTTCATATAAAATGGGAAATGATGAGAAAGATGGAATGCGGGGGTCTTACAGAGATGCCACTGTGCAAATGCAAAGCTACTGTTCTCACTAGGGGTTCCATGTCGAGCGTTGATGTTTGTGGTGTTCAACCACAGGAGGCGCTCATGGGAGACCATATTCCTCAGGTCCCACCTAGTAGTATGGGCGAGGAGGGATGCTTTACTGTTGCCAGGCTTGTCCGTTTCTCAGAGATCCAAATCATCACCTTTGGCTCATTCATGCCCACCCTCATTATGCTTTCTTCTGTTTCAACCCTGTCCAGTTGGACCTGAGTGGTCCTCCAAGGCCATTTTCACCTGACGGTGGACTCCACAGTTGGTGTGCCCTGCCTGGTGCTGTCTTGGGTCATTCTGCAGTTGTCCACAGTGGCCCGGGCCAGACAGGGAGAGATACTTGTTAAGGGAGATGAGAATGAGTGAGTGAGCACAAGTTTTAGAAACCAGTCGATTCTTAGTGACTGCTTTCTTTGTCGGATGATGTCTGTGAACTTGGATGTCCTAATAGTGGGAGCAGAGATGGTGAGCACTCGGGGCGCAGTGGTTCCAAGGTCGTGGGTTCAGATGCTTCGGAGCCTGGTAGCCTCGGGTGTGGGGGGATGCCCTTGAACATGAGAGGGACAGTGGCCCCAGCCCCCTCCCAGTTGGCTGGGGAGGAAGTTCAGCTTGGGTTTTACTGAGTATCCTGCTCCCACCCAGGACACCTGGGGCCCCCGTGGCTCCCGAGTGCAGAAAGCTTGGTGAGCGACATAGAGGGGAACGCTCCCCACCAACACGGCTGCTCCCGGTGTCTCGGGGCACAGTGTCCTTACTGTCTGTGCGCCAGCCGCGGACTCCTCTTGCAACAGTGATCCCTGAGCCCTCTCACTTCACTGTGTCAGGGTCCTGGAGCCAAATTTTCCTGCACAAACTCAGCTCTCAAATCCTGGGCAGCTGCCAGACAACTCCAAAAATCAAAGCCTTCCTAAAACATAATGATGGAGGATCAGCAAAGACAAGCAGCTCCGTTCTCCCTTGATCCAAGGCTCCTAAACTGGGTTCTTTTAAACTCCCAAGAGCAAGGCAACACCAAAGCCCACGGGCCCCTCTCATCCCCAGGGCTGCACATCTCAGGCACAGCTCCAGGTGGTGGGGTGGTGGGGATTGTGAGGATGGGGTTGTCTCTAGGGTGACCCCACAAGGGGGAAGGAGCAATAGGTTTGTGGCCAAGTCAAGGTTAATGAGGCCGCAGTTCCCAGCTCCACCTATGCCTGTCGGCCCTGGCCCAAGAGCCTTCTCAGACTAGAGATGCCATTGGGTGGGTCATCCTTTCCCTCGAACCTGGCAGGATCAGTGCAGAGCCCAGGACCCTGCTGTACCCACGATGAGCCGCTCAGACAGTCTAGGGTCCTCGGGATGGGCTCAGCTGGGCTGGAGCCTGGGTCTCTGGGAGCTGTGGACGCCCAGGGCTGCTCTTGCCAGTTGAATTCCCGCTCTGTAAGCAGGTGAGAGAAGAGCACGCTTCCCTGATGACAGCTCCTGTGGCCTGGCCTCCCAGCCCAGCCCTAGCCGAGGGCCCTTCACGCAAACACAAGTGCTAGAAGACTGGAGCCTGCTTTTGTCTCTGTGTGTGCACACACATGCGCTGTTGACACAGACTCATAAAACATGCTCTCACACACGTGCACATACATGTTCACAATACAGCATGGATATGCACACATGCTCACACACATGCTTATATACATACTCAAACACACATGTTCACTCACTCACATGTTTACACACAACTCTCTCTCTCCTCTCCATTCCTGGACAGGAGCTATAGGCCAAGACCACAGAGGAACTAAATTTTCCACAGGGCACTGTGTAAGGCTGGGCCCTGGGTATATGCGCTGGCTGGCCCACGAATAGGAAAGGCTCCGAGGCAAAACCTGGCAGGAGTGGAAACTGCCAGAATACTAGTCTGGGTCAGGATGATGGCTGCCAGAACCAGCGGGAAGGTGAACCCCAAGCCAGTCACCCTGGGAACTTGTAGCCCCCCACCCCCACTACCTCAGCCCTGGATAGGGGCTCTGTAGCATAGCCCATCACAGGGAGCTCACTCCCTCACCAGGGCACCCTGGCTGTGAGTGGTCAGCTTGCTCATTCTTGGGCCTCCGTGCCCTCCGTGAAGCCTGTATCCTCCTGGGACTGCCGTGTCTCCCCAGAGCCTCCCTCCCTTGGGTTCTTGTTGTCTGTTCCCAGGCAGCGTTTGGAGCCTTGCCACCCCCTGCTTGGGACACAGAGCAGCCTGTCACCCCCTTTTCCAGTGCTCAAGCCCTTAGGCTGGTCTGGCCTGGGCATCCATGATCCTTTGGGCTCTGCTCTGCAGCCCTGCCTGGGACTGGGAAGTGGCTGACACCTGGCTCATGTTAGCTGTGATAGTACCATGGCCATGGCTCTTGCTTCCACATCCTCCTTCAGGAGTCTGTGAGAAACCCTAGGGCAGGTCAGTGCAGGTCATGAGCTGTTTTCATATTTGTGCCCTGTGTGCCCCAGTAGCTCCTGCCACTCCCACTGCCTCACCCCCATCTGCACTGCCCACAAGCCAGCACCATGTGCTGTGAGTTATTTCATTGTACTAACTCATTCCCCTTCTAGTCATCTCTATTTCATAGCCAAGGAAACTGAAGCACACTGAAAGTTAACCACTGTCTCCTGAGATCACACAGCTCCGTAGGTAGCAGATCCAAAACTTGAGCTCCTGCAGCTTGGCCAAAGCATTCTCGACTTTTCCTCCAGGATCACTATGGGGCCTGGGCCGAGGGGCTGCTGTGCTGGATCCAAAGCCACTGCCTAAGGGGCTGACCTGGATGCCAACAGAAGTCACTGTTGGGTGAGCCCCAAAACACCACAGCTTGGGTCCTGGCGTCTCAACATCCCCTTTTTTTCAGCGTCACACACCTCAGTTGGGAAACACATGGCATGGAGCTACCATGCCATGGCTGGTCCAGGGCATACATAAGGCCATCTCAACAGGGTATGCAAAAACAAAATTTAGAATATAAGCTTACTTTGATGTAAGCATTATGTATGCATAATATTTTCATAATAGTATTTACATGATTTTTTAAAAATATATTTATTTTATTTGTTTGAAAGGCAGATTGAGAGAGGAAAGGAAGAGGGAAAGAGATCTTCCATCCACTGGTTCACTCCCCCAAAGGCTGCAATGGCTGGGGCAGGGCCAGATTGAAATGGGGAGGGGCAGGAACTCCATCCATGTCTCCCACGTGGGTGTCAGGAGTACAAATACTTGGTCGTTTTCTGTTGCTTTCCCAGGTGCATTAGCAGGGAGCTAGATTGGAAGTACAGCAGCTGTGACTCAAACCAGTGTTCTGGTATGGGATGCTGGTGTCATAGCACCACTTATGCCACAAAACTGACCCTTTGGTGATTTATTTATGTATTTGAAAGTAAGCGTTGCAGAAAGAATAGGAGGGAGAAAGAGAGAGAGTGAAAGAGATCTTCCATTCGCAGGTTTACTCCTTAGTCGGCAACAACTGCCAGGGCTGGGCCAGGCTTAAGCCAGGAGCCAGGAAATTATTCCAGGTCTCCCACTTGAGTTCAGGGGCTGACACACTTAGGACACCACATTAGCAGGGAGCTGGATCAGAAGTGGAGCAGCCAGGACAGCTCCTTATCCCCTGCTTATATGGCATTGCATGTGGTGGCTTTACCCACTATATCACAACACCAACTCATCTGTGACCTTTGTATTCATGGATTTCAAAAAAAGTTAGCATCATAATAGACTTGTGTTTTAATTATGTTTTCCAAGAATGCTTTGAAGTGCCCTTTAGATATCCTCAAGTGTCTTTCTTGTGTTTAAAACATTTTAAATTTTATTTTAAAAATTTCTTTGAAAGGCAAAGAGAGAGAGAGAGAAATGACAAAAACAAAACAAAGTCAAGCAAATTTCTATCTGCTGGTTCACTCCCCAAGTGCCTGTAGTAGCCAGAGCTGGACCAAATCTAAGACACAAGCCCTGAATTCCATCCAGGTCTGCCACATGGGTGACAGAGACCCAAGCAACTGGGTTCTCTCCAACCACTTCCCATGGAGTACATTAGCAGGAAGCTCGACTGAGAAGGACTCAGATCCAGGCCCCGTATGGGGGACGCAAGCATCTCAAGCCTTCAACTCACCAGTGGTGCTCCTGCTCTGCCCCCGCCTCCCCCGCAGCTTTTCTGTAACCGTAAGAGGGGTCTGCTCACGGCTGTGAAGCCACCAGGCTTCCTCCCCTTTGGCTTATGGCAGGAGAGTATGTGAATTGCCGTCCTCAGTTCCAGCCTCAGTGGGTTGGGCTCAGAACCAGTTGCTGGTCTGACCTTTTGGAAATGAGGGGTGACCAAGCAACATTCCCTTCTGGAATCCTTCTGGAAGGCACAAGAGCTGCTTCTGATATGTAGGTATCTTGTAGAAGCAGCTCTTCTACAAGAACCCTGTGTGTGCAAGCGAGCGGGGGACCCTGGGTGAGGTGGCTGTTCACCCTGCCTCAGCTTCCTCTGCTGCACAGGAAGAACTTTTGCAAACCACAGCTGTCACGGACTACTCACAATGTCCATCCACCAGAGTTGAAAACTTTATCCCATTTACTGCCCGCAGTTCCTGGGAGTGGGCATTTCGCCTAGTGTTATGATGTGTTCCATATCAGAGTGCCTGCGTTTGAGACTTGGTCCCAGCTTTCTGCTGATGCCGATGTCATGGGATCATGCAGAGGCAGCACTGGGATTCCTGCCACCCACGTGGAGACCTGGACCGAGCTGTTGCTTGCCAGCTTGGCTGGCCCAGCCTCTTAGGGAGGAAACCAGCAGATGCAGCTCTGTCTCTCTCTAGCTCCACCTCTCTCACACACAAATTAGCACAACCAAAGATTCCACAATGCTCTTATAATGTCAGTGCTGTCATTATTTCCCATGATGTATGCACGGTCTAAGACAGAAAGGCCAAGTGTTGAGTACCGAGGAACTAAGTGACTGATGCTCCATGCAGACCCAGGCAGCTAGTCTTCAATGGCCAAGTGAGAAGTGTGAAGCACCAGCTTGGAGCCGTGCTCAGTTCCCAGTACCACACTGGGCGGCCTCCAGAGAGCTTCTGTGGACCTCTACAATTGCTCTGATTGGCATTGTGAGGCAGGCAGTTGGAGGTTGCTATCCCCAGGAAAGTGAGAGCTCAGTATCTCATCCCCCCAAACGAAGAAGATGTTTAGGGTCTTACACTTGTTATCTCAGTGAACCCCTAGAAAACTCCTGGAAGTAGCAATGATTATACCCATCTTCCAGACCAGGAAATGAGAATTTGGAAAGGATAAATCATATAAAAATGAAGTAGCAAGGCCTGGATTCCACGTCTCACAATATTGGCCAAGGCAATGGGACTACTGTTGAATTTTCTTCTTTCTGGTCAGAAAATACTGTATTAGATTACAGGAAAGGGCGGGGGGCAAGTGACTTGCATGTGGCAAGTGCTTCTTACACATGAGACGGAGCTGTATTTAGTCAACAAGTGCTGATGTAGCATCAGCCATGAGAAGCCCTATACCCTTGTAGTCTAACACCACCACTCTCCTGTCTGATTTGCTCTTGTGTTCTGCTGTGACCTCTGGAAAGGAGTTGGAGGGCATTTGTTCTATGCCATCCCTGAGACTTCTGCTTCAGCAGACTGCTGGCTCCACCCTCCACGGGGCCTTGCCCCTGGGCTGCTCAATGCCTCTGTCCACAGGCCAGCAAATAGGCTCCTTGGGAAATGGGTGTGCCCTTGCTGGAGGGAAGGGGCCCATGACCCAAGTGGTCAGGTCTCTGTAGGGTGTGAAGATGAAGTGGAGATGTGTGCAAAACACACATGGCCTGGTAAGGGCTGGGCAGGGGAGGCACAAGGCCCCCTGCTCAGTGAGGACCCTCTCATCAGGCTTCCTGAGTGCCAGGACCCCAGTGACCTCACAACCCCAGAGATAAGTGTGGTTAGTAGTCCGTGGCACACATGAGAAACAAGAGACAGGCAGGTACAGGCTAATTCCAGAAACAGGGGAAGTACTTGAATATTTTAACTGAGGATTTTCACTTCATCTTAGCTGAGTTCATTTTGATCGATGTCACATCCTACATGAGAACAGCCTCAACTAAGATCTCCCGTTAAAAGTTTTTCAAGTAAATGATGAGCAAAACATTAGGATCTTGCTGCGGTTTGAAAGTGATGTGGCCCTTTCCCCAACCCATATAGCAATTTCATCCCCAAGGTCTTGAGTTAATGGCATTTCGGAGGTACAAAGTTGACTATGGCACAGCCTGTGGCAAGTGATTAGATTATATCACTGCCTTTGTGTGGAGTCTGTTGGATTGGATCCTAGTGACAGATTAGGCTCCCTGTCTCTTGCTGTGTGATGCTCTGTGCTGCCAGCCAGAAGGCCAGGGCCAGATGAGGGCCCTCAATCTTGCATTTCCAGAACCGCAGGTCCAGGTCAGCTTCTTTCCTCTATGAAGGTGGTTTGCCTCAGGTATCCTGTTATGATAAGGAGAAAAAAAAAACCGCGCAAATACAAATCTGGTATTAGTGACTCAACATAGAATATTGGTGTCAGCTATTGGGCACCTGCTACATGGTCTCATTTCTGCAAGGTAGATATTATTATCTCTCTATATAAACTGTCTCTGAGCAGTTATATAGTTGTTAAAATTTTTGTGTCGTGTCATGGTTGAGTGGCAATTAAACCCAAGTTTCCTGATGAGGTAGTCTTGTCCATATAGTCAGTGCCCCAAAACACCAGAGGCCACAGCACAGGGCACAGGGGCGCGACACCCCATCTTTTATGGAAATGAGGCTTGGGAAGTGTTGTGAGGGTAGTTGCAGCAGACTGGTCCCCATTGGTTCTGGTCACAGGGTGAGAGCAGTTAGTGCTAGCAGTTAGTGGTTGCAGTCAGGATTGCACATTACAATGATGTGTCCTTAGCTCCTACTGTAAGCAATGGACAGAGTTGTTAATGAAGCTCATTGCTCTTGACTCCTCTGTCCTGCTGGCTGTGAGCTTCCTGGGGCCAGGAGCTGTACCCTTCATGTTTGTATCTCCAGTTCTCAATATAGGCTCCGACATGGAGTTGGCACTTAGGGAAAGAAGGAAGAAAAGGAGGAGTGGAGGGAGGGATGGGAAATAAAAATAGGGGAATTGATTAATTGGGTGGTGGATAGGTAAGTGGATGGACGAATAGATGGGTGGGTGGATGGATGGGTGGATGGATAGATGGTTATATGATAGGTTTGGTGGAAAACTGGATAGATAGATGATTACTTGGCAATACTGAAGGGCAGAGGAAGGGGAGATAGGAATGGCACCAGAATGGGAAGGGAGGAAGGGAGTTGGAGGTGATGGATGGGTGCTGACTGGCTGGCTGATGCTTCTTGGAATAGCGTGAGACCCACTCTGCTGAAGTCTGTGAACATGAGAGTGAAGAAATTAAGAAGGAGGTGGGGCCATGGGGTAACTTCCAGGCATGAAGAGGACAATGGCAGGAAAGATGATCCATTAGAGGCAGGACCAGGGCTGGGGCGTGGGAGGATGCCCAGGGTGGACCTCCAAGAGCCCTCCGGGAACTGGCAGACTGGCCTTTTGTGCTGGGCAGGGAGGAGTTTGTCTCCAGCTGACTTCCATGTAGTCCCTTCTGCTCCTTCCTGTGCCCTCTGAACTTGCTGCAGGGAAAATCCTTTTCTTGCTGGTCCCCAGAGGGACCTCATGGATGCCAAGGCTCCTCTACCCAGGCAGGTCCTGTTTGCCCTTAAGGCTGTGAGAGGGAGACTGGGGTACTGCCACAGCAGTATCACCCCCACTCCTCCCGGCCAGCCTGTGGCTTTGTCCCATCGAATCCTCTCTACAAACCTGAAGATGAGAGCAATTTGCTGTATCTAATGTATGAGATCATGAAAACTTGAGGAGTGAGATCACTTTCCCCACGATGCTCAAATGGCATTCCAGTCCCCTTGCTGTCTTGGTGACCTCACATTGCCTGTCCACTGCAGGACTGAATTTCCCATGTAGGTTGGCCTGGTCTGGTTTGGTTTGGGGCTGTTCCTTAACTTTTGCTGTCCTGGCCTACTGATGCAGCCCTGCAGACAGGAGGGCAATGCTCCCATCCCTGTGCTGGACAGAAGGGAGATGCAGGCACATTCTCCTTAGGAATAGAGCAGTGATGCTTCTCTCAGATTGATGGGAGGAGAACAGCATGTGACCGGCTGGCTTATTGCAGGGTGAACCTGCCTTGGAAGACCCCCCCCCCCCCCCCCCCGCCCACAGGGCTTGACTGATGCCAGGGTTAGGAAATGGCCCCCTGGGAGGCTCGAGCACCAGCTGTGTGGTCAGCCACAGGGTGGCCCTTGGGCTGCCTGGAGGAAGAGGCACCTAGTAAGAAGCAGAGTGCAGCTGGAAAGTCGAAGACTGGGGGGTGTCCTGGAGGCCTGAGGCCAAAGATGGGAGACAGCTGCAGGCACGGTGCGACACAGCCGTGGCTTGCCACTTGCCCTACTCCCAGGCTGCACAGCCTGGGGACAGAGTAGCTCTGCCATTAATCAAGTGAAGGCCAGAGTTGGAAAAGAGGTGGGAGAGGAAGTCATTACGCAATTCTGTGATACAGTCCAGGCTCTGGGCTTCACTTTCATCTCGTTTCCTTTTCTGGGTTCTGTGAGTTCAGGAGGTGTCAGCAGGCATGGCTGGTGGATGGCGTCTTGAAGCTCAGTCTCAGAATGATTGAATTAGGTGTGAAGGCTACAGGGGCATCTGGGGTGGGACTGGGGTAGCCAGATGTCCCCGGGGAGCTGCTCTGTGGTTCCTGAGTTCATTCCCAGGAGCTGCTCAGATCCAGCAATCTTCACAAAACCAAGTCCCAAAGAAGTTAACTTGATCCCCAACGCCTTGATGGCAGCACATAAAAAATGTAACACTTACTGAGCATTTGCTAGGCGCCAGGGCCCATGCACAGGCTTTCTAGGTAGGGCTGCCAGACAGTTCTGTTCATGCAACATCACAGTCATCCTTGCCATGAAAGCTTCTTCGTTGGTTGTTTGAAATTCAAATGT
This sequence comes from Ochotona curzoniae, assembly GCF_017591425.1. NCBI lineage: Eukaryota > Metazoa > Chordata > Mammalia > Lagomorpha > Ochotonidae > Ochotona > Ochotona curzoniae. The sequence continues at coordinate 5,926,749 of NW_024466454.1, forward strand.
AATGGAGCAGGGGTCCTGGTTTGTATCTGGAACTCCTATCTCTGTCTCAACCCCTTTCATCCTTACAATTACCCTGTGACATGGTGATGTTTCAGATAGGCTAACCAAGGCCCAGGGAGGCCAGGCAACCTTCCCCAGATCACACAGCTAGCAAGTGGGAAGCTGCTAGTATGCCCTAGAGTTGGTGTGGCTCCAGAGCCTCAGACCCTTGAAGCATGCAGCCAGTCTCTGGCCTAGGTTGCAGGCTGCCCTTGAGGTCCTCCTAGCAAGGGTGTCTGTAGTCCGCTGATCGACAGCTGTCTCAGGAGAACTCTGCAGGAGACAGAGAAGACTCCCACTGCAGAGCAGCCGGCTCCCCACCTGCAGGGGCCAGCCCTGACGGTGCTGTTACAGAGGAGGGAGGGGCTTTTGCCCCTCTGACCATCCCATTACATTTGCAGGAAGCCCTGTTTAGGCATGCCTGGCTCCTGGGCCCAGGGACTACTTACCACAACAGGCTTTTCATAAGGGTTTCCTGAACCACTGAACAGAGCAAAGTGTAATAATGTTGGGGTGTTCCCAGGCTCCGCCTCTCCCAGCACAGCTCCCTGGGCTGCAAGGCCCTCCCCAGAGTCAATCATGAGAGGTGAGGATGAGCAGCATGTTCGCTCACTAGATGGAGCTGGGGAGTGAAGTTGGGAGGAGGTGAGGATGGAGATGATGGCAGTGAGGACAGAGCCCTCAGAGTGTTGCGTGGGCGTGAGAAGAGTGCAGGGGAACAACGGGGAGAGGGCAAGTGAGGATTAGAATTGAGACTCAGTGCCCCTTTTGGGGTCTGTTGGAAAAGGAGGCCAGAGCCATTTTTGTTCTTTCTTCTCTCTGTTGTGTGTGTTCACTTTCAATATTAATTTATGCATCTGAAAGAGTGTTAGAGAGAGAGAGAGAGAGAAAGAATGAGATCTTCCATTCACTGGTTCTCCCAAATGACTCCAATAGTCAGGGCTGGACCAAGCCAACGGCAGAAGCCAGGGATTTTTTCTGGGCGTCACACTTGGTTGCAGGGGTCCAGGGACTTGGTCATTCTCTATTACTTTTACCAGCAGAGAGCTGGATTGGAAGTGGAGTAGCCAGAATTTGAACTGATTGCCATGTGGGATGCCAGGCACTGCAGGTGGCAGCTTATCTTGCAGTACTACAGTGCTGGCCCCAGAGAACAGAGCTCTTTTTGTGCTGGTTTCCTTATCTGGAGAACAATCTGGAATGCGGTCCTTCCAAGCACTGGGTCACGTGGACCACAAACAGCTCAGCTTCAGATCCAAACCAGAGATGATGGGAGATGTGCACACCCCTGTGTCTGCTAGGGAAATCATGTTTATCAAATTGTCTTCCTATTTTTATGGTCTCTGATTTTCCTGCTTTATTTTTTTCTTATTGGTTATTTCAAATCGCTCTTAGCAGTAAGTAGCATTTTTGTTTGTTTTTTGTGGCCAAAGAAAATGAATTCTGTATTCTCATCACTGAGATGACAGAGTAAATTGAACTCTTGGAAATGGAGTTAAACTGACCAAAACGACCACCTCGGGCGCTCAGGACACGACCTGAAGCGGTGACTTCGTGACTGGCTCTTCCTGCTGCTTTAAATAGGGGTAGTCCGCTTCCACTAACGCATGCTGGCAGTCTGGAGGGGCCATGTTACAGCCACGCAAGAGACACCCAGATGAAGTGGATCCAGGAGATGTCAGGGCAAATGTCCCTTGCTCCAGGAATCAAGGCCAGGATGAGAGTCATGTGACACAGGGGCAGTGACCCAGATGCCCAGGGTCCAGTTGGCAGAAACAACGGCAGCAGGTCAGGCTAAGAGAGCTAGGATCAAAAGAGACCTGAGAGTGCCCAAAACTTTCCGTCTCAGGAAAAGCAGTGTCTCTGGACCCTCAAGTAAACTCCCAATTCCAACATCTTGGTAACTGATTTAAAAACTCGTCAACAGTGCTTCTAGCAAAGGAGCTCTCTCACGTGCATCATGCCCACACACGTTGCTTGATGACTTCCAAGAAGCCACGGCAGCTGGAAGCTCATGTATTGATGCGAGGGGAAGCGGCCTCTAGAAACAGCCCTCCCTGCTCTTCAGAGAAGCCACACGGGGGAACTCTGTGGCCCTTCCTTTTAGTCTGGCACCCACCCCATCCCTGCCTGCCACTTCTGCATCCCACATCTACCACTTCCTGCAGTCCCACTGTGTGTCCTTAGACCCCGTTCCATATCCCTAGAGCCCCCTGTTCTCTTCCTGGCCTGTTGGAGACCCCTGCCTCTTAGCTGCTACTCCTGCCTCTATCAGGGCAGCCCAGTGGACAAACACGGGGAGTTTCATTTCTAATCAGAGATAGAACCACTATTCATTTGGACAATAGCTGTGGCCAGTGGGGATCTATGGCCCCTATGGCGCTTTTCAGAGAGCAGGTGCCTTTATCATGCCCCTTTTGCCAGCATCACCTCCTTCTGAGACGGAGCCACCCTTCAGCCATTTGGCCATTGTGGGAACTGGGGCTCATGCAATAAGAGAACACAGTGAGTGGCCAGCTCACTACCAGTCCACCGAGGTGACCCCCTCTGCGGAATGAGCTGTGGCTTGAGGAGGTGTCCTTGACAGAAGGAGGGAGGTGTACCTGTGTCTTCACAGGAGTGTGGAGCTCTGGGACCATGAGGATGGCTCGGGCAGCCTTGGTTCCAGCCAGCAGCAGCTTCATGCTGATTCCTGCCACTCCACCTCAGGCAACCAAATGAAGAGTTGCACAGTTCCAGCTTAGCAGGGAGCACCTCCAGATTTCTAGGGTGGCATGTTGGGTCTAGGGAGGGGGGCACAGGACCTGGATTAAAAAGCTCATATCCCAAATCAGAGTACCTGCGAGCAGCACGTAACTCTGGCTCCTGACCCCAGCTTCCTGCCAGTGTAGACCCTGGAAAGTAGCTCAAGTGACTCAAGCACTTGCATTCATGCCTCCCACATGGAAATCCTAGATTGCTTCTGGATTCCGGCTTTGGCCATAGCCCAGTACAGCCCAGCTGTTACAGGTGACTGGGAAGAGAACCGGAAGACTTTCTCTCTCTCTCTCTCTCTCTCTCTCTCTCTCTCTCTCTCTCTCTCTCTCTCCCCCTCCCCTTTTCATTTTAGTTCTCCTCATCCTTCCTGTCTTTGCTCTCTCTCCTCTCTGATTTTTCTCTCTGTCTCCTCTCTCCGTTCCTCAAAAAACTCAGAATCCCATGGGGAGGACAGATGTGTTAGTAAATGCCTCTTCCATCCTGTCACCCAGCGTGAATCACGAGGCTCGTGGGTGGGTGGACCTGCTGTCAACATGTCTGGCTCATCTTTGGGTTGTGAAGTTATTCCCAAGCCTCACCTTCAGGCTGTCCTATGCCTAAAATCTTATAGACTTAACTTCTTGGAGTAGCACTGAGGGTCTTTCAGACACTGTCTCCGTGTTTTATCCTAGTTCCTCATTGCTCCTGATCCTGGTCCCTCCTCTCTCATACACCACATAGTCCAGGCTGCTGACCCAGCTGCACGGCACATCTCCAGTGTCCATTTTGGCCTCTCTGCTGGTACTGTTCCTTTCACTGCCAGCTGTGTCCCTCCTACTATTGTCTAACAGGCTCCTATTCATCCCTCAAGACCCAGTTCCAGTGCGCACTCCCACTGGAAAGGCGTTCCACCTTCCTCACTGGAGTTTCCATCTCATTCCTTTGAACATGCATGTCCTGGGGTTCATCCCTTGTCACCTTATGTCTGCTCTCAGTCTCAGTTCTCTCTGTGCCCTGCCTGACTATGAGCCCGACAGGATCTTGTCTTTATATCCCAAGCTGTTCCTGCTCCATGGTGGGAAGTATGCTAAAAAGCATTTGATGCATGGAAAGTAACCTGACAATGAAAAGACCAGATACTGAGGACCTTAATATTTTCATCCTCACACCAACTTTGTGACTCAGATGTCATGATCATGGAGCCTAGAGCACAGAGACGTTAAAGAGATTGCCAAGGACACACAGCTGAGTAAGCAGTCCCATCCGAAGTCCGTGCCCGGGGTATCCTCTGACTCCAGCCACTGCAGTTCCCTGTGTGAAGAGATCCTGGGTCCAAGCACAGGGTCCTGGCAGCGTCTTCTCAAGGATCTGGCTTAGGCTTTCCAAAATAAGCATCTTTTCCACAGAGGAAACACACAGAGTTCCCCAGTGTGGCTCTCACAGAGCTCCAGCCCACACAGCCTGGTGTCGGGGGTCATGGGAGAGACTGTGGGATTTAAGCAATCCACACAGCACTGCCCAAGATCCATGCAGCAAGAAGTTGCACTGTGCAAAGACGACAGGGCTTCTTCCCCACCCTGCCAGGAACCCACAGCTGTGCACTGAGAGCCTGGGTATGCAATTCAGTCTTTTGGCTCCAGGACTTGCTGCAGCCCACTGGCTGCTCCCCAGCCCCATTTTCAGTGTGGGCCAGTGGAAGTCAGCATGAACTTGGAAGGACTTGGTTCTCCTGGGACCACTGGCACCCACTGCCCCCAAAGTTACAGGACACAGCCCCAGCTTTTGTATGGGGTGTCCGCATGCTCCAGGGAGGGGTGGGGACCACTGTTTGGGGAGCACCAGGGCAGCCAAGAGGCCCCTGGCAGCTGTGGCAACACGTGCCAGCTAGGGATGTGGGAAGGTAGAGGGCAGTGGCAGGACTGTCCTAAGTACACGGGTGAACATTTGAGAGGACCTAAGTGAGCCTTCCAGGCATATCTGGAACAAGTCTTGGACGGGCACGCTGCAGCAGAAGGTAGTTAATAGTTAAGACCCAGAGATACTGTATGTTGCCAGTAGTATAATCCAATTTTACCTCCCATATGGTCCTGCTACAGGGAAGACACAATTTCAGGGGCTTCTTTGTGGATCTTGATGCTTTTGTTTCATTCACTCATTTATTCACTCCACACATATTTATTATACTCTTGAAAGGGTTTTATACTCTATGCTACCTATCATCAGCAGCACTTGATGCAGATTCCAAATTCACCAGCCTAGGATGAACTAACATATTTTGATTATGACTTGCTTAACAACCATAAAAGAATGCCTCAGAAATCTAACGACTAGCCAATAACTTTGCTTTAGAATTATTTGTATGCATCTAGTATTTATTTATGTGCACATTCTTATAAGGTAACAAAAATGAAACTGCATTCCATTGCCCAATGAGTAAATCTCCTTTATTGAACTGTCACCATTACCCAAAGGTAGGACTGTCGCTCATTAATGGAATAAGTAGGTGTCCCCACTTTTCTCCTGACCTTGGCTGGTCCCCCAACAGGTTCAGTCACAGTCTGGGGACTCTGCACCATATGCTCCCTACATGAGTAGTGGGCATGAACAAAGGAAGGCTTGCTGCTTCCCTAATACAAGAAAAGAGGGCTATGTTAGGCTTGGCCAAATGCTTCCTGGAGCAGGAAGGAGAAATCACCCATCATTTTTTCTTTCAAATGCCTCTCCCAAACCTGCATTTGTGTGTTACCCACAGTAGCCAAGCTATGGACACAGCTAAAGTGTCCACAAACAAATGAACACAAAAGGAAATGTGCTGCACAGCCGCTCTCACACATACCTGAGATGTAATGCTACATGCATGTTGCATCAACATGGATGAACCAGGGGGCATTATGTTAGGTAAGGTAAGGGGACACAGAAAGACAAATACTGCCTTTTCTTACTTGCTTGTGGAATCTAGAAAAGACAAATCCAGATAGAGAGTAGCCTGGCGGTACCCAGGGATCTGGCACCAGGGCAGAGTTGGGTGGGTGAGGGGCTGATGTTAATCAAAGGGAACAGACTTTGCATTTCATGATCAGAAAGTTCTGGAGTTAGTGTGTAACATGGTGACTACAGTTAATTATGTGTTCTGTGCTAGAAATGTACAAAATATTTTCTATGCACGTGCATGTGCACACACACACACACACACAATGTGTGAGGTGACTGACAGGCGAGTTAGCTCGATGGCAACAGTACTTTACCATGCACGCGTATACTAAAACACCATGTTACACACCTTGAGCATGTACCACTGTGGTGAACTAAACATCAGTAAAGCTGGGTGAACACCTGTGCTGGACACGTCTTAGCTCAGCCCCAGGAAGCCCCTGCCAGCCCCAGCCTAACGTCCTCTGTGTTTTTGTTCTAAACCAGGGCCCTCCATCCGTAGGCCCTTCGCACAGTCCACCCACGATCGTCCTGACGGGGGAGGTCAGTTCACTGGAAGGAGAGTGTGACAGGAATCTGGCCAACAGGTACGTGTCCCAGGTGCCTGGTCCTTCTGCTGTGACAAACAGTGCCTCCTATCATGTGGACATCAGGTGCTGTGCTTTCATACAGACTTTCTTTTTTCCTTGTATCATCAATGAAAATGCAGTCAGTTCATTTCTTTTCAGGAGAGAGCTTTGGCGTTTCCCCTAAATGAGCTTTCCTCTCCTGAATCTGACCTTTTCACTTTGCTAGGCTGTTTGAAAACCACAGCAAGGCAGTTTCTGATCACTGCCCAGCTCTCTGCTGGATATGTAGGAAAGATGTGAGTCTTTGGATAGTACTGTCCCCAGTTGAAGCAGGTCCCACATAGAAGATGATCTACCGGAAGGGACATAGGCTCACATGCACCCAGATGGCACTGCCCAGGCCTTCATCTGACTCAGACCTGGGGAAGCTCTAGTCTGCCTAGGGCCATCTGGATGAATACACACACACAAACACACACTTTTTAAAAATTATTTTATTTTTATTGGAAAGGCAGATTACTGAGAGAAGGAGAGACAAACTTCTTCCATCTTCTGGTTCACGCCTCAAGTGGCCCCAGTGATCAGAGCTGAGCTGATCTGATCTGAAGCCAGGACCCAGGAATGTCTTGCTTATCTCCTATACTGGTACCGGGGCCCAAGGCTTTAGGCCATCCTCTACTACTTTCCCAGGCCACAAGCAAAGAGCTGGATGGGAAGTGGCACAGTCAGGACAGGAACTGGCACCCAAATTGAATCCTGGCATGTGCAAGGCGAGGACTGAGCCACTGAAACATCACGTGTAGCCCCATCTGGATATTTATTATATCATTCACGAGCCATGCACAGCCATCAGCTTGACAATTTGCCTGCTCTGGATATACTGAGTTTTGAATCCTGCCTGTGGTTGGCTTGGCAGAACCAGACTAAATGATTTCTCAGGGCTTTTAGGGCCCGTGGGCCATGAATGATGCCGGCATGGATATCCCAATGGCCCCGGGCAGGAGAAGGCATCCTTTCAGGCTGTGAGGTCTTCCTAACAAGATGATGACCATTGTGCCTTTCAGAGCGCACAGTCCCCAGCGGAGGCTCTCCCACCGCCACCTGAAGGTTTCCACTGCTCCGCTGACTTCTCTGGGTAAGGGCTAGGCCAACCTGGGGTAGGGGGTTGGGGACTCTGAGGAGGAAGACTCAAGTCCAGCAGCCTGGCTCGACTCAGCCCCGTTCCCCTCTTCTGATCTCCAAGGTAGCTCATCCCTAGAAGCCCAAACAAGGAAGGCTAGATCAGCCCCTCACATGGGAAGCCAGCAAAATGATGATCCCTAATTTCTTCTGATGAAAGGATAAGACTGGGCTGTGGAAGGGAAAATGAGGAAAGCAAAGAAAAAATAGCCGAGTAAAGCTCAATTCTGGGGCTTAGGGGCAGGTTTCCCCCCCACCCCACCCAGGCATGCACCAACTATCAGCCTAGCTGTCCCAGTGACCGATTCATTCTCCAAAAGAATTTTCCCAGCCTGCCCTGGGCCGCCAGAAGGTAGAGCTGTAGTTGCTTCCTGCATGCATCTTGTTAATCTGCTCTTACGAGGTAAGCAGTTACAACTGAGATATGGTATCACAAGGGCTTTTGTCAGAGTTAGGGAAACAAGGTAAGGAAGGGACCTGTTCTCTCCAAGCAGGCTGACTGGGCAGGTGTTCCTGAGGACAGACTGGGTGAGCCTCAGAGAGCTGGGCAGACAGATAACAGGAAAGGCATTGTCAGTGCAGGAAGCAGCAGAGCAGGAGCCACAAGCATAGCGTTGTGCGGGTAGTTGGAATGCTGTACCTTGGGCACCCAATGACATGGACCCAACTCGTAGTAGCTGACTCAGAATCATCCTCTTCCTCCTCCTCCTCAAGCTAGGCCCGCAGTTTTAGGGAGTGTTGGATCCAAGTGCCCACATCAGTTCATTTCTTCAGTCTCCTTTTTTTGTGTGGCTGCTTTCCTGCTTGAGCAGGTTAGCAAATGGCTTACACATGTAGCCAATGGTTACTGTAGCTCCAAGTTTGCATCCCATCAACACCCTATGCCACTCACTTTCTGGAATTGTCCTCCCACGCCCCCTCCCTGCCCCCAGGCCTCAGGCGCCTGCAGTCAAAGGGACTGGATTGCTTGATTGGCCAAAGTTGCTATGTGGTCCCACCCCGGGTGCTTGGTGTGGGCATGGTCAGCACCTTCTGAAATAAGAGAATTTAAGCAATCAGAAGGGGTTCATCCCATGAAAATGATGAGTTACTGCCAAAAGAAGTGAGACTGGAGACTGGAGAGACAAAGTGGGTGGAGAGTGGAAGGGATGAATACACAGGGCCAGTTGGGAGTCGGGCGCCACACTGGGACCTATGAGGAGGGCCCGTGGGCTGAGGCAGGAGCCTAGCAAGGTCAGACCTGGCTTTTAGGAGAGTCGCTCTGGTAGGCAGCGTGGGGTGGCAAGGAGGGAACAGCCTGAAGATGCACCTGCCAGGGGGGCAATAATTGCTCAGGGAAGTCAAGGAGCCCAAACAGTGATAAGGGGCAGGCTCCAGGGGTATCTTCAGGTAAAGGCAGTTAGTGGAGGTGACATGAAGGTGACTTCCCAGAAGCTGAGAGAGGGGTGATAATACCTTAGCTCAGGGGCACTGCTAGGGAAGGGATGTTTTTTTGGACAGATGGTCAACAGTAACACAAGAGCCCTGGATGGCATCTTGCTGCTCATGATCTTTCTATTTGGCCCTTTGTCCACGCCTCTGAAGTTCATTAGTTAGCCAGAGAGACCAGAGAGGGAATGCCAGGGGAAGCAGGTAGCAAGGGGTGGGGCTCCTGCAAGGCCCGTGCTCACTGCTGAGTGTCTTCAGGGCCAGGTGTGACAGCACTGCCACAGCCATGGGCAGCCTGCCCAGAGGAGCTGAGGGTGGAGTCCCAATGCGGAGGTCCACGCCATGGCCAGCAGGGCAGCATCCCCAGGCTGGGTGCAAGGCAGCAGGGCCTGTCTGCCTGAGAGCACTGCTCTTACAGACCCTGCGGGGCACGTCATCGACCTCGTCAATGACCAGCTGCCTGACATCAGCATCTCAGAGGAGGACAAGAAGAAAAACCTGGCGCTACTGGAGGAGGCCAAGTCGGTGAGCGAGCGCTTCCTGACACGGCGTGGGAGGAAGTCCAGGAGCAGCCCCGGAGACTCCCCGTCCTCGGGTAGGGTAGGGCAGGGCAGGGTGGGATAGGCAGGTGGCTGTGCGGAGCCCCTTGGGGCTGGGGCCGGGGCAGGGCAGGGGCAGGCAGGGGAGGGAGGGTCCAGCTGCAGTGGGAGTGTTGCTTCCCAATCGCTAAGATGAAACTTGTGCTTCTTGACTCTGTGTGTGTATGAGAAGAGAGAAGGAAAGAAAGGAGAGAGAGAGAGAGAGAGAGAGAGAACTGTGGCTTCCAGGAAATGTCAGCTCCCATCCCCTCCCGATATTTTCTCCTTGCCCCAAACTGAAGTTAAGCTCTTGCTGCCCTTTTACCTCCCTCACTGCACCCTAAGTCTTTGGGGGAATGGCCTACGTACACCCACGTGTCCAGAACCCAGGTCCCTCTCCATGGACAGAGTCTTCATGCCACCCCCACCTTCTCTAGGGGCCCCTATCTTCCTCTGCAGTCTGAAAAGGCTGCCGTGGGCCCCTAGAAGAGGGCGATTCTGGGTTAGAGGGAAGCCCTCCTCCTCCTCCTCTGCCTCAAATTATCTTCATTGCTGCCCAGGTAGCTAGGGGCGGGTTTCAGGTGAGTCTGCGGGTGCTAAGAGAGCCAGAACAACTGGGGAAGTGCTCCGTGCCTGCGGTACCAGGTCCTAAAGCTCTGGAAGGTACTTAGAGGTCAGGTCAGGCTGGTCAAGGAGTGTGACTCCCAACCCCTCTTCCATACCCGCTGTGTTGGGCTGGCAGCATGGAGGGTGGGCTGTGGTTCCAGCCGTGTGTGGCGTGTCCGGAATCGCCCTTGACCCCAGCAAAGCAGGTCCTTGCCCCGGAAGGATGGCTTTGTTGGGGCCGAGGCCTAAAGCCTCCATGGCTGGAAGCTAGCATGTATCCGCGTGTCTGTCTCCGCAGCTGCGTCGCCAAGCCTCAGCCCCGGAGCTTCTCCCGCATCGTCTCGTAGCAACTCCCTCACTGTCCCCACCCCGCCAGGTGAGGCCCCCCTGCCCTGGCTGTCTGCTTCAGCGCCCCCTTGGTGGGCTGACCCAAAGGAAGAGCAGACGCACTGTGCAGAAAGGGGGCTAGCTGAGGACAGGGAAAGACGTGGCTTGGGGCTGTGATGGAATCTCTTTGCCCAGAGAAGACTGAGAAAGATCGCAGTGCTTGCTCCTTTGGCAAGGCCTATTTTTTTGGGATATTTGTGGGGTTTTGATTTTTTTCTCTTCCTCTCTCAGGGTTGTGCTGGGGGCCACCCCGTTGGGTCAGCAGGGAAGGCATAGGGTGCAGAGAGCGAGGTTGTACAGGAAGATGCCCTGGACGAGAGCACACTGTGCGCAGGCGCAGCTGATGCCCCCATGCTGCTGTGCCTTCTGGGTTTCTGTGGGAATTTAAGGAGGACCCTCCTCACCCCTGCCCGGAACCTTGTTCTGGGGGGTGGCAGGGAGTGAGTGCATAAAGACCCTACATATTACTGTGAGCACAATCTGGCCCATTCCAGGTTTGGATGTGTGCGGTGGCCCACCGTCCCTTGTGCCCGGAGCGCCAGTCCAGGTAACAGCCCCACTTACCGTGCTCTTCCTGGGCCATCTGGTTTCTCCCTGACCCCTAAAGCTCAAAAGCCCCCTGTTACCTGTAGGAGCTGGGATGCTGGGTGGGGATAGTGGCTGAGGATAGTGGTTGGTGGAGGGGGACCCTCGGGAATCTTTCTAGCAGGCCTCTTCCCCTGTCCAGCTGATCTGTACTTGCTTTCTTCAGCAGAAGGGAGATGAGTCCGATGTCTCTCCAGCTCCCCCTGGCGAGCCTGTGAGTTTGTGCTTTGTTTCATTAGGCTGACTTGGGGTATGGACGTCTCCTGGGGACCTGCTGGTCCCTGAGCTTGCCGGAAGGGGGAGGAGGTGGGGTACTGGCTTGGCTGTCCTACAGGATGCTGTAGGGGTGACCTCCTTGGAGTTGAGCCAGCTGGCCAGAGGCGATGACCCCCTCCAGCACCTGACTGCCATGCTGTGCTACCCGGAGGCAGGCAAGCCTCCTCGTTGACGAGCAGAAGTACCCGCAGCTGTTCAGAGAACAGTGCCCACATGATGCGGGTGTGTGAGGGCAGCACTGGAATGCCAGATGCAGGAACGAGCCAAGGGGCAGCAGGCACAGGACGGGGACACAGGTGCCCTCACCAAGTGTCAGGAGCTGCAAGGAGCAGAATAGGACGGGACCTCTGTTGGGTCCTGGAGCTCTAAGAGATGGGTAAAACCTGGAATCCATCAACTTCCTTTCCCCTCCCTCTTTCCCTCTCTTTTCAAATTTTTGAGAGGGCTCACAAACCTATCAGAAAATTCAAGGCCCTAAGAGTTAAAGACCTTACCAGGCAGAGCCAAGACTAGAATCTGGGTCAGCTAAGCTGGGCCAAACCAGCCTTCTATTCCTCCCTCCTCAGCGCCCAGCCTCTGGCAAGTTCTCTGCTGGATCTGAGTCATTGCCGATTGTTCTAAGGCTTTTTGGGGATGGAGGTGGGGGAAGGTCCTCGCTGCTGGCTCAGACCCCTAGAAGCTCTCCCCACCCCACTATGCACATTGGGTAGGGGGCTCCTCGTCTGCGTCTCAAGAAGCCAGGGGCGTAGCTGTTCCCCACTCCGCCCACACCATGGTCCCACCCTACCTTCTCTCTTCCAGAATATCCCCAAAGGGCTAGCTGACCGGAAGCAGAATGACCAGAGGAAAGTGTCCCAGGGCAAGCTGGGCCCCCGCTCTCCTACAGTCGACAAGTCCAAAGAGCTGGCCATAGAACAAAAAGAAAATTTCGATCCACTCCAGCATCCCGAGACCACGCCCAAGGGCCCAGCTTCTGTCCCAAGCAGTGGCGGGAAAATGGCCCTGAACAGCCCCTTGCCGGGCCCTGTGGAGGGGGAGCTGGGAAAGCCGCTGCAGAAGCTGGCCAGGGAGAGCAGCCCCCTGCCCCGAAGTCCAGCTCCAGGCCCTGCAGGGCCAGCTCCCCCAGCCTCCCAGGGAGCAGGTTCACCTTCAGAGCCCACAGGGACCAAGGTGGGCTCCAAAACTGAACCACGGTCCCCTGTGTCGCGGCCCCCTCTGCTACGAGGGGTCTCCTGGGACAGTGGCCCTGAAGAGCCGGGGCCCCGGCTGCAAAAAGTGCTTGCCAAGCTGCCGCTGGCAGAGGAGGAGAGGCGTTTTGCAGGCAAGCTAGCCAAGGCGCCAGGACTCAAAGACTTCCAGATTCAAGTGCAGCCTGTGCGGATGCAGAAACTGACCAAGCTCCGTGAGGTGGGTTCCTGAGGACTGGCTGAGCAGGTGTGCACTGGGGCGGGGGTGGGAGGGGGGCACCCCTGTTTGAAGATTGCAGAGACTGGGTTGTGGGGTATGTGGGAAAGTAGCTGTTGCCGAGATGTGGGCCTTAGCAGGGTCCTAAGCTTCCTTACCTGGTAGGCCAGGCCACTTGTGTGGCAGCTTTTTAAAACATCCATTTATCCTGATGTTAGGCATCAAGCAGCCTGGGGTCTAGTTGCTACCCATGATGGGAGGACAGGGACACAGAGGCCCCTAGTGCCATGTAGCCGGAGCTGGGGGTGAAGGCACAGCATCCCTTGATGGCTGGAAAGCATGCCTGGGGCTTGGCAAGCATGAGGTAGTCTGCTTGTGGGTTGTGCTCCAAGCTTTCTTCCTGATATTCATGCAAATCTATCCCCCACCAAGCATGATGCTGCAACACCCCCCACCCCCATAAAGGGCTGCTCCTCCACAGGAACCTTCTCATGCCCATGGTGTCTCTAGCTTTATAGGCCATCAACCCAGGTGCAGGGATCTCCCTGTACTTCCACTCTCTGCAGGGGCACCCAGGAGACAGACTAGAGGGAGAGGGCAATATGACACAGAAATCCTGACCTTGACTACGCCCCGAAAGGCCAGGCCAGGAGAGAAGCCAAGGCAGCTGGGATTCCACAGGGTGGGGCCCAGGGCCTAGGGGAGCTGGAGCTCCACAAGTTGTCTTGCCGAGGGGAGTGTGGGCCAGGGAGGGGAGCGAGTCACCGGGCCAGTCTGCAGCACAGGTGAAGGTAGCTCTGGGCCAGTGGGGATGCAGCCTGATGCTGTTGTCCTGGCGCCTGGCAGTTGACTGGACATGTGACACAGCCTAATCTAGCTGGTCTTCCTTGAAGATCAGCACAGGGCCTGGAGGGGCTGCCCCAATGGGCCCAATCTCAGATATGTTTGGAGTGGTGGAGCTGAAGGGACCAAGGACTTGCCCACCAGTACCTCTGCTCATCAGAGTCCAGACCAAGCCACCTCCACTCTCCACACCTTCAACAGAGAAAATTAGAGAGATTGGAGGCTGCCCAGGCTGCCAACTACTTCCTTGACAACTGAACACTCCAGGGCCCGGAGCCTGGGACTCCCATTTGGGTCACGAGCACCCCCTTTGCTTCTTTATGCAGGAGAGTCAGCTGCTACATGCACACACAGAGGGATAGCACAGTCCCAGAGTAGGGAGCTTTGCCAGGCAACTCCACTGGAAGACCCTGGTTAGGTCTTACTGGGAGCAGGCATGGGCCCACCTGTACCACACTCCTGGGGTCACCCTCCCACCTCCCCAGGTGTTGCTGGCTGAGGTCCCCAGGGTCTGGAGAGTCTACAAATCCAAGAGGCACCATCCAAAGAGCTGTTGAGGAACTGAGGGGCTGGGCAAATCACAACTTCTGGAAGTGGGTATGCAGTGCCCAACACAGCATGGCAGAAAGCTGCGGCCAGCAGTGAAATCGCAGGAAGTGGGTTACAGGCACACCCTGTACCCACCCAGGGGACCCCTTTGTCCACAGAGCCTGTGGTTGTGCTTGTGTCTGCCCTCCACCCTCTACCAGCTGCAGCTGTGGTGTGGCTGAGCAGATCGCTCACTACCATACCCACAGACTATTTGGTCAAGTGCACCGTGCCAAGGGCCACTCTTGCCCCAAGGAACGTGTGTGTCAGTTGTTCCTGCACCCTTACGTGCTGCGAGAGGGGCTATCTTCCTGGTGCCCATCACATCTCCCTGTGCCTTCATGGCTCCCACCCAGGTGTGTGTGTGTGTTGCCTTACCCCGTGGCCCCTGAGGCTGGGGCCACAGAGCCAGGGATAGAACCTGCTGAGGGATCCAGTCTGCTGCCATGCCCTAAAGCCCCTGTCTCTTTTCTTCCCCCTTCAAAAGGAGCACATCCTGATGAGAAACCAGAACCTGGTGGGTCTCAAGCTCCCAGAACTCCGAGAAGCTGCTGAGCAGGAGAAAGGTAGGTGTGTGCGTGGTGAATGCTGCCCTGGCCCCCCACGCCAGCCCTGGGGTGGGGCTGCACCGGCCTGCACCAGAGCCAGGAAGGCAAATGTATAAATGCAGGCTTCCTGCCCATGACCTTTGTCCCTCCGGGCCTCAGAGGGGGCCTAACACAGAGCAGGCCGTCAGTAAATATTTGCAAATGAACCAGTGCAGCAGATGGCTTTTCCTGCTCACTCAGCACCTCTGGACCTGTCTCCTGCCCCAGGCAGAACTTGTTAGCGTCCATTAGGGTCCACAAGGGTGCCCTGGGCCTGAACTTTTGACAATGCACTTTCCCCCTACACCCAGGAAGTCACTCATATAGCTTACTTCCCCTTTCATGCCATCCATCCTAATCAGCGCTTGCTTTCCCATCTGCTGGCACCACCTGCTGGGGCCTGTAAGGCCCTTCCTGCAGCTTGCTGCTATCGCCTACCTGCTTACTTGCCTGCCATGCTTGCCAGGCTTACCCCCGCATTGGAGCCTTAATCCCCTAGCTCCAGGCCTGCTCTTAGTACCATTCTCCAGAACCCACTTATGGGCCAACCTAACCACAGACCAGGCACATGGCTTGCACAGGCTAGCCCCTCTATGCAGTGTGGCCCAGGGTGCTTGCTACTTGCCTTGCAGGTTACCAGGGAAAGAACAGAGTTAGATAGGGTGGAGTTCTTGCTGCACAGGCAGCACCGTCTGGGTGTCGGCATCCCTCTGCCCCAGATGGAAGTTTGTGCACATCGGTTGCAAAGGTGCCTGACATATCTGGGCCCTGGATAAGTACGTACTGATTTATGAATGAAAGAAGCTGGAACTGTTTCTAACAACAACTGGTAGCTTTGAGCACAGCACCCTGGGGCGGTCTTATTTCTCCAGCCCTTTATCCTTACTGGGAACCCTCCTGAACCCTGTTGGGTGAAGTGTGGATAAGTGCCTCCAGCTCTAAAACCCTCATTTCTTTTCCCCCAAATCATACCATCTATACCCTACTCCTTCATATTTATATTTTATGATCTTTTAAAAAAGATTTATGAAAGAGAATTACAGAAAGAGAGATCTTCCAGTCATTGGTTCACTCCCCAGATAGCCACAGTGGCTAAGGCTGCATCAGGCTGGAGCCAGGAGCCAGGAACTTCATCTGGGTCTCCCATGTGAGTGCAGGGTCCCAGGCACTCACACCATCTTCTAGTGCTTTCCCAGGCATGTTAGAAAGGAACTGAATTGGAAGTAGGACATCTGGGACATGCACCAGCACCTGTATGGGATGCCACTGTTGCAGGAGGCAGCTTAACCCATTAAGCTACAGCACCTACCCCTATATTGTATTCTTTTTTTTTTTTTTAAAGATTTATTTTTATTATTTTTTCATTGGAAAGGCAGATATACAGAGAGGAGAGACAGAGAGGAAGATCTTCCGTCCGATGATTCACTCCCCAAGTGAGCGCAACGGGCCGATACTATGCCAATCCGAAGCCAGGAGCCTCTTCCGGGTCTCCCACGCGGGTGCAGGGTCCCAAAGCTTTGGGCCGTCCTCGACTGCTTTCCCAGGCCACAGGCAGGGAGCTGGAAGGGAAGCGGGGCTGCCAGGATTAGAACCGGCGCCTATATGGGATCCCGGGCGTGCAAGGCGAGGACCTTTAACCACTTGCGCCACCGCGCCGGGCCCTATATTGTATTCTTATTGTGATAAATATACATAATGCAAAATTTACTCCTGTCCCCTTGTTTTATGGCACTTGCACTAAGTACACTCACATTGTGCAACCATCACCACCATTTGGCACCCCCACTGCTTCTTCCCCCAAACTGACACGATGTACCTATTAAGTGCCACCTCCCCGGCCCCTGGCTGTCACCAGCCTGCTTTTCATGCCTGTGTGTGCAAGCACTCTAGGTCCTCATCTGAATGAAATCATGTATGTTTTACTCCTTTAAGTGTAATCATGAATCATGTCAGGCTGTGTTTTCTACAGTACAAACCCCTTCACGCCTCTGGCTTTGTCTGCTCACTACCCAAGGGCAGGCAGGGATATTGCTCTCCTGTTGCAGTTGACAACAGTGAGACCCCTAGAGTTCCTGACTCCCTGTAACAGTTTTGCCAGCACACAAGCTGTGGTGAAACTGTGCTTAGTGGGGTGCTGTTTCAGATGCCAACCTGCAGCAGACCCGCATGTGGGGGAGACGGTGGGGTGGGACAGGGAGTGGAGGGGCGCTGCTGTGTCCCATGTGAGTAGGAGGGATGGGGTGCTTGCTTGCTGGGCCCTCCCCATCTCTGATGTGGATCTGAGATCTCTGTGGACCTGGACTTCAGAGTGCCCCATCTGAAGATCCTTGTCACCGCCCCCCCACACACATCTCTCTCTCCCCACCAGATGCAGTGAGGACGACCCTGCCCAGGGACACTCAGGGGAGGGGCGAGGCATGCCATGGAAGCCTCTGATGGGAACCAGCCACCCCCACATGTCCACACCAACCAACAAGCACAGTGCCCACAGGACTCAGTTAATGGAATCTTGGATGTATTTTATATTTTTCTAATTTTCCATATATTAAAGCAGTTTTGAAAGATTAGGAAAAACATTTGCTTCACCCACAACCCCACAATTCTGTAAAAGATTGCTATTTACCCACACAGTTTTCCTAGTGTTGATATAGATAGCTCTGCCTATTCTGTTTTCACTTCAGCTCTTTCTGTTGATCCCATTTGATTCACTGTCCTGCTTATCGTTGCATACTTCCTTTTGCTCTGTTGGTGAAGTGTTTGTGCCTGTTGTTGGATATTTCAGATGTTTACAGTTCCACCATGATTAACGACTCTACTATAAGTCAGTCTGTACTTCCAGGGTTTTTTTTCTTCTTCTTCTTAAAGCTATTCCCTTGGGATAAATTCTCAAACTTCAAATTTGTTGTGTGAACACACAGACATGTAAGGATTTACCGCATCACCTCGACTGTGGGATGCCACCTGCAAAGACAGAGTGTGTGTTTTTCTCTTAAGCACTGTCATTACGAGGCTGGGCTTTGCTTTTGTTGCTTATTGATAAGAACGTTGTAAGAACCACATAATCAGTGATGACATTTCTGTGTTGCTCTCTTCCTCCTTCAGTTCTGGGATTTAGGTGGCTAAGAGCTCAAGCTCTGTCACTTCCTAGCCTCAGAGCCTTGGGGACAATGATAGTGCTCGGTTCACTGAGCTGGTGTGATGGTAGTTGATGTTGAGCTTCATGCCTGCAGGCACTTGGTCTGACTTGCATTTCTGCCACTGAGGCTCTGCAGCTGTGTGCCAACCTGGTCAGACATGCTTGTCCTCTACGTTTGCATTGTGTAAGCCAGTGTTGGAGGTGGAGATGGGGGCATTTGGAGAGATCCACTGAAGAGCCTGATTTCCTCCTGTCCCCAGAACAGGCAGCTCTGAAGTCCTCCCTGGGAGCAGCCTCGTGGAGCGCATCCAGGCTCCGAGTACCACCAGGAGCTCATCGCTTAGGGAGCCTGTTTCTTTGGGAAATAGGGAAGATCCTTATCAGAGCATTCTGGAGGCTGAGGAACTTTGGGTCTCATTCTGTTTCTGAGAACTGGGAAGCTCTTTTCCTTGCTGTATCTGTTCTTTCCAACAATCTCATCAGCTTCTTTTTTGCAGGGACTGTTGTTGGTTCTTTGGTTATTTGCCACAAATTGACAAACTATCAGCAAGCTCCTGATTTGTATGCTGGGGATGTGTTAAGGTGCAAAAGGCTCTGGGTCATCCTCAAGGAGAAGGCCTCAAATGAATCAACTATCATCAGACATCCTGGCCATCTCAATGATCCCCTAGCCACCTCCCACCCCCACCTGGCCTCTTGAACTCCCTGCCTGGCTGAAGCCACTGCCCATGTGGCAGCCAGAGGAGTCTCTGACCTGTGATTCTGTCCCCACGTCTTTGCAGGCTTCATCTGCTCCTGGATGAGCACTTGGATCTTTGGATAATGCAGGTAGCCCTGGGGTTGCACCCCTGCCCTGCCCAGCATCTTCCAGGGCCTGCTCTCCCATGCTTTTCCACATTGTAGCCTGTTTTCAACAACTTGTTCCTGCCCCTGCTTGCACCCACTGCGTCTCTTCCCTCTATGGGAAGGGTTTGTCCTCTTACCTGATGAATGCCATCTAATCTCCAGCTGCCTGCATAGATGTCAGTGTTCCATGAAGCTCTATTGTCTACTGCCATACCACCCTGAACGCGCCCGGTCTCGTCCATGAAGGTCTATTTGGCACCTCCAGATCCCTGTTCCTCTGTGTGAGATGCAGTGCTTGAGCACATGTCCCTGGCAACCTGTCTCCTTAGGGAGTAAGCTCTCAGAGGATGGTAGCTTGTCAGATTGACTTAGTGTTTCACCCCTAGTTCCAATTCCACTGCCAAGGACACAGTAAGCACGTGATAAATATGAAACAAATGAGCTCACCTTCACTGCTAGGAGAAGACAAGCAAGTGTAGACAAAGTCACAGTGACACACTGTGATCCTATTTTAACAGAACATGAAGTTCCTCAGAACCATGAAACAGCAACAGCCAGCTTAGGAAGGGTGAGTTAGGAAGGTTCGCAGGTGCAGTTCTGAGGCAAGGAAGAGAAAGTCATTCAGGTGGAGGGAAGGGCAGGAGTAAAGGCGTGATGCCTCTTCAGACAGAAGGGACCTGGAGGGAGTTGAGTGTGTACTGTATCCAAGGCTGGGAGGAGGGAGAGTGAAGGCTTTGAGGGCCAAACTGTGAGTCTGAGTTTCATGTGGGACCCTTGGGAAGTCAAAGAAAGCAGCAGGACCAAATTTGATTTACAGTAATTCTCCTGGACCAATTGTGAAGGCTGGCCTGAAATGCTAGAGGTTAGAGTCAAAGCAGGTAAAAGGCAAGGAGACTATAAGCAGGGCTGGTAGAGATGTAGGGAGATCTGAGAGCTGTTTGGAAGTCAGCCTGGCAGGTGGGGCTCAGGAGCATACAAGAAAGTCCAGCAGGTGTTGTCTGCACAGCTGTGTAGGTGATGGTGCCAGCACTCAAGATATGTTGAGTGGCCATGGGAAGCAGGTGGGGTGTGACAGGCTCATCTAGTTTTGCTAACCAGCTGAACCCTGGGGGATTTATTTAACTGAGCTCCAGTTTCCCACAGAAAAAATAGCTGGATGATATTTACTTATTAGGGCTATAGTGAGGAACAACCAGGAAAGTGCATCTAATGTATAGTTGCTGCTCCTTCAGTGATGGCTATCAAGGTGATCTGGCTTTGCCTGATCCAGGTGGCAGTGTGGAGGAAGCACTGGATAGAGGTGTGGGAGGCAGAGAAGTTCCCTCATTGCGCAGTCTTTGTGCATAATCCCAGTCTGGGCTCATGGCCTTGGGTCTCAGGAGGCGGGCAAAAGCTCCCTGGGAAGATTGAGAGGAAGGTGTCTCTTCCAACCAGTAGTAGCTCTGACTTCAAGGGACCATCCTGGGGTTCAGAATGTCTTTATTAAAAGTGACTTCCATGCTCCCAAAATGGCCAGATTGAAGTGGTTTCATTGGAATCAATCAGTACAGACAGGTCTTCTGAAATATTTACTTTTGCTGAACATGACCCATGGAGATGGGCATTTAACCAAGTAGTTAAGATGCAGGTTTCCAAGTCCTACACAGGGATTTCTGGATCCAATGCCCAGCTCCTGAAGGCACGCCCTGGGAGGCAGCAGTAACTAACTGCATTCTTGTTGAGCTGTGAGAGACCGGGATGATGTTCCTGGCTTCTGGCTTCTGGCTTCAACCTAGCCCAGTCTCAGCCATGCTGGGAATCTGCAGAGGGATCCAGGGGATGGGAACGTGCTCTCTCTGCATCTCCAATTTTTAAAATGACTCTTGCTCTTTTTGTAAAAATTCAACTATAATAATACAACGAAAGTCAAAATAGCTTAATCAGATACCCTCTCCCCCACAAATGCAGAAGTGGGGGGAGAGGGACAAGAAAGAGATTAAATTAGACATACTTATTTGAAACAAAATGTTTCAATTTAATTGAAATGAAGTGAAACCACAGGATGTGCTGAAATGTAATTGCTTCCTCTAGAGAAGAGAAATTGGTTTCTAGGAGTTTTTTTTTTTTTTTTTTTTTTTTTTTTTTTAAAGATTTATTTTTATTATTTTTTTATTGGAAAGGCAGATATACAGAGAGGAGATACAGAGAGGAAGATCTTCCATCCGATGATTCACTCCCCAAGTGAGCCGCAACGGGTCGATACTATGCCGATCCGAAGCCAGGAGCCTCTTCCGGGTCTCCCACGCGGGTGCAGGTTCCCAAAGCCTTGGGCCGTCCTCAACTGCCTTCCCAGGCCACAGGCAGGGAGCTGGAAGGGAAGCGGGGCTGCCGGGATTAGAACCGGCGCCCATATGGGATCCCGGGCGTGCAAGGCGAGGACTTAACCACTTGCGCCACCGCGCCGGGCCCTCTAGGAGTTTTTTAAGTTATGAGCAGCACAAGGGTTTGGAATCTTTGAGGCAATTTGTGTGGGTTTTTTTTTTTTTTTTTTTTTTTTACATTGCTTGCCTTGCATCTGGGTGGCTTTTACATTTTGTAGCTGGTGTTTGCTTAAATCCAGTACAATAAACACAGAGGTCCACTGTCAGGAAGGAAGAGGTTTACACTCGTGTGTGTGTGTGTTTCTAAAAAGACTGATTTATTGCAAAGTTAGATATATGCAGAGAGGAGGAGAGACAGAGAGAAATATCTTCCGTCCAATGATTCACTCTCCAAATGACCGCAACGGGCTGGTGCTATGCCGATCTGAAACCAGGAGCCAGGAGCTCTTCTTGAGTCTTCCAGGTTCACACTGGTGCAGGGTCCCAAGGCTTTGGGCCATCCTTGACAGTTTTCCCAGGCCACAAGCAGGGAGCTGGATGGGAAGTGGAGCTACTGGGACTAGAACTGGCACCCATATGGGATCCTGGTATGCATAAGGTGAAGACTTTAGCTGCTAGGCCACGGTGCCAGGCTCTACACTCTTGTGTTTCTAAAGACAGGAGGCATGACATGCCACACAGGGGACCTGGGAAAGGACCAGAGGTGATCTGAGGTGGGAGCAGGGAGGCAGGAGCATGGCCTGAAGCCTTTGCTGGGATTCTCATGGGAAAAAAAGGGGCGAACTATGTAGGTACTCTTAGTTTAGGACGGCACAGCAGGAATGATGTTGGCTGGCTCTGTGTTATAGAGGGGGTGGTTGTGTGTCTCTCATTTTCTAATATATTGCCCTGGGACCATTTGAGGGCAAAGGAAATATTACCTTGGTGTGTGAGTTTGATGAAGGTGAAGGCTGAGGCTCAGCTGAAGGAACAATAGTTTCCTAATTTGAGGAATTAGCTGCTGCCAGGCAGGGCAGTCCTTCTAGAACATGGGGCCCTGATGGCAGAGTATCAAGAACCCAGAAAATGAAGATCTGGCCATTCTTCAGGGAAAGGAGAGTGGCAGCATCTCCTCCACCTTCAGGTCGTCTCTGATATCTCCTACGTCACCTGTGCCAACACTAGTTCCTCCTGCTGCCATCAGCGAGGTTGCGGCACAGTGTTCTGCGGTCACCGTGGTTCCCACAGCTATCTGGCTGTAAACTTACACATACAGGATCTCTTGCTCCCCACTGGTCTCTGCCCCTACTCCCTGCTCACCAGTAACTAGTTTATTACTTTGATTTACATCTTATTTAGCTGGATTTTATTATCCTATAGTTTTCCTGAACGGCTTAGGGGAGCTGTGTTCCCTGAACTTAGCATGTTGGACCATGGTGTCTTTCTGAAGAACAGCTTGCTGGGTTATTAAGTCATGCGGCACCCCTTCCTCTTAGACCTTTGTGATGCTGTCCTTGCCCCCTTAGCCCCCTGAAAGTGTTTGACTTTTTCTCTGAGGAAAACCACTAGAGAAGCTTTTTTTTTTTTTAACAGCACAGTATACCTTCCCCTGCAACTGAAGGAAGCATTCTTCCTTACCTGTTATGTATTTGGACACTTGCTGTGTCCCATTTGGGTCTTGTTCCAACTTCCATCAGTTCATTGAAAGCATCTCAACTCCATATCTGTTACTCCAGCTCTGTTGATGCCAACTTTTCTTTCCTTCTTTGCATATCTGTGGCCATCCCATCTCTCCTACACTCCTTAATTCAGTTTGAGGCCAAACCTGCTGCATTTCATGATTTTCCAAGACACTGGTTTTCTATATTTTTGATTTTTGGATTGTTATATTGATTGTTTCCTAAAGCGGCAATTCTCTTCCAACTTTCAATGACCTTGTTGTCACCTCTGACTTTTTGTGCTCATTTTTTTGGAAGGTTCTAGGTTTTCCTAGAGTCAGAGCATTTGTGGTGTATATTTTGCACACAAATGCATTTTTGTATTTTTGGTGTGTTTCTTGCGGCTGCTTCTATCCTGACATCTGTCTCCTACAAGGTTCCGTTTTTCCTTCCTTCCTTTCCTCTTTTGTGCATAGTATTTTTGTCAAGTTGCCATTGCCATTTGTTTCATTTCCTCTTGATCTGGGTGTTTCTACTTGTATTCTCTTTTTATCCAGATATATTTTATAGGTTAATTTTCAGACTCCTTCCTGCATTCTTCTGAGGTCTGTTTGTCTGCCCTGCAGTGCTTCAGCTGGGCATCCAGGGCTTGCATGTCTGCTTTGTTACTGCTGGGGTGGGTGGTTGGGGAAGACAGAGGATGCTCACAGAGGGCCGTGAGTGCTGTTGCTGATAGACTTGGTTTCCGCTTTCTCTGTAATTTTGCTCATAGTCCAGAATCTGAGTTTGTTGTCCCCAAATGGAAATACACCTTGCTCCCTTGGATAAATTCAAGTAATATATCTTAGATTGTTTCGCTAGCTTAGAGTAGAATTGTAAAGACAGCCTGTTGTAGTATTTATTATCCAGACTTGATACAATTTTCCCATCAAAGTAAGGAAAGAGAAAGATGGACACCATCGCAGCAGTCTGTCTGAGAGGCAACTTTTCAGCATCAGGGCGGGCAGCTTCCACAGGGACTTTTTGTGTTTCTCTGCCAGCCATTCCATAAGAGGGGATTGTTCCATTAATTTCATTTTCGGTCTCCCTTTCTGGTAAATCCCTTCATATTGTTGGAGGTCCTCAGCTCTGATAGGATACTGTGCCATCATTCTGTCTTTCCCTTCCCTTCCTCCTCAATAAGAAAAGCAAAATGGCAGCATGGGCAGTTTGTTCTCATCAGTGTGTTGGCACGTGGGATGGGGAACCTTCTCTTCCAGAGGGGCTTTCTGCATCGGCTCCATCTCATGCTGTTTGCTCAGCCACTCTACTTCCTTTCCCATGCTGTGGTGCCACATTTGTCAGAGTGTCTCTCCTGTATCTTCCTTTCACACTGACTCTGTGCGGGAGGAAGGAGGAGTTCCCCGGGGCACAGTCCCTGCAGTTTTTCCTACTTGTTCTGTCATTATCTTCAGAGACATTTGCTTTTCCTGTAGATGAGTTGTTGGTGTGTGTTTGGATTTGAATTATTTCTTATTGTTAACTGGGCTGTGTTCTACAGGAAGGCAGCTGGCTCTTTAGAAAGTATTTTACCAGAGCCAGATCTAATTATTCATCCAACCCCGCCCTGCCTTGGCTCAATGTAGGGGACTTTTCTGGGCAAAAGCCCCTGATATGGCTTTCATTTGATCATTAGATTTCATATGCTTCAGTCAATCATGTAGCTTCCCAGTAGTCCTCCTCTTAATTGACACTGCTGGGTAGAGTGAAGCCAGAGACATCACAGGGCTTACTTACCACTTGTTTTGTGCTGAGAAAGCAACAATGATCAGGATAGGACGCAAGAGGTGAGAAGCAGCTCAATGAACACTGAGTCCAATGTTAATCCCACACAGGATTGTTCACTGCTCCCTGTCCAACAGATGACTTTGCCAGGATACCTCAATTACCTGGAACTCAGGAGCACACTCATGTTACTGGAAATCTAAATGTATTTAAACACATGTCACCTTGAGCCAAACTACAAGACTAGCTCCTCTCCTTCCCACATGGTCTCTCCGCATATAGTGCCTGATCTTGGCTCCACGTCTATTGCCACAATGATGCCTACAGACCTGACTGTTACCCTGGCTCAGAACATCACTGAGCAGGTTGGGAAGCTGCTGGACCAGACCGCATGAGAGCCACTAAAACATGAGTAAACACAACATCCTGTGTGCACATGGAAAGTACTCGCTGTACAGGATGACACTGAGGTTTTTACTGAACTCTAAATGTGCCACGAGCCCGTAAAGGCATAGCAAGTGTGCTGCATGATTAACAATCATCAATGCCAGAGATATTTGCCCAGTGCCGTCCTGTGCTAAAACCTCGTTTAGATAGACCACATCTGCGTCCGTGGGATAGCAACACACCAGAATTCAAGGCATTAGGGGGATAGTGTCTAGAGACCATAGTAAACCTTAGTGAGCAACTAGAAAAATACAGCCTGGGGAAGAAATGTTTCAGAAAGGCCTAAGGGCTGTCTTCAAACAGGAGAAAGATTGGGTAAGGGGACACAGATGCTCTTCAGCTTATGCTTCTGTGCGGTCCCGGGAAACCCGTTGTCAGTTAAAAATGTCACTGGTAGAAAATGCATTTATTGCACCTGTCCCACCAGCAGCACAACTGTGAGGACAGGTTCTTGCCCTCGTGCTCCCAGGAATAACTGGAAACAGTGTGTAACTGCTACTAGCTAGCATCAGAGATGTATCGCTCCACACAGCTGCCAAGCCTGGGAGAATGTCAGAAGTCAAAATGGGATTTTACTGAGTGTGTATTGCTTTCACACCATTGTAAATATTGTCATTTTACTTGGCTTGTTCTTTATTCTATCAGGGCACTGAAATGACATGGTTTCAGGAAGTAACAAAAGGCTGTTTAGTGACTTTGTTAACTAGAAGGCATCTGTATTTCCAGGATCTGTTTTTTAAAAAGCTGATGAGATTAGCTTTATCCTGGAACTTCTCCAGTTCTGTTCCTGTCTAAGGGAATATAGAGCCCGATACTGATATCTAGGTAGGACATAGGAGATAGAACTTTCTGAATTTAAGGAAGAATACTTTCAGAGCTCCTAAGAATATGGCCAAAAAAACCTTTTTTGTTGTTGTTTATTTTTCAGATTCTGTAGCCAATCAGCTTCCAGTAGCTAGGGGAAGAACACTGAATTTAGGACAGATGAACCTTGGCTCACAGTTTACCTGTACCATTCACTAGGTCGATAATCAGCACATTGCTTAATCTTGCTGGGCCTTGCATTCCTCATCGTGAAATGAGATAATTTCCAGCTCATTGGTTACTGTGAGC
Source organism: Ochotona curzoniae (assembly GCF_017591425.1). NCBI lineage: Eukaryota > Metazoa > Chordata > Mammalia > Lagomorpha > Ochotonidae > Ochotona > Ochotona curzoniae. The sequence continues at coordinate 5,952,788 of NW_024466454.1, forward strand.
AATCACAAGGCCCTGGCACAGAACTGGAGGCTTATAAAAGTTAGCCTTTTCCTTCCCTCTGAAGCTAGCCACCAATAGTGCTGATTTTAAATGTACATTTGATTAAAAAAAAAAAAACTACACCTTTTTCTCCCCAGGGCCCGCTTCTGAACTCTCGCCAGCTATTGAGGAAGAGGAGTCAAAGGGTGGCCTGGAGGTCATGCCCAACATTTCTGACATTCTGCTGCGCAAACTGCGAGTCCACAAGTCTCTTCCTGGAAGGTAAAATCACTGTGTGGGCTGTGGAATACCCTGAATTGGATGGTTCCTGTGTTACATTCATCAGGACACAGAAGCACCAATCTGGATTTTCCACCCTACGAGGGTCAGATTCCAGTGATTCATGTAGAGGTGACACATTTAAAGATCAAAAGATTAGTGATGGGCTAAGCTGAGGGGCTTCTGATTCACACAGCAGGTACAGTTGACAGGTGATTCTGCTGTGAGAGGCATGAGGCTCACAAGAGGCTATGGCAGCAGGGGGTGGTGGGCAGATGTGAGCTCCAATCCCAGCTATATCAGTTCCCTGCAGGTGGAAGGGTCTACATCTCAGATTTCTCCAGAGATGGGAACCACACGCAGGGTTTCTTGGAAAATCTACCAGACTACCTCCCCTACTACAGAGGAAATGCCTCTGCCCCTGAGTCTTGGCTCCAGCACCCGTAGCACAGGGGTCCTAAGGGTTCTGTTATGGGAAGGTGCAGCAATGGCAAAATGAGATCATGTATGCAAGGGATTCAGGGCAGTGTTCACATACAACAGAACTGGAGAGTTGGAGAGAAGAGAGGGATGGGGCAGGTGCCTGCAGGCCCAGCAACCTGGATACCTGTGTGGTGAGAGCAGTCATTAGGAGGAGCAGTCTGGCCCAACAGAGATCCCTGGTTTGGGTGGAAATAGGAAACGAGAACATGTTGTTCCCAGTGAGTGTGATTGTACAAATGCCACACTGTAATCACCTAAGACATGGACTCATTGCACAGTTCTCAGAAGGACTTAGTGACCAGATACTGTATGAGAGAAAAGTGCTAGAAGTAAGTCAGAAGCTGCCTGCTTCCTTAGCTGGAGAATGGTGCAGGGGGAGACAGCTCACCTCACGGAAGTCACAAATGAGCACCCCCAGTGTATAGAACATGTCTACTACTACTGGTTGATCTCTGGTGTTTGTGACAACCCAGTCATAAAGAAGAGGATCTCTTTAGCAAGAAAAGGAGGCTGGAGTGGATGGAGGTGGGAGGGAGCACCGGGGGGGGGGGAGGAAAGTCACCTGGTAGCAACTTGACAGAGACTACCAAGAGCAGGCTGCTTGCAGGGCACCACGACCAGTCTGCAGGGTGAAGCAGCTGGCATAGTAGCACATCAGGTGGCTTCGTTGCCAAAATCACACCACTGAGCCTTCACAGTTAAAAAAAATTTTTTTTTAAATGGTGACTGTACTGTATAACAAAAGAGCAGAATGTGAGTCATTCAAATAGAAACATAAGTTTGGTTAATCACTAAGGGAGAATGTAAATTTCACATACTGTCCAAACAAACCCAGGAGTCAGTGGGAGCGGGTAAATCATTTGAACAGGATGTGTGTGCTCTGGGTGACAGCTCTGAGCTCCCTCAGAGGAAAGGGCCTCCTGGGTGGGGCCGGGACAAGAACTGGAAGCATTGCACATCTTGGCTGTTGTTTATCCCGTGCTCCGTGCTCTGCTGACTTGGGGGCCACGGGGTCCTGCTGCCTCATCCTGACAGGAAGCTCTCACAGTCCCTCAGCGGGAGTGAGAACCAGCTCCTGGCAGAATGACTGACCCCTACCTTTGCTCTCGGGGTCCCTCCACACCCGTTGGAGGGAGGAAGTTGTGTTTCCTGCACAGTTGATTGATGGCGAGAGCTGTTGCCAAGCCTGCAGCAATGCTGTCAGACCCCCACATGGGATAGGGCTCCTGCGTTATTTACATTGCCAGGGTTTCAGGAGGGGGTCAGCTGCAGTCTCTGCAAAGACAGAGGCAGCAGAACAGGTGTGCCCCTGGAAAGGTCTGGCTGTGGGAACGGCCCCGAGATGAGGAACCTCTCAAAGACCCTTCTGTGCTGCCAAAGCTTTCTGGTCATCAGACGGTCTCGCTGTGCAGCAGGGCTCTGGCTATGCCTTCCTGCCTTCTCTCCCCTGGCCCACCTGTACCTCTGTCAGCATCAACAGAGGCAGGAGAGTGTGGCTTTGCAGATGTAGTCATTCCCCAAATCTTACATGAGTCTGCGAAGTACTCAGCACAAGCCTGGGAGTTCATCAAAATGGTAGCCAGCGTTTCTTGACTACTCACTGAATGGTTCTGCAGTAGGCTCTCAGTAACCATGGGGGATGGGACCTCTGCAGCCCCTTACCCCCTGTAAGGACCAAAACCCCACAGATGCTCAAGTTCTTTGTCTCACGTGGCATAGCACTGACTTAGAACCTACCCTCTTCTTCCTGTCTACTTTGTCATTTCAAGGTTACTTGTAACACCTAAGCAACCTTTTAGGCAGACAGTTACCTTAAGAAATAGCAAAATCTGTATTTGTTCAGTACAAATGCAGTTTTTTTCTAAATATTTTTGACCTGTGGTTGGGCAGATCTCTAGATATAGAACATGTGTGTATGGAGGCCTGACTGTCCTGGTACTCACACATGTATACGTATATTCGTATATATATGCATACATTTCTTGTAACACTTCTGCAGGATAAATTACACTATTCCAATTTTATAGATGAGCAAATCAGGGCCTAGAGAGATTAAATGGTGTACCCAAAGTCACAAGCTGACCTGGGACCCAGGGTTTCTGACCTGACCCCGGTCTCCACGGGGGTCAGAGCTTGCTGCCAGGTAGAGCAAACGGAAGAATACTGCATCTTTTCCTTCTCACCAACTCTGTCTACCCAGGGCCGGGAACATGTGGTCGGCTGACTGTTCATTTGCCTTTTGGTTTATTTAATAGGTTGGATAAAGTTCATTTGTGTGTTTTTTCCCCCTTTCACAGTGCCCCTCCACTCACTGAAAAGGAAGTTGAGGTAAGTGACTTGAGTGTTGCATGAAGCTCAGTGTCTGTACTTGGTTGGGTTTATTCAAGACATTCCTTCCTTCAGCCTCTGGCCCCAAAGTGAGAATGAGTGCTGGGGGATAGTACAGAAACTTGTGACAGCCGCACTAAAGTTCCGCGAGTCCCATTCCCACTCAACTTTAACAACTTTGGTCAGAGCCGAAACCCTAATTGGAAATCCCATGTCCTACAAGGACTGTTTATTCTTTGAATGCAGGGCTTTTGATTCACAAGGTCAGCTGAGACACTACAGAATTATGTCAGTTTATTTCAAAATTGAAAGCTGGTTGGATTCTAAGTGTCAGACATGAGCATAGAGGTGCTTTCCTCCTGAGTTTTAGCTGCAAGAAATCTAGCTCAGGGGCAGCCGCTTGGCATAGCAATTAAAACACCACCTGCATTCCATACTGTCGTTCCTGGCTTCTTCATTTCCAATTAGAGGCAGCAGGTGATGGTTCAAGTAGTTTCTCATCCACGTGGGAAACCAAAATTGAGTTATTGGCTCCCGGCTTCAGCCTTGCCCAGCCCTGGCTGCTGTGGCCAATTGAGGAGCACACTAGTGGATGAGAGACTGATCTTTCTCAATCAATATGAGAGAAAGGAAACAAGAGAATATTAGCTGAGTTGAGCAGCAGGCTGTGCTGTCAGCAATCCAACTTCCCTAGTTTCACCTGTTACTCCCCAGGGGCCCTCTTTGTCCCCATGCAGGAGGTGAGTGAGCAGGGAGGCATCTGTGTTCCATCTAGTGAATGGAGAGGTGGACAAGGGTTAGTATCAGAGGTGAGACCGGGATGTGAACCAAATAAACAAAGAATGACAGACAATAGGAAATTTCCACTGGAGGGAGTAACAGTAACCTTGCACAGGGACATCGCCCTTGCAGCCTGAACCCTAAGAGCCATGCTTTCCGCTGAGCCTCTCGTTGGCTCAGAGAAGCAGGTAGAACAGGAATTCAAACAAAGGAGAAATTGAGGGATTAAGGGGCATGCCCAGTGTCTCAACATTAATACTTAGCAGAAACAAACTTTGGACCCAAGGGTTCTAACTAAATCCAAGACTATGTCCCGCTGCTGCTAAAGGGACAGCTCCAGGATGGAGTTCCACACCCTGAGCATTATTCACTGGCTTGACTTGTGACATAGCAGTTCTGTAATGGTCAGATCTCTTCCTTGGATGTCTACTGACAAAATCACATGATGTAACCAGTACCACAGAAGAAAAATGGGCTTTGGAATCAGACTGTACTCCCTATGTCACCCTGAGCAAGTTAATGGCTTCTCTCTGTCTTGGTCCTTTTTTTTTTTTTTTGCCCATAAAAGAAGCAAAACAATTCCAACCATAGAGGATGGATATGAGATTAAATTAGACAAGGTTCATTAAACTCATTCAAGTTCAGGCATACAGTAAGTGCTCAATATTGCCATCATCATTACGAGGTCAGCTGAAGGACTTCAGCTCTATCTGGGGAGATCTGCCTCCCATTGCAAGGTTATATAATCTACAAAATTTCAGGTTTCAGTGAGCCGGCCCAGAGTGTAAATCTCCTACTTCTTGACTCAGGGCAAATGAAGGCTGTAAAACTGAAGAGTGCAGCTTCCTTCCTGTTTGGAGTTTATCTATTTCTCCTCCCTTAGCAGCTTCCTATTTTTCTAGGAAATCTATTTTTGATCAATATTATCTTTTAAAAACTCATTTTTGGAAGGCTGTACTCTGGGCATGGAAAACTTATTTATCCAGAAAAAGTTATCCTAACATAATCACATCTGGCTTTATTTAATCTCTTAGCTGCTTCTTAGAGGTGCTACTGATGTAGAATTCATAATACTCAGGCTGCATGCTGGCTGAAGTTTGCTTTAAGTCAACAGGCCTAAATCTGAAATGGCGTTTCTTTAAATGCAATGGTTTCATGCAACATCTCCAAAATTTGTCAAGCAAAGAAACTACAGGATAAATTCACACTGCTTACACAATCAGTTGCACTGGCCTGAGCTTGCCTAAACTCAAAAACAGGATGTTCCTGAAATTCAACAGAAAGCAGAGTTACTGTTCTTTGGTAGAATGCACTTGGTTCTCTGGTCCCGGGAGGGACCTTGGGTTCTAGCTCACCATCTCCTATGTGATGTGGCTGCTTTGGCAACTGGTTCCTGGGGCACACACAAGCAATGCGACTGCAGCCTTGTGCCCTACAGTAACTCGTCCTAGCACCTCTCCCACACTCTTGTTCCCAACAGAACGTGTTTGTACAACTGTCCTTGGCCTTTAGAAATGACAGCTACACTCTGGAAGCCAGAATTAACCAGGCTGAAAGGGAACGCAACCTGACAGAAGAGAACACTGAGAAGGAACTGGAAAACTTCAAAGCGTCCATTACGGTAATTGTGGGGCCAGATTTTGAGGAATCCTTATGAAGCAGGGGCTGGCCCCAAAGGTGGTAGGAGGTGTCATGCTTCTTTCAATCACTAAATGGAGTCTCCTAAAGTGAGAAACTGGGCCAAGGCCATGAGCTGAAGAATCTTCTCTGGATGGCTGAAAAGGGTCAGGGTGTAGATGCGGCAGCCTGCTGACCCCAAGGCGGTAGGCAAGGCCTCCTAGCCCTGGAGAGCTCCTGAGGGATGAGTGAGGCCCTGTCCACTGATGGGGTGGCATGGGCAACAGCCACTTCTTTCTCATTGTTCTGGAGGCTGACAGTGCAAGACTAGAGTGCCACTTGGGTCTGGGTCTCATAAAGGACCTCTTTGGGGCTTCCAACTGCCAACTCTTCTACCCTGATGTTGCAGAAAGAGAAATAACTCTGGGGTCTCTTTTTAAAAAAAGATTTATTTATTTTTATTGCAAAGTCAGATATACAGAGAGGAGGAGAGACAGAGAGAAAGATCTTCTGTCCGATGAGTCACTCCCCAAGTGAGTGCAATGGCCGATGCTGCGCTGATCTGAAGCTGGGAGCCAGGAGCCTCTTCCAGGTCTCCCACATGGGTGCAGGGTCCCAAGGCTTTGGGCCGTCCTTGACTGCTTTCCCAGGCCACAAGCAGGGAGCTGGATGGGAAGCGAGGTCACCGGGATTAGAATCAGCAACCATATGGGATCCTGGCATGTTCAAGGCGAGGACTTTAGCTGCTAGGCCACTGTGCTGGGCCCTGGGGTCTCTTTTAAAGGGTACTCATCCCATTCCCGGGGGCTCCATGTTCATGACCTAAATCCTCTCCCAAGGGCCCCACCTCCTGATGCCATTGCATTGCAGGGCTAGCATTTCAGATTCTGCACTGGGGGATGGGGCACATGGACAGCAGTCTCTAGCCTTACGTGAGAATGCCTGGTGATGCTGCTTCTCCCCGCAGTCCTCAGCATCACTGTGGCACCACTGTGAGCACCGGGAGACCTACCAGAAGCTGCTGGAGGACATTGCCGTCCTACATCGCTTGGCCGCCCGCCTCTCCAGCCGAGCCGAGGCCGTGGGGGCTGTGCGCCAGGTGAGGCTTGCTGACTGGCCCTGCTCCACCTGCAGGATCGGTGACTTCCTCTGGGCCAGCCCTCACCCCTCAGAGTACTCTTGGTGAACTACTCACCTCTCGAGGTGCTTCTTGAGGAAAGCTCTCTGGGGACACAGGAGTTTGGGAGACACTGGGTGTGACACTCCTTTCTGGGAGATTTCTGATCTGTGTTGGTTTTGAGAAGCCCTACGATGAACATACTGTTTACTTACATATAAGGAGTGTTCAAAAAGTTTCTGGAAAAATGTTCACATCATGGAATCACTATGGATGGATTTCAAAATGTCTTGCGTCAGAATAAACTTGTCTCTTAATTCCATTTTCCATATATATATATATATGTATATATATATATATAGCCCTGCAATGCAATATATAGTGAGTCAGAAAGGTAACAGTGCGGGTCATGCCCAGATCAGAAGTCCTGCAGCATGCCGAGCTACACTTGGGTGTGGCAGGACCACCCTTGCCTGAGTTCCAACCCTGGGTCCGCCCTGCATTTGCCTGTGACCTGGGGCCAGTTACTGAGCTCCAGGCATTTCATCTTTTTCTTCTAACAAAGGAGGATGACATGATAACGATGGCCTTTGCCATGGGGATGGTTGTTGCTGTCCCTATTACCTGGGCCATGTCCTGTTGTACTTGCTACATGAGACGATGTATATTCTGGGCCAGTGAAATGAAAGGAGGACAAACAGTGGTTTGTCCTACCCTTGTGTTCCCCTGGAGCAAGCACAGCTGAGTCAGTAGTGTGGACACGGAGTCACCCCAGCTGGGAGCAGCACCACAGGGGAGGACTCTGGGGAAGTGGCTGTGAAGACCCTTTTTCAGGGAAGTTACTAGACAGTCCTGCAATGATCAGGCAGAATACAGTGTCAGATCGGAGAAAAATGATTTCATTCTGTATAAACTTCTGACATGTTTCTTGGTCCATGTGTTCCTTACTTATCTTTACACTTCTCCAAACACTTTCCCAACTCTGGCCACTTTGTGCAAGCTCTTGCCTTTCTCTGTGGTTCGCCTGGACAACTGGGCATTCATACGTCCTTCCCTGTTTCTCTTACTGCCACTAGTCTTGTCCCGTTTCCTTTGTGACCTGATTGTGTCACTTCCACCCATTCAGTGACTCTTCTTTTCAGTCAGAATAAATCTAGATTCCTTTCTCTGTCAAGATTCCTTCAAAAATCAGCCCTGACTCACCTTTTTGTCTTATAACTAAACCAACTACCTGCTGATTGCTGCATAAGTGGACTGGCCTGTACCGTGTGGGTTTGCTGGACAGCCTTGGTTTAGGCCTGTTGTCCCAGAACTGTCTGTGATAGCCCCTCTTCTACTCCCCTAAACATGAATCCTCCCCTGTATACACACCCTTTGATTTTCTGCCTCTGGACTCCTGGGGTTCCTGGCCCGAATGCTCTTTTTCACCCAAGTCTGCATGTAAACAGAAGCACCTCCCCGTCTCCCCTCATCAGCTCCAGAGCAGAGCTGCGTGTTCTTCATTCTCCCCAGCCCAACTCTCAGCTCACCACGCAGACAGCAGACTCCCAGAGGCTACAGTCATATCGGATGCCTTGCTGTAGCCTTCCTGTTCTCCTAGTTCAGGACAAATAAGTACTGGCCAAACCTTTCCTCCAGCTGATCCTCCCACTTACTCTCTCCCTCCTGGCCCTACAGGAGAAGCGTATGTCGAAAGCAACAGAAGTAATGATGCAGTACGTGGAGAATCTGAAGAGGACATATGAGAAGGACCATGCAGAGCTCATGGAGTTTAAAAAACTTGCAAATCAGAATTCAAGCCGCAGCTGTGGCCCCTCTGGTAAGGACCCAAACCCCTACTTCCATGGGCCGGCAGTGGCTTTCAGAGCAACCCTAAGGCCTACTTGGGATTGAGCAAGGCTCCCTGCTCCTACTCAGTGCTGCCCACAGGGCCTCCCAGCAGCTGCTCCAGTGACCCTAGGACAAGGAAATGTAAATGGCCCCTAAATGACTTTGACTCTCAGGATAACTATTCATAGCAGCTGACCATGCACATATGCTGCCAAGAACTTCCTCCACTTTGTTAGAATGACACCAAACCCTATGTCTTTGTTTCGTGACTTCCTTTTAGACAGTACTGCTAAGGAATTTGGACTTTACTATGAAGGAACTAGAGATCTAACCAAACGTTTGAATCAGAGAAATGACATGATCATTTGTATAATTTAGGAAGGTTCCCTCTAACAGGTGTGGCAATTACACTGTGGGATAAGCAGACACCAGGGATCCCATGAAGATACTACTTCAACAGTCTGGAGACAGAAAAAGGACCTGAGAGTAGAGTGAGAGCCAGGTTAAACGAATTATTACTTACATGAACACCAATGCATGGGCAGGACAAATGTTTTAAAGATTGCTATAGGGGCACAGAAGAAGGGCCACTGGATTCTGCTTGAGGGCTTCATGAAAGGCTTCACAGAAGGATGGCATCTGGTCATTGTTTTATATTAAACATAAGAGTTTACCAGGCAAGAGGAAGAAATATATCCCAGCTGGGAAAAAAAAAATCACTGGTAGAGAATGGGGACTGGGAGAATATGAAACAGGTTTGCAGTGTGTGTGTATGTGGGCGGGGGTGGGCACCCCATGTCAGGCCATGCTAACAGTTCAGGCCTCTTTCCTCTAGGCAGTGAGGATTATTGATGGGCATATTCCACATGGCATGGCCAGATTTTATTTTTAGAAAATAATTTCTGATTTCACAGTGGACCATCGGGATCATCTCACTCAACCCAGAGTGAAATGCGGGGTGGTGCCTGGGGCGGGGATCTCACCTTGGGCTCTGTCAGGGTTTGGGCTCCAGCTGAGGAGAGGCTAGCAGGAGCAAACACAACTTTCAGCCACAGGAATCTCTGTGGAATGCAAACATCCGTGTTAATAAGAGCAGGAGGAGGGAAAGTGCAGAAAGTTTAACAGATGGAGAAGTCTTTATAAACAGGACGTTTCACAAGTTTCCTGGGGAATCGCCGTGACACTACCCAGAGTCTGAAGGCAGCGTGCACACGCTCCAAACTGTCTGCTTTGGATCTCGGCAGCATGGCTCCGGACCCACGTGCCTCAGAGCCGCTAACAAACAGTCCTGTCAGTGGCAGAAGCTAAGGAAGTTTCTGCCAAAGAAATACAAATGCAGGCTCCTGAATTATTGCCTTGCAAAGTTCAAGGCCCCTTGCAAACGACCACATACCCAAGATTTATGAGATGAACGGCCAGCCATGAGTCTCATTCATTCATCCTCTACCCACTGATGAGCAGTATCGATGTCCCCCACCTGCTGTAGGAGTGTGGAAGTTAGGAACCCACAAGCCCAGCTTCACAGGCTTCCAGCCTGGGGAGGGCAGGGCAGCCAGTGCTAGTGCGAAAGGGTCAGATTCTGAGGGAGCACTCTGTACAGTCCCACATGCAGGCTGGCAGACAAGATGCTTACAATAGGAAGGAAAAGGCAGCCAAGTCTTGAGTGATGAGTCAATGTTTTCCGGACGTTTGCTCCTGGGTTCCAGTTGTTTTCCTAAGCTGTGGCTTCCTCGGGCTGGTGTGGACGGACCAGAGCTCACCCAGCAGGTGTGTCTGAGATACGCTGTGCCCAGTTGCTCGGAGTGTTTGTTAAGATCTTTACAGGACTTCTGGCAGTCTCTGTCTAAGGCCGATATTGAAGAACAGAGTGACATGAATTAGCTTTTATTTAAGAAAAACGTTAACACAAAAAAAACCCCATAAATTTTATTTGAATATACAACATGCTGGTTGCAATTTAGATTATTTCCTCAAGCTACAAGGGTGCTTTAAAAAAATCATGAAAATGGGCCCAGTACAGTAGCCTAGCAGCTAAAGTCCTCACCTGAATGTGCCTGGATCCCACATGGGTGCCGGTTCTATTCCCAGCAACCACACTCCCATTCAGCTCCCTGCTTGGGGCCTGGGAAAGCAGCCAAAGACAGCTCAAAGCCTCGGGACCCTGCATCTGCATGGGAGACCCAGAGGAAGCCCCTGGCTCCTGATCAGCATAGCTCCGGCCATCCCTGCCACTTAGGGAGTGAATCTATAGACAGAAGATCATCTTCTCTGTCTCTTCTCCTCTCTTCTCTGACTTTCAAAAAAAAAAACCATAAATCTTTGAAAAAAAGTCATGGAAAATAGAGTTGAAAGATGAGTTTATTTTGGTACCAAAAAAATCTTTAAATAGATGCACAGCATTTTCTGTGAACCTATGTGCTCATAGAAGGCCCCTTATAGAATTCTAGAAGTATAACTCCTGGTTCAGAGGAAATAAATATTTATAGAGTCTTAAATACTTTCGAGTAACCCATTGATATTTTCATTTAATCTGTTAGAGTAATCCTAAATGCAAGTGCCATTGACAATTTTTGTTCTTTAAACAATATTTGTGACTTTGATAAGCCAAAATGATGCCCTTTAACTTGTAAAACTAATTATTTACCTTTCCAAATTTTTAGTGTTTGTATTTCTACTTCTGTGTAAATTCTCTACTTATATTTGCATACTTGCTAAGACTGTTATGTTATAAATTTATTTAAGCTTTTCACAAATAAAGAACATTTTTCTAGTTCTGCTATTCTAGCTGACTGGAAAACTTGAAAAACTATTGACCACAAATAGGAATTTCTGCTGGACAAAATGAAGCAAACATCAGTCTAAAAGAACAGCTGAATCCATAATAAATGACATTGAAATACCCAGATCTAAGAAAAGTGAACTGAAACCAAGCTGGCTCTGCAGCTCCCTGGAGAGCAAGAGCGGCAAGTGTTCGCCTCTGCGATGAAGCTGATGTGGGTTTGCTCACGCGTGATCTGAGATGTGGCCTGGGACACCCGTGCTGGGAAAGTGACACAGATGTCCACAGAGTTGGGATCTTCTGAGGACTGTATGTTAAGATTTAGATAAGACAATCACCACCAACCAGCAGAGAAACAAGAAGTTTTTCTGTTTCACCCTATGTTGCAGTAGGAAGATACTCTCTCCTTCCTCCTAGGAAGTAACAGGAGGGATGATGCAATATGTAGGGAATGTGAAAAGACAGCAAGATGGTGTCCCCAAGAAAACTGTCAGAAGGAACAGGTCACTTGCCTGGGGTTTCTTCCTCTTGACATGATAACCACCACTACCCGGGAATACCAGATAGAAAGTCCTGAGTGAGGAAGTGAGTGTGTCAACTCTGAGGTAAATGGAGGGGCTGGCGCCAGGGCAGAGCACATTACTCCACGCTCACCATGCCGGGCACCTCATCTTGCAGTCCCGATTCCAGCCCTGACTGCTCTGCTCCCTTTCCAGCTTCCTGCTAATGTAACTAGGAAAGCAACAGATGATGGCCCAAGTACCTGGACCCTTGCTAGCCCCATGTGAGATCAAGATGGAATTCTGGCCTTCTGGCTTGAGCATGTACCGCCTCCATCTGTTGTAGCCATTTGAGGAGTGGACCAATGGATTAAAGAGTTCTCTCTCTCCCTCTCTGTCTCTGCAACTGTGTTTTTCAAAGAAATAAATACTATAAGTAAATGGACATGTAGCATAGGTAAGAACCAATCTTTGTAGTTGTAAGTCATTAATATCTCGAGATTTTTTAAAGACAAAGACCAATGGTCTTCATTTTTAAGTTTGATTGATTGTTTATTATTGTAGCATTACCTAGCTTATGCTGATTGATTAAACCATTAGATTAGATAGTTGAAGGAAGAAAACGGTTAACTGGAAGATAAACTTGAGGAACTTACCAAAAATATAGTTTACTAGGTAAACTGATTATTAACATGAAAGTAGCATGATATATAGGATGGAGTTCAGAATAAAGGTAATTTTCCAGAACTAAACATAAACCCATATTGTTGGGTTCACAAAGCCTAACAAATTCCATGTAGGAGACAGACATCAAAAAGAAGATGTAGAATAACAAAGACGAAGCAAAGATCTTCACAGTAACCAGAGAGAAGATTATTTACAAATAACTGGCAATTCTCAAAAGCAGTAATACTACAGAAGAAAACAGAGTGATCTTGTCAAAATACTGAGAGAAAATAACTGTTAGCCTACAGATCTAATACAACCATTTAAACTAGCATACACAATTGAAGGCTAGGTGAGGACATTTTGAGAAAGCAACAAGGAAAAGTGTGCTTCTCAGAGACTTTTACTGAAAAAACAACTGAAGGATGTATTGAGGGGAGAATGAATTGAGTTCACAAGAGAGGAACATGATACAAAACAGAACGTTGATCAAAGACATTTGTAAGCATCTGAGTAAATCTAAATGTGTATCCACTGTAAAAACAATTATGACTAATTTAGGAATATAAAAAGGAAAAATACAAGTGATAAACAGTATAATTAAAGCTGGAGGGGGCTGTTACAAGTTACGAGGATACACCAAAGCTCACAACTCTTCAGTCTAGTGTGTGGAGTAGAACAGGAATTAGAGGGAAAATCATGGTAAATACAAGTATAAAATAAGGTGGCAGAAATAACACAAATATCAATAATCATAAAGTATAAACCTGCTGGTTATTAGAGAACCTCTGATTAGACTAGGAAAGAATAATTATATGCTTGTCAAGAGACATACCTTAGATACATGGACATCAGGTATCCATGTGTGGGATACAGGCTGGATGGTGATGGTCCTGCTGAGTCACATGAACTGAGTTTGCACATGTTCTCTGTGCAAATTCAGACATTTCCTGCTATCAGTATTATCTGGGTGTGGTGCCAATTGGCTTACATTAACCATATCACTTAATGTCTGTGCTAAAGAAGAAAACCCTGGGAGGGTAACTCTTTGTTTTGAATCATTTGGGAGGTGATTCCTGAAACGCCCTGTGTCCCCTGTGTCATAAGTATTCTGATCCTGCCCCTTCCTTGCTCAGAGTGTTTCTGTATAGTCCCTAGAATGGGCGTGAAGTGAGCTGGGAAGCCACAGCATTGCTACTACACACTGTGCAGGGCATTCCCTAGAGACTGCGGTGCTAGATGAAGATGAGATAGGGAAGCACTCAGGCTAAGTGTGGACTAAGCCCGGTAGGGTTAGGACAGCCCACTCTGCAGATGATTGTTCCAGAGAGTGAAGTGCCAAACTCAGTGTCTTCAATGTTCAGATCCTTGGACCATTCACTGGGAGCCAGATCTGGCTGAAAGGTCCCTTGGCTGAGTTTCTGCACTGCCAGTTTGGAAACTTACCTGACTTCTGTTCTCTGTTCTCTCCTGTTGCAGAAGATGGGGTTCCCCGCACGGCGCGATCCATGTCCCTCACAATGGGAAAGGTAGGCATGTCCAAAGAATACCAGGGTTCCTAGGGCAATCACAAATTTTCTATGGTCACTGAAGAAGTCAGTCAATCTTAAATGAGCACCTCTGAACAGTTTCTTTCAAGCTCCCACACTTGTCAGCTTAGCCTATGAGATCTCATCTTTCTTGTACATACATGGTTTGCCTGGTTTTAAGTCCGTTAACTAAAAACGAAGTGCATAGCCCTGATGCTGTTGCAGGCAGTTTATACAAAGATCCAGGTGTCACTCAGAGACTGCAGGTCATTTCATTGTACATCTCCAGGATCCCACAAGCTAAAACAGGGATATGTTGAGAGATCACTCAGCATCAGTAGAAAATTTAACTGTGGCTACTCTTTCTACGCCAATTCCCAGCACCATTGCTACCTCAAAACCAAAATATGCAAGGCATGTTATCACGCAATTAGACACCAATAGGCTTTTTCTGGGCCCTTCTCAGCCATGGATATTGATACTTCCAAGACATTGAACCCATTCACTTCTCTTCCCACAGAATATGCCCCGCCGGAGGGTCAGTGTTGCTGTGGTTCCCAAGTTTAATGCCTTGAATCTCCCCGGCCAGTCTCCAACCTCCTCCTCCATTCCCTCCTTACCAGTTCTGGTGAGTGTGACAATGTCTACCTTCCAGACCTTTTTTCTTTCCTTCATGTTTATCCACTGTATACCCCAGATAGGGACAAGGTCAACAAAAACAGAAAATTTCCAGCATATCATCTGAGCAGTGGGTTGAAAAAGCTCACTATGGACCAGGCCACATGTGCTCCACTGCTCCAAGAAGTGGTCTTGATATCCTTGGACAAGGTGGTGGCAGCTCAGAGCTTTCCTTACAAACAGTAATCCTTTCCATGCTTAAACAATCTTCTGAAGTGCGTAGGATTCTAATGTGCAGCCTGAATGGAGAGCCACTGCTTACACTGAGTCTATTGCATCAACACAACATGGAAACAAAAGTTTCCAATGGCTTGAGCATTTAATAATGACAGGTGTCTCCTAAGATTTGAACTTGGGTCTGTTGCTCTAGAAACAGTGAATGGCTTGTGGGAATCTCTCCCAGAGAACCTGGGACCACATCTGGTAAAGGTCTCTGGTGTTCTCACATACCCAAGTAATTAGGACAGAGGAAGAAATTATGGTTCCCCTCTGGAATGGAGCCTCAATATGCAAACTCTTCTCTTGGTTCAGAAAGACTTAAAGAGAGGGAAATGGGGGCTGGTGCTGTAGCACAATGGTTAAAGTCTCTGCATCCTATAACAATGCCAGTTCGTGTCCTGGATGTTCCACATCCAATTCAGTTTCCTGCTAATGGCCTGCCAAAAGTAGTGGAAGATGGCTAAAGTTCCTAGGCCCTTGCCACTCATGTGGGAGACCTGGATGAAACTCCTGGTTTAGTCCTGGCTGTTGTGGCTCTTGGGGCGTGGATCAGTAGACAGAAGACCTTTCAATTTTTACCTCTCTGACTTTGACTTTGAAACAAACAGATAAATCTTAGAAAAAAAAGGGGAGAAGGAAAGGAGCAAGTTGCAAATGTCCCAGGGAAAAGGGTGCTGAGGGAAGGAGGATAGGGAAGGCCCAAGGGTCCAGGCTAATTAAACCTGGGCTCCAGTGCATATTATAAAGGGAGGAAAGGAAACAGGAGTGGCTGCAGATGCTCCTTCCCAGCATCATCAGAGGATTAGAACTTCTGGCTTCTCTATTCCATTGCCAATCCTCCCTTCTGTCTCCTGTTCCCTATCCAGTCAGAATCAACCAATGGGAAAAGCAACCTGCCTGTTGCCTCCTCACTGCCTGCACTTTTGGAAAAGTAAGTTTATTGATTTTCCTGCTAACATTGGAGATCTCAGCAGATAATATCTTCAACTACCATCGTCCCTCAAATGAGATGGAAAGTAAATTAGGTTCTAGGGGAATGAATGGGACCCTGAGATGTACAGCTATTTCAGATACAGCTTCCAGAATTGGGCCAGGAGGATGCCATGTGTGAAGGTAAGTGGAGCCCAGTGAAGATTAAAGCCTCTGAAACTGTGATCCTTTGAGGTGCCCTTAAAGCACAGCCCCAACTCAGCAGGCTGTGCCAGGAAGGCCAGAGGTGGGGCTGCTCTGGGTGTGGCACTGCAGGGCTCCAGCTCTGCTCTCAACAACTTCCTTGCTTTTGTCTGTTTTGTACATTGACTTCTTCATCGGGCTCATAGCAAACAGCTGTTAATTCCAGGTATCCCAACCAGAGAGACAAATATTGGGAGGAAGAAAAGCACCATTTCCCTCTACCTTTCTTTCTTGGGAATGAACTCGGATGCCTTTCACCATCTTCCCTCTTGTCTCATTGGGAAATTTGGAACCAATTTTGGGAACAAAGTTTTGGAACAGGATTGGCATTAAGGGCAGAAACTATGCCTTGGGGTTGAGGAGAAGGTGGGCTTCCTGTGAAGCAAAATAACTTCTGCAAAAACAGCAAATTCTTGAATAAATCATGTTCCTGTTAGGGAGCAGGAAAGAGATGAGTACTGCATGGCAATGCACAGAGTCTGGGATGCCTAACTCGTCTAGGTATCCATGCAAGGCAGGTCTTTTTTTATCCTCAGCCACAGCAGGCAGGCTGTTTCTGTGTACTCAGAGGTGTTCTTAACTGACTTTCCAAATTTCTTCATTTGCTTGCTGGAAAACATCTGGATCACAGCTGCCACCTCTCAGAATATTTTCCTAGTGTCTTTCTTCACTTGGTAGAACATATACCTGAGTTCTCCTTCATCCCGGCCTCAGGACAGCTTTAGTCCCTCATTTCTCATGACTGTTGGAAAGGTTTCTCTTGACCTGGCAGGGAATATGTATATAAGGCCCCTTTCAGTAGACAAGCGCCTGGACTCCCCACCTCCAGACACTGTCTGTTTTCCTCATCTGTCAGCATGTACAACTGCCAGCTTATTACTCAGCTACTCCCACCAGATTGGTCTACGGATTTGCTCTGCATTTTCTCCCTTGAGTTTACAGGTCCTTCGAGTTATGTAACACTCTCCTGCTTCCTGCCATGTACTCCTTCTACCATGTCACCCTTTCAATGAGAGACTGACAACCATGTGGGAATCACAGAGTTACAGATTCTTAACAAGTCTGCAGTCACAGAGCCTAGTCCATGGTTTCTGGTTCTCTACAGAAGTGAGCACTGGATGCTCCAGGCAGTTGTAAGCATTTAGGGAATGAACAAGCAGATAGAAGACCAATCAGTTTCTCTACTTTTCAAATAAAATTGAAATTCTTAAAAATAATTTTAAACATTGTGAAGATTTATTTTTTATTGCAAAGTCAGACATGCAAAGAGAAGGAGAGACAGAGAGAGACAAAGATCTTCCATCCTATGATTCACTCCCCAAGTGGCCGCAAAGGCTGGAGCTGAGCCAATCCAAAGCCAGAAGCCTGGAGTCTCCTACAGGTCTCCCATATAGGTGCAGGGTCCCAAGGCTTTGGGCTGTCCTTGACTGTTTTCCCAGGCCACAGGGGCTGGATGGGAAGCGGGACCACTGGAATTAGAACCAGAGCTGAAATGGGAACCCTGTGTGTGTAAGGTGAGGACTTTAGCCAATAGGCTATCATGCCAGGTCCAACTTTAAACATTTTTAAAAATTAAAGTTCTCTTCTTGCTATTTATTGTCACTGCACAGCCTCTTTCATGAGAGCTGTTATTTATGATTTCTTATGTATTTTTTGCTTTTCTCTTTGGAGAGCTTTCTCTTCTGCTAAGCTCCATGTTGCCAAAACCTGTTTCTTTAGTCTCTAGTGTATCTACAGCATGCTGCCACATGCCTCCACCTGTCTGGCTCAGTGTGTGTCTAGAGGAATGAGCAGGGATTGTGAAGCAAAAGATGAGCCATAGGAATAGGGTGAGCTGGAGGTTTGGGCTCATCTCACTATGGTGGAGGTACCAAGAGCTGTCTGTCCTCTCACAGCACTGCTGGAGTAAGAACAAAGGTGGATTTGGGAGCATGAGAAAAAGGGGGAGCTGGTGCAGTGTTGGTGCTTTATAAAATCTTGTTTCTCAGTAGAGGGACTGAAGAGAATCTGAAAGCTTTTCAGAGAGTCTGAGTTTCCACAGGTCTGACCAGAAATTGAGCCAGAGACAGGATTTTGCTTCCAGATGCAAAATCCACTTCCCTTGTAATGATGCCCTGTACGTCCTCCTTCCCATTAGTGGAAAGACAAACGGGGATCCTGAGTGTGAAGCTTCTGCACCCGTGCCACCCCCAAGCTGCCTGGAGGAGGTGAGCCAAGAGACCAAGTCCAAGGTGGAGGAAGAAGCCTACAACAAGGGGTGAGTCAGAGCAAAGTCACTGGGGGCACCTGGCTGGTCTCGGGAGATTTCCTCCCCTGCCTTTCCTATTGCTTAGAGGTGTTGGAGACGCAACCAGTGCCCTCTGGACCTCCTTGCCTCAGGAAGGAACCTCACAGGAAAGAGCAAGATCATTCCACAGGAAGGAGAGAAGGAGGCAGAGTCAGAGGGTATGTGGCGACAATAATGAGACTGTCTTTTTTTTTTGTCAGAAAGCCACTCAAACACCACTTCCTAGAATAGTCTGCAAAGCAGGTGCCTAGGGTGGATTCCTGAGGCTTCCTTACATATTCTTGGGACACTCATGTTGCTGCTAACAGCACCAGACAGCTGTAGCTGTGCTTCCTAAGACTTCCTCCTCCATGAGTTCCCTCCACTTCCAGCTGTCCCCTTTACTAAGTGAGCAGTTCTGGCCAGCTGTCAATCATGGGAGAGGATAAGCACTGTGTAGGGCCCAAGCTCTAGATGCCAGGTAGAGAATGCCCTCCAACCATGGTTGAACTTCTCCCGTCCCCATAGTTCAACCCAACACAGAATCCATGGGTTTCTGGGTTTTCCCAGCCAAACTGGTGGTCTTAAGCCCACATCTGTAGGACCTGTACACAGTCTGTTGCAGCTCAAAGAGGTTTTGCATGGAAAATGAGTCTTTTCACATACAACTTTCCTGTATGCTCAGTGTGCACAGAGCGGGGGATTGTGGGGGTGCAGGGCCAGGAGACTTCTCCATTGACTGTAAACATTTTCTAAGTACTTCTCTAGGTGCTTGTTTTTTAAAAAAAAAGTTCCAAGGCCCTGTAATGTGGGGATGACACAGTCCGTTTTCCAGAGAAGAAACTGAAGCTCCAAAGTTACACAAAGAGCAAGTATAATCTTATCCCTGCAAAATGTTTTGTAGGATAAGAACCCATCAGGAAGGCCTGGACCACATATTTTTCCCTGTCAGGTTTGTCACACTGTCCCATAAACAGGAAGGATGACTGAGGAGTAGGGGAAATTATACTGACGTGTGCCACTTTGGGGTTCGATGGAGCTTCCCGGTGTTTTCCTGTTATGTGGGATCACAGGAAGTGCGTCATGATCAGAGGTACTCCCCTCCCAACTAAGGAAAAGATGCTCTAAAGACTGGCCTTCCCAGACTCAGTTGTTCCTTTTTGTCCTCTAGGTACCAGGAAGGTCTGAAGAAGACCAAAGAACTTCAAGACCTGAGGGAAGAGGAGGAGGAACAGAAGAGTGAGAGTCCCGAGGAAGCTGAAGAGGTCGAGGGGAGTGAGGAGGAGGAGAAGGACCACAGGCGCAGGTTGGAAGCCTGTCGGGACCCTTGGCTTGCCTCTGTAGAAATGGCTCACAGTTCACCTCATCACTTAATTGCACAAAGTCCCTGGAGATGCCAGGCCAGGGTAGCATGGGTCCAGGCCCGCACTAGTAGCCAAAGAAGCCAAGAAAACACTTACATTGGCGGTGTGTGGGGGATGGGAGGAGTGCAGAGAGGAGAGGAGATCCCAAGGAGCCAAAATAGTTAACAATGGGTGTTTTCTGAAACTCAGGAGTCAGTGGTGGGCATGGGCAGGAGCCAGAAAGGGTGAAGAACTCAACCACATCATGACCAGCTCACTTCCTAGTCATCTACATGAACGGATCCAGGCCAAGGGAGCTGGCCTGAAGAGCAGGGGCTCAGGGGACACATGGAAGAAGGGGCTGACTCAGCTCAGTGGCAAAGATAAAGTCTCCAACAGGGCAACAAGCTCAACCATCTGGACAGTGCCTTTACTTTTAATTAGGAGTGCTTGGTTTTTTCTTGAAAATTACTTTGTATTTAAAGTATATTCTTTCCTAAATAAGAAGGATGATGTAACATGCAGTTAAGAAGAGTATAGCTATGGCATCCTGCACGGCTAGTAGTCCCACCGGGCCTTTAGGATGTAGTAGGATGCCCTACCTCCAGGGCATTTCATGTGGTTAGGTATAGGAATAGGGTCTCAGCCCCAGAGGGTCAGGGTTATCCCCTTCAAGGACATGCTTGGGGCAGAACAGACTGGTGCCCAAACAAAAGATAAACTCTGACCCACAGACACAATGATCACATCAATGAGCTGGATTTTCAGACAGCCCTAATTTCATATATTCTACTTTACTGTCTCTATTAGTTACAGTAATCCACATTAAATTTTGTTTGTTGTTTTAATATTGATTATATGAGTAAGTTGCAGAGCCCTGTGAACATCCAATTAGGAACTTTTATTTTTGAAATGTATTTTAAGAGACTAGAATATACTTCACAAATCTTTGTTTTTATATGCCTATGTTAAGGTCTAGGGCAGCTCCAGACAGAATAATAAATTATATAATTACTTGTTGAACTTGGCATGGGGTAAGTGTCTGGGTCTCACTGAGAGCAAACTCAGGAAGTCATGTGCTGGCAATAAAAAAGGTAGTAAGGGGAAGATCAGAAGCAAAACAGCTACGCCTCAAAGCACAGGGGAGCCGCTAGTGGTGCCCCGCAGGTGGAAGATTCAACCAGAGTGAGAGGGCTCAATCTTCAGGTCCAACACCACAGATGAAGGGAAGGAAAACTGAGGAAAATGCTTCATTGTTGAACACAAACCTGTTAGGATATACCACCTGCCTCCAAGTTTAACAATGAAAGTGCAGTCCTGGTGGCTGTGTGGCTCCTTGGGACCTGTATGCCATATTGAAATTCCTGGGTTCAAGCTTAGGTTCCCGTCCTGACTCCGGCTTCCTACCAACACACTTGGATCCCTGCCTCCCACATGGGACAGGACCTGAATGGAGTTACCAGATCCTGGCTGTAGTCTAGCCCAATTCAAGTCCTCCTGAGCATTTGGGGAAGTGAACCAGGAATGGAAGCACCACATTTCCTCTCCCCTCTTTCCTCCTTTGCTTCTCAAGTAAATAAGTAAATACATACACATACACACATACACACACACACACACTCGTAAATGGAACCTCTGCTGTAAGTAGTTGGGGTCTGTTGCTGTCACTTTTCAGACCCCCACATTGCCTTCCACCACATCTCCCAGCAGGTAAGCCTGCAGCCTGTCTTTTCCTATGCATCTCTTAATAAACTAAGAAAGGCTGCAACTTTTAAAACTTCCAAACACTGAGAAGAAACAAAGAAGATTGAATAAGGAGAGAACATGGAATATAAACAGTCTGGTATACAAAGCGCAGGGCTCAATGCATAAGACACTGAGATAAGGCATCTAAAAAATTTGATTGAGCTACAAGTAGCTCCTTCCCTTGCATGAAATCCCAGAGGAAATAGGGCTTTGTTTCCTTTTTTTTGTCCAGCCTCTGGTCATCAGTGCTTGGTAGTGGCCACCTGCAGCATCCATTGCCCAAGGAGTATCCTCTTTGTCCCACAGGTCCTGAGAGGCCTCATTCTGTCTTTCCAACTTTGCTGTCTCTTACATTTGCTTTTTAGTTTTGAAAACATGCTTTAGTTCAGGACATGGATGCCAGACATAGGTCTCCAACCTTCCAAACAGGGAATTGAATTAACCTTTTCAGGCCCCTTGTGGCTTCCTCTTCTCCAGAAAGACCAATGTCACTGTCAGTTAAGTTGCCCACCCCTGGTCAGAAGGACCCTTCCCCATTTGTGATCCAAAGCTGGACTGGGGCTGAGAGCTGGTGTCTTTAAAACCAGGCTATCCTCATCTCTTCCTGAGTCCCTTAGAGCTACAGTGGCCTACAACACTTGCACATTAACACCCAGGAAAAGTTTGGCATCTCATTAACAAGGTCTAAAGTCATTAAAAGCCCCATGTCAGGCTGGGTACAGTGGGTTAAGCCGCTGCTTGGGACATCCATAGCCTATATTATAATATTGGTTTGAGTCCAGCTACTCCACTTATGCTCCAGCGCCCTGATAATGCACCCAGGAGGTAGCAGATAATAACCCAAGTATTTGAGTACTGCCACCCACATTAGAGTTCCTGGCTCCTGGCTTCAGCCTGGTCTATCCCTGGATTTACAAGTGTTTGGAGAGTAAACCAATGAAGGGGTAATGTATCTTTTCTCCATCTTTGTGTCTGTCACTCTGCTTTTCAACCAAATCAATCTTTTTAAAAATAAATTCTTGTTAGTGCATTTTAAAGATTTATTTTTATTATTTTTTCATTGGAAAGGCGGATATACAGAGAGGAGAGACAGAGAGGAAGATCTTCCATCCGATGATTCACTCCCCAAGTGAGCGCAACGGGCCAATACTATGCCGGTCCGAAGCCAGGAGCCTCTTCCGGGTCTCCCACATGGGTGCAGGGTCCCAAAGCCTTGGGCTGTCCTTGACTGCTTTTCCAGGCCACAGGCAGGGAGCTGGAAGGGAAGCGGGGCTGCCGGGATTAGAACCGGTGCCCATATGGGATCCCAGGCATGCAAGGCGAGGACCTTTAACCACTTGTGCCACTGCGCCGGGCCCTTGTTAGTGCATTTTAAAAATACTGAAGTAAGCCCAGTAGCCAACCTCTTATTTAAGAGACTCGATCTCAAACACTAAAGACCTTTTGTCTGAAGTTCTTAATCGTTGTAATATGTTGTAAATTCTTTTTAAAATGGACTTTGAACAAATGAGAACTCAAAGGTACAATATAGAACTTTGTCTAAACGCACATACAGAGAGAACTTTGTCTTTTCTCCCACTGACTGTTCAAACCTGGTATTTAGGCTTACTTCCTCCACTTTTCCAAGTATTCTCAAAGAACTTTTGTTTACTTGTTTTTTTATTATAATTTTTTATTATTTTTTGACAATCTTTACATAGTTAATTAGGGTAAAAAGATTCAAGGACTATAGGAAAGTGGGTAAGACTATTATTTCCATTTTGTTCCCTTCATGTGTAAAGGGAGGTATTAAGAGAGAAGGCCCACCCAATTTCCCACCCTCCCCAGGTCCCGGATGTAGGGTATGCGCCGAGGTTCTTGCTCAAGTGGTTTTGATATTGCAACAGTTATAAACTGCTGCCAATCTTGCCACTCCAAGCACTATGAGGTCTTTGAAGAATCCATTGATTGACACAGTCCATCATAGAGTCTCTGTTTGCCCCGTATTTCGCTGCCAACATATAGCTGAGATGGTTGATTGACCTGTTCTGTCTTCTGTGGGTTAGGGTTCTGAGTCCAGCATTTCAACTGGGGAGATCTCCAATGAAACTTTGTCTGAGGTGTTCTCTGACCAGATTCTTGTATGTACTAGCAAGTACAGGGCCCGGCACAGTCCATCACCCTGATCAGCTGGTGGTCACAATTGCTGGCTTGATTCTGTTTCCAGCCCCGACTTCCACTGGAACCAATGGGTGTTGCAGTCCAGCCTGGTTCTGCCCAGCATATACTCGGCCCTTGCATAAACAAGTGGGAGCTACAGCCTAGTTGGAGCGACCCACAATAACCTCCATCAGGCCCGCCCCCTACCTTGGTTTGCCAGTTTGTATAGCAGTAGTCCAGTCTGTCCCACACCCCATTACACCCCAGCCCCTGTCCTGGTTTTCGTGCCCTTCCATGGGAGTGGTAACCCAAGAGGGAGGAGCCCACTATTTCCCTCCCAGGCCTCTCTCACTCCTGGATTATGTTCTCTCCAGGTAGTTCTGTGGTTTGACTTGACAGAATTAGCCCCCAGTGCCAGCTTCTACTAGCTGATGCTGTGGCTAAGCCCAAACAACCCTCACCCACTCTAATTTTGTTTGTACCAGTAGGAATAATCAACCCAGCCTGGTCTTTCCCTGATCTAGTCCACCTGAGGCTACAGGTGTTATAGCCCTGCTTAGTCTGGTCTGCCCCCATCCCAGCCCACGCTCTCCAGTGGGAGTAGCTGTCCAGCAAGGGCACCCCCCCCCATATACTCCCTGCCGGCTCCACCCGCTCCCTTCCTGGTTCTAAAGGAATTGCACTTCCAGTCCAATATCTAAGCTCTTTTATGGACTAGAAATAGGTCCAAAGTAAAATCCTACCCTTCTCCCTTACAGGCCTCTCAAGAGTGTGGTTAGAGTGGGATTCTCACAGCCCCAGCAGTATGACTGGAGGATGCAAAAATATAGCCTCAAAGACAGACTCTGTCTTATCATGTAATAACATCTATATGGAAACCAAAGC
This sequence comes from Ochotona curzoniae, assembly GCF_017591425.1. Taxonomy (NCBI): domain Eukaryota; kingdom Metazoa; phylum Chordata; class Mammalia; order Lagomorpha; family Ochotonidae; genus Ochotona; species Ochotona curzoniae. The sequence continues at coordinate 5,977,124 of NW_024466454.1, forward strand.
ATCTAAACAGAGCTGAAGGAAAATGAGCTTCCATTTCCAAGTTCTCCCTCGAATCCTTGCAAAAGTAATTTTCACATCACTTAGCACTTTCATATTTTGCTTAATTATGTTCCAAAGGACCTAATAGGTTCCTACATGGGAAGGAAGATAACCACTGTCTGCTGGGGGCTTTAGCATCTGTTTACTTTCTGAAGAGGGCATTTTTTTTTTCAATCATTGGAAGTTATCTATTTTCTACTAACTCTGAATTCGAGCTCATCTCAGCTCAATAGTCAATGTGTGGCATTATCTGTGGTTCTCAGGGTTTTTGGGAAGCCCTTTTGTCACTGTCTCCACCTTCTTGGTTTCATAATCCTTGGTGTTCTCATTTTTCATATTTTTCAAATGTAACTGGAATTAAAAGGCAGGAAAGAACACTAGCTTAAAGCAGGTGGCTAGGGATTCTCAGAAAACTCTAGAATTGACTCCCCAAAGAGAGCTGTCAAACTTGATAGTCACTAGGTTACAAACAGTGAAGAAAAGTTGAAAGACAGATGGGAAAGAAGCAAGAGGAAAAATGGGAAATAATAGGAGCTGTTATGTGGTGTAGTTGGCTAATCCTCTACCCTATGGCACCAGCATCCCATGTAGGCGCCCGTTCATATCTCAGCTGCTCTACTCCCAATCCAGCTTTCTTCTTATGGCCTGGGAAAGCAGCAGATGGTAGCTCAGGTCCTTTGGTCCCTGCACCAATGTAGGCAACCTGGAGGAAGCTCTTGGCTCCTGGCTTCAGACTGGCTGTTACAGTCATTTGGGGAGCGAACAGCAAAGGAAGATTCTCTGTCTCTCCTCCTTTCTGTAAAATCTGCCTTTCAAATAAAAACAAATAGGTCTTTTAAAGGGTGGAAGAAAAAGAAATGGAGGAGCAGTGTAAAGAAGAGAGAATGGGGTCCAGCACTGCAGCCTAGTGGCTAAAGTCCTCACCTTGAACGCCCCGGGATCCCATATGGGCTCCAGCTCTAATCCCAGTAGCCCCACTTCCCATCCAGCTCTCTGCCTGTGGCCTGGAAAAGCAGTCAAGGATGGCTCAGAGCCTTGGGACCCTGTTCCAGTGTGGGAGACCTGGAAGAAGTTCCTGGCTCCTGGCTTCAGATTGGCATAGTACTGGCCATTGCGTTCACTTGGGGAGTGCATCATTGGACGGAAGATCTTCTTCTCTGTCTCCTCCTCTCTGTATATCTGACTTTGTAATGAAAATAAAATAAATCTTAAAAAAAAAAGAAGAGAGAATGAAAGAGAAGGAAAGGTTAGAAGACTATGGAGACAGTCAAGGGAGGGAAGGGAGAGAAGGGAGAAATTAAAGAATTAATATGAGTGAGGCTGAGAAAACATCTTTAACAAGCCACCCAGAAACTGCTAGAGGTCACTGCCTTCTGGATTCTCACAGGGTGGCTTGAAGTGAGCTCCTGGTCATTTATCACTGGACAGCACTTTCTGAGAGTTCAGTACACTCCTGTGTTAGATACTATCAGACATGGAACTGAGAGCAATATGTCACACACAACTTAGTATAAAGGCATAGTATTAGAATGTAGAAAATGACTGCTGACACAGCTGAGAGCAGGAAGGATTCTGATCCTGTCTGGATGCACATATATGTAAGCCGACCTTATAGCCTGGGGCTTGGGGGAGTCCAGGTATCAAACCCTTCCAAGAACAAATGAGGAATGTGTGACTAGATGAATCATCAAACAAGGAATAATGTTCTTGAGCAGTAGCTCCACATGTCATGACTATGGACTAGTAGCAGCAAAATCACATGTGACAAAGTACAGATGACTTGGCCATAACTTTGGAGATTCTCATTCATTCGGTCTATGGTAATCTACATAACTTTTGTCAAAGTATTCTACACACTGGTGAGTCTGAGAACCATAGTCTAGCAAGCATAGACAGTGTCCCCAGACAACTGTGTGCCTGGGCCTCATATATGTGCCCACAATACTAAACTCTCCACCTATTTCTTCATTAACAGCAAATTTGAAGAATTGGTCCATTTCTTACAAGTCATGTATCCCAAGCTCTGCCAACACTGGCAAGTCATCTGGATGATGGCTGCAGCGATGTTGGTCTTGACTGTGGTACTCGGGCTCTACAACTCCTATAACTCTTGTGTGGAGCAGACTGATGGACCCCTTGGAACAACTTGCTCAGCAGCCCAGAGGGACTCGTGGTGGAGCTCGGGGCTCCAGCAAGAGCAGCCTGCAGAGCAATAGGGTGCCTGATCCCCAGCTGCCACCTCGCTCCAGCTCAGCCCTCCGTATAGTGCATCAACCCTATGTGTGGACACACTGGTGTCCATCCTGTCAAGGAATGAGGAAGACTGCTTTTCACACTTGACACCCTGTGGAGCTACTCACAGACAGCAACTTGATGTTCTTGGAGGATCAACAAAACTGCTCTGGGAAGGCTTCTGGTGGACCAGGAAGTCACTTTCACCAAGGAACATGAAGCAAAGGGAAGTTCTAACCCTTTGTTCAAATGGCCAAGCAGAACTAGAACACTGGGGGGACAGACGGAAACTCATTCTCTTCCCCTTACTTCTCTACAGAGGGTTGTCAGGAAGAATTATACTTAACAACTAATAGTGATGCTAAGGATCAGACCTGGAATTTGGTGATACAACATGAATATCTTCCCATTATCCCATCTCATTTGAATGACTATCTTTAGGCCTTCCCTTCTCCCCTTGGGAAGAAATCTTATCCATAAGTTTTATTTTACAGAAGTGGGAAATGTTTCTCAGAAAAAAAAAAAAAAAACGAACAGGCTGAATTTAGATCAGTGCTTGAAATGAAATGGGGAGATGTGAATTTATATGCATCTGCAAACACATAACAACAACAATAACAAAATGCATGTGTACAAAGCCAACAGCCCTCCAAAAGTGTGCTCTTGGTGTGTTCTGGAAAAGTAGGATGCATGCCAAACCAACCAACAAATCTTATTATGTGTGAGGCAACCACCAAGCACTCATTGAGAGTTCCATGAGCTCTCCACACAGGTTGATGTTTGAAAACCACTAAAGACTCATAGCTTCCATGGCAAACTTGCCAGTCTCCATTTAAAACACCAGTTCTAAGTTGCTGTATAGCACAGCCCATTCCCTACTTGTTCTCTCCTTTTGAAGGCAGTTAACCCATCTCTTAGGTATGTGAGGAGAAATGCAGCTTTCAGTCTCAGTCTCCAACTCTAGATATGCACCCACATGTAAGGAGGCCGTTGTGCCTCAGCACTTTAGTTCAAGTGGGATTTTTCAATCCTAGCATGTGTTTCAGGGCATTCCAAAATGCTTAGCATAAACCAAAGGAACACATCCCATCTCCAAGTTGACTTCTCTCCCCATCTTGACAGCCACTGTCTTTGAATGAAACCTTATGCTTTGGGAGAGAGGGACTTGGAGTCTGTGTGGGTTTTCTTGTGGTGGTTTTGCTTTTGTTCTTTGTTTTATTGATACTGCTTGCTTCCATGGCTAACCTTCAAACAGAACTTATTGTGAGCCAACTGTTGTTCTCAGTATTACATAGGTATTAATTCATCTAGTTCTTAAAAAAAAAAAAACAAAAGACTATGAGATGAACCTTTCTTATTTTCAGATAAGGAAAATGAAGCTCAAAAAAAGTCAAGTAATTTGCCAAGGACACCCAGATAGGTAATCATGGAGCTGGAATTCAAACTCAGGTCACCTGGTTGGAGGGGTTGTACTCTTAGCTCCAACACTTCCATGGCCCTGCCAGTGATCTCCTAACTGGATGCCTTACCTTCCAGTCTCACTTCTCCAAGTGGTGCTTCACTTACCCTAAACCATGTCTGGTTCCCAGCTAAACAGTTTCTCTCATGGCTCTTCCCTTGATAGTAGCCCTCCTTCCAGTCTTCTAGTCACTGTTTAGGACCAAGTGCAGAAACCAGTCCCACCACACAGGCTTTGGCAACATCCTTCCACACTCTGCACTAAGCCCAACCTCATAGGGAACAACCTGCACTGAGCTTTCTGGCACTATTGTACCATTGACCTTTGTCTACAACATATTATAGTAACTCATTCATGTATATGTGTTCCTGTGCATTTTTCCTCCAAGACAAGAACCATGCCTTACCCATCTCTTGGGGAAGTGGCTAGCATGGTGGCTCACACTTGGGAGAGTATCATTTAATATTGATTTAAAATACAAGTAATATTCAAGAAGGTGGAGAGTAGCCTGGGAACAGCTGACATTCTTCATGCTACTAGCATCATCATTGCCCTAATGTCCATGAAAAAGTCACTTTTTTTCAGTCTCAGATTGTTCTAATAGTCCTCAGCCATCTTTACAAGACAGCAACAAGGGATGATCTCAGAGTATTCATTCACCTTAGGGAAGCTTCCCTAGACCAGTCCCTACCTGAAAACAGCTGCTTTACTGGAAGGAGCATCCTTTACAGTGTGCTGGGACACAGCTGTGAAAGAACCCATGCAGGGGTGGACCAAGGACGTGCCATTAAGGTAAAGAGGTACACAGAAGAACAGAAGGACTTTGAGGGCACGGGTGAATAGTTCACGTGGCCTCTTCCAGAGATAACCTAATACAACTTGAAGGAACTTTTACTATGTGAGACCTTCAGAATCAAAAGACAGGTTCTCAGTGGAGTTCCAGAGAAGCGACTATGGGGCAGGCAAGATACTAGCTGGGCCATACAGCCTCTGCTCCTCTTTAAAAAGGACCACGCTGAGCTGCACTACCATGACTTGACCAAAGTGCTCCCACCCTTGTTTCCAGGTGAGACAAAGACCATGGAAATAGATGTGGAGAGCTTCACCTCCTGGTACTCCACAGAGAGGTTTGCTAAAGTACTTCAGACACAAGCCTTTGCCCACACTACTGAGGGAGGTCAGTGAGAGGAGGTGTCTAAAAGGGAGAAGAGTAGCCACATTTACTGTTGAGTGGCTGAAGAAGTCTTATCGGTCTATACATTCTGGAAATTAAAAACTCAATGGGAAGTAATTGCAGGTGTGCCAAAGCAGTTATGAAATGGAAAGGCATAGGTCAGGTACTTCCGGTGGTCATGTTGATCTGAAAAAATATTTTCCCCTTAAATGCACCCTCAGCCTGCCATTTCTGCTTTGCCTAAGACATCTGGTTGCCCAAGTTCAGCTTCAGAGTGATGTGCTGTGTGTGTCATTGCAGACATCATCACCTCATAAAAGGATCTTCACTTTCTGACCACCACAAAGCCCTATGTAATGCTCCCCACATCCAGCCTGACAGAGTACATGGAGAGAGAGATGGTGGGTTTGTGTATCACTGGCTGTCAGTTGTTAAACCTCACACAGGTGTGTCAGTGTTGAACTGTAGAGTGTCACATGCCTGATTTTGAAAATAAAAGCACATTTCCAAATCTTTGGCAGAGCCAAATGCCTCCTCATTCTATGGAGTTGAGCCACAGTCTCACTCCACCTTTGAATTAGGACACTTTGGCCATTACTCTCCCCCAGAACCAAGTCAGAAGTCCCTGGTTCTTAGGACTTTACGTTATGGGCCACCACATGGAGGTGGCTCATCCCTAATGTTAGTTTCCTATACCTTCCTGGCCTATTATATTTGAAGTAAATTAAGTATGTTTTCTTGTGATCAAATCTTTGCCAATGTGATTTGACAGCTTTTTTTTTCTTTTCTGTGCTAGTTTCAGGAGAACATGTGCGTTCCGAACCTGGTACACTCTCACCCACAATAATTCACACCCTCTTTGTGGTCTTCTCTGATAAAATCAAAGGGGTTCTGTGGAAGTCTTGGAGGCTTCAGAAAATGAATCACTAAATGATGCTGTGTTTCTGAATGGATAGACACAACATGAACTGTGATGAAGGCAAGAAATAAAATGTGTGTGTCAAGCCACTCAGATTTAGGAATGTCTGTTATTGCTGCTGGACTACTCTAATGCCAACAGCTGAACCAGAAATGGGGTGCTTCAATGATACAATTCCAAAATACGAGAATTCATTTAATGGTCAAAAGGTAGGAAGCAAGAAACTAATATTAAAGCTCATAAAGACTGTGCCCTATGCTGTGTTTAAAACAAAACACTTATTAAAGTGGTAACCTTACGCATGATATCTTGAAAGGCCACCCGTAGCCAGACTGTCAGTTGACCAGATCAACTCAGCTCAACAGCAATAGCTACATTAAGGACATAAACCTTCCATTTTGTAGTTTCAAATGAATGGAATATATCCACCACTAGATGGGAAAGAGGGAGAGATGTGAGATCCAGTCTTGAGAATCATTACTGGGAAAGGATTTGGGATATGATGGGCAGATGGAATTAAACCACAAATCTAAGTTTGTGAAGATGTTGTATTTACAAAGAAACACAAGCCAGACTATAAAAACACCTTTGTTCAAATTAGAAAAGCAATTCAGGGCTCCTAAGCTTACAGCAGCAGAAAGCAGACTACAAAAGCTGTGCTTCACCTGGGGCCTTACTCCCTCCTACCCACTCTAAATGTGGCCAAGAGAGATTATATACAGTGAAGGGTCCTCATGGGGAAGCCGAGGGCTGCAGCAAGCAGTGCATATGGGAGTATTCACCACAACAGAATACAGAGGTCTAGTCGACCACTCCCTAATCAAGACTGGAGGCAGGATGTCTGAAATGGCTACCCACAGATGTCCCATCCTAAAGAGTGGAAGTTTCGGCTATGAGACAACTGTTATCAGCAAAGCTCAGTGAGTTCTCAGCTTATTAAGAAAGAAAAAGGGTGCCAGTAAGGTGCCATATCAGCCTAATTCTCCATCATATGGGTGCCCACTTGATGTCCCAGCTATTCTACTTCTGATCCAGATCCCAGATCCCTGCTTACAGCCTGGGAAAACAGCAGAGGATGGCTCAAGTCCTTGAGCCCCTGCACATATGTGGGAGACCAGGAAGAAGCTCCTGGTTCCTGACTTCGGAATGGTTCAGCTCCAGTAGTTGCAGCCATTTGGGATTATCTTAGTGGATGGGGGACCTCTATCTCTCTCCCTCTCTCTCTGTAAAATCTGCCTTGCAAATACAAATTAAATAAATCTAAAAAATAAAAAAGAAAGAAAAATCCAGGAATCGGTGGCAGGCAGAGGAATTTTATTTGCAAAGTGAACAAGTGGAGGTGGAAGGAAAAGGGAAGGTGACAGCACTTCCTGGAAGGGGGCTGGAAGATGAAATGTCTCCTCAAAGGAAAGAAGGACAGTAATGGGGTTTCAGGAATTGTCTTGGGTTCCAAGGGTTCCCTAGCCCCTCATTGTTGCTCAGCTGGGCAGGGGTCCCAATGATGGATGCTCATCTTGACGGAAACCTACAAAAACCTTCCCCATTGGTGTTCTCTAACCAATTAGGAAACTGTGGTAGTGTTACTGTCCTGGCTACCTTGACAACTGACAATTGGTGAGGTGAGTTTTTTCTCCTCCTCAGCATTTAAACAATATCCTGTTTGCCAATACACTATTTAAACACTACTCTGTTTGCAAACATGGGGCAGTGAGATGGTGGCCCAGGAAGAAGGGCTGCACAAGGCTTCCCCCTGGGCCTGACACCAGATGTAAGTGGGCTTGGATGCTCTCAATAACAGTGCTTGTTACTATGTTGCATCACATGAACTGTAATTACATTGGCCCTGCAATGTTCAGCGCTTCTCTGGGAAATAGCAGAAGGGAAGTCAGAGAGATTACAAGTGAGAGAAAGCAGTGTGTCATTGCTGCTTTAAAAATGGAGGTGCCTCTAGAGCCAGAGAAAGAACCCCAACAGACAGCAGCCAAAGAAATAAGGGCCTCATTATGGCAACTTCAACTGAATTCTGCCAACAACCTGAACGAGCTTGTAAGTGGATTCTTCCAGACAACACATGGATTTCAGCTTTGTGAAACCCAGAGCAGAGAACCCAGCTGAGTCACTTGCAGAAACGGTGAGATAATAAATGGGCATTATTTGTAACCCTAGATCTGTGGTAATTATTACATCAAACTGCAGAAAACTGATTTAGTGGCCTTTGCAATGACTTTCCGAGCACTGCAGACCCCCACATGCCTGGTGAGTACTGTGACTTCCTTGCTTCCCTTTTTAGATTACACTTGGGAATTTTTGCTGAAGTCATCTAGATCCTGCTTCATCATTACACCTGCGCGGTGATGTGTGAGGATAACTTTTTTGGATCACAGGTCACCAGAACCGTGGTGTCAAAGTTGACCTGATGGGAAAGATTAAGCATACTCCAGAGATTATGGACTTTGAGCTGGACTGGATCTGAGCTTGCCTGCCTTGAGAAAGGACTACCATATTCTTTATGTGGGAGAAACAGTGAGTCCTATACTGGGTGACCAGAAGGGTAAACTATGTCAGAGCTTGTGACATGCTCAGCAGATCCCTTTTCCTTTAATTCCTGGGCACACAGCAGATGAGGACTCCTTGGCAGTTAGGTGGTGCTATGGTTTGCATCTGGCTTGTCCCCAGAGGTCTATATGCTGGAAGCCGGTCGATTCTGTGGTGGTGTTGGGAAGTGGGAAGACTTTAAGAGCTGGGCCTAATAGGAGGCAGTCAGGCCTCACTTTCCTGCAGAGAGGGAGTCATTTGGTCTTGTGGGAGTTCTAGCTCTCATGGGATTTGCTCTAAGAGACTGCAGTTAAAGTGAGCCTGACATCTTCCCTGTCTCCCTTCCTCATGCACTACCAGCTGGCCTCATGGGCACTCTTGCTATGTGATGTTGTGCATCTTGCTGTGATGGTGCCAAAAGAATTTGACCAGAGGCTCAACAGACAGGTCTGCAGGATCTTAGATTTTCAGTTTCAGGAACTATGAAGTAAAATAAACTGGTTTTTTTTTTTCATTTACAAAGTTACCCAGCAACATAAAACAGACCAATACAAGTAGGAAAATGCGACAAAGGCATTGCTGATGGAACTCTGGTGGAATTGAGGCAGCTACTGGTCATGTTTGGCCCCCTAAAACAATCTCCAGCTCAGTCCCCTATACTCTCTATCATTGCTTGCTGAGACAATGTGAAGATCTGGGAGAGAACTCAGGAAGCGAATGACTATAGGGTTATAAAAACGCTCAGAGAAGGACCACTTCCGTTATTCCATTACCACCTGGTAGTCACTGGATTGTGCCATGAGAGAAATAAACTTGTAATTTGTTAACCCATTAATATTTGTAGTTGTTAGAGCAGTTAGACTACACTGAGTAAAACACTTTCTCTTGAATATATTTTTGAAAGTAATCTCTATAATATCAGTATCATAGAATTCTATCACTGTTATTATTTAAGTTCACCCAGAGAAGTGAAATGACTTGCTCAAGGTCACAGAAATAATTAATGTTAGAACTTAAGCTAAATTAGCTATTACTCTTACATCAGTGGTCTGGATTAAACCGTATTTACCTGATTTTTAAATTTTTTCTTCTTGTAACACTTCAAAATTTATACTGTATTTTCTACTGAATCATGCATTTTCACTTTTATTTTTCATATCAAGGTCACAAGAAAATTGGGCTATATTTTCCCTGTTTTCTGTTCTTTGACATTTGATGATTGTCCTCTTCCTTTTCAATTAATTTCATAAATCCCGGATTCTAAATCTTCTCTAGTTGCTGATTTTCTTTGGTTACAATATGAGCCAGTATGTATTAGTGAGCAGTTGCTACTTCTTTTCTCATATTCTGAACGTTATTTCTCAAAATAGTGAAGAGAGATTATCTAGCAGCATTTTCTTTTTGACTCTGTACTCTGACTTTTAATTCAACTTTCTTTCCCCCTTCTGTTTTATTTTTAATTTTATGATACATTCCATAGGCTATGGGATTTCCCTTATCCCCTCCTCAAATTCCTTCCCCCCAGCTGATTTCCCCCATATTATTACAATAGTATAGTTCTACATAAGCAGTCATGAATCCATCAATCTGCTATTCAAGTGTTTCTGAGATTGCCAGTATAGACAATGGCAGATAGCCCAGCATCCTATTGTCAAGATACGTCCAGCAGTCTACTGGGAGTCCTTTGATTTGAAAGCAGAGATGTATACTGCACTGCATCTTCACACCTGTATATGTAAGTCTCTATTATGCCATTACTATACATTCCCTTAAATGAAAAGCCATAGAACAAAATCAACAAGAGAAATAACATTTAAAAAAAAAAAAGCTTACACCACCATGGAGTTAAATAACATGCAAGGAATGACCAATGTGTCGATGAAGAAATAAAACAGAAAAAAAAAAAGCTTTGGAGAAAATGGTGCTACTGTATGATCTATGAGTCAATGAAGAATTTAATAACAGAAAAGAAACTATTTTGAAGACATGAAAGAACAAAAATATCAAAGCCCATGGGTTGCAGCAAAAACAGTATTGAAAGGGCTATTGCTCTTACATTTTGCATGAAGTTTGTGGCTTATACCTCTTGAAAACAAACTTTTCAGAAACTTACTTTGTGTGCAACAGTGGTTAAAGATACTGATTGGGACACCCACATCACAGTGCCTAAGTCCAAGTCTCAATTCCAGTTAGGATTTCAGGTTCCTGCTGCTTCTAATTCTGGGAGGTAGCAGATGATGGCTTAGTTCATGGCTCCTAGTTTTGGCCTGGTTAAGCTCTAGCTGTGGCAGGCATTTGGGTATTGAACCTGTGGATAGCAGAGTCTCTCTCTGCCTTTGAAACAGAACTGAAATAAATGCAAAATTTAAAAATTATTGTGGGTGAGAAGCCCAGGGGCTGAGACTGAATATAGATAGTCATGCCTCCAAGAGGCGTAGCAACTTCCAATCATGAATTTTCAGTCATACTCCAATGATGGCTTAATCTGTGTCAATGGAGCTATCCAAAAACAAGACTGTTTCCAGAAATTCATTATTAAGCACCAGCATAACCATTCAGACTCCCTTTATTCAATAATTCCCTTCCAGTAACTTGAACTTATTTCTCATAAGCTACGTCTCTAATTTAATGCTTTGTCTTCCATGATTTGTTTTTTTTTTCTGCTTCCTGTTTCCTTTTCCTTTTTCTTTCTGTTATTATCACATTTTTGAAAGCCAGCCAAGTTTCAGGTATGGTACTAGGCTTTAAGGATATTTGTGAAGAGGGCATGGTTCCTGTTTTCCAGTCTCCTGGTACCCTAATAATGGAGTCACATGTTTCTCAGGTACCTGTTTGCTGAGGATTTGTGTTCACCCAAGAGGTGTGTATTTGAGTTACCTGTGGATTATTTCCCCTTTGTTAGAAGTTCCCCAGGTTTGTAGGCAATAGATTCTCTTTTAAATAGTGAAATTTTCCAGCATAGATATCTATCTTTACGATCAATATCACTTAGCTAGAAAAGAGCTAGTTATCAATGCACTTTTCCTCTAACAGGTGTTCATTTTGGGCATAACTCATGAATCTTGGCACAGGTATTGCTCACAAACTCCAAATCACTGAAATCCTACATGAGAAAATAGTGTATCCTGGTCATATATAGCGCAGATGCAAGCAGGATCTTCAGAAAGTTAAAAAAAAACGCATATTAGTAAAAACCATATGCTGATTTCAAAAAATAAATTACCACATGGTTTTATCTTTTCATTCCATTTTCCATGAACTTGTGATAAATCCCTCAGACTTCTTACTCATCAGAAAGGTGGAGTCCAGATTAGTTTTTGGTCTGACAGACTATAATAGGAGTTACTAAAGAGAGAATATATAAAAAAGTCTCTAACATGATTTATTATGCAAAGCCAAAAATCCTCTCGAAGGGCAAAATGAATAATTTTTCAAATTTCCCCACTGCTTTGCAAATATCAACTTTTATGTGTGTCTGATTTCTTTGAAAATCTCCGCAGTGCAGGGATTTCCAGTTTTGGGTTTTTTGTTTGTTTGTTTGTTTTGTTTTTTCTTTTTCTTAAGTTACAGGAAAGGCTTAAGATCCTATGTTTGGTAGTTAAATGGGCATTTGCTTTCATGAATCTCAGCAACATTCTCCCCTCAGATTACAAAGCAATACAACTGGTAGAGGGCTGAGGGGGTAGATGCTGAACTGAAGGAAAAGCAGCAGAATCCATGCTCAATCTCTATCAGGGACACAGACATTCCTGGGGGTATTTAAGTGAATGGGCTCCGAGGCATCAACAATGAAAAGTGTGAGAATAGAGCCTGCAGTGACAGGGAATAATGGGAACTGGGAAAACCTTCAGCAGTTCACATTGTGCTATCTGCTTTCCTCATGGTGTGCTGTGTTGGCATTAGCTAAATTTTCCAGAAAGCCATCCACAAACTACTGCCTTGGCGTTCAAGGGACGTCACTCATTTCCCCCAATGACCTTGACAAGTCAGAAGCTTGAAAGCAGGGAAATCCGGATGTCTCACTTAAAGTGGAGCGGTGGGGGCCTCCACACATTTTCAGAACTCTGTCCAGACTGGTGACTGAGTGTCTGCCTCCCTTGCTGCCAGGAGCAATCTGACGTGCTTTCCTGGTTCTGGGGGCACTGGCACAATGGCCAAGTGCTTCAGCCTGCTGTTGCTTCTGGTCTCCATCTGGCCCACAAGGCTTCTGGCCCAAGGCTCTCTCCGAGTTCAAGGTAGGTTTCTAAACAGATTTTCAAGTAGAAGCCAGGCAGGATCTTGGGAACTGTCCTAAACCTACCAAGCTTTTGACTACTGGTTTTGGGTATGGGGCGACCCTCAGTATCTACAGAAGCACTGCTGGATGGTATTGCTCCACCAGGAATGTTGCCATTATCTCATCAATTTTCCTTTATATCATTTCAACTTTTATTTTTGATTAGGGGATTTTTTTCTGAGAATACTTTAAAATAACACATTGAGGAGAAATCATTTGTTTTTAAAAATCTGATTGAATAAGAAGATCAGGATTGCAAAAAGTTTAAAACAATTATTCATCTTGGAAAAAGATAATTTTTCACAAAATATTGATGTGTTTTATATTTTTGGAAATGCCAGAATCATTATTTTAATTTCAAATTGATATAACCAAATGGAAATCAAAATTTTAAATGTATAATAAATTTAATACACATAAATGATAAAAGATACTGTTTCATTTAATATTATTTTATAAATAATCTTAGAATTATTTTATTAGTTTAATTAATTTTATTAATATATACTGAGGAAAATATCTTAAAATTTTAGTTTAAAAATTCACCAACTGCCTACCAAAGGAATGACTAACAGTGATTTGGGGGGTTTTTAAGACAATTACATGAAAATATCATTCTGCATTATAGCAAAACTTGTAAGTCACTGCAGCTCTGGAAAAATGAACATCTGAGTACTTTTAAGGAGAAACATACATTCCTGTGCTAAGGGGGCACCTAGATAGAGAATATGCTGAAAACAAACATTCCAAATTGGTTCATATACTGTTGTATTCAAATTTAGAAGGGAAATTAGAGCAAATATTGATTTTTTAAACCAGAACTGTTACTTCCACTAGAGACTTGAAAAAATAATTCCTTTCCCGTGTTGTAATCATTATTCAGACCGTTCTGGATACTGTTCTAAGAGAGGGAGTCCATCACTCTCTTAAGATTATCTTCAATAATGGCCAAAAAATTCCTAAGGAAATTATAATTTTGGGACAGCTCAAAGTTACCATAGCCATAACTGCAGAATAATGTGGTAAAGAAGGTGAGGATCCAAACTTTCTTGAGAACCTTTTTCAATAGAGAGCCAGAATTAGATATGTATAAAAAGTTTTATATAATCCTCTCTAGAAAAAAAAAATAGGCTCACCAATGAGGCCATGCGATTTAACGTCACACAGGCAACAACTTAAACTTGGGCTTGAATTCACTTGGTCTGATTCTTAAGCATACACTAATCCTATTTCTAGCATGCCTGTTGCTTCCTGAAAAAAAAAATTTTAAGAAATGGGTAATTGGAGTACCTTCCCTTGGATTTTATGTCCTATTTTTAATTCCTAAGTAAAATAGCAAGGCATGGAATTGGTTAGTATTTTGTTCACAGACTTCTATGAATTTAGCTCCTATGTACAAGTTACATAAAATAATTCTGAAAAAAATCTAGAAAAAGATGTAACCATTCTCATTCTCCAGAGAGAATGCTGACTTGCTCATGGTCCCTACAGTCAAATATAAAGCCGTGTCAATTCCTCCAGATTAGATCACTTCTCTGTAAATGACAATATTTAGGGTAAAAACTAAATCTGATGAGAGTGTCCAAGATCTTCTAGCATAATCAATAATCCTTCCCTAGAGTCAGTTTCCAAAGAAGGCGAATAAACAAGCAAGCATTCCAGAGTAATGTTCAGAGTTCAGAGTTCAGTTCTTTTTCTTTCTTTAAGCCTCCTTACTACTCACAGAAAAAACCACTTAAATTTTTGGTTTATCTTATCATCCCCCAACTTTTTTTTCCATTAAAGAATTACTTATTTGGGCCTGGTGCAATAGCTCAACTGGCTAATCCTTCACATCCAATTGCTACAACCCCAAATGGGCGCTGGTTCATGTTATAGATACTCCACTTCCCATCCAGCTCGCTGCTTGTGGCCTGGGAAAGCAGTAGAGGATAGTTCAAACCTTGAGACCCTGCACCTGCATGGGAGACCCGGAGGAAGCTCCTGGATCCTTGCTTTGGATTGGCTCAGTTCCAGCCACTGTGGCCACTTGAGCAGTGAACCAGTGGATGGAAGATCCTTCTATCTTTCCTTCTCTCTGTAAACCTGACTTTCCAATAAAAAGATTTGCTTATTTACCTGAAAGGCTTAGTTACAGAGAGAGGAAGAGACAGAGAGCAGCCATATGCTGATTCACTTCACAAATGGCCAAAATTACCTGAGCTGGGCCAGTCTGAAGCCAGGAGCTTCTTCTGGGTCTCTCACGGGGGTATAGGGGACCAAGAAGTGGGCCATCTTCTGCTGCTTTAGCACACAGCTGGCTTAGAAGTAGAGAAGCTGGGACCTGAATTAGTGCCCATATGGGATTTGGCACCATAGGCAGTAGCTTTACCTGTTATGCCATAGCACCAACCCCTCAGAATTCAGTTCCATATTGTGCATATGTATTTGTGTATCACCTCATAGCCCAGTGGAAGGCAGAAGAATAGTATCATAATTAAGAACTTATGTTTTAGGAATAATTGGGTTTGTGCCCCTGAGTTAACCCACAATTTCTCTAAATGCTTAGCTTGTGAAAATTACTTAACCTCCCCGAGCTTTAACTTTTTTCCTTTAAAACGCACACACACGGTTTGGCACACTGTAACATCAATAGATGATAGGTGTTGGGATCATGACTAGTGTTAATATTACTATCAGTAGTATATACAGCCACATACAGCTGTTCTGTCACCCCAGTGACATGTTCAAGTGTTGACTCTCTAGTGTCTCTTGGTGACAGCAGAATCAGGCAGCAAAAAAAGGCCATACCTCATACAAACAACCTTTCCCCAGCTTCTGCTTCAGAATATAGCTTACTCACAGAGAGGACTTTGAAATGTTCTTTCCATTCTTAAGAAGAAATTTCCTGTGTATATAGAAACCTAGACAGTGATCAAAGCTTTTGGGTATTAAAGACACAAGGCTGCATTTAGGCATTTACTTGGGAGACTAAACTGGTCTTGTAGGAACTTTCCTGGAGGAAGTCCCACAGAATAATATACTTGGACACAATGCCACCTGGCAATTTCACACTGGTCTACAAATCTCAGAATGCACAGGGAAGATGTTGAAAGAACTCACAAATCCATTAATTTTTGAGTAAACTCTTCACATCTTAACTGTTCAGTAGCCTCAGCTTCCCCAGAAATATCAATTATTAGTAGAGAAAAACCAACAAGTCCTGGGAGAGGATATATTACCTATGATTACTGATCATTTATCCCTTGCAGGTACTTTGCTAAGCATTTTTACCGGCCTTCAACACTTTAACTCGCATTACCCTATTTAATAGATATTGCTCTTGAGATTATAAATAGGAAAAATTGAGGCTCAAAGAGGGAATCTAGCCTAGGTTCACAGAACTAGTAGGTAATAAAACTATGTACAAGTCCAAGCCTGACTCTAAAACTCAATTTCCTTCATTTAGTTTCTCTACTATGCAAAGGTTATTGCCCAGGTCCTTCTGGGTCATCTGAGTAAGCCTGACCCACAGTGGTCAGAGAAGACCTGGAATTCAAAGAGCTTACCTTTTGTTACAACATTTTCAGCCCATCTTAGAAATGCTCACGTCCTCAAATGACACTGAATTGGAGAATTGCTAACTAGAGTATTAAATTATTAACCAGAGCATTAAATTCTTTATGATAAACTTCATAAGCTCAGGGATTACCCCTCTCCCTTACCCATGTCCCCTCTCCATTTCCCCTTCTCTCTCACTGATTTCCCCTGTTCTTCCTTCAACAACAGTCACAAGTACAGAGCATTAAGTTCTTTTTTTAAATTAATTACATTGCATTATGTGACACAGTTTCATAGGCTCTGGCATTCCCCCATCCCTTCCCCATACCCTCCCATCATGGTGGATTCCTCCACCTTGTTGCAGTATTACAGATCAAATTCAGTCAAGATTCTTTCATTGCAAGCATACACCAAGCAGAGGCCAGCATCTTATTGTCCAGATATAGTCAACAGTTTCTTGGGGAGGTCATCTCTGGTCTGAAGGTAGAGCTGGCAGAATATCATCCCAATCAATTAAAAACCCCAACATAACATCAACAACAATTTACAACATTATGGAATTAATGGTCATGGTATTGAGTAACCAATATGTTAAAAAAAATGCAAGTTCTTAACCACATCCTGTGACTACTTCATTGGCATTTCAATTTTAGTTTATATACAACCAGCTTCTATACACCTTAAAATGGCTATAGGGTGCTGCTCAACTGTCTCGTGTGTATCCTCATTTTAGTATTTAGCAGTCTGTAGTGCTGAAGCATAATTCTACTGAACTTGGCAGATTTTAGGATAGTCTAAACTGGCTTCTAACTCTAGCAAGGCATATGTCAACAGTTGAGGTGCAGAACAGTTTTAAGAGGGGTGTGCAGAGAAATCTTCAATACCTTAGTGAGGAGTAACTAGTAAGGTATGTGTGAGTCCACACTGACCATTTCCTGTCTGGTTCTAAGCTTTCCTTGTTGTTCTCTGTCTATCTATTCTAATTTTGTTTGTTTGTTTGGGTGGTGCTCCAGAGCGACCCTGATGGTCATTGTAAGAGAGGATGGGGATCCAAAGTTGGAACTAAGTAAGGACCAGACAAAGCTCTTTTCTCTAGTCCCAAAGGAAGTTTACTGTTCTGTTTCTGCGGACCGCTCAGGGCTCCTGGCTGTTGTTCCCATGACCTTGAATCCTGCAAAGGAGCCTTTGGGCTTCTTCCATCCCATATGGTAGATCCCAACAGGGGTGGGTGACCTCAGAGTTCTCGGCCTCTGAAAGCACTCTAATTCCCAGTGGTCTCCTTGGCTGTTGGGATGTAGTCCTTGGTGCCCATACTGATAGTCCTGGTGAGGATCCAGAGGTCTCCAGGGTTGGGATACAAGCCTTCTCCTGTCCACCTGCTCCATTCTGGGGTACCCACTCCCCCTGCCCCCGCAGAGCATTAAGTTCTACCTTAACATCTCAGATGCTTTGTTTTTTAAAGTTATGTGTTTACTTATTTGAGAGACAGAAGAGACACACAAACAGAACGAGAGAGCATGCTTCCTCTACCAGTTTCTTGAGCCATCACTGCAGCTTCTCAGGGTTTGCATTAGAAGGAAGGTAGTCAGGATCCAGGGCTGCATATTGAATGCAAGCTCCAATATGGGACACAACATGGCTAAACTGGTATCATAACCCCTAGGCCAAATGCCCAGCTGCAGAAGCTTCATTTTACAGACTCCAAGGAGGGTAGCAGCAACCTTATCAACTAAATCCCACATGCAGGAACTGATAGCCAAAGCCCTTATGATGAACAAAATACACCTTATTGCAGTGGGATAAAATGGACTTCAAGATTGACATCTAACTCAGCAGATTGTCTTCATAGGAGATTCCTGGCTCAGGCCCCTCTTCTTTCTAAACCTCAATCACAGCCATTCAGACCTCTGCTGCTTCAGGACTATTCTGTGTTAGGAAGGAGTGCCTAAAAACTGGAACCAAAGATATCACAACCTATGATCTGTCTCATTTCTTCACAGAGCTTTCCATCTTGCTGCCATGCAGAATTGTGGGTGTCACCCTTGTGAACAAAAAGGTGGGCCTGCAGCTGAATTTCACAGAAGCCAAAGAGGCCTGCAGGTTGCTGGGACTAACTCTGGCCAGCAAAGACCAGGTTGAAGAGGCATGGAAGTCTGGGTTTGAGACTTGCAAGTAAGAAACAGCTGGATTCACCAACACAGCCATTACTCTTTGGTTCTGTACTCTCATTCAGCAACAGTAGGGATGGTGCCTTCCAATCATTTGTCCACTCAATTACTGTGGTTTCTCTTACAGCTACGCATGGGTTAAAGAAGGGTTCTCTGTGATCCCTCGGATTATCCCAAACCCCAAATGTGGGAAGAATGGGAAAGGTGTCCTGATCTGGAGAGCTCCACTTAGCAAAATGTTCGGGGCCTACTGTTACAACTCATCTGGTGAGTCAGATCTACAGCCTCTCCTCGTGCAGTGTGTGCTCTGGGTAGCTCAAGCTCTGTGGCCTGTCTGGGAAGAGTAACTGATTGGCACCAGCAAGGGCAATTGGCAGTTCTCTACAACTATCTCTTTGACAAACAGTGGTGATGTTCCTATTGCATGGAAAAAATGGGAGAAATATAGGCAGAAGGCAATTCAGGTGGCTCAATTACCACCCATACCACCCCTTCAAGCAGAAGGCAAGGAAGCAATATACAAATATGCTTAATGCATCCATGGTGGAGAAAGCAATGTGCATGAACCCTAAAATGTCCCTACTTGGGGACATTTTGCACAAGAAAAAATGGAACACAGGGGATGTGGGTGAATTTGTCTAAGGCCTCATTTCTATCCAAACTCAAATTCAGCTCCAACTCTGAAACCATGCACTTTCCTCTGTTCCATATTCCATTATAGGAGAGAAAATTCTGGTACTACAATCTTGTTTTAATGAACAAAATCCAATCCCCATTTTATAAAGAATTCAAAGCCTGAAGAGTAGAAGCGACTTGCTTGTGGACATACAGTCATCCCATTGATATTGCTTGCAGACTTCTTGGATAGGTTTTTTTTTTTTTTTTTCACAATGTGTTCTCAATCTGTCACAAGAATTCATCAGATTTAGTACTCCTCACACATACTCATATCTTAACTTTCTAAGAGCTAGGTCACTAATGGTCAAGCCAGGATAGATTACAAAATCATTCTCTAAGATCTAAAAGACAAATGTTTAACAAAACTATCCCAGAAAAGCAATATAGGATCTAACCAGTTCTCACAACCAATGGGCTTTGGCATAGAAAAGCCCTTGTCCAGTTCCCAGACTTCATGGATGAAATAAGCAGAGTTCACCACTGGCATTCTCTATTTTCTGTACACTTAAAGTTAGACATTGAGACATGCTCAATATTTTGGGCAAAAATATTGATATTATGTACCTTGGATTGCATAACAAACCACTTAATATCTATTTAATATGATAGTTTTTATCATTTGACTAAGGTGGTAAATGTCAGATTTCTCTATAACAATGTCTTCCCTTTACAATTAGTAGACAAATTACAGGAGGATATTTTGGCACCAAATATCCTAATCTCCACCTACCTTTTATATAATAGTTTAAGCAGACATTTATGATCCTTGGTAGAATCAGCGAATATACGGGAGCAAGAAAATGGTGATTTTTCTAAATCTACTATTCCTTCTACATATATTAGCTGGCATCTTTGATTTAAAAATCTCTCTCATAACACCTTTTCCATCTCTTATACTGCCATAGGTACTGACACTTTGCTTATTCAACAGGTTCAACATGTTGTCAATTTTATAATTACTAATCCTCTCTTTTTCTCCCATGCTAGTACTAACCAGGCCTGACCCTGCTTAGCTTCAGAGATCAGAAGAGATTAGATGTGCTTAAGGTGGTATGGCCATAGATTATTCCTCTATTTTTCTGATGCTTAAACTATTCCAAATCTGACAAATGGGAACCCACTCTTCTAGGTGACTTACCTGTCTTGTTTGATTCAGGTTTGTTTGTTTTAAGTAACTCCTTGCTTCTAGGCACAATAACAAAGCCCAGGTTCACTCTTTCACTCTATAGGTTCTCTGTACCAGATGTAGCATCAGTCACTTATTTCAATGGTGGTAGTTGAAACGGGGGTGGAAGGGAGATGTTAATCTGGATGTAAGCTGTTCTTATAATGCTACGTTTGGGTGTTGCTAGTTCCCCGCAAGTCCCACATGTTGAAAGGTCAGCCCCCTTCCCCAGTGCGACAATGTTGAAGTGATGGAATCTTTAAGGGGTGGGGTCTAGCAGGAGATCTTTAGATCACTGGAGTCCTACCTCCAGACACATCTACTGGTCTCTTGAAGTGCGGTTCTCTCAAGAGTGAATTGTTATAAAAGCTTGAGTCTGCCTTACCCAGCCTCTTTCTGGTTTCCTTTATGAAGATGTGAACCCTTCCTCCCATACTTGTACCTGCCATTTGTCATGGATCCCTTGCAAGTGCCTCATCTGCACTGTACACCTCTAAAACTCTGAGTCAAATAAATCTCTTTCCTTTGTAAAGCTAGCCTATCACAGGTATTTCATTATAGCAACAAAAAAGCCAGCTAATATACATCATCACTACCTTTTTTCACTGCTTTTCAGTAGTTGCTTAGACAACCAGATATAACTATGTGTGTGTATACAATTATATACAAAAAGCTAAAATAATTTATAATTCATATTTAACAAGTGTTTCTTAGTTTATGTTTGAATTCTTTTATCCTTTATTGGGAATTTCAGTTCCCATGAATATTTTTATCCTACAATAGTTTTTAAAAAATGCCAAAACTAACATTATGAGGAGAAAAAACCCTACAGAGTAAAAGTTGAGATTTCTTTCAAACTCTTTCAAGTACATTTCTGGAAGGATTTACCTTCAGAAAAGTATGTGCAAAATTGACTTGAAAAAATATACTACTCTGCACAGTTATATTATCACTCTGAAATAAATTAGTTTATCTGTTTCCATTTGTGATCAGTTTTACTTTTGTCTTATGTTTCTGAATACGTAAAACATGTACATGTTTTATAGTACTTTTTAAAAGTATATTCAGAAGTCTTATTCCCATTCACTTCTGGTTTATCTCTCTGTGTTGTTTTCTGTATTAAAGGCATATGCTTGTGCTGTGGGCAGGTGGAGTGGGATGAATCTTCCTGTTCTCACAAAAACTAGCATATATACTGCTTTACACATGGCTTTTCCCACTTAGATCCTTGAAATTTCACCATATCAATTCATAGAGATATTGTTAATTTTAATAGATGTATAGTACTCCACTGAGTGGCTACATCAAATTTCACTCAACCAATTCTCTATTGATGGACTTTCATTTTGTTTCAAATCTTTTCATAATGCAAATAATTCTGAGGTGAATAAATCTAAAAATATGATCTATAAAGATACATTTTCTGAAGCTTAGGTGTCATCATAATGCTAATTCTAACCTTACTCTATTTTTTTTCTTTTTGTAATTTCCCTTTTTATTGCTATCTTGTGAAGTCTGAGAATCAAAGTAACCCTAAGACTTTCATACTACTGTTTTTGAAAGGTTTGGAAACCAAATATAATTATTTGTTGCTGCTGTCTTTGTGAGATTCGGGGACCAGACCACAGTGTTGTGAATATTCTGTGTGCACCATTTGCTTTGTACCTTCTCCTCTACCACAGTGCCCATCCTCTTCATATCAGGCTCTTACTCATTTTTCAAATCTCTAGGACCATCCTCTCTAGGAAGCCTTCCTATAACCCTCACTGTTTTCTATTCTCTTGTAAACTGACTATATTCTGTGCTTAATACTTATTAGAACACCTACACATACTAGAGAGCTAATATTTGCAATTTAGGCACCAATTGCTGTTGCTCCCCCACACTAAACTGTATTAGCAGCCACACTTGTGAACAGAGAAGCCAAGGAAACAGATTCTTCAGATATGATGGACTATGTCCAGACACCGTGCTGACCTCACACATTTACTATCTCATCAGTCCTCACTGAAGCAATACTAGTATATCACTCCTACTATTAGGGGGAGTGACTGAAACAGATAGTGTCTCTTGCCTAAGATCCCAGTCAATTAAGAACATAGCCAAACTTCCCATCTTGAGCTACCTGCACTGATCCATGCTACTTCAATTTTGCATCTACCAGGTTGAGAACACATCAGCAACTTGCCAGGCCCTGGTGGAGCACAGTGGTGTATCAGTGATTGCAACGTGTAGCCAAGGTTGAGAATAACTTCCTCTGAGAACATCTCTAAGATCTAAGATTCAGAATTCCAGATTATTTCTGGACTGCCATGCTTAGGAACAACTGAAATCACCCCCTTCTTTGCCACAGGTTGTCCTTTCTCACCTCTATAATTCACCCTCCACACACTTCTATCAGTGATTATGTTATTGTACTCCACAATCTAATGGATTTCCATTTTCCATTCCAGAATGTGGTATGAAAATTGTGAAACCTCTTGCACATAAAAGTGAACACAGAAGAGAACTTTTATATGTATATAAGAGGCTTGTGGACCCAGCAAGAAACTCCCTCACTTGTAGAATTTGAAATTCGTTCACACAGCAATTGTGAATCTTGATTCTCTGGCTCCCGTCTCTGCCTAGTCACCTCCTGCTGCCAGTCTTTCAGATCCCCAATCACACACCCTCCACTCTAGTCACTCTGGTTTCCTGGATCCTTGCCATTTTTTAAGCACCTATACTTGCAAACTTCCAGTCTATGGATTGTGCTTTTCCGGTTGACCGGGATATTCTATTCCCTCTTGTATTTAAGAGCAGCAGCTTTGCTTTCAGTCATCCCAGTTTTGCTATTCATCAAATGGGCTGAGTTCATCCAACTTCTGGCTCTTGAAACTTCTGTTTTCATTACTTTGAGTGACTTTGCCCTAGCTCTTCACTGACTGGCTACTTTTCACCATTCAGTTCTCCGCTTTAGTACTTCTCCCCTTTAGAGGCTTCTCCCCACACTGCTTCTTAACACTTTGTCCAAATGATCTGTGGCCCACCCCTTACTCCTACACATCTAAGTTAGATGTTTAACTTTATTTTCAACATTAAATGTACCAGATTTTTAGAATATATATTTTTAAATTAGTTTGCCATCATCCAGAGCATACAAACCCCTTAAGAATAGGGACTTAGTCATATTTGCACCATGCCCCTAACATGTACAGCAGTGCCTGGCATGGAGCTGGTACTCTGTAAATCCCTGTTGAATGAATTAGTTACTCCTCCATGTTCTGCTCAATGCCTTCACCTCTGAATCTCCAGTAATCCCCCTTCTAGGAAGTGGAAATCATCTTATTTGTTGGTGTATTTTTAGTTCCCAGAGTAACATATTTAGCTAACTATCTTTTCTATACAATAGTCATTTTCTTGAAGAACCTAGCATGTGCTCAAGAACAGAAATATGAAATTTCAGGGTACGAGCGGGGTGACAGCCATGTCCTACTCAGCATTCTAGTTGTATTCAAATTCCTCCTTAAGTCCAATATCAAACAGATGATCTAAAGGGTCATCTGGCCCTGGTCACACTGACATGTCAAGATTAAATTAAGCATAACTTGCAGAAACTTAGAGGTACTGACAATGGGTTATGAGAAAGAATCAAGGGCCACTGGTTACTAGAGCAAGAAAACAAAGCCCATGCTACTCAGTGGCTTCCCAAAGTTCCTGGTCCACAGCATCGAGGAACTCCCACTACACTGGGCTTGTTCACAGTGTTGCCTCCAAGAACCTCAAAGTCACAACTGAAAGAGCAGCCCAGCTGGCTGTCAGGGTCAACAATCCCAGTGCCAGACTGTGTAAAGAAAATGAACAGACAGTTTGTGTGCAGGTTTTATTTGTGTAAAAGCTGACTTAGTGCGCGTAGGGTCAACATGTTTTATCAGTAGTACCTATGACCATGGTATTTTAATTCCAAAATTTAAATATCTGTACAGAATAATTTTTCTTCATAGCTAACATTCCAGTTGATATTATCAACATTTATTACTCTCTACCACATTTGTCCAACTAGAAAACAAAACCACATCCCTCCCTCAGCCCTATTTTTCCACTTTTTTCTTTCTGGTGAACACTGAGAAATGTAACCTTAGCAGATCATGTCCTAAAGTAACACCACATGTGTGTCTTGGTCTCCCTATCCACTGCTGTCTTATTCTCACTTTGCTTTCCTTGTCTCTCTTTCTTTTTTAAATTTACTTATTTTTATTGGGAAGGCAGACTTACAGAGAGAAAGAGAGAGAGAAAGCTTCCATCAAGTGGCCACGATGGCGGGAGCTGAGCCAATCCAAAGCCAGGAGCCAGGAGCCTTTTCCAGGTCACCACATGAGTGCAGGGTTCCAAGACTTTGGGCCATCCTCTACTGCCACAAGCAGGGAGCTGAAGCAGCTGGAACATGGACTGACATCCATATGCGATCCTAGTGCTTGTGGCAAGGATTTAACCACTGAGACATTGTGCTGGACCCTCTGTACCTCTTTATTTATCAATATTAAGTATGCAGCCAGCACCATGGTGTACTAGGTTAAGCCTTAGTGTTTAATGCCAGCATCCAATATGAAATCCAAACTGCTTCACTTCCAATCCAACTTCCTAGTAATGTGCCGGGGAAAGCAATGAAAATAACCCACATTCTTGGGTTCCTGCACCCCTGTGGAGACCTGGAAGAAGCTCCAGGGTCTTTGTTTCAGACAAGCCCAGCTCTGGTCACTGTAGCCATTTGGGGAGTGAACCAACAGATGGAAGCTCTCTCTGTCTCTCTTGTCTCTGAAAATCTGCCTTTCAAATAAATAGGGCCCAACGGCATGGCCTAGTGGCTAAGGTCCTCGCCTTGAACGCACTGGGATCCCATATGGGCGCCGGTTCTAATCCTGGCGGTCCTGCTTCCCATCCAACTCCCTGCTTGTGGCCTGGGAAAGTAGTCAAGGACAGCCCAAAGCTTTAGAACCCTGCATCCACATGGGAGATCTGGAAAAGGTTCCTGGTTCCCAGCTTTGGATCGGCACAGCAACGGCCACTGTGGTCACTTTAGGAGTGAATCATCGGACAGAAGACCCTCTCTGTCTCTCCTCCTCTCTGTATATCTGACTTTGTAATAACAATAAATAAATCTCTTTTTTATTAATTACATTGCATTATGTGACACAGTTTCATAGGCTCTGGCATTCCTCCATCCCTTCCCCATACCCTCCCATCATGGTGGATTCCTCCACCTTGTTGCAGTATTACAGATCAAATTCAGTCAAGATTCTTTCATTGCAAGCATATACCAAGCAGAGGCCAGCATCTTATTGTCCAGATACATTCAATGGTTTCTTGGGGAGGTCATCTCTGGTCTGAAGGTAGAGCTGGCAGAATATCATCCCAATCAATTAAAAACCCCAACATAACATCAACAACAATTTACAACATTATGGAATTAATGGTCATGGTATTGAGTAACCAATATGTTAAAAAAAAAATGCAAGTTCTTAACCGCATCCTGTGACTACTTCATTGGCATTTCAATTTTAGTTTATATACAACCAGCTTCTATACGCCTTAAAATGGCTATAGGGTGCTGCTGTTCAACTGTCTCGTGTGTATCCTCATTTTAGTATTTAGCAGTCTGTAGTGTTGAAGCATAATTCTACTGAACTTGGCAGATTTTAGGATAGTCTAAACTGGCTTCTAACTCTAGCAAGGCATATGTCAACAGTTGAGGTGCAGAACAGTTTTAAGAGGGGTGTGCAGAGAAATCTTCAATACCTTAGTGAGAAGTAACTAGTAAGGTATGTGTGAGTCCACGCTGACCATTTCCTGTCTGGTTCTAAGCTTTCCTTGTTGTTTTCTGTCTACCTATTCTATTTTTTTTTGTTTTTTTTTAAATGAATAAAATACTAGATATAGATAGATAGATAGATAGATAGATAGATAGATAGATAGATAATTTCTTAAGCACAAGCTATGTGTCAGGCACAGTGTGAATACTATGCTGGCCAAAGTGGACAAGGTTGCTATTTCGAGGGGCTCACAATTCAGTGGGGAACAATGCAGTGAGAATTGGGACAAGGTACGTACATGGAATACAGGAGCACCTGCCTGAGACCAAGTCTTTCAACAAGTTTGCCAAGAATGATGTCACTGATATGAGAGATGAAAGATGGCAAAAGGAAGCTGAATAAAGAAAAGCAGAGTCTTAAAGATGAAGAAAGCATCATGTTGAAGTGTAGAAATGAGAGAACGCCTATTAGAGAACTACAGGAAGTTCAAGATGGCCAGAGCAATGAAAGAAAGCCTGTGCAATGTACCTGCCAATGTCAGCTGGGCCTTACATGCCACACAGTAGAGACAGAAACTGAGGATGCTAAGGAAAGAGGCGATATGACTATATTTGCATTTTGATGAGACCATCTGGCTGCTGTGTAAAAAGGTTTGGGGGAGGAAAGTTAAGGCTGAGAACAGGGCAATATTGCCTTATCTAATTCCTTTTTCATTTTGTCATATTCCAACAGATGTTTGGGTTAACTCATGCCTTCCAGAAGTCATGACCACTTATGATCCTATGTTTGATCTTCAAAGCTCAATACATACACAGTTTGCCGTCAGTGACAATACCTACTCGGCATCATCCCTTGACCCAGCAGCATCTACCCTTGCTACTACTCCAACTCCTGCTTCCACTCTGGCTCCACGGAAAAGAAAAGTGATTTGTTTTACGGAAGTTGTTACAGAAATTAGCACTGTACCCACAGAAACTGGAGCATATACTGAAAATAAAACTACATTTAAGAATGAAGTTGCTGGATTTGGAGGTAAACACTTTCGGTGCCTTTGTTATGTCTATTTTTGTATAACACAATATGGGGGCTTCAGAACATTTAAGCAAACACACATTGTCTTTTAACTCCATTTTCCCACAAACCTTCTGAAGCTCGCATGTACAAAGGTGGTAGCCTGCCTCCAGTTTGGGCACTCAGGATCTGTCAAATTAAGAAAAAAAAACTTAATGCAAATTCAACTTTGATAAAGTCAGAGAGCTTTAGTGATTAACCAAAATTCATTAGTGTAGAAGAGTTTCAGCTGAAAACTCAAAAAAGATTTTTCAAAATAAATTACTGTTATTGTATAGCAGTTCTTTTAAATAGATGCACCTTTAATAATTGTGACTTTATCCCAGTTATTCCATTCTTAGGCAGTCTTGTGCTATAATGGATCTCAAGGCAGCAAAGAATAAATGAGCCCCATCTGTCACATTGCAATTTCTAGAATAGATAGAATTAGGCAAGAAGCAAAGTTGATGTAGGACCTACAGCAGAAGTCTTTTTGTCACACTATCAAGGATTGCAGTCACTAGTAAAGACAAACCACTGATGCCCAGTCCACACAACCACAGGTGACAGAACAACTCTCCTCCTCTTTGTTTCCCCCAGGAGTCCCCACGGCTCTACTAGTGCTTGCTCTCCTCTTCTTTGGTGCTGCAGCTGGTCTTGCAGTTTGCTACGTCAAAAGGTGGGGTCCTTGACACATTTGCTGCATTATTTTGTCCAGAGTTGTTCGTAAAGATGGAGATGGCAGACTTCTTACAAACACACAAAATTTCTCTTGTCTCACCTGTCTTCTCAATCTTTCCTATTGTTTCAACACATGCATATCATCCAGGCATTAGATACAGGCGCACATATCTGCCTGTCCGGACACAAAGAAGCAATACAAATACGAAATCTATGGAAAGTTCTGTCCTTTGTTTCATCTTTGTTTTGGAGGGTGGGGGAGAGAAGACTCGTGAAGCAGGACTAAAGTGTGGCCAATTTAAATATATGCATTAAGGTGGGATATGTTAATGTGTTTGAGCATGCATACATTAAATATTGCTCTGAAATAATGGTGCCAATATGTGCCATGTAAAGCGTTACCTATTGCTTTGGTGTGCTGCTTAGAAGTCTCTGACTGTAATTTATGCTTTTGCCTAAAGGTATGTGAAAGCCTTCCCTTTTACAAACAAGAATCAGCAAAAGGAAATGATTGAAACTAAAGTAGTAAAGGAAGAGAAGGCTGATGATAGCAGTCCTAAGGAGGAGTCCAAGAAAACTGAAAAAAGTCCAGAAGAGCTCAAGAGTCAACCCAAAACAACAGTGCGATGCCTGGAAGCTGAAGTTTAGATGAGAAGGATGGGAGAAGACATATCTGGGGCTGATTTCTTTGCATATATATACAAGTCCTGACTCCTGTTGGGGGCACTAAAAGGACCAAAGCAGAAAGCTCACCCTTGGTTTCTATCGGGAACCAACTCAGGGCTGTTTTTAGACTATGGAGTTCAATAAAAAGAATTCCCTTCTTACTGCAACCTCTCCTGGATCCTGTTCTCCCACCTCCAAAACTTCTCGCAGCCCTTCTAGCCTGGCTATGTCCTAATAACATCCCAGTGGGAGAAAGGAGCTTTGCAAAGCAGAAGGACCTGAAACAAAGAGCTCAGCAGACCACTCACTAGAGCAAAGCTTTCTACTATTCCACAGTCCAGATCCTTTCTTCAGCTCTGAATGGGAAACACATAAAGCACCTTGTACATTCTTCCGAGCCAGAGAAACATAAAAGAAGGAAAGGTTTATCAGCTGAAGATGATGGAGATTCCTGTGACTTAGAATCAGAGCAATAGAAGAACAAGGATAATGACCACCTCACCATCAGCAGGGATTACAGGCAGAGGCAGGGCCCAGGTGATTTTCTCTGAACAATTCAGTTGGAGTCAACTTAGAACACAACACTGCTCCCTTCTGCTGCTGAGAGCCTGTGGAAAAACAGACTTTAATAAGAACCCCCAGAATAGCACTCTTACAAATTTTTATCTGAATTACAGAAATATTATTACTGATAAAAATTACTGTTAGAAAGTAATAATATTCAACTAATGTTTGTTGAATAACTAATACAGACTGAATATTACTTCTCCAAAATACTTCGAGCCACAAGTGTCTTAATTTTTAAATTAAAAAAACTTGAACTATTTGCATATACATAATACAGTATCTTGGGGATGGAACCCAGGTGGAAAACAAAATTCATTTATATTTCACATACACCCTGCACACATAGCCTAAAGACGACTTTATACAATATTTTAATTAATTTTGTACAGAACCAGTTTCATGATGTGGAATTTCCCATTTGTGGTATCCTGTCAATGCTCAAAAGGTTTTGGATTTGGGAACATTTCAACTTCCAGGTTTTCAAATTAGGGATGTTCAACTTGTATATATCAAGTGCACAATATTTAATTTTATAATTGACTATCAAAAGAATGCATGTAGTAGAGTGCTGATTCTAATTTTTAAAATTTGACATTCATAGCTTATCTATTTCACTTCCAAATTAATTTTACCTTTGCGAAGATTAATCTATTCCTTTTCTATTATGACAGCCATTACAATTTCATTAATATTTCCAAGAAGTACATTGTTATCGCTATTCATTTTTAAATTTCCTTAACAAATTTATTACTACCTCTCCTTTTTCTAGCAAGAGGAACCTACTAGGTGCAGAAATACTTCTGCAAAAAAAAAAATGCTTTTTTAAGAAAAATTCTATGCTGTCTTATTTACATAGCTGCATTATACCTTTTATGCAAGATTAAATTGAGGATCAAATCATAAACTGTATTTTGCAAAGTAAAAGGAACAACTTCGGTTGTTAAAGTTCAAATATAGGAATCCAGCAGTACATCCGTCACCATGTGGGGCTGTTTTATTTTTCAGCTGCCTGAGCACACACACACACTTAACATTCCTTCACTTAGGATTCCGGTCCTGTATTCTAACGCAGCTCCTCTGTGACCTCTGAGATGGAAGCTCAGGAGAGCTCCTTTGTCCTCTGTGATTCTAGCTCTTCTTCCCTCTATCCTCCCCTCTAATTGCACCCCACCCAAAACCACCCACCAGCCCCCACCCACCTCTTGCTTGCCAATTCTCTGTTCTCCTACAGCAGTGATTCCAAAGTCCCACAGTCCTTTTACTCAGAGGCCATAACCTGTGGGCATATTCTTTGGTTGACCTGCAATTAAATTTAGCTTAATGGCCAAGAATTAAAACAAGAGATCTGGCATATTTGTATTTCTAGATTCCTTTGAAAATAGAAGATCTAGAGACACAGAATGCATACTGCCACCAAATAACACTGACTTGAGGGGGAGTACTGCTCTAAATGGAGTGTGTTTTCTCCTTTCTTCAGCTCCTTGTCACTGTAATTTCTCATGCTAGAGTAAAGGTATTCAGTCCATTCATTCATTCACATTGTCTGTCTAGCCTGAAACTGATTTGTCAGTCCTTAAGCTTTAGCTTTGTTTAGTTCTTAGTGAATGAAGGAAAAAGCAGGGGAAGGGCTAAGCAGGGGACTTCCTCTGTGCATGTTAGCTGAAAAACAGACCTTTCACAGTACATTTCTCCTGAGTATCTACCGTGTATTAGGATGCCATCATCTTGCACTATGAACTAAACATATAGGTGCCCTGCCCAGGAGAGGGCAGTGAGGAGAGGAGATAGATCTGTTTCCATATTGACAGGTTTTATATCCTCAGATTCAACAAAGAACATATAACAGGTGGAAGATATCCATGTCTGTCTCTGTAACAGTATCTTTCAAATAAAAAGTTGTATTTGTACTGAATATGTACAGACTCCTTTTTGGTCATTATTTCCTTAAAACTTAGATATAACATCTATGTTAGATACTAAAATCTAAAAAAGTAAAAATTTACAAAACAATTGAATAAATTATACAAATATTGCACCATTTCACATTTAAGGACATGAGCACCTCCAGAGTTACGCCAGCTCAAAATTAGTCATCTGCCAAAAGCAATAGAGTGAGATAAAGGAATAACTCCAGACTCCTAGGAAATCTTTTTCTTGAACCCACTAACAATGGCAAGGGAAAAGAGGATCACTAAAGAATTTTCAGACTGTCCTCTCATGGATACTAAACAAAGATCTATCCATTCTAGTTTATAAAGACTGAAAACTGTAAATAAGCTCCTTCATCCCCTTTCTAGTCTTAGATTATGACCCAAAGGTATTTCATTAATTTTCTTCCTGAATTGATTCCAGGGTTGATCAATGGGAGCTCTTTCAGTTTGCTACTGTGTCCCTTTAACTTATTCTCATTGTTGTGTTTTTATTGGGTACTTCCTTATTTTACTGGGCATCTCCCTTTCTTTTTTTTTTTTTTAAAGATTTATTTATTTATTGGAAAATCAGATATACAGAGAGGAGGAGACAGAGAGGAAGATCTTCCGTCTGATGAGTCACTCCCCAAGTGAGCACAATGGCCGATGCTATGCCAATCCAAAGCCAGGATCCAGGAACTTCTTCTGGGTATCCCACGTGGGTGCAGGGTCTCAAAGCTTTGGGCCGTCCTTGACTGCTTTCCTAGGCCACAAGCAGGGAGCTGGATGGGCAGTAGAGCTGCCGGGATTAGAATCGGCACCCATATGGGATCCCAGCGTGTACAAGGCGAGGACTTGAGCTGCTAGGCCACGCCGCTGGGCCCATCTCCCTTACTTTTGTACATCCTTTAGTTATGATCCAATTCCTATTACTCTCTCAACCATCTCTCCTTCCACATTCTTCCTTTCTACCCATTCTTGTATAATATACAGACCACCACCATTCACCGGAGCATACTAAAGCTAGGGCTCGGGGCCTGCCTGGCAGGGCTAGGTCCCAGCACCTGCCAGTGTCAGAGGAGAGGACTGGTAATGTTAGGCTGGGCCGTGACACTAACAAGCATGTGAGAGAACCAGACCCAGGAGCAGATTCTATGGGGGAT
Organism: Ochotona curzoniae; assembly: GCF_017591425.1. NCBI lineage: Eukaryota > Metazoa > Chordata > Mammalia > Lagomorpha > Ochotonidae > Ochotona > Ochotona curzoniae. The sequence goes on from NW_024466454.1 coordinate 6,009,135, forward strand.
GTGGGTCCACCCCTGTGGAACTGCAATTTCCGCTGGTTTGCTTAAGATCGGGGAATGGTGACAGTCTCAGCTAGGTATGACTATAAGAACCCTGCAATACTCACAGGTTCTAGGGTTGGGAAAATGCCAGGTAGATCCAGGCTGTAGTACCCTCAGACATACCCAAGAATAGGGTGTTGGGTGGGCTGGAGCACAATATCCACCAGCTCATACAAAGATGGGTACAGAATGGGCAGCTTATGCTGGGTAAGAGCCTACTACTCACTAGCACATGTCAGATCTGTTCTGGGAGTAGGCCTGGTAGGGTAACTTGGGGAAATTCCATGGTGGGCATATGATTTGGGCCTGGGTGTTGTTCAGGCCGGGCAAGGTAGTTCTACTTGTTGGCAAGAGTGTGGGCTGGTATTGAAGAGGGTTATGCCAGGCAAGGCCAGACTAACCTTAACTTCCTGGCATGTGCAGGAGCCAGGCTATTGTATGAGTCATGTAGAGGTAGGCTATCACTTCTACTGGTCTGCATGAGCCAGGGACAGGAGCAGTAGGTACAGGCTAGGCTGCAATACCCACCAGTGAGAGTTGGGACTGGAGGTAGGCCAAGACAGCTCAGACTGCAGCATCCAATGGCAAAGGCCAAAATGGCAGATGGGCTATGCTGAGCTGGGTCAGAGCAACCACTGGCATGTGCAAGATTTGTGACCAGGAACAGGTCTGGTAGGGGAGTAAAGGAGACCCCACAGTGGGGTTGTGGTTTTCACTGGTGAGTGCAAGAACCAGAATGGGGGCAGCAATCTGAGCTGGACTGTGGTATCCCTCGGTATAGGTGTGGACTGGATCTGGGATGCACCAGACTGGGCTAGACCCCAGTGTCCACTAGTGCTCAGAAGAGCCAGGATGTGTATAGGATGGGCTGGGCTAGGTCTTAGCAGCCGCTGGACCACATGAAAGCTGTGTCTGGCCATGGGCCAGGTACAGCTGGGCTATAGCACCCAACAGTAAGAACCAGAAAGGGTGTGGGCCACTTGGGCAAGACCACTGTTCCTGCCAAGACAGGAGGTGGACTAAGTCAGTCTGGCCAAGGACCAACCAGTATGTGCAAGATCTGCTATTGGCAGGAGATATGATAGAGGAGCTAGGGGAACTCATTTATCAGGATGCAGTTCCTGCAGGTGAGTGCAAGAACCAAGGCTAGGAGCATCCAGATCATATCAGGTTACAATAACTGCCAGTATAAGTATGGGTCAGGTCTGGAGACCCATACTTATACTGGCAGTTATTGTAACCTGATATGATCCAAGCTACACCAGTTTATTATACCCACTGACAGATCTGAGAACCAGGATGGGATGAAGGATAAGCCAAGTCAGACTGCAAAACCAGGGAGTGCACATTAGGATTGGGACTGGGAACTGGCTGGGCTGGGCTGGGCTGGGCAGTGGCACCCACCAGCATGAACTGGAACTGGGGGCAGGCCAGACTGGGTCTGGCTGTAGCACCCACTGGCTAATGCTGAGGTGACACAGGCCATGCCAACTGGGCCACAGCTTCTACCAGCATACACGAGAACCCAGGGCCAGGAGGCAGTATGAGCCCGGTAGGGGGGCTGCAGGGAGGTTTCCTGCTGGATCATTGCTCCCACTGGTAAGCATGAGTACGGGAACTGGGGGCAGACCATGCTGGGCAGAGCTACAACACTATTGGCCTGCAGGTGAGCTTGGCTGGGGGAGACCTGGGCTAACTGACTGTACCCACTAAGGTAGGCATAAGCCAGAGTAAATGCAGGTTGATTGGGCTTTGCCACAGCATTAGCTGGCAAACACTTGGACTGGGGCAAGTCACAGTAGGCAAGATTGCAGAACCATCAGATGAGTGCAAAAGCTGGGTTTGGGAGTGGGCCTGTTAGGGAAACTCTGGGCACCTCTTTGATGAGCTGAGGTTCTCACTGGTGAGCATCAGAATCAGGGCTCAGGTGGGCCTGGCCAGATAGGTGGTGGCAGCTGCTGGCCTGAGTGTGGGCTAGATAATGGGGTTGGTTGGGTTGAGCCAGGTTTCAATGGCCATTGATGAGAGCTGAATGGGATGTGGGACAGACAGGGCTGCACACACTAGCTGCCCCCTGAGAAAAAGCCCTCCCTCATTTATCTGTAAGTAAGCGATGTAGGTGTTTTCATAAACAAGTATGGTCATCTTCTATATGGTATTTTTTTCTCTACTGCCCTTCTGTATGTAATACCAGAACTTCCACAAGGCATGGTGACAACTTCTATTTTTTTTTCACACCAAGCATCATGACTTTCCTCCAGATATTACATCTAGCACGTACCACCACCTCTACTAAACATTGCTTCTACATTATCTGAGCACTACCACAATCACAAGACACTGCTAACTTTGCTAAACTCTGTGGCTGCCTCCATGGTTAATGCCTAGGAGGCACCTACCAATAACCAAGCTGCTTGTTTAAATGACAGCTTGTGTATGAAAGATTGCTTATTTCCCTCCAGCAACCACAGTATTATCTATATGCTGCCTTCTCTGCCAGGTATTACTGTGGTTGCCATTGCCTCATACTAGCACTGGATGCACTGGGATTCTGAAGTCATCTCAATATGGAAATCACTGAGTTCAGGGACATTCACAATGATTCATTCACTCCTATGCATGATAGTCTACAGAAATACAGAATTGCAGTACCAATGGAAGAAAACAACTGGCAACGTTGAAATAAATGATCCAAATACAGGTGTTAGCTGGAGCATAAATGATGCCTAAAGTCTCCCAACTGTTTAAAATGAAAAGCAGAGGGTTGAGATCAAAACCTTACATAGATGGCAGCCAGAAAGAAAGGAGTAATTAGATACAAAAGCCTCACAGTGCATTATACTGGGAAGTGGTGAAGCTTTAGTCTAAATTGTAGATGAGCAACTGTTCCTTTACATTCTATACTGATACAACCAAAACCAGAAATGTCTTGTCAGAAAAAGCACTAGACAAATAGCCAGGAAATCTGGATTCTAACCCAACTGAGTAATTTGCTCAGTAGTCCTTGGATGAACCCTTTCCATCTTGGGATCTCAGTTTCTTCATCTATAAAAGAAGAATGCTGGACCAGATGACTTTTAAACAGCTATTTCAACTTTGATTTTACAAATTGCATACAGGAAGTTAAGAAGCGCTATAGACCACAGCCGCTCAAATATTCTCACAGTCCTATAACAGATGTTCAGTGACCTTACAAAAAAAAAAAACACACAGGAGTCATTGAACATATTTTCCTGGAAAGAATATAACACCTCAAAAATTAAATTGTCCTGGTTTTCACTAGAAAACCATGATGATCATAATTTTTACTAAAGGCTCTGTACTTTCACAGGAAAATAGTTACATAAACTATAAAAGTCTGAGTAGCCATTACAAATTACAAGATTTATTATAAAATGATAGTTCTTATAAAAAGATCAACTTTGAGGTTTCTTCTTCCTTAACTCACATTTATAGTTTCCTACAAATCTTTTCCTAGACTTTTTCATGTGTATGGAAAATGTTTCCTTATTCTACTACAAAATAATTTCATAATTCTTATTTTAGAGGACTTCCAATCTATTAAATTTAAAAAAAAACTTATAACTGCCTTACCCTATTTATAATTTAGTTAACTTACTCTACTTGTGAAAGTTATGGAAAAGCTGATGAACTTAGAAGGAACCACCTCAGGATGTCATCAACAATGTTAATTTAGTCTCTCCAACTAGGCCACAGCACACACCCACTGGCACACACAAAAACTGTGGCGGAAGGTGGGCCAGGTAGGGGGATAATCACTCCGACAAGATCACAGCACCTGGCAGAGCATGTGGGAGCGAGCCTGGAGGCAGGCAAAGCTGGGATAGGCTGCAGGACCGACCAGTTTGCATGAGAGCTGGTGGGTGCTGTTACATGTGTTCACTGGTGCAGGGGCCAGATCAAACCTGACCCAGCACTAGCTGGCACACACAAATGAGGGACTGAAGATCTCAAAGTGAGGTTACTTAGGGGCTCCCCAATTAGACCATTGTGCTCGATCCCTGACCTCAAGGAAGATCACATAGAATTGTGGTTTGATCCTGGAACATATGTTGTTGGCCTGGGCTGAGTTGCTGACTCTCATAAAGAAGTGTTCTCCCAAAAGAACATGAAAGACAAGACAACCAGCTCATCTCAGCCAACAGAAGACTTTGAGTACCTCAAAGATGGAAAGAACAGCTTGAACAATACTCTAGGCCAAGTTCTATAAGCACCTAGGTCTGTGGGCACAGCCAACAGGCCTTAGAAAGATTTTCTCACCTATGGTGTAAGGGAAAAAAAGGTGACAATCTCTCGTAACAATCAAGTAACACCCTTGGAACATTTCCCCCTCCATCAGGGCCTCAAAGTATCCAGGCACTGACAGCAAGGAGTGGTACACTTTCTCCTCATTCTCCCCCACCATGGATACAGGAGGGAAAACAAAATTATTGATCTAACCTATCATCCCTGCCCCTACCCTAATCAGAATTGGAGGTCCACGTGTGTCTATAACCCCTCAACTTTGTAATAAATAGTAAAATTTTTCCAAAAACAAAAACGCAATGCCTCTCTCCTTTAAAGAAACGATTTTAAGGTTGTATTGTTTCCTTTAGTCCAATATTTACTGTATTCATTATAAAAAAGCATTTCCCAGGCCCAGCATGGTGGCCTAGTGACTAAATTCCTCGCCTTGCACACATCAGGATCCCATATGGATGCCGGTTCTAATCCCGGCAGCCCCGCTTCCCATTCAGCTCCCTGCTTGTGGCCTGGGAAAGAGTCGAGGATGGCCCAAAGCTTTGACACCCTGCACCCACGTGGGAGACCCAGAAGAGGCTCCTGGCTTCGGATTGGCATAGCATTGGCCGTTGTGCTCACTTGGGGAGTGACTCATTGGACGGAAGATCTTCCTCTCTGTCTCCTCCTCTCTGAGTATCTGGTTTTCCAATAAATAAATCTTAAAAAAAAAAAAAAGGGAGCATTTCCTGAAATGGTTCCATTTCATGAAAGTGAAGGCAATATTCATAAAGTAATGTTCCTGACTGCCAGGCTTGTGTTAGATTGAAATAGAAATCCTTTCCACATGTAATTAGTCACCCTTTCTTCTTTGCACTTTACTGAGGTATAATTGTCCTACAATCATCTGCACATGATTAAGTTGCATATACATACATATACCTATGAAACCACTACCTAGAGTCAAGAAAATGAACACACCCATCATTCTTAGAAGTTTCTTTTAAGACACCTGATCCTGTACTGGAGTGCCTAGGTTTAAGTTCCTGTGCTGCTCCTACTGCAGCTTCCTGCTAATGTGCAGCAGCAGGTAATGAATGGCTCACGTAACTGGTTTCCTACCACCCTTGTGACACTCTTCGGTTACTTCTGCCTGCCCACCTCCGCCCATTCTTTCTATCTCTTACCTTGGACAATCACTGATCTGATTTCTTGTCTCTAAAGATTTAGAAGATTATAGAAAATCAAACTAGTCTTTGTACAACTTTCTCATTTTTTTTGTCTAGTTTCTTTTATTCAGTAGGATTTAGCTTGATCCAGATGCTGTGTGCTTCAGTCCCTTTCTTATTGTTCAGTAGATAACCTATTTGTTTTCCATTGAAAGATGTGATGTATTTTTTGATTATTTCCTACTTGGGTCTATTACAAATACTGTAATATTTACGTGTAGTGTTTTTGTACCTATTGTTAGGCTGAGCAGAACAAACTCCACTGCATCAATGGACCAAAAAAACTCATCACAAGCCAGGAATAAGTGGTGAAGAGGCTTCACTAGCCTCGGCGCTATTTCTGCTGAGGTCAAACAGACACTCCCATCCAGAAATGTTTCAAATGCCAAGTCTGCGCAGAAGATCAACACCTACCATGATGACACGTCAAGGTCACAAGCATGAGCAAACTGAGGAGCTACCGCCTTCCCCCAGCCCCCACACCTAAGATGGGTAAAAGCCCAGGGCAGCCATTTCCCTCACGGGTCACTCTGCCATGTGGAATGGTCCTGGGGGGGGGGGGTCTCCCACCAGGGAGCAGTCTGTCAGATTCTTTCTCTCTCTGCTATCTCCTCCCCCACAGTTCCCAGGGGCGACTTCCCTGGCCTGCCGTCTGTGCTGGAGCAGTGAACCTCGCCCGGGAGTGCTCCCAGTAAAGCCTGCTTTGAGCTGAACAGTACTTTGTGTGGTTGTCTGACTCTGAGCCCAAAATCAAACCTGACACCTATGAGCTACCCTGAAAAGCAACATTAACCGTCCATTTGTTATTCATGAGAAGCAGAATTGTGCCAAATTACTTCCCACATGAGGGTAACCATAAAGAAACAAAGGCATCACTTGCGGGTTGGTGGCCTAGTAAGTGGCTTGGAACCCAATCCTTGACAAGACCGCGGCTTCCCTTACACCCGCTGTCACGCTGGCGTCAGGAGAAGCGAATACAAGCCAGTTACGCAGCCCTTGCCTCGAGGAACCCGCCGAGCAAAGTCTCTCCAGATGCCACTTGGCAGGACAACCTCCTACGACTTGGCCACCGTCCCGCCCCCCTCACATGGCTTCCCCGGCTTCGACTACCTGGTCGCCGGGTGAGGCGCAGCGCGGGGGAGAAAAGTTGGGCCCGCGTTTCCAGGCAACGCGCCGCGGGACGGCGTGACGTCACCGAAGCGCGACAGAGTCGCCGACCGAGCCGCCAGCGCCCGCGGGTCTGAGCGGCAGGCGCCACCGGAGCGCGATGCCTTGAACTTGGGGGTGAGCTCCCCAGGCTGTTTTTCCGCTCTGTCCCTTCGTAGGTGCTCTACGACCCTCGGGCGGAGAGTAGAAACTTGAGCCAACCCTCTGCTGTCAGGTCGGGCTTCTGAAGCGAGAGCGGCCTGGCCCCGCCGCTCTCCCCAGGCCTCAGCTTGGGCTGGGGGGCTGCCCGTCTGCCGACCTGGCGCTGTCCAGTTGCCGGGGGTGGCGGTGCCCTGTTCTGCTGTAGTGGTGATTCTGGGGGACCCAAAGAGGGTTTTGCCTGCGTGAATGCAGACCGTTTTTTGAATATTACCGCCGGCGCAGCCCGTTGGCCATCCGGACTTGGCTGTTCAGAATCCGGGCGCGCTTTTAGGTGGGTCTGAGGCCGCGGTGAAGAATGAGCGCCGCGTGGCCGTGGGGTAGGTCGCTCCCGATAAGAAGCCCTGAGTCTGGTCCTGCAGCTCGGCGGCGGCTGTCCACCTGCTTGATCAGCCCCGCCGTGGCTATATTAGCAATGGTTGATAGCTTCCCAGCGGCCTCTGCTTCGCAGACAAGCTGCTACCCTAAGACCCACCTGAGGAAAAAACGTTTCCCTGCTAACAATTGTAATAATTACGTGACGAAAAGAAGCCTTGTGTGTTCGCCTTTGCAGTTATTTCTCATCAGTTGTTTGTATCTTGGTAGCAGAAGTGGACATACTGTTACTCCTTTGTCCCCAAGCACCCTTGTTAATTGGCCGTGTACTTCCTTCGCCTGACCCTGACCTGCCAAAGGATATGTTACTTTTTTCTCGGGCATATTTAAAAGCTGCTGGAACTCACTTCCAGCTGCTTATGATTCTTACACCTTGGCACAGAGTCACACCTTTTCACATCCCCTTTTTCTTGTTACAAAATGAGCTGCAGGCATTCACTATTTCAGCTGGAACAAGAGCTGCCTCAGACTAAGGATGCTGAATTAAGGATCTTTGTGTTGAAGTTACCCCTCTGACCGTGAGGATTTCTCTGTCGAGAACTCCAAAGCAATATGGAATTTTTTTCCTGTTCTGCTTTCTTGCTGGTCGCTTTCAGTTTCTGATGGTTTTACTTGGAGAATGCAGTTGCTCTTTCCTGAAGTTCGTTAATGCTCTGTCATTTGGAGTGAGTGAGCTTTTTCTTTGCTGCTTCTTGCTTCCAGTCTATATACTAATACACTTCCTTTGCCTTTCTCCCCAAAAGGCAAGGAAGATCCAGAGAGAATTCTTGCAAACCTAATATGTTTTTTCTAAATATGAAAAGTGTGCAGCAAACACGGTGTTAGAATCTATGTGCTACTAGAAATCTGTGTTCTTAATCTCTCAGTACTCTCAAATCCTCTGTAATGCTTTCTGTAATTTTTGTAAGGTCTTTTCAGCCAAGCATTCTGATTGGTGATCGTGGCCTGGTTGTTTTAGCTGTGTATAACTGCATTAGTTTTTTCATCTTAAACAGCTGATGTCTGCTTACAGCGCCAGAGATTGAAGAAGTAGTTATAGTACTTAGTATTTATTTAATGGTGTTAAAGTAGTAATAAGTATCTATTTTATAAGTCAAATTGCTAGAAAATTTGATGGAGTTTTGGAGAAGTTTTCTGAATACCACAGTGCTTGTCATCTCTTTGTTAAATTTTCAATTCATACTTTACAGTTCTTGTTTAATCCTTCCATGAATGGATTGTTGTACATTTTGGAGTTTTGTGGAAGTTTTTGGCTTTGCTGCCTGTGATGGGATACATACTGTGGGGATGAGGAGAGGCCCGAAGGCGACAGGGAGATTGATAGATTGATTTTGAGATTGCACCCCCTTTGCCCTTAACTGCTAGTTCATTCCCCTGATGCCTTCAAGGACTGGAGGCTAGTCTGGTGAAACCGGTAACCTAAAACACAGTATCGGTCTCACGTAAGTGACAGGAACCTTGCCACGCAAGGGGCGTCATCACTGGTTCCCGGGGTCTGCATTGGCAGGAAGCTACAGTCAGAAACCAGAGCTGGGGAGCGAACCCAGGAACTCTGATACCAGATGTGGGCATTTTAGTGACTAGACTAAATGCTTGCTCCTGAGTTGTACATGAAAATTTTTTTTCTTTTTAAAATTTTTGGTCTTTGAGTTGTGAGGCATATTTAAACTACAACAGTTTGTTTGTTAGGAAAAGAAGTGATGAACTGTACGAGGATGTACCACCCACTAGAGAATGTAGCATTTTTGGAATTCCTGGTGTTTTTGTGAGTTTCAAAATAACAATTCTTTTACTTAGAAAAATCCTTCAAATGTTTTTTTGTCTTTTGAAAGCACATGGCTCTATTATAGGAAGCACTGTAGTTTGACAGCCTCCAGGTCTTTGAGAAATCAGGACTAAATATCCTTTGCTGAATTCTGTACCAGTGCTTTGCAGACCGTGTTCCTGTGCAGGACGATTTTTTGAACAAAAAAGTTTTGTTTTTATTGGAAAGGCAGATATGCAGAGAGAAGGAGATACGGAGAGAAAGATCTGCCTGCTGGTTCACTCCCTAAGTAGCTGCAACAGCCACAGCTGAGCTGATGCAAAGCCAGGAGCTTCTTCCAGGTCTCCGACGCGGGTACAGGCTCCCAAGGCTTTGGGCCATCCTTGTCCTTATTGCTTTCTCAGGCCACAAGCAGGGAGCTGGATGGGAAGTAGAGCAGCCAGGACATGAACAGGCACCCATATGAGATCCTGGCATGTGCAAGGCGAGGACTTTGGCCACTAGGCTACCATGCCGTGCTGGTTAAACACACGTCAAAAAGCAGCAGATGTAGGAGGACAGGTTGACCTTTGTTTTTCTTCCTGAAAGTAGAATAAACTTCTGTGTGAAAGATCCCCTCCCACAGCAGGAGGAGGGAAACCTTGCTGTCACCAGGGCAGGCCATGGACAGCCTTTGTTGTTGTTTACTTTCCCATGGTGTCCTGCTCTGACCCAAACCTCTTTGATCACATCTTCACACTATACTGTTCTTTCTTCCAATCCAGTTTGAATTACTTTCAGCCTTCAGTGTCTCAGTTTTTGGGTCTTCATTTTTATTGTCAGAGAGTTCATGTACATGTACCAATCACTAAATAAGACTGTGTGCTTCTCTTATTAATCCATCTTATAATGCTTTAATTCTTAGGCCCAGCGAAGACCATAAAAGGGTGGAAATCTTTACCTCTTCTACAGTACATTGATTCAGTTATTGGGCATATATATACTGAATGTTGGAACCATATTTTAAAGTTTGCTTTATTGAGTAACGTAGGTAGAGTCAAGTTGATTAGACTCAAGCTATAGTTTAACTGGGTTGGTACATGAAAGTTGTAGGAATTTTCTTTAGGGTGGTAAAATACTAGGTTAAAGCTGAGCTGATCTGAAGCCAGGAACTTCTTCTGGGTCCCCCATGTGGTTTTAGGGACCCAGGTACTTAAGCCATCCTCCAGTGTGCTCCCAAGCCACAAGCAGGGAGCTGGATTGGAAGTGGAGCTACCAGGACACAAACTGGCACCCATATGGGATACCAGCACCTCAGGTGGAGGATTAGCTTGTTACCCCACCAAGCTGGCCCTGGTTCTTTGATTATTTGAACAAACATATCATGTTATTACCAAACTATGATTATTTTGAGTAAATTACTTTGTTACCTTTCCTAGACTCTAACATCTTGGATATGTTTTAATTCACTAGTATCCTTTCAAAGTGAGGCCTCTCAGAGCTGAATTCAGACTTCAACATGATCTAGCCATTGCAAAGCATATGGAAGGTTCCTTATTCTGGATCTCCACTTCTATCAAGAGTAAGGCATATTTAACCTAATTTGGTTAAAACTAAGCGCAGGCTTTTTATATTTTAACTTCTTTCAAATATAATCTTATCTATGTTTTTATATAGTTGGCTTTTCAGACATTTAGTATTTATTTGCCACATGAATATTATCTATTTAGTTTTAGCAGTTTCTTTTTCAATCTGGATTCTGTTATTCAATTGCTGTCATTTGTTTGGGTTTTGGCCATTCACAGATTGGGCAGGTGTGTAGTCTTAGCAAAGCAGAAGTTACGTATTTATTAACTTTATATGTTTAAGTTATAATTCTATTTTCTGATTAAATGATTAGGTAAGTTTCCTGGCAAAATTTTTTCTATAAAACTTATCCGTTATGCCTGCTTACATGATATGAGTGTTAACTTAGGTGAAACAAAATGATAATCGTGGACGGATAAATAAAATAGAATTTCTTGAGGGATAACCAGATTATTTTACCACTGATTGGCTTTTCATTTTCTATACTTTTAAATACTGAGGAAAAAAACACCCTGTGATTACCTCATGTGACTTTGGTAAGTTCTTTTAGCCTCTGTGTGCCTGTTTCCTCCACTGTCCCATTCATCTGTAAAGAGATTAGCAGGGAGTTTAAATGAATGCATTTGTGAGTATATGTGGAGTGAGTATGTCACACAGGGGAAGTGGTCCACAGATGTGAGCTCGTTGTACCATCAGAAGTGGTAGTGTTTGTATTGAGGAGATTACCTATATCACAACAGGTAAATACTGAAATGTTAGTTTATCATCAGTTCTAACCAGATGCTCAGCTCAATGCCTGATATTCTGGTAAAATATTATTTTCCAAAGAAAAAGAGGTATCTGTAATAAACACATGCAGCTCTCCATTAGGCATCATACATAAAGTTGTACTTTTCAAGGCTTTGCAAGATACAGGATGAACTATGGTTAAATTTTAAATTCAAATGACTGATCTATATTGATAGATATGACATAAGTTGTAATCTAACTTTTTAACTGAAATATATTCATTTGTATAAAACAAATACTTTTTTTTTCTTTTTATTTATTAGAAAAGCAAAGTTAGAGCAGGCTGGACACACACAGAGAAAGAGAGATGCTCCATCTGCTGGTTCACTCCACATATGGCTGCAATGGCCAGAGCTGGGCTGGTCTTCCACATGGGTAAAGGCCTTGCCCAAGCAGCCATCCTCTGCTGCTTTGCTGGGCACATTAGCAGTGAGCTGGAACAGAAGTGGAGCAGTCAGAATTAAACTAGTGCCCGTATGGGATGACAGTGCCAGAACACTATCCCCAGAAAACAAGATATATAAATTCTAAATTGAAAACACCTAGAGGAATTAAAGAACAAAAGAACTAATCATTTTTTTCCCCTAGGTGGAAAATGTAAGGAGGTTAAACTTTCTAGCATTTTAGAAACCAAAAAATATATATTTTTAAAATTCAAAAGAAGTTGCACCTTTATAAATAATCCCAAAACAAAGTTTTCTAGCTGTTATAATTCAATCTCATGAGGCAGTCTATCACCATGGGCATGAGTGCAAACACTGGAATATGAAAACCAGAAGTTCAAAGTTCATTTTCAACAGTTAGTGACTGTACAACTTAAAGACACAGAGTTCCATTTCCTTACCCTTAAAGTAGATATAACTGCTCATTAAGAATATTTAAGAAATAAATGATGTAACAGGTAGAAAGTTAATGTCCATAGAAAAATTAAGTAAGGAAAATAAGCTTAAGCTTCCTGTTGAGCAAAATCATTCGAGTGCTGTTTGTGTGCATGTATGCGTTAGTAGTTTTTTGACATGGCAAATTATAGGTATTTAAAAGTTTGTCACTCTCCCAATAACATTTGTGATTTTTTTTCTCTTAGCTATGTGGTTCTGAAAAAATATATATAAATATGTCTTCAAAAATTGTCATTTAGTAAGACTTTTAGACTCAATGTAACTCTGTACTTACATTTTTAGTTTTTTATTTTTTGAAGGATGGACACATTATTGCTTTTATATATTGCTATGTAAACGTAACTTTTATATATATTTGACAGAAACTATGTGAAGCAACATTCTTCAGATTCTGAAAGACATCATTTCATCATGGGACAACAAATTTCGGATCAGACCCAGTTGGTTATTAGCAAGTTACCAGAGAAAGTAGCAAAACACGTCACATTGGTTCGAGAAAGTGGCTCCTTAACATACGAAGAATTTCTTGGGAGAGTAGCTGAGCTTAACGATGTGTAAGGCTTGCTCTTTTACATGTTACTTTTTACCCCCCACCTCACCTGTGCCCATTATTGTCAGGGCTTTGTCAGAGGTAACCAGAAGAACTGTTTTGTAAGACAGTGTGTTCAGTTGGAGATAGCAAATACTTCCTGCATGCCTGTTACAACTAGACTTTCTATGTAACTGTTTGTAAATTTGGGGTGAGAACAGAAGAAATGGAGGGAATTTAAAAAAAAAAAAAAAGAAAGAAATCTTGAAATGCAGACCACAAGCACATTGACACAGTTCTGGGTTACAGAAGTACACAACCATCTCAGCAGTTGTTTACTTAAAGACTATAAATTGACTCTTGCTTGAAAGCACGAAAAGGGTTCCTAACAGAAGTGAATATTGCTGATTAGCTACTCTAGACAAGACTCCAAGGTAACACTGAGAAGGTTTCTATACAGCAGCCAGTTCCCTTGGATGTGTATGTCCTGTATGTGTTTACGTAGCCATTATTTTATCAGGCAAAAATACATAAAATACATATATACATGATAGATTCTTTTCATCACTGAGGAATAAGATACTCATTTATATTCCTAATTAGTCAACACCTTTCAGTTAACTCTGTTGAATAAATTTTCATCTAAAAATGGAATGTGAATTTCTCTGCCTCTTTAGCATACCTAATAGGACTTAGCCTTCTGTGAATTTATTCTTTATTTAATCAGCTTTTATATAATCTATAAGTTATTAAAATTCACAGAGCTCTTTGTTGCTGAATGACCAGACTTTTGTAATTTTTAAATACTGCCTTTTTGCATTTTTTCTCCCTTAGAAAAAGGTGAGAAGTCACTTCCTTCTATAAAATCTTCCGCTGATACTGCTCATATACACTTTTCTTTATATATTTCTATCCCTAGAAGAATTACTAGAACTTAGTAGAGATGCCTTATGAGACTCTCCATTTTAACCAACACTGACTGAACTCATATAGTGAGTGTACAAAACACTGCTGAGGATTGAACATTTGGTTGCCTCGATTGTCCACATATTGATGACTGAGCCAGCTTTCTCTGATCCTGAAGCTCTTTCTATTGTCTATATTACCTTTCCTTTAACCCCAAAAGCCAGATAAAATCACCTGACAGTCCAGGACCATGTGGTATATAAACTTAAGATATTGAATTCACTAATAGCTTAGAGTAAGGTATATGAACCTACTTCTTAAGCTTTATATTAGCTTTATTAGATGACAAGAGATACACTTGGTAATCTGGACTACGTTATATTAAAGTGGAATACCACCTGAATAGACATGGCTGAAGTCTGTTGCTAATAGTCAAGAATGAAAAAAGAGGGTTGGCATCTGGCACAGTGGTTAAGACTGCCACGTGGGATGACTGAACTCCGTACCTCAGTGCTTGGGTTGGAGTCATCCACATCTACGATCCCAGCTTCCTGAAGATGCACAGCTTGGGAGGCCACAGGGGATGGCTCAAATGCTTGCATCCCTGCCATTCCCCCAAGAGACCCAGATTGAGTTCCAGGCTCCTGGCTCTGGCCTGGCCAACCTCTGGCTGGTGCAGGCATTTGGATGACAGATCTTCCCTTACCTCTTTTTTTCGGCCTTTTGAACAAAATGAAAATAAAAATTTACAAGAAAAAGATCTTCTAAGAGATCATTTCTTTAAATTATAGATTTTATTCATTAAAAATTGATGTGGAGAATTCATGTATGTAAAAGTAAGCTAGAAGAGGACACACCAAAATATTCCTTGTGCTTGTCTCAGGAACAGGAGAGGAGAGGGGAAAGGAAGCAGTGAAGGGGATTGTACATTTTACTATTTATATTTGTATCTTGTCTGACCTCACATAAAAATATAGTCATAGGTTTTAAAAGTTTGGTGTTTGATTGCTTTCAGCCATCCAAATGGTATGTGTAAAACATTATTTCTGAGACTACATTTTTAAAGTAAAATAGGATGGAGAATTTAATAGCATATTAAAAAGAGTACTTTTAATGTCAACTCATGAACAGTGATCAGTGAGTGACATGTGCCATTCCTTTAGAGTCTTAGAATGATGCACGCAAAGCCATCTATTATATAAAATTTGGCTTTTTGGCCAAATATATTTGATAAAATGCTCCTATGAGATCATCCACAGGGCAGGATACTGGGTAATATAGAAGTGATAATTAAGAGTATTTTCCTTTTGTTTGTTTAATACAGGACACTTTGAACTGGGTTTGATGCTTGAGACCAGTTGCCATAGGTCATTGTTGGCCTTTCACAAATGCAAGACTGTGAGAGCTGTGAAATTATACCAGTGTGGGAGAAGTATAGCTTGGTGGCTTCTTTGCACTGACAGACTATTTCCTAAGACAAGTTGCTTAATTTTGATTCCCTTATTTTATTTAGCTGTGTTAGTCACTTAGTTAGATGTGATATCCCCCCTGGTGCTTCGAGAGAAATGTTAACAATGATAAAAGGAAACTGCAGCAAAAAAGTAGGTCTTCCAAACAGGCTACATTTTTATATTAGATCCTTTGGCTCTCAGATTACTCTGCTAGGAGAGGACGGTAAGGCTATACTTAAAATGTCACAAATAATTTGTTTTCCTTGATCAAGTCCCAATTATCTTTAAGAGATAAACTTTTACAGAGATGTATTGTTGTGCTGTTTAAGAACTCAACCAAGAACAAATCGAAATTTGGATGAGTAAAACCAGTTAAAAATTTTTTTAAAGATTTACTTTATTTACTCGAAAGGCAGAATGACAGAAATAGAGGGAGAGAAGTCTTCCATCTGCTGGTTCACTTGCTAAATGGCTACAACAGCTGGGGCTGGACCAGGTCAAAGCCAGAAGCCTGGGACACCATTCTGAGTATTGGGTCATCTGGTGGTGCATGAACAAGGAGCTGGCTCAGAAGCCAGGCAGCCAGGCAGCCAGGACTCAAACCAGTGCTCTGATAAAAAGTGCTGACATTATCACAATGCTAGCCAATAAACTTTTCCTGTAAGCACCTGATTCATTGGACTTGTGTTTCGTAAATGTCATAGAATCTTAAAGGCCATATAGATAAAAAAAAAAAAAGATATGTATAAATATTCCACTAAGTTGTTGATTTTAAAACCTTGAAAATCATATTGTGTTTATGTTTGAAATATTATGTATCCCTATTTTAAGAATCTAGTTATTACAACCATTATTGGTGCAATTCTTTGCATATTTCCTGCTGTTTGAAAGTGCTTCTTGAATCTGGATTCATAGCTCTGTTATGTAACATTTTGTAAAATTAACAAATATGCCTGTCTTTTTTTTAGAACTGCTAAAGTGGCTTCTGGCCAGGAAAAACATCTTCTCTTTGAGGTGCAACCTGGGTCTGATTCCTCTGCCTTTTGGAAAGTGGTTGTACGGGTGGTGTGTACCAAGGTGAGCCTGAGAAAGACTTCCTTTATGGAGCTTACATTGTTTTGATGGTTAGAACCACGTCTAATAGTATGATGCAGTAGTATTTTGGTGGTCTTATAAAACATAATTTTGATATTATTATTGCTTTCTAGTTAATTGTTTGAATCTCACCAATTGTTGATATTATTGTGACTGAGGAAAGTGATAATAAACTCTCATCCTTATCAACCACTTCTCTATCAGGGTTTTAGGTGACTATGGAGTTGTAAGATAACACTGCTTAGTTCCAAGATTATATCTTTAAAATTATCTCAGGAGATCACTTCTTTTAAGAGCACATTTTAGTGCTTGTTCATAATTTTCTTTTTTAAGTAAAATAAATTCTTTTGTTGTTTCTTATTTAAGAAAAAGATTTTATTTGGAAGCCAGGGCGAGAGAAAGAAGCTTCCATCCACTGGTTCACCTCCCCAAATGAATGCCTGGGCCATTCCTAAGGCAGGAGTCAGAAACTCCATCTTGGTCTCCATGTGGGAGACAGAGACTCAAGTATTTGAATTACCCAAAGTGAACTTCAGCAGGAAGATGGTTTGGAAGCACAGTAGCCGAGATTCCAACTGGTTCTTGTGTTTGGGATGAAGGCGTCCCAGGCAGGAGCTGAAGCAGTTGCACCACAACACTGCCCTACCTGAGAGGCAAAAGACAGAGAAACAGACTGATGGAGTCATATGCTAGGTAACTCCAAAAATGCCGGGGCCAGCCATGATGGGCCAGGCCGGAGCAGGAACCAAGGGCTCCAGCTGGGTCTCCCACATGGTTGGTAAGGAACGGATACTCTGCCTTCTTCACCTGCTTCCCAGGATGCACATCAGCAGGAAGCTTGATGGGAAGTGGAGGAGCTGGGGTTTAATCCAGGTGCTCCCACATGAGAATGTGAGCAGTCCAAATGGTGACCTAAGCACTGTGCTAAATGCTCACCCCATTTTTTTAAAAATCCATTAGAGAATGTGATTACCAAGATTAGTTTGGATCAGACTAACCAGGAATGCTCCTGAATCATTTTAAAAAGTTGTAGATATTAAAACAAATTCAGCCTCTGCCAACCATGTGGAGTGAGAATGGTGTTGCCCAATTGGTCAGTTGTTTCTGCCTCATTCTGCATTTACAATGTCTTTAAAGGTCCACCTCCAATACCATCTCATCTGCTTTATAGGGTTAAGTGTTGAATGATGTCATAAATACATGGAACCCCATAAATGTAGGTAATGCAATATTGTTCATTAGAAATCGTGTTTTTGTTTTTTGGGTTTGTTTTTTTTTTTTTTAGGTCCTTTTCAGACCTTGAAAACTTATTTTCTAGGATGTTTGATTAAATATTTGTTTTCCCCTTTCTTGGAAAGTTAATCAGAGAAACAACTTTTCTTCTCATCTTCTTTGTGTGTTTAGATTAACAAAAGTAGTGGCATTGTGGAAGCATCACGCATCATGAATTTGTACCAGTTCCTTCAGCTTTATAAAGACATCACAAGCCAAGCAGTGAGTGTGCTGGCCCAGAGATCCGCCTCTCCAGAACCTGAGGAAGATGCATCCTCTGGAGCGTCTTGTCAGGCCAGTCTTTGGATGGGAAGGTATGCTGTGCCTGAACAGCTTGTGGCACCTCTGTTTCACTGTGCAACCACTGAAATCTCACTAATGGTTTTCTTAGTGCTCATTGTGGCCTCTTACATCCTATTGTCTCAACTGATACTCCCTCCCAGATCAGTTCTTGGATTCTTCTGTGCTTTAGACACCGTCCAAGTGCTAAATTAAAGTAGCTCGGCACAGTGTTTCTGTCATCCCATTTTTCATGAATCCACTCTCTGTGTTTGCATTTAATGACCAAGGAGGTAATTATGTCCCCTTGTAACAGGCATTCAAGGTGTTAGACAGGCAAAGCTCCTTAAGGAATTAGATCCAGAGAATTTAACAAAGTCATTCCAGACTAATTGAGCACTCGGCTTCGGAATATTCACACCAGGACTTGGCAGTCCATTCAGGAACGATCAAGTACTGAGCGTATGTATACTGAGTTGCCACAAGGAAATGAAGTCAGCCAGGATTTTTGTGATGGTATTTGTTTACTCAGGCTTAATGTGTTACTGTTCTGTCTAAACTTTCTTTTCCTTCTCTGTTATGCTTTTGGAGTGTGAAAGCCCCCACCTGTTGCCATCTGACAGTCACTACCATAATTTAAATCTATAAATGTCTCATTGGAAAAGAGATTTACGTGGATCCAAACATGTTGACATCCTGTCTTTCTGTCACACCAAGTAGACATCAAACATCTCTATTGACAGTGTCCTTTACTTAAGGAATGTGTTTAACACAAATTTCTTTTCATTGCTCCTCTTAGCAGTTGTATTTTCTGGTGCATTCTTAACCAGTCAGCCTCCAATTACTGTGTAGTAAATCATGTTTCCCAGTTCCTGTTTCCTGGTTCTCTTTAGCAGTTTTCTAGCTTTGAGCTGTACACATATTACTGCCATGCCAAGTTTATATCATTGTAGGCTGTGTTTAGGCTTCTTGTTCCTGTGTCTCATAGCTAATCTTTAAAGACAAGGATTCCCTCTTCAGAGTGATGATTTTTTTTTAACTGTTTTGAAAGCTAAGGATGATGTTTACTCACATGTTTACAATAATATTTTTTTCTTCTGCAACTTTAATTATGTTCACGAAGAATACGTTGTAGCTTCTCAGATGCTCTCAAAAGACTGATTGTTTAGCTAGGACAATTTCTTGCTTTCTTGTGATTTTTTTGCTTAGTTTTCCATGGCACCTGACACTATTTACTTATATGCCCATTATCAGCATCAGCATTATCCGAGCCTAATGACAAGAACTGTATTTTAAAGAACTTTGTATCCTGTATAGTAAATAAATTATGTGTTGTTTGAATTCATTTATGTAAATCCAGTGTGATTTAAATGGACTGAGTTATTTTCAGAAGGACCTATTTCCTGTTTTTCTTCATTTTTATTTAGTCACTATAGAATTTCTTTTATCCAGTCTGAAATTTATCTCTTAGTACTTATTTCATAATATATTTGCTATCTCAAAAATCTCTGATTTTGCATATTTACTATGCTTTATATACTGGATTTAAAGAAGTTCAATAATGCTTTTTAAAACCTCAAAAAAGGAGTATAAAGCATAGTGAGAGAGAATATCATTGTCCCAGCTAGTTTTCCCATTGCAGGGTCAAGCAGCTGACCGATGAGGAGGAGTGTTGCATCTGCATGGATGGGCGAGCTGACCTCATCCTGCCATGTGCTCACAGCTTTTGTCAGAAATGCATTGATAAATGGTAAGTTATCCATGGCCTTGATGGAATGGACAAAGATCAAATGGAAAAGTACCCATGAAGAAACTTTGTAAAGTACAAACATAATATAATTAATGTGAGATTTTATTCTTTAGTACTTTAAATTTTATGGTATGCATCCTACCGTTTAAAACTTATTATAACTGAAGTTTATTAGATATAGGAATGTTACTCAGTTTTGACACTTCTATTATAAGGAAACTTGGGACTGTCTTGAATCTAAAACCAAACATTTCCCTTTTTCTGGCTTATTTCTCATTTCTTTTTTTTTTTTTTTAAAGATTTATTTATCTGAAAGGCTGAGTTACAGAGAGAAAGAGTGACAGATCAATATTCCATCTGTTGTTTCCCTCCCCAGATGGCTGCAATGGCCAGGGCTGGGCCCTACCAAAGCCACAGCCTAAACATGGATGCAGGGGTCCAAAAGGCTTGGGCCATCTTCTCCTGCTCTCTCAGGGGCATTATCAGAGAACTGGCTTAGAGTTAAAGCTACTAAGACAAACTGTTGCCTATTTGGGATTCTGGCATTGCAGACAGAGGCTTAATCCACTTGCCACAATGCTGGCACCTGTCCTCAATTCAACATATATCCTTTATATGTATTGAGAAGGGTTAAATTCCTGAAAACTGGATCTGGGGCAAGCTTCCATGGTCAGCTAGTAAATATCATCATCTTAAAAGCATTTGAGAGAACATTTCTTTGTATGCATTTGTACATGCTCAAAAATATCATTACAGTCAAGAAAACAAATCCATTGCTCTACAGTTACTTTCTGCTCTATTTTAAAGCCTCCTCTTCACCCTTTTATTCCTAATTCTTGATATCTGCTAGTCTGCTTTCAGTCACTATAAAGCAATTTGGGTTTTCTATAATTTTTTGAATGAAATCATACAGTATACTTTTTCTGGTCTGGATTCTTTTGATCACTATAATTACGTAGGGTTGTTTGTATACATGAGTACCATATAATAAAAGTACATTCTTTTTTTATTACTGAGTACCCTGCAAATTTAGATATACCACTGCTTGCTTAGTCATTTTCCTGTTGGTGAAAAATGGATTGTTTCCAAATTTTGCCTGTTAACAAATAAAGCTGGTAAACCCATTTTTGTGGACAAATCTTTTTTGAACATAGGGATTTTCTTGCATAAAAATCTAGAATTGGGATGGCTAGATCAAGTATTGGGTATGTGTTCAACTGTTAAAGACATTGCCATTTTTCAAAATAGTTATGCTACTTTATACACCCACCAACATCAGTTCTAGTTGCTTCAAATCTTTGCCAATATTTTTAGCTTTTTTAATGGTGTATGGTGGTATCTCTTGATTTTAATTTGAATTTCCCTATTGATTCAAAGATATTGAGCATCTTTTCGTATACTCATTTACTCTATGTCTTTTACGGTGAAGCGTTCATTCAAATCTTTGTTCATTTCTTTCTTGGGTTATTTCTGTGTAACTGAAAATTGAGAGTTCTTTATGTATTACAGATACATGTCCTAAATCAGAAATAATATGTGATTTTCAAATATTGTCTTTCACTCCATGGTTCATTTTACATCCTCTTAAGAATGTCTTTCATAGGTGAATGTTGTGGAACAGTGAATTAAGCCACCACTTGGGACAACCTGCATCCCATATCAGGGTGCCAATTTGATCCTTTTTGGGTCTTGCTTTTATGATTTGTAAGGTGGGACTAGTGCAGTGGTTAACTTAGACCTTGTGATGCCCCACTTATCCAGCAAACTCTTCCGAGTGCTCAGCACCCCAGAATTAGGAGGCTTTCCCATCTGACTGGTGGGATTTCTTGGAGGTTGTTTCCTCAGCTGCAGGCAGGACTGCCATCTGTGCAGTGGGTCGTAGGATGTGGGATTCTCTGGGTAGCCCTCCATGCCAGTGCCTTGCCCTGGGAACCACACTGCCTTGGCCTCCCAAACATCAGCTCTGTCTCTTCGACATGGGGAGCTGGCCAGGCTCTGGCTCGGTTCCCCCTTCTCAGATGGGCTCGAGGAACTCTCAAGCCGGCAAGCTGGAACGATTTTGTCATGTGTTTCAGTTGTTTTAAGTGGGAAAATAAATCTGGTTCCTGCTAGCCGGAAGCACAGCTTGACAATTTTTATTTTTAAATTGTGACGTTTAGTGTGCAGAAGAACACACATAATTATCCTGTAAGATCTCAAGATCCAGGAATCAATCTGAACAGTATATGTCAGCTCTAGCTTTCACATTTAGTTTTTGACACAGATTTCTAAATTTTTGCACATATGCTCTCCCCCACAAAAAGTTGATACAATTCTACTACTTTCGTCTTTGATTTTACTGAAAGGTAAGAAAAAAATAAATTTTCTTGCATAACATGTGTCTGGTTCAAATATTGCATTTCTGAATTCCAAAAAATCAATGCTTGATTTAAAAAAAAAATCCCTTTGGGAAACAGATTATTTAAGTGATCCATGTACGTATGCTCTTACCCTATCAGAAAAATCATCGTCCATCTTTTTGGATACTCCATTTTTATAGTTTATTAGAGCTTCTTATTGCTTATTAATCAAAGGGGCTTTCCTCAGTACTTTTACCAGTGTTATATTTTTGAGAGTTGCACAGATATTACTTAGGGAAATAACTAGTAACCCGTTTATGGCTACTGTATTCCATTGGCTTCCATGTAAACCACCACAAAATTAGAATAGGTCCCAGCACAGTAGCCTAATGGCTAAAGTCCTCACTTTGCATGCGCTGGGATTCCAAACGAGTACTGGTTCATGTCCTGGCTGCTCTACTTCCCGTCCAGCTCCCTGCTTGAGGCCTGGGAAAGCAGTGAAGGTAGACCCAAAGCGTTGGGGCTTCGGGGAGGTTCCTGGCTCCTGGCTTCAGATAAGCTTAGCTCTGGCTATTGTGGCCACCTGAGGGAGTGAATCAGCAGATAGATCTTTCTCAGTATCTCTCCTTCTCTCTGTAATCTGCCTTTCCAATAAAAATAAGATTTTTAAAAAACAATAAATAGCTGTAGTATAGTTAAGCCTGTTCAGGCTGAGGCTGTCTTGAGAGGAAACAGTGATTCTAAGAAGGTGGT
This sequence comes from Ochotona curzoniae, assembly GCF_017591425.1. Lineage (NCBI taxonomy): Eukaryota > Metazoa > Chordata > Mammalia > Lagomorpha > Ochotonidae > Ochotona > Ochotona curzoniae. Next base: position 6,031,775 of record NW_024466454.1, read on the forward strand.
GGAAGTGGGTGCTCCGGGGAGAACTGAAGAGGATGGGAAGGGGGAGATTTTTCACTGTGTAGTTTTGTGCTGTTGGTTTAAAAGAAATAATGTATTTCAGTAAACCCTGTTGGAGAAAATGTTTTGCTATCTCTCACAGGAGTGATCGACACAGGAATTGCCCTATCTGTCGGCTACAGATGACTGGAGCAAATGAGTCTTGGGTGGTGTCGGATGCGCCCACTGAAGACGATATGGCTAACTACATACTGAACATGGCTGATGAGGCCGGCCAGCCGCACCGGCCATGAGCCCCGTGAAGATCTGCTGCTGTGGACCACACGCTTCGGTCACGGACGAAAACTGCTGTGGCAGATAAACAATGAGTTTCTCCACCCTCCTATTTTTGCTATACTCACACACTGCCCCATGCTTTTTATATAAACTATCCATGTCTTCCACTGATAATAACCTAAAATTTGCTACTGTTTCAGACCATGTTTCCCTATTTATTTGTTCTAAAGTGCATTAGAACTAATTGCTCTTGAGTGCTCTGCTAGCTGATAACAGCAATATCTCCAGAGGCTTTTGGTCACACTGCAGTTTTTCAGGAAATAACTATTCTGGAGTCTTTAGATTTAAAATAAGCCTTGAAATTAAACACTGGAGAAATCGTTACGTGACTAAACATGTGGGCCATGTCAAAGTGCGTGTTACTACTTAGATTATCTTTCTGCTGGGCTCTAAGGACTGTGTCTGCCCCCTTGTGGTTAATTACTGCTCTTAATTTTTACTTGAATGCTCCACCGTTTTCAGGACTTCAACAATGTGTTTTGGAGCTGCCTAGTGTTGTTGCTTCGAAAGGTGGTGGTGTTTGCCCTGCTGTGTAAACTGGATGAGGACTGTAGAGCTGGGCATGACCGCTTCATAAACAGACCTCCACAAGGGATGCTCCGGGGCTGTTCTGGAAAGGTCTTCCCCAGCGGAGCAACTGCTCTCCATGGCTCCTGTGAATGCTCACAGTCTCGGAAGGAAACTTTCCCTCGTCACAAGCACTAAACTTTATATTCCCAGCTATGATAAGTCATTCAGTGTTGGTTTGTGGTACCTCTGTTTTCTCAACTTGAAGATGTTTCATGGTCCTCAAATTTCAGAGATTGAGAGGAGAATATAGGGTAAGCCACCCCCCTTTTTAACTATATAGTGTAAAACACCTCTGAAAATGACAAATTTTGCTTACTCTTTCATTCTACTGCTTTGAAAGTATCTGAACAAGCATATAATTATCCTTAGTACCTCAAAACATTTTTCAGAATTTTTGTCTATGGCATACAATTCTTAACATTAGCATTTCAGCATATAAAAACTAGGGCTTGACATCACCTTTTAAAAATAGTCACTGTCCATGTAATTGTTTTGACCTCTTATTGATAATTTGCAAATGCTAGCTAGCTATTTTCCTAAGTACCCAGGGATCACTGTGTAAGTCACTGCTTATTAATGACAAATTTTGAAAGCTAAGATCTTAATAAGCATGCCTGTAAAACCCATCTCAGAAGTTTGACTGAAAGTAGCTTCATTTTTACCTCTGAGAACTAGCACAGCCCATTAACATTGGTGATGAGGACAGTGAAGTACTTCACCATAGCTGTTGAGGTCTTGCCAGCCTGGGGATACACTTGATGGCTGTGTGACCTGGAGAAAGTTTCTCATATTTCTAAGTTCCTACTTTAAGAATTGACTTCATCTGTACTTTTCCCAATATTTCAACACTTGAGCCTTTTCTTTCCCCAGGCAAATATCTTAGAGTTATTATATACAACTCTCCTCATATGAACTTGATATACTATAGTAACTAAAGTCAGCCAATGAAAACAGAATAAAGCATTCTAGTAAGTAAAAGTGTATTAAAATTTGGTAACAAGTCTGTATAATGGGAATTATATTTGTTTACACACAGAGAGAGACACCAGTTAAAATTCAGGTCAACTTTACAGAAGCCTGAATCTCCCCCATTTACTCCTAGTAGTCCATGAAAGATGATTCTGGAAGCTTTGGGAGAGATGATTCTCTGAGAACTTCAGTTGGGATTAGACCTGCTGAGTCTAACTCAGGTTGCCTAACTTTAAGATGTTTCTGAAATTGCAGTGGCGTTACAGATGTTTGATCTTTCCAGAGACAATTATTCTTCTGCCAAGTAGTTATATCATAGCAGCCCAACAACTCGACCTTGCCCAACACTTTTTACTTTACAATATGAACTCCAAGACATTAACTGATCTACTGTGAAATGTGGAGTGTTATTATTAGCCTTATCAAATCAATGAGCACAGTTCTTGCTCACTCCATTAAACTGGGTGATGATTCTTTAAATGTGAATGGTCAGTAGGTTCTACTGTAATAACTAATCATGAAAGTTGTAAATTTGCTTCATGGATGAAATGTACACTTTTTGTATTCTGTACAGCTTTTCCTTTTTAAAAGCAGAAGTACTTAAATGCACTCACTATGATAGGAGATATAATGTGTGCCTTCTAGGATTTGTGAAATGGTCTCATGAACTCTAATTCGTATTATAGATCATACAGATTTTCCTCTCCTAACTCAATAATGAAGAGTTTACTTGTGTTATAGTGCTATAAAACTGTGGTTTGGGAAAATGAGTTTGCTATGTATTGAATTTAGAGGTGAGAATGTTAGTTTGGTTTTATTCTTAGAACAAACTAATAAATTGTGCAATAACTAATCTTTAGCCAGAAAATGTTAGCTAATTGAAAAATGTTTTTCTTACCATGTAATTTCACATTCTTACATATGAAATGTTTATATTCCTTAGAGGACTATTTTATATTGTGCTCTGGGGGGTTGTGATGTTTGTGTGCTGTGTTTTAAAATTCATTTCAAGTTGGACTTGATTTTATGATTGTATTTAATATTTTTCTGATAATAAGGTTGCCTGAAAATATCTGTTCAACACTTTTTTTTAACATCGGGATAGTTGGGCTCATTAAAATGTGGTCTAAATAATTTGCACTTTTTTTTTTAAGTCAAGCTTACTTCAACTAGGAAAAAGAAAACTACTTGGAAAGTAGGGAAATCAGCTTTTATGATGACATGGTAATATAAGCGATTAACAGCTGTATTCATGCCTTTTTACCCTATGGGACAGTAAAAAATAATAAAATACTCAACCCCTGAGGTAGTTTGATTTCTGCCTTGCAAAATCATTTCCAAGATACATAAAAGTGATTAGAGAGGCATCTTATAGCTGAGGGAGACATTTATGAGACAAAGTTTTACAGTTTCTAACTGCATTGACTGATGCATGTCAGCCTCACAGGCATTCTGCTGTCACACTAGAAGCTTCCCCAGAAGATGTTCCTCCTACAGCTGTTTACCATCTCAGTCTTCCTGTAAGTTACAAATAAATCATTCTTTGGAGTTGGAAGGTGCACAGATTTCCAAGGAACTATTTGTGTTGTTCATGTTCTTTTATTGGAGTCAGAACAACCCTAGTTCAGGTAGAGATTACTTGGTTAAATTGCCAACCTTCCCTATGACCACACCCAGAAAAAGAGGAACAAGCTTTCAGCAGCTCAGCCCTCAGAACCACCTGAAGAGAGGAGGCATGTGCTCTCAACCCTGCTTGATCCAAGGGAGAGTGGAGGTCCCACACAGACCTTGAGAACTACCAACACTGAGGCTAGAGTTGTTCTTCACGCAACAGAAAGCAGTGGCATCCACCATTTCAAAAATAGAATGTAAAGCAACAGATGAACTTGAGCTCTTTAGAATAACTAAAAGGTGCCATGAACTCAAACACCAAGCCTTTCAAAAAGTAGACCAGTATATAGCTGCCTTTGATTCAATTTGCCAAAATTTTTATCCATATTCCTATGATCATCAAGTAAGGAGGAATCTGCCTCCTGAAAGGCCAGTTCAGTACAGTGGTGGCAAACAGGTGCACAGGGCTATAGAAGGAGGTGCCTGTAGAGCTTGTAGTGCAGGTGAAAATGCAACATGTTGGCTAAATGGAATAAAACAACATCCACAGAGCAGGAAATGAACATGTGTGGCTTTGCAAATGAACAGATTAGAAATTAGAGAAATATAAGTTTACCTCCAAAGCCTCATGTGCTGCAGTTGGAAAAGTTGCCTAGTGCCAATCATCCATGTCCAAATCAGGGAAATGACAACAGCTACTGGTGGCTTGTGATGCCCTGTTATAGAGCAAAACGTCTGAACATCTGCTTTGACTATTAACTTGAATAGGTTTACATTATTGAGCCACAGTCCTAATAGACTTTATTTAATAATTTAAAAAAATCATTACAGATAAAATGACGATGAAAAACTGTACAATACTTGCTATGTTGGGCCAAATGTTTACAAATGGGGGGGTCTTTCAAAGACAATGAAGAACAATGAGTCCATAAGAACAGTGGGCTGCATTCAGTTTCCTGATTTGCTGTAAGATATCATGTACTTGGCCTTGTTAAAAAAAAAATGCATTGACAATTCCATAAGCTAAATTGACCAGGGGAGGAGACAGGCATCAATGTCATAGGGCGACACAACCTAAAGGCAAATAACCATGTTCATGAGCAAAAGTAGGGCACTTCTAAGTTGATGTCTCAAATGACTTCCTGTAGTTTGAGTTTGCCTGTGGAAATAGACACAAAGTCCTCGAGTGGCTCAAGCACTAGGAGCACTTATCTTTAGCAAGTTGCCCCAAAAGAAATTCATTGTTAGTTGGCATTCATTTATTCAGCACCTACTACATACTAGGCACTAGTAACAAAGAATACATTGATAAAGCTCAAATTCAGACTGGTCTGAAGAAATACCCTTTATCTGGCCCCTGAGACCACTATTATCTCAAGAAGTCTTCATGATTAGGTAAGGGAGACGTTGCTTTAAAAAAAAAAAATGTAACAAGGTTACAGTGATTTCAAATTTTTTAAAAAAAAAATATCAACACTTGTGAAGCCTAGTGAAGTAGGAGGGAGACTGGATTAGGAAATCTAGTTCTCATCACGTATTCACTGTGTTACCTTAAGCAAATTTCACTTCTCTGGCCCTAACTCCTCCTCTGTATAACATGAACTAGGCTACAGTTGTAGAATATTAGAGGCAAAAGATTCAGGGTTCATCTAGTCTCTCGGACCCTTCAAAGTCCCCAGTTCAAATGAAAATATTCTACAGCGGCCCCATTATAAAGCCAGTAAAAGCAGTCACTTCCTTTCCTCCCAATCCTGAGGTGGCCCATGAGGGGACCCCAGAACACCCTCTGGAAACCACTCAGCCAGGCCAACCTGCCTCTTCAGGAGGAAGTGGGTGCCCAGAATGGGAATGACCGCTTCAGTGCATTCCTTTGGCTTCCGAGCTGGGACCAAGGGTGGAAGCATGTGTAAAAGCAATTTAGGAAATTTAAAAAAAAAGATTTTTAAGGAGGGAATCTTCTATTTTCATTCTCTCCAAGTAGTCCCTTTATGAAAGGGAGCTTTGAAACTGCTTTTAAGGCAGCCAGCCAGAGGCTGAAAGGAACAATTTCCAGTTAGCCTGCAGGGCCTGAAGGGGAGCATGTGGCAGCAAACCGCACAGATCTCATGTCCCTTGGCATCAGACTGTGGAAAAGCCTGGCCCCAATCATTCAAGCCCCAGTGGTTTCAAGAGAAATATTTCGAAAATCAGCAACAAGTATAGACAAGTGCCCAGCTCATGGACTGTCTGAGAAGCTGCCATCTCTTAGCCAGAAATAGAATCAGAAATAGGTGGGTTAGCTCTTAAAAACAGGGCAGCCAGAATCATATGCTGGACATCTCTCTAGAGACCTCCTCCTCAAGGAGGCAAGCCCTTGTTCATGTCTTGACCATTGTTTGGACACAGCAAACCTGAAACAGAACCCAGCATTAGGTTGCACGCCGAGGGGGCGGGCCTCATTTGGCAAAGGCCGTGATCTCCTCTGACTTCATGGCATCGGACAGGAAGCTGAGCTCATTGCACAAGGTCTCGTAGCGGAACGCCATCCGGATCTGAGCCACGTTTGTCTTCCGAATGTCATTGCCCTCAGGGCCTTCTTTGTAATAGTTTTGTCCCAGGAACTTCTGCTTTTCCTGGGGACCAAGAGAAAGCCATGTGAAAACACACTTTAGGTGGCATTGTTGTCTATGTCTCCCTTCTTAACCACCTCCTCTTTCCCAAGAACCCAGAAGGCACCGGTGTGGGAAGGGCAGGCTGGGTGGGGTGGGCCCCATCAGCCCCTTACCTGATGTGAGAGGCCGCTCTGCAGCACACTGTTGCGGGCGATCTCACACAGGTCACATGTGCTCAGCTTCCACACCTGAGCTGCAATGGCATATTCTTCCATCAGGGCTTCCTAAACCCCTCCCCCAAAGTACACAGATTAGACAGGGGAACAACAGGACCAACACTGCACACATGGCCACAGCCACATGTAGCCAACCTGGCACTTTTTTTTGCCCCCTTAATCATCTGACTGCAACATGCCTTCAGTCCAGATTCCTAAGACCTCTTCTGGTATGAGATCGTAAGCAGAAAACACACAAACACCGCAGAAGGCAGGTTCTTTCCCTGAGAGCCGGTCACAACCACAGCCACGGCCCCAAGGCCAGTTCTGGCGGCCACGGGGCTGCCAGGCTTTGAGGACTCCTCTAGCCACAAGGCTCTTCTTGATCTCTGCTCCCCACTTCTGCTTTGTCCTTAACACCCCACGTTCTGCAGACTGTCAGAAAGCAAAAGTCAAGAGAGGCCGTGTACTAGGAGACGGGACACAGAAGCAGTAAGAGCGAGTGCCCTCCAAAGGCTGGAAGCTCGGCCTGCAGCTCTGCTGGACTAGCTCTGAGACAAGCTAAGGGCCACTTAGCACCAGCCGGCCCTGGCCTCTCCTCCCATGCCTGTGTCATCTCAGTCTCTCAGAGCCGTGATTCTCAAAGTGGGCTCCCCAGGGGGACCGAGGCTCTCTGGTCCTTTTGAGGTCCTCTATCTGCCAACTCAGTATCTTTGTGAGGCAAGATTGTTTTCACATACTTTGATAGAAACAACCAAATTGAATGCAGAAGCAGATAGCAGAGTCCAGCTGTCTCCTATTAAGAATGATAGTGAAGAGGTTACAGAAATGCAAACACCATGCTCAGTATTTCAATGTTGTTTTGGAAAACCGTTCTTTTCCATAAAAGCTGCTATGTAGGTAACACCTAATGTTTACTGCACTGTTATCTTTTTTTTAAATGAGTTACTAAACACTTTGAAAGTCCACCTTTGTTTTCTAACCAAGTATCCATAGATGGAACTCTAGGGGCTTCCATTCTCAAAGGGGCAGAGGCCAGAAGGTTGGAGAAGCACTGTTCTGGAAGACTAGTCTACTTTGGCTAACCAGGGCGCTGGACCTGCCCACACCCCATCAGAGTGGACGAGGACTGTTCTCCATGTACTCCTCGAACGCCTCAGTCCTTCCCTGCCTCTCTTCACTTTCCCCAAAGCACAGCAATGACACAGCTAGCCCTTGTTAAAAGGTAGCTACTACATCGCATGCATGTTACAGGCGCATCCTCCATTAGACTCTTTTGTGCAAGGTCTCAATTGCACAGTAAGATAACAGTAGAAACAATTTTCCCCATGATGCAATACTCAGTCTGGAGAGGCCAAACCACTCAAGGTCACAGAATAGGAAATGTCAAAGACAGAACTGAGACATACTAAGCAATGGGATTGTGCCTTGAAGCCTTGAAGCATCCCAGGACCCCAAAGAGAAGGCTTCTGCATCAGACAGAACTACAGTGTAGTTCCTCTTGTGCCCCACTGGGTCACCAACCCCACCTCACAGCGCAGGATGGAGCCATGGATGCGAGTGAGTGGAGCTGGAGGGCTGGCCAGTCCTAGGGTGCTCACCTTCGTGTAGTGGAACTGCATGGGGTCATCCGTGGACAGCGACACGTGCAGTCCCTTGTGCAGGAACTCCCTCAGGGGGTTCTTGGAGTACTCGAGGAATAGACTGTTGTTGCTGAGCGGGGACATGGCGATGGGGATCTGGGCCAGGTAGTAGAGATACTGCAGCACCGGGCTCTGCAGGGGAACCACAGGTTAGGGTGCGGGAAGAAGTGGGGACGGGGAGAGGTGGCAGCAGTTCCCAGCAGACACCACGGGTGCTCACAGAAGTCTGTAGTCAAACCCGAGCTCCCTCCCCAAGTCCTATTCTTCTCATTCCCACTTCAGACATGTAGCCCTTCCCGGCCACTGTCCTCCTGTCCACACCCACTTGGCACCACCTGGGATACCCACAGCTTTGGGCAAGAAGGGTTGCTGACCCCAACTCCCAACACCCTCATCTCCCCTTCTCCAGGCCCTGGCTCCCATTAGACCAGGAGATGGCACTTAAGCTGTTCTTTTTTGTCATCTGGCCCATAAACCTGCCAGGTCCTGGGATATGGGAAGGGGCAGACCTTGCCAGGCGAGCCTGGTCTTCTGATGTGACACCTGCTCCCAAACCCCATAGAAGCACTGATGCTAGCCAGACCATGCCAAGAGGAAGTGACCCAAAAGGCAGAGAACACAACACAGGGAGTTCGTGTCAGCCCTGTTTTCACAGCAAGGTGGATGGACACAGTGCATCCAATTAATGGGGACTGGCCAAGGCCATTTCGGACCAAGTGACAGGTGCTCATCTGACTGTGACAAGGAGACGCAGGTGTGCACTGTCAGCAGGATGCAAAGTTCCGTGTTCATTGACGTCATTATGAGCATAAGTACACTAGAGCCACATTCTGCCTAAAAGATGGCAAATGGGAAGCACGCTAACGGCATTTCCAGTTTCACCATCAGCAATAGGGCTTTATATCTCCATGTGTTGGAAAATCTACCTTGCAAAGTGTTTGATGATCTTGTTTTCTGTAATCTTAAAACCATGATGACCCTAGCCCAGGAAAGAGCGGTCTTGCCTGGGACCTCACAGGCGACAGGCAGGAGCGCCAGGGAACCCTGGGCTGAGCAGTATGTCCAGGCTCGGCTCCTGGAGTGGCCTGCTTACCTTTTTGAGGAGCAGCCCATGGGAGATGTTGTCAGCAGTGAGGAAGGCAGACACCAGGTGGGTGATCGAGCCGGCCTCCCCACAGTGGGGCCGGAAGAGGAACGTGCTGAGGCCTCGCTCCCTGTGGGGAAAGGTGGCCCCGGGTCACGAAGGCAGCTGCTACACCCACAGCTCAGGGTCAAGGTCAGCACCCTGGACACTGTTCTTTCAAACCCAGTGCCCCTCAGGCCCAAAAGGCAACACACCTACAGGTGGAAATGGGACTGGAGAGGCTAGAAGGTTCAATTGTGTCACAGGCCCATCTCTCCCCAACCCTTCCCCAGTCTCTGGTCCCACATTCAAGGCTTCCACAAATACCACTAAAGGCCACGCGAAGCCACAGACTCTGACCTGGTTTATAAACATGGGCAAACCAAGATCCAGAGACTGGTGTGTGTGTGTGTGTGTGTGTCTGCAGCCATATGTGGCAATGCCAGAAGCCAAAGCCTGTCTCTGAGAGCTCAGCCCAAGACAGCCGACTTCCTTGAACCACAGCCCCAGTGAAAAGCTCCATCTTCACAAGCCTGCCCAGGATCCTGCTGGGGATGATTCAGGGACCTGCTGCCAGGGGCATCCAACTCCTGCCCTTGTGGGCCTCATTTCCACATGTTTACTAGCATGAGAGGAGTGCCTTGCATGGAAGACCATGTATGACAGCATATGTGGCTTTAACATCTCATGCTCTCTGTTGTATGCCCAGTGCCCATAGTGCTTCAGGCGAGATCACCTGCTTGAAGCACAAACGCCTGAGTGGGCACTGTTGGTGTGCTAGGATATGAACAGGTGCATGAGTGGGCGTTTCCTGTTTCCTCTTCCCCTGGGGAACCACAGCTACACCTGGAACCATGCAATAGTGTCTTGGTGCATACGTGAACTTGTGAACAACATGTGTCTGCATGGTGGTGGCATGCTTGTGTGAGAGGAGGTATTCCACGGACCCTAGCCTTGTGAACATGGTCTGGGGGTATCTGTGTGTTTTGCAACACATGGACAGGTGTGTTGGTCCATGTGCACACAGACATCTGGATCACATGCAGGCGTGTGCATGCCTGAGTCCTTGGACCCACCTGCGCAGGTTGTTGAGCACCATGATGTTGGCGTACATGTAATACAGGTAGTAGCTGTAGGGCGGGTTCTGCTCACTGGTCCAGATGTCTGGGCTAGGGCTCTTGTCTGAGAACATGTGGTCACTGTGCTTGGACTCATCATCCACGCTGTCAAATCCCGTCACCTGGGTGGGGGGTTAGAGTGATTCTGAGCATCAAGCCAGAGGAAAAGCCAGGCCCAGCACTGAGCCGCCAAGTGTCTGGGAAGTCAGACCTCGCAGGTGCTCCCACTTCAGCTGGGATGCAGAATGGGTACAAGGACAGGTCCATCCCTTCCAGGGCTTCCCAGGAATGCAGGAGGCCAGGTCAGTGAGTGCCAAGCCCTCCCCCATGACAGCAGAGGAAATAGACTGGGACAGAGGGAGGCAGCCCCAGCCTCCCTAGTCTGTTCTTCTGCAGCCATTAGTGACAGGGCCACCCTATGGTGGGGCTGGGAGTATCACATATTTCCAGTCCTGCAGGGCTTGGGTCAGCAGCAGAGAAACCCCACAAGCCATGGCTCACATGCAGGCAACACGGGCTTGGGACATCACCCAAGAGAGGCTTCAGACTCCCGGCCTAGCCAGGCTCTGGGTCTGGCCTCCCTGAGGCTATAGGCGGACACAACCCTAGCGCACAAAAATGTATGGCAGTAAGGCACCTGCAGGAGCCCTGTGAGTAGACCGAGAACCTAGCAAGGCTGAACCAGCTCCCAGAGGCCACACTGCCACCAGTCTCCAATGCAGGATGCACCTGAACCTGCTCTGGGGGCACTGAAGGAACCGTGGCCCCTCCACTGGGACCCAGACTGGAGACATGGGGCTGGGCTCCCTGGGATCAAGGCCCAACCAAGACGGCTCCTGCTCTGAGAACACAGCTCTCAGGCAGCCTCTTGGAGTGGTCTGCTAAGGGATTCCCTCTCACACAGCCACAGGAGAGCTTCAAGAAGGATCTCCCCACAAGCCGGGGGCTACTGGGCTGAACCCCAAGCCCTAGCCATGTCTGCCAGCCCTGCTACTTCAAGGGAGAGCTAAGCAGTATGAAGGGCTTAGCCAGAGCCTCCTACTGATGGGCCTGGGGGTCAGGGAAAGCCTTGAAATGCATTCTGGGCGTGCTCAGCCCATATCACCTGGACAAGTGGGTTGGCATGGGGACAATGCCAGACCCCTTCCTGAGCTCCAGCCACCTAGCCAGGCCTCACACTGGCCTCTCAAACACAAACCATGTCCAGACTCCAACTCTTCCTCCTCCGTCTGCACACTGAACCTCTTCCTGTATTACCCTGGCCTCTGGCAGGCACCTCTCAGTGTACCCGGGTCCTGTGGCACTTACACAGCCCACCTCTGCCCAGGGTCACTTATCTGACTTTGAGGCCACACCACACAGCAGGGGTCCAGGGCAAGCCCTCTGGAGTCAGGCGACTGGCCAGGCTTCCAGGCACACAGCCATCCTAGCTTTCAGATCGCTCTGTTCTAACCTCAGTGTGTGCTAGCTGGAGCTGGCAGCTGCCCACGGCTGCCAGGAAGGTTACACGAGAGGTCCCATGGGCAGGGAGCACTCCATAAGGTCTGATATATAGCAAGCCCCGTTGACCCCAGGTTCTGTGGCAAGTACTCTGTTCCCTGCCATCCCTCCCCTACCCCTGCCCCAACTCTCCACTCGTCCCCTCCCATACCATCAGCTGTACTCTGTTCCAGACCATATCCCACACAATGGCCACAATGCTGTGTGTCTAAATTGGAGATTCAGCCCGTGCCCTTCTACCTGTCCAAACGCCCTACACACAGACTCAGCCACCGCCTGTACCACCTCCTTCCTGGGTAGCAGGTGTTACCTCTGCAGGGGTCCGACCTTGCTGTTGTTCCACTGCTGCCCCCTGTCATTCCAGGTCTCCAAAGGGATGGAGCCCTCCTTCCCCCTCAACTGCCTGCTTCCTCTCCCCTTCTCCTGTGACTCACCATGGAGGAGGAAAAATACCCCTGGGGCTTCCCACACTCCTGCAGGGTGGTAAGACCTAACCTGGGACAGCAATTGCCCCTGGGAGTTGGAATGGAGCGGGGAGTGTGCCCTCCGTGGAGGCACCATGATTCTAGAAACGTAGTGTCTGTGAATGGCAAGCCCAGGTCCAGCCAGAGGGGACAGGACTTAAGGGGGAAGCCAGATAAGCAGCAAGGAAGAAGCAGGAGCAAAGCCAAGACTGTGTGGGGTGAGTGCTCCGTGGCCCCACTTACATATTTGAGGAAGAGGTGCAGCTCTCGGTGATCTTGGGGGTTGATCGTGGCCTTGAAGAGAGGCAGGAAGATGTTCTCCAGCATCTTCCCAAAATTTGGCAGCAGTTTCTTCGACCTAAATATGTCACTGGTGGCAGCGACAGACACACTTACAAGGTAGAGCCGACAGCCCTGCAGCCCATGGAAGTCAACCTCCCTGGGCAGAAACCATCTCCAGTGTCATGGTGATCAGGGCCTTCCCCCCAGCTCCCAGCTGCGTCTAGGTAACAGTTAGTGACCTTGCCAGCTGCCCACACATGTGACAGTGCTGGCCTTTGAGGAATGAGGCAGTAGGACCCAGGGTCCCTAAAATGAGTCCCCATGCACTCGGCTGAGATCCCTCCCCTTCAACAATGGCCTTAGAGAGAGAAGGGTATCTTGGAACAGGGCCTGTGTCCAAGGCCACCACCAGATCCCCTCTCCTACCACAGCTCACCCCAAAGACAACATTCCTCAACCCTCAAGGAGAAAGTGGTAGGGGAGGAGGTAGCTCCTCCAGGGCTTGTCCTCGGGACATGTTCACTCTCCCCCAGCTGTGGCCTCAGCATCCTGCTCATGGTGTCCCAGGGGGTGGGCATGCCCAGGAGGGGCCTCACGTACTAGATACGAGGCACCTGGATGATCCAGCGCATGTTGGGCGAGTAGACCTTGTGTTGGATGAACCAGCGGGCCAGGTTGGGCCACTCCTCAGGACTGCGGCCATAGATGGAGAGTCGTGGCTCCGAGTACTGGTACTTGCTCTCCTCCAGCTCCCGGGCCACCTCCTAGCTCCAACAAGAGCGTGGGTTAGTCTGAGAGCATCCCAGCTGCAGGGGATGCTAGCTCCGAGTCACTGGCTGGGTCCTATGGCCCCATAGCCACCAGCTGCCAGCTGGGAGGGCTGCTGTTTCAAGTTACCAGAGCTGCATGCTGCCTGCTGAACACTTGCTGCATCCCAGCAAGAGTGCTGCAAGCCTGGGCCCGGCAGCAAACACATCTTGACATGGAGCTAACCCGCTCTCAGCCAAGTCTAAGCTAGAACAGAGAGCCAGGGCAGTGAGCCAGGACAAACGCCCTCCCTTCCTGGTCCCTACAGCCAGCAGGCACATGCAGGCTCTCCCTCTGCATGGGAGGTGAAGGGGCAAGGGGGTCGCACAGAGCCTCCAGCCTCTGTGGGCAGGCAGAGGCTGGGAGCTCACTCACCTTGACCATCCGAGCAAAGTACTCTCCTCCCAAGTAGTTTTCCGTTTTCAAATACAGGTCACGCAGCTCGCTGGCCCCCACGGGGTTGTATTTGGAGTTGAACTTGTCAAAGCGGTGGAATGTCTGCCGGCCCTGGAGGAGAGAGCCACCAGCCAGGTCATCACACTTGTCAGCTGGATCTTGGGTAGGTCTGAGAAGGAGTACTAAGGGCCGTGCAACTGAAGCCACCATGACAGGAAGCATGGCCAGCAGAGGGCGCTAAACTATTGAAAGATTTCAATTGAAAGATTATTTATTTATTTGAAAGACAGAAAAAGCAAACGTGCCCCCATTTGTTGATTCACTCCACAAATGGCTGCCATGATCAGGATTAGGCCAGACCAAAGCTAGGAGTCAGGAATGTGTATGAGAAGTTGGACAGACAGGACCTGAATCTGCACTCCTTATGGGATGCTGGCATTACAAGCAGCAGCTTCATGTGCTGCTCCACAACCCCAGCCCAGACTGAACACCTTTGCACTGTACGGAGATGCCAGTCACCTGCTGAGGAACACCTGGGCTTTGCTTTGGTTTTGGGGAACAATGCTGCTGTAGATGCGGGTGTATAATCATGTGCTTCAGCCCTAACTCTTAGAGGAGCAGAATTGCCAGATCAGATGATCATTCTGAGGAGGCATCATAGTATTTTTCACAGCCATTGCACCACCAGGGGTGCTTGAATAACTTTACAAAGGCAACAGCTCGCATGGCTGCCACCATTTCATAGGGAAGGAAATAAAAGCTCAAGTGGGCTGCTTCAGGGTACACAACTCCAAGGGGCATAAGCAGGATTAGAACTTGGGCCCATCTGACCCTGTGTCACATGCCTGGTTGCATGGCCACCCCCAGACCTCTTCTATGAAGCCAAATTCCCTCGACGGCTAGCCAGCCTCTCTCCAAGCAGAGGCAGGGTGGCCTCCCAGGGGCCTGAGTCCCCAACCCCAGCTGCTTTCCAAGGCAGGCCCTGGGCAGTGGCTCACTCACTGCGTGCACGTCCAGTGAGTCCACGGTGAGGTCGTAGGGGTCCATGTGCAGACTGTCAAACACCTGCCGCAGGGTGATCTTGCGGCCTCGCTTCTCAGCCACGGTCCTGTCGGGCTCCGTCTGGTATGTGTGCTTGATGAAGCGCAGCAGGTGCTTCTGGTTCATGCAGGCTGCCGCATGGATGTGCGTGTCCACCTGGAACCCAGCACCACCAGCCCATGAGCAGCTGGGCTTCCACTGGCACGGCAGCAGGTGTCTGAGCCCTGGGGGAGCTCAGGGCCTCTGCACCTGGACCTTCTGGGCCATGTCATTCCCACCAACACTGGGAGCCTTCCCCATTCCTCCTTCGGACCTTGGAATCCATCTTCTTCCCTTCAAGTCTTACGACCTAATCGACCTCCTTACAGCAAAGCCCGGGGCCTGGGATGGAGGCTTATCTCAGGTGCTGACTCTCACCTTGCCACTGCTCCAGGCACGGCACACAGGGACCCAAACAAGGCACCCAGCTGTGCCACACTGTGGCCCTGCCCCTGTGTGCCAACTCAGCCTGGGATACCTTCCCTTACCCCTCAGCCTCCTCTATTTCCTTTGCTCCTCTTCTCTCTGCACCAATGCCCCCCAGCACCAATGCCATCCTTCCCTTGGCCAGATGTAACCATGGCTGCTGTTCTCCTGCTGGACTCCAGCCCCTTTCTGCAAATGCCTCCAATTAGCACAAACAGGGACTGCATCTGGTACACCTGAATCTACCCCATGGACTGGTACAACATTAGTGGATGAATGAATGTTACAGGTGTGGCAGGTGCCCATGGTTCCAATGATACACACAACCTCTTATCACCACTCCCAAGACCTCCACCAAATAAATGCCCCCACAAAGCCCCACTCTGTTTATCAACCTCTGGGTCCTTCCCCACAGGGAACTTCCAAAGCAGACCATCAAGCAGAGGAGAAGGAAGAGGGCAGCCAGCTCTGCCTCCCCCAGATCCCAAGCAGCAACTCTAAGCCCACACACAGACCTGGGCTGCAGGAGCCTGGCACCCGAGGTCTTAGAGCCAATCCTAAACTGCAGAGATTGGCAGGGCATTGGGATTGCCCACACTTCGTGAGAAGGTAGAGCTTTGCAGAAGGTTCCAGAAACACATCTGTAGGATCTCACACTTGCTCTTAGCCAAAAGGCCGAGAAGCGATACATCTGTAGGATCTCAAGAGGCCTCGCCAACATCTGTATCACATTGTGTGCCTGTGACACCACACTACATCCTCCCACCTGGCCTCCCTGGTCAGCTCGCCTCCACCAGCACTCTCTCCCCAAAGGTGACCTGACCCATGCCCTTCTGTACACCAGCACCTCCTAGACAGATCCATCCGCCCAGAGCTCCAGAACTGCATGTGAACCAGCTTCCCAGCTTCCTGCACCCCAGGAAATGCTGCTCTGCACCCAGTTGTCCACGCTAAAACACTAAGCATCATCTTATCTAAAACACATCCTCGACCTTCGCTTCTCCCCTCTCGCCCACTAATCAGTCTGCTCAATTCCCAACAGACCTCAACCCCACAAGCTTCTCCCATTGCCACCAGTCCCAGTGTGCATCTTCCTCTGGAATTCACAGAGACTACAATACCTCTTGTTCCACCTCAATCCATCCTCCCACAGATCAGAACCAGAACGGATTGTTCTAAATGCCATTTGATTCTCTCACTCAACACTCTGCCCTCATCTTAGGATGAGGGTCCTGTGACTGTCACGTGGTTGCTAAACCTCATTCCCACTTTCCCTTTCTCACTGTGCCCCACTCACATGGCAGACATCGACCTTAAAGAAATAAGAACCCTGGCTAAGCTGTGGGATGGCCTGGTTTATAGGGTTTAGGGGACTCATGAAACCCCTGTCATGAGCCCACGAGGCTTGTAGGGGTAGTCCCCCAGGGAGGGAGACAGCACCTTCATAGGTCAGGGTGCTACCAGCTCTCCCTCTGCGTGCGAGCCAGGCCTGAAGCAGGGACATGGCTGACCCAGGCCAGGGAATGCTGTCCACAGCTGGTCAAGTATCTGCAAGGCGTGCCAAGCCGACACTTGATCCACTGGGCCTCTATGAGCACTCTACCAGCCAGCCCGGGTCATTAGCCACAGCACTCACTCATCAAGGTCCTTCCTAGCCATCTATCCTGCCACTGTCACAGCAAACACGGGCATTAGAACAGAGAGGCAACCCACAACACCAGAGACTAAACAAAACCCACAACCAGCCGAGCGCCAGGGCTTTGTGGGTGGGACATGCCCCAAGTCTGTTAGTTCAGCTGGCCACCGCCTGGCTGGGCTGCCTCAGCGTGACTCAGCACATTATGGACTTGCTGGCTGTGCTCTCCGGCAGAGCGGTGACACACCACAGGGGGCTCAGCCTGTCCTTGCCCCTTGTGAGTCACAGGATAAAGAAAGAACTCAGCTGGGCTGTCCAGGAAGCACCTAATCCAAACGGCAGAATCTCCAAGGCCAAGGTTTTGGGGGGGGGGGCGGTCTCCAGCCGTTGTTTTTTGTTCTAAGACTGTTTACTTCTGGGGGAGGGCCCCAGATTCCAGTGCATGTCCCGCTTTCACCCAAAATCCAGAGCTCAACAAGGACAAACAGGGCAGGGCCAATCCCTGGCATCTAAGCCAAACCCAGAGCAGGCCTTAATAATCAATGTCAGCACAGCCTTCACTAAACTTCGGGAGCTGCCTTGTGTTAGATTTCTCCATCAGTCATCACATCTGTTGCCTGTGATGTGACTTCAACCAGGAGTAGACAGTGCTTCCTTCTTCTATCCAGTCCCCAAGCTGCAAACACACTGAGTCCTCCCATCAGCTCTGAACAGAAAGCAAGAGTCTCAGCTCCAGTGGGCTGGACCTTACACTGTCATAATCCTTCACCTGCCATCACCCTGTCACGGCACCTACCCACAGAGCACAGCCTGGCTGATCCTGCAACGTGATAGCCACATGGGATCCAGGAGGCTACCCTCACAGCCCATTCTGGAGTTTTGAAAGCCATAGGATTTTGAGGGTCAGGTAACTACCAGTACCCAGGCAACAGGCCTCCCTCTTACCCAGAGTAGTAGGTATAGGCCTGATCCATGGCAAATCTAGGCACACGTTTCCGGGCCAAGCCAGGGCATCAGTATGTCATGCACAGCCCAGCCATTAAGGCCATCTCCATGCTGAGATCAAGGCAAACCCCTGGACTGACTCAGGACACCGCCATGGACTAGCCCTGACTGGTGACCATAGCTCTGATCTGTAGCTGCAGCTCTTGCCCATGTGGTTGCCAGGGAGCAGTGGGCAACCCAGGAACACACAACTGCAGGCAGCACCGAGCCAAGTGGGGAGTGTCCAGGGATGACCCCTGGGCATGTGCTGACCACAGAGGCACTTTGGGCAGGGCGGTGAGACGACCAAGGCACTAAAGGCTCACAAAGGACCAGATGCTGCTGGGAGCTGAAAAGTCCCCAGCAGGTGGCATCCACAACCTTTCACACACCTGGGTCCATCACACACCTCTAAGAGCTCAGAGCCAAATTCCCAACTCTGATGGCTCCTGATCCCATCCAGCAGGGTCTATGTTGAGAACCCTGCCATGTAACAGAGGTGGTCTTGGGGTTTCCCAAAGGGGACCCTGAATTTGCATTGCTGATTGTTCCAGCCAGGGGTTCTGAGGGACTGAGCTGAGCTTTCCCGGAGCTGCCACATCCTCCCCTCCTTATCAGAGCTGGTACACTGGGAGAGATAGCCCAGGTTTGTCCAGCTCCTTGCAAAGTTAGGCCTCATGTCTACCCTTCTACCATCTCCCAGCTCACTCCCAGGGCTTGGTCCACCCTCCTACCTTCTCTGAGGAGCCCATGAACCCCTGTACCATCTAGAATCTCACCCTCTTTCCTCCCTGCCCAACCCCCATCACTTTTCTCTGCCCCAACATTACAGTCCTAGCCACACTGCTCCACTTGCCACTCTATCAACACAGAACCCTACCTGCCTCGTCCCATCCCACGTCTCCCTGTCTTCTCGCATTTGCATACACTGATCTTCCTCCTCAACCCTGCCCACCATCTGGTTAACTCTCTCTCACCCTTTGCAGGAGCTCAACATGGACAGCTGCCGCATCAGAGCACTGTGCACTGAGGCAGGGAGCATCTTGCAGCCAGGCAATGCCCCATGCTTAGCAGTGACTCTTTTCCTTCCTGCAGGCTCTTAGCAGGAAGTACACAGGAACACTAGGGGCTACCCTCACCCCAGTCTCAGTCATGTGACTGAGGATGCCAGAAACCCCTGCCAACCTGCTCAGGGAAAGCCAGGATGGAGGGGATTAGTGAACTGAGCACAGGGGATGCTTTTCGCTAAATGCACCTGACCCTGAAGGCTCTCTCTGTATCAAATCACCTACTCTGGAAATAACCCAGGCTCAACACTATGAGCATTGTACAGGTTGGGCCCTATCTTTCATCCTGCACACCCAGTGTCTACCACACAGACAGGGATTATACCCAGAGCAGGGAGTCTTGTCCAAGGCATGCCTGCCACCAGTCTACATCCTGGTCCTCTGGCCAGGGAAGGCCACCCTCAGCCAGTAGTTCTAATCATCTCATGGTGGACTGGGTCCAGGGCAGCCCACAGAGCTGGGGAGACAGGCAGTATATCTGGCCACTGGCTGCTAACCCACCTTTCTCACATTATAGAAGTCTCGGTGGGGATTACTCTTCAACTCTTTGAATTCAGACATTTCATTTAACATCTCATGAAGGCTGAACTTGGATTCCAGGAAGTTCAGTCGCCGGTGGCAGTAGGTTTTCCTGCAGGTTGGAGAGGGGGAAGAGACCACAATTGAGCATAAGTGATGCCATACTCTCCAGCATGAGCAGGGGCGGGCCTCAGGTGCGAGGGTCAGCACCCCTAGGAGGGAGTAGAAAGCAGTCTCCAGCTGCCACAGACCGAGTGGCACCATCACCCGCACCCACGTGCTCTGTAAGCAAATGGGAATCTAGTGTGGGCAGCAAGAGCTGCCGCAGGACCTCACCCAGGCTCCTGGGCTTCTGACCTTGTGGGTGTAGGCCGGCAACCTTGAACCTCCACTTCCTGTGTGAACACACTGGTGGAGTAACGCCCCAGGGTGAAGGGAGGACTGGACACTGAGCAGGGCAGTGCTCCACAAAGCCACAGCATCCCTCCTCCTAGCTCCATGGACACCCTTAGTTACCTAAAGAGGGACTGGCCTTCCTGTAAGTGGAAGATGCAGTCAAGCTACAAGGCATGCCCTACCCACCTCAGGCTGTAGAGGCTCCAACCACACCTGACCATGCCCTCAATCCAGGACCCCGGCACCTCCCAACAGGAAGGGGGCTGGGCAGGCAGCTGCCTGCTACCAGCACAGAAACCTCCACGAGGACAGATGTGCCTGAGATGCTCCAACTCAGAGAAACCTGTGTATAGAGGAGTTTACTCCCAACTGTGGCTACCTCTAGCACCCATGTACCCGGGAGCCTGGCATGGGATGAGCTCTATAGCCACTCAGACCCTGTGAGTATAATCCTCCATGCCACCCTACTCCTTCGTGCCCTCAGACACATAGAAGCTCCCTCTGCAGCCTGGTATTTGGATGTTCACATGGGTGCCACTGACCCTTCAATGGAGCCTGGCACCAAAGTGCAGCCCAGGGGCATCTCTAGGCAGGCAGCGAGCCCAGAAGGCATCTCCCTGGCCAGTTTCTTGCCCCAGGCATGACACAAACCCTGGCAAGGACAGCCAAGGACAGCACCCCAAAACAGCTCCTTCCTCTCCCACATCTCAGTTCCCCCTTGGCCCTCTAGTGGTGACAGCATTGCACCATGCCCAGTCAAAACCCAAGGACAGCAGCCAGCAAGCAGGTTCCCAGCCTGACTGTACCCTTTCCTGAGGGCCAAACTCAGTCAGGTCATCTCCAGTGGAGCCTCCAAGTGTCTGAGGCCACAGCACATGTCCCAGGCACCCTGCAGGGCCTTCACTCCTCCACTGTCTACAGCTGTGCCTGGGGTGTCATTCCCCCTGGAGGAGGGGCCACTGGTGTACATGGCAGGGACAGACAGGAAGTGCCTGTCCTGGAAGGTGCCAAGAAGAAAATTTATGCAGAAATAAAGTGCTGCAGAAAGAGGAAATCCCGCTGTAGGGGAACATGGGGGCGACCCCTGTCAGCCTGTCCCAGTTCTGTCCCCTAGAACCAGCACCCATGCAAAGGCAGGCAGACTCAGGGAGGCAGGCTCACGTGGGGCCATCGGTGATGAGAGCCAGGATGTGGCTCATGTCCACCGTGTAGGTCTCCAGGTCGGGGTAGGGCAGGCTGTGCGGCTCCTGGCGCTCCAGCATCTTCTTGTCATCATACACGAACAGGATGCCCGCCTGCATGCGGACCAAGTAGCCCAGGTTGGGGGGTGCGTCATCCAGGCAGTAAGGGTCCTCCTGGGGCAGTGGGGGAGGGTGAAAGTCTGCAAAACAAGATCAGGTGATGGCCAAGCACTCCCAAGTCCCATTCTGGGTGAAGCCTGCCCTGACCACACTATCTAAAAGCTAACCACACCCACCTGTCCCTACATTGCATATACCCTTCCCTGCTTTACTGCGTCTCCTCAGCACTGACATCTTTTTTTTTTTTTAAAGATGTATATATATTTGAAAGGCATAGTTACAGAGAGAAAGAGAAATAGAGTGAGATCTTCTAACCATTGGTCCACTCCCCAAATGGCTACAACAGCCAGGGCTGGACCAGGCTGAAGCCAGGAACCCGGAACTCCATCGAGGTCTCCAAGGGGTCCAGCACCCGGATCGCCTTCCACTGCCCTCCCAGGTGCATTAGCAGGAGCTGAATCAGAAGTGGAGCAGCTGGGACTCAAACCTGCACCCATGTGAAATGCCAGCATGGCAGCATGGCAGGCAGCAGCTTAATCCGCATAATACTTCAAAAAGGTCATAGAAAAGGGAGTTAAAGCACAAGTTTATTCTGATGTAAAAAATTTTAAATCCACATAAACAAGGACTCAAAAAATCTGAGAAACACATATTATGGAAAATCAAGGTACATGGATTTAAAAATATCTTTGCACCAAATTAAATGTGTCTTTTAATTCCACTTTCCCACAAATGTTTGAAACGCCGTGGTGTATCTATTCACAGACTAAGAACTCTGACGTAGGCATGCTTGGATCCATGTTGTTTAATGCTGGGACCCGACCATCCAAGATAGTCCTTGACACATGGCTAGCACTTGGACAATTTTTAAGAATTTAACTTAATTGGGCTTCAGCGTCCTCGGTACTCCTGGGATCCCAGGAATGTTCAAGGTGGGGTGGTTACTGTGTCTCCTCCTAGCAAGAGACAGCAGCACCCGTGATGGGCCAGTGTCCCTCCTGAACATGGGTCAGCTAGAAGCCAGCCCTCCTCCAGAAAGGAGCATGGGTGGGGAACTTGCCTTCTGCAGAGCTGCAAATACCAACTACAGAATCACCTGCTCCCCAGAGCTGTGGGTTGAGTCGGCCCATGGAAGAAAGAAGACTCCCCTTTGCTATTCCCCAACTGAGAGATTTGGAGCAAATCTCTTGGGACATACCCACTGTAAGCTGAAGGGCATTCATATGCTCAATACTCTCACAGTGAGTAGTGAGTTTTCCTGACCATCTCTTGGCCATCTCTGCCTCCAACCAAGCAGTGGGTGGGTGCGACAAAACCATAACCTGTGGGTTTCAGCCCCCTGCAGCTCATATCAGCTGCCTAACAGTCAGGCTCCCTAGCAACAAGAGCTGACCCACCTGGTCCCCACAAGTGCACAAGAAAAGTCAAAGCTGATATGAGGAATCACACAAGTAAAACAGGCCTGGAGCCAGATGCCCATCACCAGTCATGGCTGCAGCCAGCTCAGGAGAGCCTGCAGCACACCAGAGGTGCAGGTGGTGGTTATGGCAATGGCCCAGGTGAAGCCACAGGTTGTGCCCTTGGAAGCTGCTCTACCACACCCCCTGTACCTTGGCACACACACTCACACCTAAGACTCCCCAGAAGTACTGGGACTCCTGGAAGGTACATATCCAACAAGGACCGATGGGATCCTTGCCCATGTGGGACTTAACTGGCACCTCAGGGGTAATACATAACTCAAGGAAGCCAAAGACAGGGGACTACCTTGGGGCTGCCGATACCAGCCAGGAAAGTCAGAGTCCCAGGCACTGGTGCAAACTCTCAGGTCCTCATCAGGTGCCCACCCTGACTTGCCCTCATGTAAGCTTTAACTCAGAGCCCCCACTGCCCTGAGATCCTCCACTGGCCAGACATACCCCAAAGGAAGTCTGCCTGCCCCTCCAATCTCTACTTCCTTGAACTCTGCAACACAAATAAACAGAGCTGCTCTTGATTGAGCCCCAGTTGACACAGACTGGTACTGTGGGCTCCCCATGCCACAGTAGGTAAAGTGACTCTGGTATTCCATATGGAAGCAAGTTCAATTCCTGGTTGCTTCCTTCCAATCCACTTAATTCACCTGGAAAATCAATGGAAGATGACCCAAGTGCTTGGGCCCCTGCACCCACATGAGAGACTCAGAAGCTCCTGTTTCCCAGCTCCAGCCATTGTAGTCATCTGGAGAGTGAACTAGTGCATGGAAGATTAATCTCTCTCCATATACATATATGACTTTGCCTTTCCAATAAATAAGTCTTTACAAAATATACAGGAAGAGGGAGACATTTCATCAGAGCCAGCAAGGGCTTCCAAGACTTCCTTCTTTGCACTTCAGCTTCCACACAAGTAGTTTTAGGAAAAAAGGCAGCGGAGGAGGATTGCCAGAGCCCATGATGAACACAGGTGGCCTTTGAGGCCATCTGGGGAATAAACTAGCAGATGGAATATTTATTTCTGTCTCTCCTCTCTAATTCCGCTTTTCCAATAAAATCAAGAGAAACACATGTAGCCAGTTGCAAGCCCTCACCAACTCTTGGGGACCCTTCCTCTGTACCTGGGAGGCCATCTTCAGGTGGGGGGACATCAGCCCGCCGATGGCCCAGGTACTGGGCTGTGGTCCGTGGGAAGCGATGGTAGGCCAGTCGTGCGTACTTCTCCCGGATCATCAGAGCCTTGGCCAGGCTCTTGGCAGCCTGCTCGTAGTCCTCCACGGTGATCTGCAGTGGGGCGCAGAGAAGACATCACCTGAGACTCCCTTTCTTAGAAAGCCTTCCTTGCAAGGTTGGCTCCTGGTTGGCATCCAGGACCCAGGTTTCTAGAGGGTGTGCACCATTCCCTAACTAAGAGTGGTCACTGTGTCTCAACTGCTTGTCTGGACAATACAGTTAGTGATGGACAGCTGCCTTCCCTCTGGCCATCCGGAATCTGGGGATGTGCTGTGCACTATAGAGTATGGATACCGAGTCTCTACCGAGCTTCCCTGGCAGACACCACTGCCCGTGTGCTGGTTACTGCCCTGGGAATGGACCTGCAGAAGCCCACACCAGGTGTCTTTCACCAGGGATCTCTTCCCTTACTTTCTTTCACTGTCATCAATCACAGTCACAAGCTAAGTCCTGGGAGTCCTCTTAGCAGATCACCAAGCTTGGGGGTGGCTTTGGGGACCTCCCTCCCATCCCCCGCCCAGAGGAGATAAAGTGGAGCTGAGTCCTCATACCCAGACACTGGCTCCACCTGCTGCTGATGGAACCACAAGCCCACTGCTGCACCTGGCATGGGCAGAATACAGCCTGAATCCTGTCCTTTCAGTTGAGAACACTCACAGACCCTCAGATATAAAAAACAACAAAAATTTAAAAACTGTATGTAGGAGCTGGTATTGTGATGTAGCCAGTTTAGCCACCATCTGCGATGTTGGCATCCTGTATGGGCACTGGTTCAAGTCCCAGCTGCCTCACTCCTCACCCAGAGAATGCACCTGGGAAAACAGCAGATCACTCTAATGTGAAAGACCTGGATGGAGTTTCAGGCTTCTAAGGCTAGGACAGCTCAGCCCCAGCAACCATTACAGTCATTTGGAAAGTGAACCAGCAGATGAAAGAGCTCTCTTTCTGTCCTGCTCTAACTCTGCCTTTCAAGTAAATAAATAAAAAAGAAAAGAAACCTATGCATTTTAAAAGGACAGAGTAACAGGACTATGGAAGGCCTGAGTAGTGAGTTAAGTACCAGGAGACAGAGCCCAACTTCATGCTGGCAACCAGTGACCTGAATGCAGAAGCAACACAAATGCTTTTACCCATCAGGTAAAACGAACATTATTTCCAGATCACCATGACTTTGCATAGGCTAGGCTCCTCCAGAGTCTGAGTCCCCAGTTGAGGGTTCCAACAGTGTGCAGGAAGAGCTAAGTCAGCAATAACCAACTTCACACAAAACACCGGATCCCATGACTTCTAATCCACTACACTTGTGGGAACTCCAATGGACCCCAACTGGCACCTTTCTCAATGGGCGACAGGGACATCCTCTGGATGTAAAGAACATATGGGAAGCTTATGGGGCCATGGTCAGCGTGCCACCCTGCTGCTCTGAGCCCTGTGCATGAGCATGTGGCAGTCGCCTGGATATACCCATACCCACTACCTCCGCCAGGAGCCTCCTTCCTCTCCATTCACTACACTTCCTCTCCACCACTGCCCAGACTCTCACAGATGGGCCAAGCTTTGGAGGATAGCCCAAGGGTCTGGGATACCTGCACACAGGCTCCCGCCCACCCACCTCCAGGTACCTTACCCCGGCACAGTAATCTCCGCTGATGGTGACCCGCTGGTACTCAGGCATGGCATAGGGCACTGGTGCAGGCTGGGAAACAGCTCCAGAGACCACAGGGGTTGCAGGAGACATGGCTGGACTGGCTGTTGGTGGGGCCTTCCAATCTTGTTGTGTTGGCATTTGCAGAGACAGGGACTGGGATCGAATCATCTTGAAGCTTTTCTTTCTAAGAGCCAAGCACAAGGGAAAGTGGGAAACATCAGTATCTCATTCAGCCAAGTGATGAGGAGTCTGTTAGGCCCAGGGCAGGAGGACTTTGCTACAATTAATTCCCAGGACTAGCCCAGCTGACAGGAAGCTCCTAACTGTTGACACCTTCCTGAGACAGAAGTCTGTGCAGGTGACACTGCAGGGCCACGGAAACACACATTATACCTGCAGCCATTGCAAACAGTTGTGGGCTACATGTGCCAATGCCACAGGAGATGAGCAGCCCACACCACAGGACCTCTCAATACCACAGGGCATGACAGATGCGCAGGACATTAGCCAGGCTTCTCACAGTGTAGGCAGCATGCCACCTTCAGTTAGCCCAAGCTCTAAGTCCCAACATATGGACAAATTCAGGAAAGGATCTGGACAGAACTGAGATCTTCACAGAAGGAGAAATGTGGGGCACCGGGACAGGCTCAAGCGGTCCAGCCTCACTGCTTTTTGGTTTTGTTTTATTTCAGAGGCAGGCAGAGTTCCCATCCACTGATTCACTCTTCTATGCCTGCCATGACCAAGGTGAGGCCAGGCCAGAGCTGGGAGCTAAGAACTTAATCCACATCTGCCACGTGAGCAATAGAAACCAGTCCTTAGAGCCTTCTTCCTAGGGTCCACATTAGCAGGATTGTTAGCTGGAAACACATACCTGATCCAGATATTCTAACCATTAAGCCAAAGGCCCACCCCTCCTTATTGCATGGGTATCGGGGGCCTGGGATGGAAACAGGGCTTGCATCAAGTCACCCAGCAAGATGGATGCTCCACACAGCCACTTGCCTCATTCCTCCTTCCCAAGAATGACATTGGCCATCCTAGTCCCTGCTACTGCAGCAGGCACAGGGCTGTCTTTGCAATGGGAATGGAATTTCAGCACTGTCTGGACCGGTCACTTAGGCACCAAAACATGACTTCACTAGCTCCTGCACACGAAATTGTTTTAAAATGCTGCAAGCTCATGCACATTCACAAGGCAAGGCTCATTTGTGATGACTCTGCCATCCTCATGAACTCATCCCAAGCCCTGGAATCTCTAGGGCGGGAATGAGTCAGTAGTCAGTAGTGCCGGCTTTATGTGGCCTCTCCCCAGCCTCCAGGGAATCCCAGGTTCCCTGCACTGCCACCTCACAGAGGCCAGCGCCAGAAACAAACTGTTCGCCTGTCCCACTTTCTGCCATAGGGGCCCTGCACTCTCCTAGTGCTTGCCACCCAACAGCACAGTCACCAGCAAAGGACTCAGTGGTAACTGTGACGCCCGCACACCCACCCCCAGCCAAGGGATACCCTCCTCCTCTCCAGGCACTGGTAACACCTCCAGGATGTAGAAAAACTGCTTGAACCCCAAAAGGGCCTGGAGGATCTCCTGAAGTAGCTGTCTTCTCCCCAGTACTTGGCTGGGTTCACTCACTGTCAAACCTCCAGGAACCAGTTCCCCTCCTTGCCACTTGCCATGCTGCTCTGTGTCTTACCTGCCCACCTTGATTTATCTCCTTTCACAACTGGAAGATGAAGGTGGTGCCTTTTCAAGGATTGACCCTTGACGCTGGGGTTATGGCACAGCAAGTTAAGCGTCCATCTATATGGACACCAATTTAAGTCCCAGCCACTTTTTTCTTTCTTTTTTTTTTTTTTAATTATATCCCTGGCAATCTTTACATAGTTAATTAGGGTAAAAAGATTCAAGGGCTACAGAAAAATGGGTAAGACTATTAGTTTCATATTGTTTCCTTCATATATCTGAGGTAAAGGGGGATTTTAAGGAAGAAGTCCCAGCCAGTCTCCCACCCCAGTTCCCTTATATGGAGCATGCTCCGAGGGTCTTGCTAGTTCAACAGTTATGAATTGTTGCCAATCCAAGCTCGATGAAGTCACTGAAGATTCCTGTATGTACTAGCAAGTACAGGGCCCGGCACAGTCCATTGCCCCGATCAGCTGGTGATTGCAATTGCTAGGTTGGCTCCGTTTCCAGCCCCGACTTTCACTGGAACCAATGGATGTTGCAGTCCAGCCTGATTCTGCCCAGCACACACTCGGTCCTCACATAAACCAGTGGGAGCTGCAGCCTAGTCGGAGCAACCCACAATAACCTCCATCAGGCCCACCCTCCTACCCTGGTTTGCCAGTATGTGTAGCAGACTAGTCCAGTAAGTCCCACATCGCATTTGACTCTCATACATGTCAATGGGCATTGAAGCTTAGTTCAACCCAACCAGCCCAACTATCCAACCCTCACGGATGTTGTTGAGTGCCTCTCTGTCTAGCCACCCCAGCCCCTGTCCTAGTTTTCGTGCCCTTCCGTGGCAGTGGTAACCCAAGAGGGAGGAGCCCACTATTTCCCTCCAAGGCCTCTCTCATTCCCGGATTATGCATTCTTCAGGTGGTTCTGTGGTTTGACTTGACAGAATTAGCCCCCAGTGCCAGCTTCTGTTGCAGTTAGGCTCAAACAACCCTAACCCACTCTAATTGTAGTTTCCACCAGCAGGAACAATCAGCCCAGCCTGGCTTTTCCCTAATCTAGCCCATATGAGGCCCACAGGTGTTGTAGCCCTGCCTAGTCTGGTCTGCCCCCATCCCAGCTCATGCTCTCCAGTGAGAGTAGCTGTCCGGCAAGGGAACCGCCCCCCATATACTCCCTGCTGGCTCCACCCCCTCCTTTCTGGTTCGGCGCTGTGGTCACACCCAGTACAGGCAACCTCACCTTGGCATTCTGTTATTGTGCACTGGTTTTTGTCATATACGAACCTGGCCTGACCCATACTCTGTTCTGGTGCTTGGATTTCCCAGTGGATGACGTGAACTGATTCAGCCTGGTCTGCCCCTGACTCATGCCAAATGTATGCCAGTGGGAAACTTCCCATGGCCTGTTCTGGGCTGTTTCCTATCATGCTTCTTGCGCTTACCTGCCGGGTCTGTGTCCTGCCAGAGGAGCTGCCCAGGCTCCTCCATCAGAACCTCTCCTAACGCCAGATTTCACGCATACCATGGGTCCATGAGCCAGCCCTACTCAGTCCACCTCCTGCACTTGCAGGAACAGTGGTTTTTTTCCTGGCTGGCCTTCAACCCAAACTGGTCCTTGCTGTTGGATGTTTCAGCCCAGCCACGCCTCATCCTTACCCACATACAGCTCATACATGGCTCAGTAGGGGTTGAGACTCAGCCTAGTCCGTCCCACATCTACCCTGGTCCTCTAGAACACCAGAGGGTGTTGGAGTCTGGCCCGGCTTGGTGCATCCAATCCCAGTCCACACTTGCGTCAAGGGAGACTACAACCATATCCTTATCAGAACGCAGCCCCAATTCCAGCCCACATGCCCCTTGGTGGGGACCTCAATCCAGCTATGGTATCCCCTAGCGCCCCAACTGGGCCTGTTCCCAGCCATAGATCATGCGCATGCCAGTGGTTGCTCTGACTCAGCTTGGCTCAGCCCCTCACCTGTTGCGACCCCTGCCTTAGACACTGTGGCTTAGCATCCCTGGCTCATGCAGACCAGTAGGTGCAAGAGCCTAGCTCGGCATGACCTGTGCCTCATGCTGGTTTCTATTTTTACTTATGGGCTAAGATTTGCTCAGTCCTGCCCGGTCTACCCTGTTCCATTACCAATTCACACATTGGCCAGCCATTAGAGATACTTTGCCCAGCTTGTCCGACCCCCAGGTCTGGACCACATGTTCCCCAGCAGGAGCTATGACCCACCAGGGGAGTTTCCCAAGTTCCTCCACTTGATCCACTCCAGACCCAGTTCTCATACATGCCATTGGGTTTTAGGCCAGTGCCCGGTGTAGTCTGGCCTTCCATTTGGCCTTGCATGAGCTGGTGAATGTTGCAGTCCAGCCCACCCCACACCCTATTCAGGACGCACATTTGGGTGCTGCTGCCTTGACCAGTCCAGACTGTTGTCAATTCCTTAACCTGTGATTGATGGCAGGCTCCTTGGTCATACCTAGCCTAGTCCATCACCACCCCATCTCTTGAACTAACCCGTGGGGCTAGAATTTCCACAGGCTTTGGCCCACACATCCCCCACAGAATATAACCTCGGAAATGGTTCTCTCGTGTGCTAGTTAATGTCATGTCCCTGTCTAATGAGACCCATCTCCTGACTCACCATCATGTCAGGTAATAGGATATGCTCCTGCTAGACAAGTCTTAGGTTTTACGTGGACCAGTGTTTGGTGGTCCGCATTGTTCAGTGATTACATGTTCTTCAAAGGAAAATTTACTCTGCCATTGGGAATCTATAGGATTAATTCACATCCCAGAAGCACAGTGGGTTCAACATGGAGCTACATAAGCAGTGATTCAAAGAACCAAAATCCCAGAGCTCGTGTGCATGCAGTGGCATGGAGACGTCCCAGCCTAAGACCCACCAGCACCCAACAGACTGCCAGAAGTTCCAGCCCCCGGCCCAAGGTCGCACCCTTCCCCAATCCCATTCCCCACCCAATGACGGTGGCAGGTGGGCCCTGTGCCTGCCTGGGCCCCCAAAACACCCCCCCTCAGTGTACTCACCCTGAAGGTAGCAGCCCCTGTAGCCTAGGCAGTCCTGGGGGCAGCTCACTATGTGCACGTAGTGGCTGGAGTCAGGGATCTGAGCATGAAGACGTCCTAGCCTGAGACCCACCTGCAGCTGGTAGGCTGCCAGAAGTCTCAGCCCATAGGCCCAAGGTTGCGCCCCTCCCCAATCCCATCACCTGGCCCAATGACTGTAGCGGGTGGGCCCTGTGCCCGCCCAGGCCCCTGAGGCCCCTCCCCTTCAGTGTACTCACCCCAAACAGAGCAGCCTCTGGAGGACAGGCCCGAGGACAGGCCCGGGGACAGCTCACCACATGCATTTGGTGCCTGGAGTCAGGGATCTGAGCATGGAGACGTCCCAGCCTAAGACCCACCAGCAGCCAGTAGGTTGCTGGAATTCTCAGCCCCCAGGCCCAAGGTCGCACCCCTCCCCAATCCCATCCACCCACCCAATGATGGTGGCAGGTGGGCCCTGTTCCTGCCCGGGTCCCCAAGACACTGCACTCAGTGTACTCACCCCTAAGGGAGCAGACCCTGGAGCCCAGGCAGGCCTGGGGACAGCTTACCACGAGCACAAGGTGGCTGGAGTCAGGGATCTGAGCATGGAGATGTCCCGGCCTGAGACCCACCAACAGTCAACAGGCTGTGGGAAGTCTCAGCCCCCGAGTTCTAGCCACTTCTAATCCAGCTTGCTGCTGATGCACCTGGGAAAGCAGCAGAGGATGGCTCACATGCTTGGGCACCTGCCAATCCCACAGAACAAAGCTCCTTGCTCCTGGCTTTGGCCTGGCCTGGCCATGGCGGCCATCTAGAGAGTGAGCTAGCAGATGGAAGATCTTTCTGTCTCTAAATGGTTTTTAAAAAATGAAAACAAAAATAGAGCTGACCTTTGCTCTGCAGCTGGTCCTGTATACCAGACCCTCTGTACTACTTCAGGAAACTCAACCGGAACACAGGAAGCCCCCAGCCTGCCACTGGTCATGTAGAGCTGAGCCAAGCTTCCTGCCTGCAAGCAAGATGCCAACACATGCAGTCAACCACCCCTCAGAGGCAGATTCACCTCAGGCATTTTTTGGACATTCACGTCTGGAGGAAGAGCCGTTATTCTGGGCTCTCTCTCATATCCTGCCATGCTCAGCTGGGTCTCATAAGTCCTGGGCCTCCATGTCACTCATGCCTGTCAAGATGCTGCCTGTAATCTCTGTGCCAACCTCATCCCCACATGTGTCGGCCAATGCTGAGGTCTGGGTGGTCCTACAAGGAGATGCAACAAGTAGCCTCCAAGGTGAGCAACGGGTAATAAGAGTAAAAGCGCGCACACACAAAGCTGGAAAGCTTGCTGAACCAAAAGCCCACCAGGCTTATCCCAGGAATGTTCATATTCTTCTGCCCCAGTGAAAAGGCCAGTGCCACTGGCTTCTGCTGGCTCCTTGTATTATGACTATGACCTCGATCTTCCATGAGTTTTAATTTGTCACATATGATGACCCTTGGGCTGGGAGATTGGACTTGGCAGGTAAAGGAATAGGTTTAATAACAGATGGTTTAATAACCAATCCCTAGGCCCATCACCTTGGACAAGATCTTGGCCTGAAGCTAACCACTCAGAAAGTTGGTCATGCTGAATGGAGCTCAAGCAGGAACCCTGTTTTTGTTGCTGCATAACAAAATACCACCAACTTGGTGGCTTAAAACAACATACCCTTATATTAACTCAAAGCTCTGTAAGGGAGAGATTTGGGTGGCCTTGGCTGAGCTCTTTTAGCTTAAGGTCTTAAAAGGCCAAAACCAAGATGTTGGCCACACCACGCTCTCAACTGAAGACTCTGGGAAAGAATTCACTTCCAAGCTCATTCAAACTATTGGCAGGATTCAGTCCCAAGTGGCTGCAAGAATGAGGTCCCAGTTCCTTGCAGGTGGTGGGTCAGGGGTGGCTTTCAGTTGCAACAAACAGCACTCTGACCCTTTCTGGTCCTTGTATGTAGCCCCTCCATCATCAACACCACAGGCAGCCTGCAGTCTCCACAGCTTCCCCTCTTCCTAGCAACCCAAGGCAGCTTTCTGTCTGGAAGGGCTTGTGTGATTGGAACAGTCCTATCCCTGGCCTTCTATCCTCAGGATCACTGTGTCGTACTCCATCTGATGTTCATAGAAATTCTCTCTCATCTGTCTACGGCCATACCACCCTGAATGTGCCTGACCTCGGAAGCTAAGCAGGGTCAGGCCTGGTTAGTACTTGGATGGGAGAAATTCTCATCATATTACACAGTTATCTTTCGAAAGTGAGACACACAGAGAGTTCTTCCATCTATGGATTTACACCTCAAATGCCACAACGGCCAGGAGGAACTGGCTCAAGCTGAAACCAGGAGTTCAGAGCTCCAGCCAGGTCTTCCACATGGGTGACAGGGGCCCAGATACTCACTCTGTCCCCTTCTGCCTCCCAGATATACACTAGCAGGAAGCTGGAACCTGAAGCAGAGCTGGGCCTCCAGTCAGCTGTGGACTTCCCAAGTGGGTCTTCACTATTCCAACACCTGCTCCTGGAGGCCACCTGAACAGCTCTGACATAGGTCCATACCTCATATCTACTCTCTGAAACCAGCCAACAGAGGTGGAAAGTGGCAGCACATGACATACAGTATGACGATGTGCACCCACACATGAACGTTCACACGTGTCACAGCAATGCAACAAGGATACATGAAGAACCACCATACATCTACCTAAATCACAGCACCACAGGCCTAAGCAGGAAAGACTTGAAAGGTCATGCATCCCGGCCTCTCCCTGCGGTAGCCTTTCCTTGACACCTCCACCACCAGGGAGTGCACTACATTCCTGAATCAGCAGTCAGTCACTCCTTCAATAAACATTTACTAAGCATGTTCTCTGGGCTGGGCTACAGCTAGACACACAAACACACATTGGAACAAAACAAGATCTGCTGTCACTGTTAGAAAGCACTCCTTTGTGATGGACCAAGATCTGTCTGTTCACAGTGCCACTTGTCACACCTCGTGCTGGCCCATGGGGCACGGGGAAGTTAGCTCACTGTGCTACAGCTGGCTTACCCCTCCTTCCCCCACCACAAACACCTGGCAGAACCACAGCCCTGTCAGGGAGTTGAGAGGGCAGGGGTATGAGGTCATGAGCTCCAGGCCACACTAAGAGCCTAAGAACCTAGGGGGCAGCACTGTCATCTCTAGGATAGGTGGTGACCTGGTCACAGTGCCCTTCTTACTGACCAGGACCTCAAGAGAAGTGAGCGATGTAACCATCCAGGTTATTATTACAACACCTCGTCTAGCACCTGTCAGCACCCTCACCTGCTCTACCACTGTCCCACCATCCACGGTGTCACCACCTACTCCACGTTCCCCAGCCCTTCCTGCCATGAGAACAGGCAGTGCTTGGCTGAGCCCTCTTTGGGACAGCCCCCAGCATCTCCCAGGATCTCTGAAGCCTATAGGGGTGGCAGCAAAAGGCACCAAGGCAAGCCTCTCCAGACTCGTGCCCACAGAAGTACCCAACTCAACTGCCAGGCTGTGGGGGTAGAGGGCTAGGTAAAAAACAGCCCCAGACTCCAGGGATTGCATCTGAATGACAGCAGGACTCAGATAGACCTACAGGTTGCTGTTATAACCATGTTGTGGCAGGAGTAATGAAATGCCCAGATATTCTGGGATCCCAGAGGAGATGCCTAATCCCCACTGGGGATGGCAGCATTCGGGACAGGGTGGGAGGGGTCATTTCACACGGAGAGGTTTGTTCCTCTCCCACATACACACATACACACATGCATACATACACATGCACACACACTGAGCTCACGCTGCTATTGCCTCCCCCTCCAACGGCAAGGATTGCCGTGCAGGAGTCATAAACCAGTGTGGGAGCTCAGCCAACAGTGCAGGGGGGCAGACCCACTCCACTGTCATGGGCTGTTCTGCTCCTGAGGTCCATAGCACCACTGCTAACTCCCCCGGCACCTACACTCCTCATCAGTGACTGTGACCGACAGCAGAGGTCCCAGCCCCAGTGGCAAGCTGGGAACTGCTGACGGTGCTATAGGCTCCCTGATGGGCGGCGTGAAAGGGGTCTGCAGAGAGCCTGGGAGTTAACACAGAGACACTACCCACTGCACGCAGGCCTGCTGACCAGCAGCCTGCCAGGCAGGTGTGACTCTGATGCCCAAATCTTTGGAGTCGGAGGGTCAAGTATAAAGACAACTCCACCATGCCCCCTCTTCTGCCACTCTCCCATGACCTGCTGCCTTCTCCCTCTTCTACTTGGCTCCGGGCCCAGGATGATCTCCATTTCTCTCCCTTTCCATTTCCTTCTCAGTTCTATAAGACCCCAGAGGTCAAGGTGAAGTACAGTCCTCACTGCCTTTTAAAGCGCTGCAGTCTCTTTTTAACTTTAAAAGTAGGTAAATTGGCAATTACAAATAAAGCTCCTTTGCCAAAGGCCCCGAGTTAGAATAAAATATTGCCTGACTGTGATTTAAAGAGATTCAAAAATAAATGATTTAGTAACACTTTGGCTGGATC
Source organism: Ochotona curzoniae (assembly GCF_017591425.1). Classification (NCBI taxonomy): domain Eukaryota; kingdom Metazoa; phylum Chordata; class Mammalia; order Lagomorpha; family Ochotonidae; genus Ochotona; species Ochotona curzoniae. The sequence goes on from NW_024466454.1 coordinate 6,066,453, forward strand.
TGTTTGTCGATTTTACTGAAAACATTCTCTGGGAAAAGCTCCAAACAGCTAGATTTTTCAGATAACAAAATCTGTCCCTTTTAGGTCTCATTTTTCTTTTTTTTTTTTTATAACAAAGGACTGATGCAATATTTCAAAGCCCTTCCGTTTGCAGGTGCAAACCAGAAAATCCCATAACACCTGGAATCGGGAATAGCACCCCTTGAGATCATCCTTCGGGGTGCAAGGAGTAATCCTGCCCTGAGTCGGCCTGGCTAACTAGACAATGCAAGTGGCTTTTCCCAAGGAGTGCTTCGTCCCGAATTCGGACTCAGAGCGTGCTGAGCATAATCCGCAGCCCTCTCCGTGACTCAGGGTCATCGTCAGATTGCCCCGTCATGATCCTACGGGCGTCTTGCCCTCGGACTGTTGTGCTGGGGATTCTTGTGTCTGCTTGCCTAATAGCTTTCTTTCCTCTCTTGCTGGCAACTGTCAAATCACAACAATAACAAAAACAAGACTGGGAATGATGCTTCAGGACCCATGCCACGCATTCCATGTGAACTGGCTCATCCAATTTTCACAAGTCACGTTGTCCAATTCCCCTCATTTTGCAGATGGGGGTAAAGGGTCAGGCCAGTAAGAGCCTTGGGCAAGGCCACTGGGCAGAGAGGAACGGCTGTTGCTTGGTCCCAGCTGGTTTGACCCCAAAGCCTGTGCTTATGGTCACCGTGCATCATGCCTGCTCCTTCATGATATTCCCTCCCATATAAATCCATAAAAGCCCACCTTCCCATTTTGAGTGCATTGCTAAGCCTGGCACAGGATGAGAAACGAGAGCCAGCATGTGAAAAAATCCATGCCAAGGGGGAGGAGGAGGGGATGTGATGGGACGGGATGAGCAGGAAGTGTCAGCTGAAGGGACTCTTTCAGGGTAGATGAAAATGCTCTAAGATTGTGGTGACAGCTGCATGACTCTGTACACCATCAATGGGCGAATTGTATGGCATCTGGGTTATATCTCCATAAAGCTGTCTGTGTGGAGGCGGAGGGCAGGGAGAGACAGAGGAGGGGTCCAGACAGATTTCCTAAGTGGCAGGACACGGCACTGCAAGAAGCCACAGGGCCCCCCTTTACCCTATTCCCAAACACCACAAGGCATTTGTGGCAACAGTGGGGACACAGGGCATCTTTCCTCTGCCCTTCCACATGGCCAAGTCCCAGGCTGGATCCTGAAGACACAGCAGGAGTCAGAGCCAGTCCCCAGGGAGCTCACAGACTAATGGGACAGAGAGAGATGTGAGCTAGGATAGCACTGTGCCCAGGAAGGAAGGGAGGGCATAAGCTTGGCGAAGGTTTGCAAAGGCTCTCTGAGTGGTGGGGGGAATGCCAATGTCAGGCCTGGGCAAGGAGGGCACAGTCCCTGCAGAGATGTCAGCCCCAGGGTCTCTTAGCAATGGAAGCTGGCTGCAGACACTGATTGTTACAGGCAACAAAAAAAAACTGCTAGGACCTCTTCTCTTTTCAGCATTAAGGGTGTGAAATGCTCAAATTAGCACAGGGTGTGTGGCCCCTCTGTTAGGCCAGCACAGGGCTAACCCTTGGAGTTGTCTAGTGGCACCAAAGACTCCTTCCATTGGTATCTTTCAGCCCCTATGGGGAAGGAAAAACACCAACTATACCCACAGTGAAGCTGGTAGCTATATTTTACTTCTTTCCCCCCCAAAAAGTTACCGAGGCACGGACAATCTGACACTGGGGGGAAAGGAAAGGGCTCACTTGGAAAAGTCAGGAAGGGGTCCAATCCCCAGCCAGGTCTCAGAGAGGCCCCAGCCACAAGGACCTGCAGGCATGGCCAGGCAGTGACACTGATGCAGCCTGCCATGGCTGCTCAAGGCTTCTTCCTGTCCCCTTTCTGCTCTTCCAAGCAGAAGAGCTATGAAAAAACAAAGGTCAAGATCCACATTTCCCATTAGGCACCTGGGTCTGATCTGGGTACTGCCTGCCCCTGCAGCCATACAGCACACAACTCCTCCCTTCTCCTCTGGTCACGGCAGCTCCCATAAGTCGTCCGTAGCCCTGGCCCTGGCAGACTCTCCTATCTGCAAGGCTGCCGCCCACCTTCACAAAGCCAACTCTTGGAGTAGGGGCTCTCTGGCTGTCTCCTGGGAGATATCTTTCCTGAATGCACAGCATACAACAGAATCTTACCCTCACCCCTGAGTTCATTGCTTTCCTTGCCTTTGCACTGGGCTGCACCTGTTTGTCCAAGCCTCACTCTCTCACCATGCCAGGTTGTGTCACCATGCCAGGTTGTGTCAGCGTGGTTTGGCCCATGGTAGCCACTGAGGAAAGCCTGAAAGGCCCAGGAAGGGCATAGCCAGATACAGCATTTCCTGCCTCCGTCTCCACTTTGGGGGTTTCACTTAGTTGCTGCATCACTTCCCCATGCTCGTTTCCACTGAGAAGCCCCCAAGGTTCCAACTCACCCTCTGTGTCTAACTCTATCACCAGTTGTCACCTGTTTCCAACATCAAAACCTACACCTATGTGCGCATAATGGCTTATGGTAACATGGCTAGATCCTGGCTGATACACTTTCATTCACTTGCCCAGAATTGGCTAAAACCACCATTGGTGTCCCAGGGTGGGAACTACACTGTTGATTATTATACCTATGTTCCCAGCAGGGCACCTGGCAAAGAGGGACCCACTGGAATCAGCACAAGATAGGAAGATGGGGGATGAAAAGAAGAAAGACTGGTGAATCGTGAGAAATACCCACATTGCAGAAAGGAAAGGGAGCCGCTCCACGGAAACGTGTGTGTGCATGTGTCTGCACACAAACGCAATCTGTTAAGAAAACAGCAACAGAGAGAAAGTGGGCTCTGATCTTCTCAATAGTCATGGTTAAGAGGTCCTTGTAGGTGCAAGGACCCGCCGGTTCCCCTGAGGAGCCATGCCATGGCCCTCCTGACTCTGTGCACACGCATCTTTGGGACAAACCTTTTGGCCGTCTCCACAGACTTCTGCTCAGCCAGCTCCTTCTGCAGCTCCCTCTCCTTGGCTTCCTTCTGCCCAATGGGGCAGTCCTCCGGGACGGTGAAGAGGGACAATGCATCCTTGCTGTCCTCTTCTCGGAGTACTTTGGCAAACACCTTCTCAGCCAGGAGCCGAACTTGCTCGTCCACTTCAGAGATGTTCAGCTTGGGAAATTGGCGCGGCATCTCGGCTGGCAAAACAGAAAGAATAAGCATCAGCCTTGGGGAATTGTTTCAGTGGCAGCCCGAGTCACCAGACCAGCAGAAGACAGAGCTCAGAATGAGGGCTGCCCCACCTGGTCCTCAGCACCAGCCATCCCTCCTGAATGCCCTAGGCCCACCACTGGGGCCATCACCCGCTGCAGGAAGCTGAACCAGCAGTGAAACCAGGGCTTGAACCTTGGCACTCAGGTATTCAACATAGGTTTGCGTAAACCTTCAGGCCAAATGTTCAGTCTCCAAAAGGGTTTTCAATCATGAGCCTCAGGCCCTAAGAGATAAAGAGTGGAGCCTGGGAAATTCACAGTTGCATTCCTCTTTTCCTCAAACAAGGGCTTTTTCCTGAAACAAAGAGTCCCCCCATACATTTCAAATCCCTTAGCAATACACAGAAAATTTTAAATTTGGGGACCAGAACACCCTTTAGTCAACTGAAAATTCACTTCCCCTAAAGAGGTTCTCCCCGTCTTCCTTCTGCATACCTCAGGGACTGGCCCCTGTCCCTCAGTGTATTTCTTCCCTCCTCTTTACTTTGGAAACACTAATATAGCCCTAAACATATCCCCAGTCAATCATGTTCCACGGATTTCTTTTAAGAATTTTTTTTTAAGAGTTTAACTATTTGAATGTTATAGCTACAGAGAAAGACACAGATCTTCATTCCACCGGTTGGTTCACTTTCCAGATGGCCATAATGATTGGGGCTGTGCCAGGCTGAAGCCAAGAGCCTGCAGTTTCTTCTGGGTCTCCCACATGGGTGCAGGGGCCCAAGCACTTGGGTCATCCTCTGCTTTCTCAGGCACACCAACAGGGAGCAGAACTGAAAGTGAAATAGCCAGGTTTCAAACCAACAACTAATTGGGATGCTGATATTGTAGGTTCCAGCTTTACCCACTATGCCACAACATGAGCACTGCATTTTACTAATTAATTCAGGTGATCTTATTCTATTTCCATTTCACAGGTGAGAAAATGAAGACACAGACAGCTAACTGGTTCAGGGCCACCCTTCTTGTGGGTGGGCAGAGGTCTGCTCTGTTTTCAGCCTCTCTTCCATCTCTCCCCCTCTGTGCCTCTCTGCCCAGGGTCCTGACCCAGGCACCTGGATCCCACACCTGTGCCCTCAGCACCCAGCTGTGCTGCTCCCAGTTGGGCATCAGGAAGGGTCTCCTCAACATCCCCAGAACAGCACAAAACTTATTGGCCTTACACCTGGGAGAGTCACAGGTGAGACTGTGTCACTTTCAAGGACTACAAGTAGGGTAACTGGAGAGCCCAGGGGTCCCTAGGTGCACGGTGGGGTCTCCCAAGGGTTAACTCCACAGCTTAGCTTGTTTCTCAAGGTGTAACAGGATGGGCAATCTTGGCCTGATACATTTAGCCCCTGGCTTGACCACAAGTTACCTCTTCCCTGCTTCCCCTTTGTAAGATGTCCCCAGGGGAGCTTAGGCGTTGCTTGAGCATTGGGAAAATACTGGGAGGAACCAGGCAGGCCTATAAAACAGGCAGGCCAACTTCGAATAAACGGCATTCTCTTTACAAGAATGACCCACTGTTTGTTCTCTTTTTTGTAACCGTAGTCCCTCTGCTCTGCTCGTAGTCCCTCCGCTCTGCTCGGGTACGAGGCAGGCGTTGCCGACACCTAGGGTCCTGGGAGGGCTCGCTGCTCTGGTCTTCACTTGGCAACAGATGGGAAAGAAGGAAGCAGGCAGGTGGTGGGCAGGTAGCTGGGGGGCCCCCGGATGCTGACACCTGTGTCCTCTCACCTCCTGACCCCGGGACACGGGTCTCTGTCACTGGGAGGGTGAGCAGGAGGGAGCTGAGGGAAGAAGAGCACCTCAGCACGCGACCGTGACTGCGCAGGTGTAAGGGAGCCCACTCCGAGTCAGCAATGGTATTGAACTCCCCGTCCTGCAGCAGGCAGAAGAAAGGAAGTGGGACAATGGCACGGCAGAGGCTCTGAGGAGGCGACCAGAGAAGAAAGCTGGAGCAGCATGAAAAACCGATGCTGTCATCAGGCCAGGAACCCCCAGTTCCAAGTGCCAAGGGCAGGTGCCATGCTCCCTAACCTCACAGAGCATTGCTGAGGCAGATATCACACAGGCCCCAGCAGCATAGAGCAACCACTCTGCTGGAACAACTAATCTCTTTTAGAAATTTCTCTAAAATAAAGGAAGTATAAGAAGGAAAAGGTATCAAGATGTTCACCTGCCTTCTCTATATTCATTCTGAAAGCCTGCGTCCCATTGTGCCCTACTTGCAGACAGTGTTAGCTAATCAATGTCATAATTATGAGGATGATGCAACCATATAAAAAAAATCTTGTGAAATCAGTGACAAAATAACACATAAAACAGAGCCCACATTTTATTACCATGATAGAAAAACAAATCCCCTTGTGGAAGAGGGCTCTGGGAGAGACACACACTCACCAGGCCTGGAAAGCAGAGTCACCTGTGTGTGTTGGGGTGGGGACGTCTTCTTGGGTAAGGGGTCATCATCTTTCCAACAGATACCAAGAAAATGAATCGAGAGACAGAGAGAGAGAGGAAAATAAAGCCTCTTTTCCTGTAGGTTTTCGTCATTAGGGCCTCTCCCACATAACTCACCCCCAATAAGGAGTGATACCACAAAGCTGCCTGTAGCCACCACCTTCCTCCCAGCACACACTGTGTGACCCAGACCCCCAGGTCCTCGCCCCTGGGGACAGGACAGCTGGGAGGAACCCACGTGACTGAGGCTCGGCATGCCAGGGCCTGTCCAGGAAGCATTCTTAGCTCAAATCAGTCAAGCATACTTTCGAGGATGCTTCCTCTTAAACAGCCTCCTCTTTCTTTAGCTCACACAGCTTATGCCAATCTTTCTTAACCTGTGTCCCCCAAGAGAAGTGATGCCCATGGCTGGTAAAACAGGCCCTGTGGGAGATGCTAAGTGTCACAAGCCTGCAAAACAGGTCCCACCAGCTACCCCTTTCCTCTAGTGCCTATGGTCTCCTGCCCCCCACACTTCCCACATCCCCCACTCCAGACACCTACCAGGACAGGCCTGCCAAAGGAAGCCCCCTTCACAGATGCCAACCCTAACTCTAGCTGCCTGCTCAAGACCCACACAGGTACTTGTCAGCTGCAGGCAGTAGGCTGGAAAGTTCAACTGTGAATGCACAGGCAAGGGTCAGCCAGCGATAGGGCTTATCTCATAGCTGCACATGGACCCTTCAATTAGCCTCAAGTGCTGTCCCCCAGTTTGAAAGCTCCCACACACCACCAGTTCCAGCCACCAGTAACTTTGCCTCATACTCAGCCACTGTTTCAACAAAGCACGCACCACCACCACAATCCCTTCCTAGCACCTGGCAAGGTACTCTGCTCTTGCCAGTCTCCCATGGTCAGAGCCCACACCACCAACCTGAGCCTGGCACTGCTGGAGTCTCCATGACTGATGGTGAGGAGCCACACTGACCAACCAAGCACACTGGGGGTCAGGTGCTGCCTGCCTGCCTGCTGTGGGAAGCTGAGCCAAGTCAGGGTGTGAGCACTTCTGGCTGGGTCCTGCCTGCAGGCTCCAGTGGGAGGGCTCTGCTTTGCATATCTGCCAGCAGCCAGGAGGTAGGGCAGGAAAAGTTAAGCTGGAAATTCTGCTGTAAACACGGAATGCAAGTGGAAATTTTCAAAGAATCTTGAAGGCCCCAGGTAATGTTGGCTCCAAGGCACACACTAGCCTGGATGCAAGTACTGTCTGGCTTGCAGCCTCAGCAGAAAAAACCAAGAGGTGCTGCCCCCATGCAAGCCCCTGCAGTACTCTGTGGAAGCACAGAACATCAGTGCACCTCCTGGATACACACAGAGCCCTGGGCAAAGTAGAGTAGCAATATCCATCCCCTCCCAACACACATCCCCACAGCCTTCACTGCTTTCCCTCCTTGGAACCCCCTTAAGTCTGGCCTGAAGACAGGATCATCTTACCACAGGAGAACTCAGCTATGGCACAGCTCATCCTGTCTCAACACAGAGGACCCTACCTGCTATGACACCCTTCTAACGGCAGCTTGGACTGAACCCCCATGTCAGCACATGCTCCTCCCTCCCCATCTCCTCCTACTTCATGAACTACTTCTTGCTCTACTAGAAGGGGACAGAGACCCTGGCAGAGAGGCCCCAGAAACTGCAGTCCTGCCTACTCCCTCCCACCTTCCTCGTAAGAAGCCAGACACTGCAGGGGGCTGAGCAACTCTGTCAGCCATACACACCCCAACCTACCCATCCAAGAAACAGAAACCTCACCTGAGCCAACCCTGAGCCCTCTGCTGCCTTCTGGGGTCCCAGCTCCCGAGTGAGCCTGCAGCACATGATGCTCTCTCCCAGAAGGGCAACTCTAAAGCCAAGCTGGCGGGCGAGGCCAGCATCCCAAGGGGCAGGGCTCTCGCCTGCCCTGTAGGAGAGCAGGAAGGTACACACCGGCTCCCAGCGACTTTGACAAATCACTTGGGCGTGGGAAATAACCGTGAGCAAAACGGCTATTTCTGGGGTGCTGTTGAAACCCTAGGGGAGAAGAGCCCAGAGAACATGGGTCAACTGTTTGCCAGGAAACCAGCTGTAGCCCTAAGTTGGGCCTGAGTCACCTCCTCATGGCCATGCCATGCTGAGGCCACATCCTAACTCCTGCGAGCACAGGGCATGATTAGACAGTGACACTCGATCCCTGTGCGGCTGCTGGGCTTTAGCCACCCAGAGCTTATGACCCACCTGTCCTCACAGCTGTTTCATAAACACTGCAATCAGCAGGCAACAAGAAGGAGAGTCATATTAATTCATTAAATCATTAAACAGACACAGCATGTGAGAAAAAAAATGCCAGGCAGTGAATGATTTCTCCTGCAGGTAAGCTGAAATGGGAGCATCCCAGTTTATGAATTACATCTTGTACCTGTAACCGGATCCTGGCCAGGCTTAGTCTAGTCTAAGCCAAGTCTAGTCTGTAGACCAGAACATATCAGAAGGCTGGAATACAGGAACAGTCACTTCTGGGACTCCATGTACATGTTCTATTCACAGACTCAATACCAGTACAGAAAACTGCTTAATTTCATGTAAGCCAGCACACTTAAGCCATCCTACTGTCATTGGGGGAAAAAAATCACCTATGAATATCCTGTGGCACGGGCTTTGGAAAATGCCTTCCACTTGGAGTCTTCATTTTCCAAATCCAGAGGGAGCTGTCTTCCTGGGGTCCAGCTCCAAGGGGATACCCACTCCAATGGGTCCAGACACCAGGAGCCCCTCTAGGATGCCACAGACTGGAACCACAGCCAGGAGTTCTGTTGGGGCCCAGGCAGAGGCAAGACCCTTGGGAACATGCCCAGGGTGGGCAAGCTCTGCCCAGGACCTCATGACTGGCCCCATCTCAAGCCTAACACATCACTGCTGCTTATAGTTCAGATAGTTTCTGGGACAGACAGGCACTAGTCCCCAGCACCAAGCCTTGCTTCCTCCTTGAACAGACACCTATACGGTTTGTGATAACCAGACCCAGGTTCTGTGTTTCCCATCCTGGAGACTGAACGACATTTGCTTTTATCACTGAAGTCTTCCTTATGAATGCCAAATGTCTGGGAAGGCCAATTAGGTCTCATCAAGAAAGACCTCACTCTCCTCCCCCAGAGCAAGGCATGCACCTGCATCAAGGGGTCCAGACACCTTGTCATTGCAAAGTGTGTGTGTGACTCACCCAAGAAGTTGGGCACGGGGGTCAGCTGCTGAATCCCAGCTCCACAACAGATTCCATGTGTCTCCCTCAATGCTTATATCCCCCAGGGCCCACAATATGACAGACATTCAATAAATACCTGCTGAATGAGTGTGTGTAAAAGAATGAGTGAGCAAGACAAGTAGATGACTCCACCTATGGCCAATCCAAGAGAGAGCACAACGTATGGTTAAGAACAGGGACCCAAGCCAGTCTCCTTGGGTTTGTGTCTTTGACCATTAAATTGTGTGACCTTGGCCAAGTCCCTGAACTTTCCTGTGACTCAGTTTCGTTCGCTATAAAATAGGAGTCATAAAAGTACTGACCTCAGGGCTTGGCATGACAGAGCAGGGAGAGCAGGTAATATGCCTGGACTCGAAACTGGCACGAACCATGTGCTTTGCCAGCACCATCTTTCAACATCCTCACTGTAGGAGAACATTGTGACCCTAGAAGGTCAGGGAGCACAGGATTACAATTGATTGGATAATATTTGCATGATAACAACCAAATGGATACCTTTTGTATAACTGACTGGATATCATTTGCATGAGAACAGTTGAGTGGACTGCGTGTGAATGAAAACACTTGGTAGAATATACAAAACAAAAGGAGTTCCAAACAAGAGTATGAAAACAGTTGATGGGTTTTGTTGATAAGCTCAATACTTCCTCCCTTATGCCATGTGACCCTCAAGTATAGAAACAGTCCTTGCCTTGAACGCACCTGGGCGCCAATTCTAATCCCAGAAGCTCCACTTCCCATTCAGCTCCCTGCTTGTGGCCTGGGAAGGCAATCGATGGCCCAAAGCTTTGGGACCCTGCACCCACATGGGAGACCCAGAAGAGGTTCCTGGTTCCCAGCTTAGGATTGGCGCAGCACCAGCTGTTGCGGTCACTTGGGGAGTGAATCATCAGACAGAAGATCTTTCTGTCTCTCCTTCTCTCTGTATATCTGACTTTGTAATAATAAAAAAAAATACTTAAAAAAAATAGTTGATGGGTTTTGTTGATAAGCTCGATACTTCCTCCCTTATTCCATATGACCCTCAGTGTATAAAGTCTGATGCCACTAATAAACTTCTGACCATCAGTCAGACTCCATGCGAGTTATTATCGGTTCTGTGTATGAAGTCCATTGCTGCAGGACAGCGACAGTCACCATGATTAGGAAAACACATGAGAGTCAACTAGAGAAACGAACATGCAGTTTCATTTAAACTAAAAAGTTTCCTCCTTTTATTCATTGAGTGCTATTCCATGATCAGTACTATCCCCAAGGAAGAAGAAAAACACATTGAATGGTACTTCTCAGTGACTGGACCAGGCCAGCACCTAAACCAGCAGCCAGTCCCTTCTGTACCAGAAGCCTAAAGCCATGTCTCTTGTCCTAGATATGCAACCAGCACATGGGAGGAGCAGCTTAACAGACTCGGTGGAAAAACCAGCAAGGCCAAGAAGCAGCTTTCCAAATCAGGTGATTTCCTGGCTTCTCCCTAGGGTACCATTTATCTGCCCTATGATGTTCGGGAGACCTGGGTCTGATATCCAAGGCCATCTGAGGAGGTGGCCCCACATGTGTAAGGGCAACAAAGCCAAGCCTCGAGGAACTGCTTGACCTGGCGGAGAATCACTCACTCCTCATCTAGGACCTCAGACAGCTGAGAAACGGGCTGAGAGCCCACAGAGCCATGTGCAGGCACCACCAGCTCCAGCAGAGAGGGCAGCACCCCCAAACTATCACCTGCAGAGCCAGCCAGGCCATGCCCACCACCCAAGGCCTGCTGGCAACAGCCCTGAAATGTGGGCAATAACAGAGACCCTGCCTGTGGAGCCCAGTGGCTCCACCATCACTCAGCGTGGATGCTGGGCAGCCAGGGAAGGATGCTCCCTGGTAAGGATGCCAGTCTGAAGATGGTCAAATGTTGGGCACTACATCCAGGCATCCAGCCAACCAGGCTCAGCCTTCAGCCCACACTGAAGTCCTCCCAGACCTGCCAGCTCTCGCCCAGGCCTTTGCTCATTTGTCATCACCAGGTTCCCAACAACCTACAGGAGGAATGATGCATTGTAGTCAGCAAGCCTCTCCTACTCCAAAACTTCCAGAGCAAGACTCATCCCAGAGGAGGCCTCTGCCAGTCTACAGGAGCAGTGAGCCTCATCGGCTGGCAGAGTAGCTGCCAGGAAATTCAAGAGCGAGAACAGACTGCCCAGGCACAGGGCTGACCACCTTCCCAGCTCTCTCCGAGTCACAGTGGCCAGGATGAAGCCTCCAGGGACCTAACCATACTGTCCACCTACCTCCGCACCCTTTCCTGCTAATAGCCCCCAGCTGTCCAGGAGCACCTAGAAACCTTTCCAGAACGGTGGCTCCTCCCAGGACCCTTAATCCCCTAAACTTGGCGAATTCAATCTAGGCCACCAGAGAACCAGGATGCTGCACCTCACCTGATGCTTCCCCAGGGACAAGGAGCAGGGGTCCAGGCAAAAGCAAAGCAAGGGAAGATCCCGCGACAGAGCTAGTGCCACCTCCCGTGGGCCAGGAGCTCAAAGGGAATCCTGCACTCCCGACAGGCGTCCCGGGCTGCAGGGTCCGCAGAGCGCGTGCCAAGGTCAGCCTGCAGCATCGCGCGCACTCACCAGGCTCAGAAGACAGGGCCATGCCGCGGAGCGCAGGTGACTGCTGAGTCGGCGCTTACCAAGCGCTGCGGAGCTGGGCTACCGGGGCACTCAAGCCCGCCGGGCCCCGGGAAGGACCAGGCCGCGCCCCCAACCCGGCGCTCTGCGGGAACCAGCGGCGCGCCCCGCGGCAGCTGCAGGAGCTACGGGTTCCGAGGGGTATTTTGCTGTGCTGCCACTGCCGGAGCTTCCGCCGACCCCGGGCCGGCCCAGCGGGAGGAGGGCGGCCGCGTTCACAGGGAAGAAGCCGGCGCCGCACCTGAGGGCGGAAACTTGAGAGCGCCCGGCGCGCAGCGGCCGCCCAGGGCCCGGCCGGAAGCTCGCGCGGCGCCGCAGCAGAGTCCGATGCCCGGCTGGCCCGCGACTTCGCCTGGACGCCCCCCGGACTCTGTGCCCTCCGAGTGAGGGTCTGCGCGACTTCTTTCCGCCCGTGCCAGTGACTTACTCTGAAGCTGAGGCTCCCGCCGGCGTGCGCTCCCCAGTTCGGTGTCCGTCGGGTCCCCGGGATCACCTTCCTGCCCCTCCCGGCGCACCGGCTGCCTGTCCAGCCCGCCGCTCCCCCGGCTTCCTTACAAACCCGCCCCTGGAAGTCCGGAATGACCTTTCAGGGGCCCAAGCCCGAGGGTGCCTTCCAACCTCCCTTACTCACCTCTTCCCAGCACAGAGCCAGCTGACCGCGCCTTGCTTGCGGGAATGCTCCACCGGCTCCTGCCCGCTTGGCTTTCTGTTGCTCAGGTCCCCAGGCGGTGCCAACCATACCAGCTCTCACTAACCCGCCGGCCAACTCCAGGGATCTCAGCCTCTCCCATGGTTTTAAAAACTTCCTGTCTGGTTGTCTTTTTTTTTTTTTTTTTTTTTTTTAGCTTATTTCTATCTGCTTGAGAGAGAGAAAACTTCCATCCACTGCTTCACTCCCTGAATGCCTGCAACAGCAGCCTTGGCTAGGCCAGGCCGAAGCAGGGAGCCAGGAACTTAATCCAGGTCTCCCACGTGGGTGGCAGGGACCCAAGGAGTTGAGCCATCCGACTGCTGCCTTCCCAGTGTGTGCACTGACTGGGAGCTGCATCGGGCAGTGGAGCAGGTCAGTAAGGCTGGGCTGCAGGCTTTGCGATGTCGATTGCATGCTGCGCTACACACCTGCCCCGCGTTGCTCAAGCAGGTCGCCCAGCTGCAGCCTGTGCTCTGATTTCCTCGAGGCCCCTAGAACCTCCTTGCTTCCCGGAGCAGAACCTGCTGCTATGCTTACAGGCCTAGGTAACGACCCCACCCACCTCCGGGCCACGCTAAGGAGGTGAGCTGGATGCCCCTCTGCCTCTCCCACCAAATGAGTTGCCCATGGGGAAAGGGAACCCTCTGTGTGCTCACTGTGCCACCGTTTCACAGGCTTGTCCCACTGACTTCTGGGTTTGTTGCTTCTGCCTTGTAGCCTGGTGATTGCCAACTACTTAGTTATTTATCTGGGTTTGTTGCTTCTGCCTTGTAGCCTGGTGATTGCCAACTACTTAGTTATTTATACATCTGAGATGGCATTACTTTATACGTTTATATATAAAATGAAGCACACTGTTAGGGCTGTGGTTAGATGAACCAAGTTTAAATGAATTCATTTTGGAAGAATGCTACGATATACCTTTTAATTTCACAGTGATTAAGTGAGAACAACATGGTTAAAATTTATTTTAATCAATCTTCGTTTCATATGAGACTAGGAAGTGTGCTTCTAAGTTGAGTTCATGCTAACTGTTGACCCTCTTGGCTAATATTTTTAAAACAGAACCTCACAGAGATAAATAGGCCCAAAGAGAAGTCTATCTTTGATTGTGTTTCTAAAATGATAAACTCCACTTTACATCCCATCTACCAATTTTGCAAATGGGAAATTCCGCAGGATAATTCTTTATGCAGTTTATTTTCGTTGATTGTTCTTGCAAGTGTTTCTAACAGGTGGGATTTTTTTTTTTAATTCCTTAAAAATGCATTTGGAAGGTTGAAAGATGGATTTACAAGTATGCTTCTAACAAGATGGGAATTGGACGCGGACACTGGACTTGAGCATGGAAGCCACACTACATCGATCAAAGAAACCATTCCAATGTCAATTAAGTTTCTTCACATAGCAGGATTCTTTCATGAAGTTCTCTTCTAATTCATTTTTACAACATCATCTTTGCCGGAAAGGACCTGTGTGTCTGTGCAATGTAACAAATTTGCGATAGTCCCAAGCCAGCAGGTTAGAAATCCCCCCTTGTGTTAAAGAAACTCATCATTGAAAATCAGAACTTTCAAGTTCTTTGCCTACAGAGACCCAGTATTTTTGAGTCCTATAAAAGATGCTACTTCTCATTCCATGTCTGCTCGCAAAGCACCATAAATCTCTGCTACCTTTTATGTTTTTAAATGAACCACATTTTGACGTCCTGTAGTATTGTGTGCCCTGCCAAATTCAGCGTCTTTATTGCTGCTGTTGCAGAGGAGTGATGCAATAGCAAGTTTCATGTGTACTTTCCTCCAGCCCTTCCTCTCCCCAGTTTTATGTTCCAGCCACGGCCGTCTCTCCATCAGCGGTTGCTCTCGCACGTAAAAACCACAGTGTGTTTTGCTAACCGAGTCACGGATTGTTGTGAATGTAGCTTGTTTTCCTAGCAGTTCACAAAAAGCATTTCTTTGTGAACATCATCATGGAAAAGCACGGCAAAGACGAGATGAATCATGTTGACAACTCCCATCCACGCTCTGCAGCACCTCCTGTGTCCTCAGGCCTGTGTTCCAAACCCCTCACAGCACATTCTCTCTTGCAACACAGTGCATTTTGTTTGGGTGTCGCCATCTTCTGCCTGTGCTTCTTCAGTCACTTTAACAGTGGCAAATAAAGGGGTTTTTTTTTCCCCCAATGATTGCAAACATTTTTATGATACTTAGTATTTCACAAAAGCATGCAATTACGTCTGGTGTGACTTCAAATATCCCTGAAAAATAAAGTGCAGAGGTTTAGTTGCATATCTTGGGTTAATAGGATTGCTACATCTTGCTGGTTACACTGGCATATTTATATTATTATTAGCTAATACCTCAAGTCCCAATAGGTAGCCATGGAAATCCATATCTGAAATAGTGAAGGTTAGTTTGGGAATAAAAAAAAATATCAGTTTTAATTTTGCTTTGTATTTCTTTTTTTAAGATTATTTATTTATTATTTATTTTATTTATTTTCATTGGAAAGGTAGATTTCCAGAGAGAAGAAGAGACAGAGAGAGAGACAGAGAGAGAGATCTTCCATCTGCTGGTTCACACCCCAAATGACTGCAAATGCCAGAGCTGAGCCAATCCAAAGCCAAGCGCCAGGAGCTTCTTCTGGATGCCTCACATAGATGCAGGGGTCCAAGCACTTGGGCTATACTCTGCTGCCTTTCCAGGACACAAAACAAGGAGCTGGTTGGGAAGTGGGGCGACCAAGACATGAACCAGTGTCCATATGGGATGCTGATGGTTGGAGGTAGAGATTAGCTAGTTGAGCCATTGTGTCGGCTCCAAAGTGCGTTTATCTTCATTTTAAAGCACATTTACAGAGCAAAGGAGAGACAGAGGGAAATTTCTTCCATCCACTGGCTCACTTCCCAAATGGTCACAGGACTGGAGCTGAGCCAATTTCAAGCCAGGATCCAGGAGCTTCTTCTTGATCTCCCATATGGGCACAGGGCCCGAAGGCTTTGAGCCATCCTCTGTGTTCTTAGGCTACAAGTAGGTAGCTGGATTGGAAGTGAAGCAGCTGGGACGCGAACTGGCACCTATATGCGATCCCAGTGCATGTTTGGTGAGGATTAAGCCACTGAGCCATTGCACTGGGCCCTGATTTGTATTTTAATGGATAATTCTGCATACCTCACTTTTAAAAAGGATTTATTTTATTTTCACTTTAAAGGCAGGATTACAGAGAGAAGGAGAGACAGTCTGATCTACAAATTCACTCCATTAATGGCCACAAGGGCCAGAGCTGGGCTGATCTGCAACCAGAAGCCACGAGCTTCTTCTGGGTGGTCCATGTGAGTACAGGTGTCCAAGGACTTGAACCATCCTCTGCTACTTTCTAGGCCATTAGTAGGGAGCTGGATTGGAAGTGGAGCAGCCGGACCTGAACTGGTGCCCAAATGGGAATGACAGCGCTACAGGCAGAGGTTTAGTCTACTGTTCCACAGCACTGGCCTAGCACCTTACTTTTTAAAAAAATTGTACTTAAAGCTGATTAAAATATAATTTTCATCTGCTGGTTTGCTCTCCCAAATGGTCACAACAGCTAGGGCTGGTGCAGGTCAGAACCAAAAGCTCAGAATTCAATCTGAGCCTCCCACACGGGTTGCAGTAGTCTCTCTGCTGCCTCCCAGGGTGCACACCCCACCCTTTCCTTGCTGTCTTGCAGCTGAGTAGGAATCCTGAGACTAAAACTGAAAAAGGAAGCCCCGTGTGAGAATCAAAGAGTGTTGGAGCCACTCACAGAGGTGTCAGGGTGGCCCACAGTCCTGCCACGAGTGTACCTGTCCCCCAGACTGGCCGGCTTTCACTCTCACAGATCCTCAAACGGCATTCCTTCATTCTTCTTTCGCCATTTCAACTTTGGCTGGGAAGGGCTCCCCTTCCCCCTACCCTCTCTGCCCCACAAGAGGCCAAGAGGCAGGAGCTTCCCTCTGAGCTCCAAAGTCACTATGTCAAGATGGCGTCATCACGGCATATTGTCACACACTTACCTATCTGGTGTCTGCCCCCACCCAGCACCAGTCTCCTCTCTATGCATCTACCACTAGAGCAGCCCTCCCCTCTAACCTCCCTGCCCCTCCACTAGCTCAGACCTGGGCACACCTCAAAGAGTACCCAAGGTGAGGTTAGGGGCTGGTCCAAGTCCTGGCTGCTCTGTTTCCGATCCAGTTCCCTGCGAATGTTACTGAGAAAGCAGAAAAAGATACTGCAAGTGCTAGGGCCCCTGTACCTGTGTGGGACACCTGGAAGGCGGTCCTGGCTCCTGGCTTCAGCTGAGCTAGTCCTGAGCTAGTCTAGCCTCAGACATTACAGCTGTTTGAGGAGTGAACCAGCGGCAGATGATAGATCTCTCTTCTCTCTGTAACTCAGCATTTCAGATAAATAAAACAAATCTTAAAAAAGCAGGGAGGGGGAAAGCAGACTGCTTTCTGAGATGAGGTTCTAGAAGGAAAAGGCCAAACCTGAACACTTAGCACATTAGTGCAGCTGACAGTAAAGCCCAGGCAGTCAGGATGTGACAGGAGACCAAGAGGGAAGTGGCAGGTGCCACTCCAGGCCTGGAGGCAGACAGAGCTCAGCAATAGGACTTGGAGTATTTTGTTTTTAAAGATTTATTTATTTGAAAAGCAGAGTTACAGAGAGAGGAGGAAAGAGAGGTCATCCATCTGCTGGTTCACTCCCCAATGACAACAAAGACGGGGCTAGGTCAGGACCGAGGAGCTTCAAGTGGGTCTGTGATGTAAGTGCAGGAATCCAAGGTGTCTGGACATCCTCCACTGCCTTCCAGGGAGCTGCATGGGAAGTGGAGCAGCCAGGACTCAAACAGGGACCCAGCATTGCTGCCTCAGCTCTCACAGCTGCTGCAGTCACAGATCCTCATCCAGCGAGTACCCCGACCTGTCGCCACCAGCCAGGCAGCAGGACACCCACAGAGTGTCTTTTCAAGGTCTTGGAGGTTAAGTCCCTGGTTCCTGTGTGGGCTATTGTGAAGGATGGTCAAGGAGTGCAGCTCTCAGCCTTGGGGCCTACAACATTTGACTATAAAAATCTCTCCCCCAGTTTAAGGGCATAATAGGGGGCGGCGGCTCACTAGAGCATGCCCATCTATTGATGGGCACACAGCTTCTGTCATTAGAATCTGGCACTAGCAGTTCTTCCCCAATTGCCCTCCCAGCAGGACTCCACACCCGCCCACTTCAGCTGCACAAAGCAGGCAGGTGGGTTTGTGGTTCATGCCAAACTGCTCCCTTCCTGCTCCACATCTTCCACTCCCTGAAAAGCTCCCACCTCCACAGGACCAGCCAGCGGGTTATCCCGCCCTTGTACCACCAACCATGCAACCGAGCTTCTACACTTGGCAATCACAGTCTCAAGTGGCCTCACACATCTAACCCATCCTCTGAGCCCCTAATCCCCTCCATCTTTTGCCTTATAATAGGAAATTCAGATTTCAAATTCTAGCTTGGCCTGCTTAAAAAAAAAAAAAAAACAAACTAGAAGCAATGTTGGAAGCTGAAAGCGACAAGTGAGCCCATGCTCCTGAATCCCTGTTATTTAAGAATGAACTTAATCATGAGCTCATTGAGGATGAAATCACTCCCAGGAAGGTAAGAAGACTCTGCTGAAGAATTTGACCTAGAAATCAAACATCAAAACATGGTGGGTGTTGTATAACACTGGGAGTGTATTTCATGCCACTGAATTGTAGGTGTAGAAGTGATCAAAATGGCAAAGGCTATGTTACCTATGTTGACAGTAATTTAAAAAACCATTTTAAAAACAAAAAGGAAGATAAAGAATTGAAAATCAAATTTTTCTTTCAGCTGTGGCTTCAGAACATTACTGCTTGTCCGCCTCATTAAGCATGACCAGGGCAGAAGAGGCCCTTGCCAACTATCCAACAATCCCCAAACCCTTGGGCTAAGGAGTCATGGCCCTCACTGGGAGGGCTGGGGAGGACAGCTTCCGCTGGAAAAGAAGCACAATGGGTTAGGTCTTAAAGGTCACCATGACACAGAAACTCCATCTGGGACCTCAGAAACCTTGAGAAGAGCACTGGATGAGTCCCAAACAGCTCTCTACATGGGCAACAGTTGCCCTAGCCCATAAATTATCCAATGCCCGAGTCTTTGGAAAGAGAAATAAATCCATTAGAAGTCACTGGGATCCATCACCTGTCAACTGCTCCCGGGAGAGACATCCTAGTTACTGCCCCATCTGCCGATTCCATATCAGTATCACATTCCCGATCATTCCCACTTGAGCCAGTTGCTTACCTCAAAGTTCAGAACCTTTCTAAAATAAACATAGTGAAAGCTGCTAATCAGCCAATGATTCAGTATTCCCAGAGGTATTCATTGGAATTAGGTTCACCCGAGGATATCAGAGCTCTGAAATAACAACAGCCTAGACAAAAAGAAAAAGCTCTTGTATCAAATACTCTCAGAGTTGGAAATAATGGGCTGATCCACAGAAACCCCTAGATTCCTCCCAGCCAGCATCCCTCCATCCCTCAACCTTGTGGACATCAGAAGTCCTCTGTTTGCTAGGGCATGGCCAACAGCTGCAGCTCCGGGGATAACATGCATATTTCATGGAGCAAGGGAGGGGAAGGTGAGCTCAGGAAGAGTACCAAACAGAAGCCTGTATCACACTTCGCACTGGTCACTCCACACTGCTCAGCAGCATCACTGACCAATGTCATGGCATTCTGTCATGCATAACTCCACCAAGGACCTGCCCACCTTTCCAAAGACAGCTGCTATTGATCTGCGTGGTTGATTTGATTATGTACCATGCCTGGAATCCTGCGCCAAAGCAAATAGAGAAAACTCCCAGAACTTGAGACACACATCAGCTCAAAATTTCTACTTGGGCCACCACAACATTTGCATTGTTGTAGCAGTCCCAGCGAGATCCAAAATTTCTGAGTTCAGTGAAAAGCCTTTCTGCAGTTTCAGGGGAATCAAAGTTGCTGCGTGTCTCTTTTGCTGCTCTGAGAGCAAGGTCTGATCTGCTTCGAATCGTCACTGCCCTTCCTCAGCAGGTCCTGATGCCAGCCAGTAGCATGCTGGTGTGTTGTCAGAACAAATGACCTTCACACAGAGGAACGTGGGCAGCACAGGTCTGACACTACCAGGACTACATATCATGCATTATCTTTTCTCTCAACTTGACCTTTTTAAAAAATCATCAAGACAGAGGGCCTGCACTATGGCATTGCATGCCAAGCTCACGCCTGCAGTGCCAGCATCTCACTAAGGGAGCCAGTTCCTGTTCTTGTTGTTCCACTTCAATCCAGCCTCCTGCTTATGATTTGGGAAGTCAGTGGAGGATGACTCAAGTGCTTGAGTCCCTGCATCCATGTAGGAGACCGGGAAGAAGCTCCTGGCTCCTGGCTTTGTATTGTCTCAGCTCTGGCCATTGTAATTTGGGGAGTGAACCAGTGGATGGAAGATCTCTCTTTGTCTCTGTAACTCTGCCTTTCAAATAAAAATACATGTTTAAAAAATGAAATCAACAAAGCAGTTATCCATGAAGGGTCTGGTAGCATCTAGCAGGTGTTAGGCACCATGTCCTGGAATAATTCTTGCCTTCATGAAGTTTGTCAGCTGGTGCAGACAGGACAGGAATCAAATGGCTCCAGGGAAACATGACTTCTATCTGTGATAGACCCATGGCAGCAGAACATGACTTTTCTCCAGGCACAAGGAAGGAACAGAAGGTTCCAGACTCTGGGAACAGTATGTGCAAAGGACATGGGAGAATTTATAGAAACAATACCTGGGCCATTTTCCCCCACTTTATTTCCTTCACATGCCTGTTATTGGACATTCTGTTGTGTTTACACAATATGAACTCAATTTTCAATGTGTATAAATTCCTGACTTTACTATGAGGAAGTACTGTGAGGCCTGGGTAAATAAAACCAGATTTAGAGGTCTAGGGTGGTGCCATTTTTCAATTAACTTTTCAAAATCTTGTTGGGCTTCCAGTATTTATTAAATTTATAACCAAACTGTCCTAAAATCCCTCACACCCACCCACCCTCAACCCCTTGTGTCTTCTGGATGCTCCCGGCTTGCTCTCTCTTTCTCTCTCAAGCATTCTGTCCATGAGTGAATTCTGCGTCAGTTGGGGGAAAATGTTCCTTTCCCCAGGGCTGTTTTATGAGCACCCTCATTCCTTCCACCCCTGTGGGAGGGATGCTGGTGAGAGCCACTTCCTGGGCAGACAATCCCATGTTCAGTACCAATTAATCCCAGCCTGCCTTCACATTTGAACTGTCCATCCTACCCTGAGATCTGGCCTAATCAGCTTTACTCCAGAAAGCAAGTGGACCGGATCTGAGGTTATTGGCTCTGGGCTATGACTTTATGACAGCCTTCCTGCCTCCCTCTCTTCTGGCCTAATCTCCACCCAGGGCGTGAGTTAAGTCTAAATGGGTCAGCAACCTCCCACCAGAGCTCTCTGGTGTATGTCCTCAGTTTCCATGCACTAAAAGCACCTGCCCTTTCAGCCCTTGTCCCCACTCTCTACTACCTGTGCTGTTTGCTAAGAGTTAGGGCCCAAAGGGAGTCCCCAAGCCATCCACAGAATGGCCTTTGTAGCAGGAGGGTCCTGGTAGCAGAGGGGATATTTCTTGGTCTAATAGATAATTTCATAGAGTGACTGTTAGGAACGTCAACAGTAGCAAAGCATTCACAGAGGGACATATCAGAATCATCAGTTTCATAGAAGACTTATTTACAAAGGTGTGGGGTGGTTGTAGGAGGAGCCTGGGGGTTGCATATTACTTAAGGGCTGGTAACATCAGGGCTGTGGCATCCTGGGCCAGAAGGTACAAGGTAAAAGCACAGCTACACTTCTAGAATGCCAGGTTCTAAATTACCCTGCTTATCCCACATTACCTGGCCTACTCTTGGGGTCTGAGCAGGCCCTGGGCACATCACCAGACCCTCCTAGGATCTCACCAGGCCCTCCCCAAGGACTCCTGTTCAGCTTGCAGGCCTTCCCATGAACCTGAAAGAACTGTGTGCCCATCCAGCCATTCCAGGCTGAGGTCCAAGAAACAGCACTTAGGGCCGCTGTCTTCGCCCTCTGACCAACATGGTTTCTTTAGTAGCTCGTTGCCGGTGCTCCATCAAGCTGGACATGGAGGTCATAGTTAAGAGTTTGCAGCCAAGCCAGTCTTCCGACTCTCTTTCTCCACTTCTCTATAGCTCAGTCCAGCTCAAGGCTCATGCAACCATATCCAACGTGTTCCCTAGATATATTTTTTTTAATCAGATGATGGAAGAATCTCTGTCCCCTGTGGTCACTGTTATGAGGAACACAGACAGAATGGCTTTTGACTCCCAATCAGTTTCAGTCACCTGCCCCTATTTTGGTTACTTTCCATTTCATTGAGGCTCCCTCCCTCTGGGACTGGGCCAGAGTAAGCAACAGCCAAAGGCTGGGTCCTTTTCCAAGAAGTTTCTAGATCCTTGGGCCAACGAACTGCTGCTTGTCCTGCTCCAGACATCCAGATACACCTGATTCTGGGTTGCTGCTCCTTGGGACACTAGGATGTCATACAGCACTAAGTCCCTGTTACAATTTGACAAGGAACAGCAGCATTCCACAAAAACATACAGAAATATCGTTCCTTCAGCAATGGAAATCATACAGCTCAGCTAGTTAAGTGAACTCTGTCCAGTAGGTGAGATGTCAGGGAACTATATCTCCATATTTCCTTTAGGTTTGGTTTTTTTTTTAATGGGGGAAAGGAGAATGTTAATAATAATAATAATAATAATAATAATAATAATAATAAGTATTTACCAAGATTATAATAAAGTAGTAATCACAATCAAGCAGTAGCTTATCAAATTGGGGCAGACACAAGGGCACATCTCTTTTAATCATGTAAAAAAAACAAGAAGAACATGTGTTTGGCCTAGTTTGGAACTTGCACCACTGCTTGGGATGCCCACATCCCATATCAGAATGCCTGTGTACAAGTCTTTATTCTGCTCTTAATTCCAGCTTCCTACTAATGCACACCCTTGGGTGACTGCAGTGATAGCTCAAGTAGTTGAGTTCCTGCCATCCACAAGGAAGACCTGGATTGAGTGCCTGGCTCCCAGCTTAGTTAGCCCCAGCCCAACTCTGACCATCTCAGGCATCAGGAGAATGAACTGGCAGCTGGCTGGGAGCCCACCTCACCCCATCACAGCCTCTCAACAAGGTTCTGGGGAAAAGTTCTGGGCTTGGCAGGATCGGTGCTGACTCCCTGGCTGTCCCCAGCCCTGTGTGTATCAGATCTGAAAGGGTCTTAGGCAGTGGAAAAGAGACCATGAGTAAGAATCAGTTCTTATCCTTTCTTTGAGGAAAGCTTAATATCAACACAGGAGAGTTGGGATTCTTGGAAGAGGGGAATTGGTGGGAAGAGAAAATAGGACTATGAGAAGAACATCAATGGAAAAACCTGGCAACAGGACTAGGCCAAATCCAAAAAGTGATGAACCATTCCCTGTGGATTGAGAAGAAGGTCCATGTTGTTTCCTATTGTATGCTGTAATACCCCTCCATTATTCTCATATCTTCCATTAAAAATATCTTCTAACAAGAAATCTCATCATACTGATATTTGGGTGGAATATAGAGGAGAGAATCATAGCCAACTGCAATATAGACCAATAAAAGAGTTGATGCGAAACATGCTCACATGTGTTAACCAAGAAAGGCAAGACTATATAACCAACCCCTTTAAAAAATTCAGTAATTCAACATACCAAGTGACTATGTACATATTGCAAACCAAAACAGGCTGGGCAGCTCTCCCACATGCCTTTCCTCCAAAGCGTGACCCATGGGAGGTAGGAAAGCCAAGAACTAGATACTAAAGTAGTACCGAGAAGGAAGCATACCTTCAGGTTTATAAACTATAAAATAAGAAGATCAAAAACCAATGATCAATATTTCTAAATCTAGAAGCCAGAAAATAAAGAGCAAATTAAACCCCAAAAAGCAGAAGGGAGAGACAGTAGAGATCAATAAACTAGAAAACAGACATGCAATAGAGAAATTCCAGAGTCAAATGCCTGTTCTTCGAATGGATGAATAAAATTAATAAACTTTCAACAAGACAAATCAAGGAAAAGAGAGAAAAGAGACAGCATGTAAATGCCAAAGCCAGATGTGAGGAGGAACTACCGTGATGAGACTTGGGCAGTGGTTAGCACACTGCCTGGGACATCTGCATCCGTATCTGAGGGCCTGAGTTTTCTGCTCCTCTGCTGATTCCTGCACCCTGGGGAACGCCAGGTGATGGTTCAAGTGCACTTGGGAGACCTAGACTGTGTTCTTGGTTCTTGGCTGTGGCTTGGTCCAGTTCCATTTGTTGTGGGCATTTAGGGAGTGAACCAATAGAAGAGAAATTCTCTCTTCCTCATTCTTAAATGAAATAAATAAATAGGGCCCTACCTTGCATCTACTGGGATCCCATATGGGCACCGGTTTGTATCCAGGCAGCTCCACTTCCCATCCAGCTCCCTGCTTGTGGCCTGGGAAAGCAGTCGAGGATGGTCCAAAGTCTTGGGACCCTGCACCAATGTGGGAGACCCTGAAGAAACTCCTGGCTTCATATTGGGATCAGAGCAGGTCTAGTTGTTGAAGCGGCTTGGGAGTGAACCAGCAGATGGAAGATCCGTCTCTCCCCTCTGTAAATTGGCTTCTCCAATAAAAATAAATAAATATTTATAAAAAATAAATAAAATTTTTTTAAAAAAAGGAAAAGGGGGTTATTGTTAAACATGTAGGCACTTAAAAACATGACAGGATAATATACATAACTTTGTGTCAGTGTTTATGCAAATCAATCAAAATTTTTGACTGAAATATACAGGCTCCTTAAATGCAATTTACTGAAGTGGCCACAAAAAAAAAAAAATACAATATCTTCTATCTATTAAAGAAATTGACTCCAAAGTTAAAATCTTTTCCACAAACAAAACTGTAAGCCCAGAGGCTCCAGAAAAATACGAGGCAATAAGGAGTGAATAATACAAACATATCTGGAAAACAGAATGCAAATTCATCTTGTCAGACTTGCAAAAAAAAAAAAAAAAAAACCCTCACACCAAAGTCTGCAAGAGACTGGACAAGAAAGCAAAGAACCTGGCCTACATCTGTAGCTGAAACATTTCAAAAGAGTATACGGGGAAAGTCACTAGTAGCAATCTGCCCCACGGCACACTTTTCTGGTCTTTAAATGTCTCCCGTTTCTGCCATCCCACAAGTAGAACAGCTTTGACCCCTGTTCATGGGAGACCACCCCCCAAGATGCTGACTAGCCTCGCAGGCAGTAGCCCACTCCATCAAGAAAGGCTGTGAAATCTTACAGATCCAAGAGCTGGGCCTAAAACATCAAACTGTTGGCCCCACACCCCAGCCAGCATGCAAACAATGTGATGACTGGACAGACACAGGAAAACTGTGACACACATTCCCATTGCACCCCATGGGAGCGTGGGTGTGGACCGACCCGAGCCACTAACCACAGAGGTTGTGCAGGCTGCCTGGCCTGAGCACGAGCTCGCTCATAAATTGTTCTAGAGGATCCTAGGCACCGCTCTCTCAGGGGTTTCCTCCCGGGCCCTCACTCCTCCTGGCCACACAGAAGCAGAAGCTGGGGAGGACGCTTGCCCTGCGTGTGTGTCACTTCCTGCTGAGGGTTGCGTTGAGGCCTTACTGACTTGTTCATGCTTTTTGCAAAGGCTTGTGGTTTCTTTGACAACACTGCTTCCTCTAAACTTTGGGAAGCTGCTCATCTATTTGCATTTGGTTGGTTTCATTTGTCGCTGCTCACCCTCAGCAGCCCTTTTGTAACTTACAAATTCAAGTTTGCTTTCTTTATCTTCCGTCTTTTCACCTTCTAACTCCCCCCTTCCACGCAACAATGCCAAAATCGAAATTAGATGGAACAAAGGCATAAGTCATCTTCTCATCCATAGATTCACTGTTTAAGGACTTAATTAATCATGGTCAACTGAGTCAAAACCAATAGGGTTGGGCTGTGGAGCTAAACTTCTGCCAGCATCCATATGCCAGCACATGGGCCGGTTTGAGTCCTGGCTGCTCCACTTCTAACCCAGCTCCCTATTAATGGCCTGGGAAGGCAAAAGTCCTTGGGATTCTGCACTCACATGGGAGACCTAGAAGAAGCTCTTGGCTCCTGGCTTCGGATCAGCTTGCCTCCAGCCTTTCCAGCCAATATGGAATAAACCACTGGATGGAAATCTTTCTGTCTCTCCTACTCTCTCTTAATATAACTCTTTCAAATAAAAATAAATACATTACAAATACATCAGAAATATGTAATTTGTATTTTAATAACCTTTATCACAATGTTATTGTAATTGTTTTATTTTATTAATAGTTTATTGTAGCTCATCTCTTGCTGTGCCTTTTAAAGTTTATAAATTAAAGCTTATCATAGCTATGTATGCATGAGATTTAAAGTTATCCGGGCCCAGCACGGTAGCCTACCAGCTAAAGTCCTCACCTTGCGCATGCTGGTATCCCATATGGATACTGGTTTATATCCAGACTGCCCCACTTCCCATCCAGCTCCCTGCTTGTGGCCTGGGAAAGCAGTTGAGGATGGCCCAAAGCCTTGGGACCCTGCACCTGCTTGGGAGACCTGCAAGAAGCTCTGGGATCCTGGCTTTGGATCAGCTCAGCTCCGACTGTTGCAGTCACTTGGAGAGTGAATTGGCAGATAGGAGATTTTTCTCTCTGTCTCTCCTCCTCTCTGTATATCTGACTTTCCAATAAAAATAATACATCTTTAAAAAAAATAAGTTATCAGTAGCTTCTGGCATCTATTGGGAGTCTTGGACAGCATGCTCCTAGGGTAAGGGGGCCTTCTGTACACCTAATGACTCTTTTTAATCAACTGAGACACCTGCTTGGCCTTGCAGCATAGAGACTTTACTTTCTCTTATTATTTGGGAATTTTAAATAGTCAGCTTTTCCAGTTCTGCATGTTTCAACTCAAAATTCTGCACATTCTCTTTACTATTTATTTTCTTGCTTTTAGCAGCACTTGAAAAACCAGTTGAAGTATCCTCATTTATTATTGTTTTTCTGATAGATTTTCTTTTTACCACACTTCCTTTAAAAATATGATAAATACAAGATCAGAGCAATGTCTGTCTTTGGAGGAAACACACACTTCATGCTCTCAGGTAATGGCCAACTAGACTGCAAGTTATAAGCATTTAGATTTAAATATGCATAAGGTTTTATTGGGGATATTTTTGAGAAACAACTTTGCCTTTTGACTTCTTTTTAAATTGACATACACAAATTGCACACATTTATTCTGTATGACATATTTTTGAAAGGTGATATGTATATATTTTGAAGATTTATTTATTTTTATTGGAAAGGCAGATTTATAGAGAAAAGCAGAGACAGAGAGAAAGATCTTCCATCTGCTGGTTCACTCCCTAAGTGGCCACAAGAGCTAGAGCTGAGCTGATCCAAAGCCAGGAGCTTCTTTCAGCTCTCCTGTGCAGGTGCAGGGTCCCAAGGCCTTGGGCCATCCTCGACTGCTTTCCCAGGCCACAAGCAGGGAGCTGGATGAGAAGCGGGACCACCAGGATTAGAACCAGCGCCCATATGGGATCTCGGCACATTCAACTTGAGGGCTTCAGCCGCTAGGTCACTATGCCGGGCTCTATTTTTGCTTTTCTTTACTGTGCTTCTGGGGTGCTACCCAAAAAATATCCTTGCCCATACCAGTGTCTTGGAGCTTACAGTTTCAGGTCTTACCTTGAAGATTTTCATCGATTTTTTTAAAGATTTATCTTATTTTTATTGGAAAGTCAGATATACAGAGAGGAGAGACAGACAGATGCTCCATTTGCTGCTTCACTCCCAAAGCAGCCACAATGGGCAGAGCTGAGTTGATCTGAAGCCAGGAGCCAGCAGCCTGCTCCAGGTCTCCCATGTGGGTTCAGGGTCCCAAGGCTATGGAGCCATCCTCCTCTGCTTTCCCAGGGTACAAGTAGGGAACTGGATGGGAAGTGGAGCTGCTGGGATTAGAACCGATGTCCATAGGATGCCGGCATGTGCAAAGCAAAGACTTCAGCCACCAGGCTACTGCACTGGGTCCCTTTCATTGATTTTTTTTTTTTTGATTGATTTTATGTCCTGAGACATTTTCTTGGGTTCTTGTTACATAAAATTTTGTAAATTTCCATCTCCTACTATTTGGGCACTACAAGCTGTCAGCTTTCCCAACCCTGCAGGCCTACTCTTTTAGACTTCCCTTTGTCTAATTTCTACTGACAAAACTGGCAATTATATTGCTTTTTAATTTTTAAAATGGAAGTATAACTCACATACCACTAAAATCACTTTTTAATGTGGCTTGTTTGTGGCTTGTAGCATATTCACAAAACTTGAACCACCATCACCGCTATATAATTTTAGGAGATTTTCACTAGCCCACAAGGAAATCCTGTACTTATTATCATATTCTCCATTTCCCATTCCCTGTTTCCTAAAAACTGTTAGTCTGTATTTGTTTTTATATATTTGCCTAATCCTGAAACATCAGATAAATGAAATCAAACACCACGTCACCTTTTTAAAAAGTATTTATACTGGGGGCTGGTGTCATGGCTCAACAGGCTAATCTTCCACCTACTAGTGCTAGCATCTGGTTTGTATCTCGGCTGCTCCACTTCCCATCTGGCTCCCTGCTTATGGCCTGCAAAAGCAGCAGATAGAGGGTGGTCCACAGCCTTGGGACCCGCACCTATGTTGGAGATCCAGAATAAGCTCCTGGCTTCAGATCAGCTCAGATCCAGCTGTTGTGGTTTTTTTGGAAGTGAACTTGAGGATGGAAGATCATTCTCTCTGTCTTTCTCCTCTATAAATCTGCCTTTCAAGTAAAGATAAATAAAATTTTAAAATATATTTATTTTTTTATTTATTTTAAAGACAAAAAAACAGAGAGAGGTGGAGAGAATTCATCTGCTAATTCATCCCCCAGTTGATCACAACAGCCAGGGCTTGGCCACACCAAACCCAGAAGTCCAAAATTCCATCTGGTTTCCTACATGGGTTGCAAGTACTTGAGCCATCATCTTTGCTTCCCTGGTGCTTTGGCAGAGAGCTGGATCAGAAATGGAGAAGCCAGGTCTTGCACTGCACGCTGATGTAAGAGAGCAGCATTGCAAGCAGTGGCTTACGACGCTGTACCATGATGCCCGCTCAATATATATTACACGATCTTCTGTGTCTAGTTTCTTTCGCTTAGCTGAATGTTTCCACAGTTCATCTATATGGTAAATATGAACTAGTAATTCATTTCTTTGTGTGGTTGAATGATTTGTAATATTGATGTTTATATTCCATCATGTGATAATCTATTTTATATTTCATTTATTCATCCTCTGATGGACTTGTAAGTTGTTTCCATTTTGAACTATTATGAACACTCCTACCATGAACGTTTGTGTGTAGATTTTGATGTGGATGTATGGTTTATTGCTCTAGGTTAGTTCCTGAAGAATAGAGCTGACAGACCATATAGGAAATTTATATTAAGCACTTTGAGGAATCTTCAAAATTGCTGCAGGCAGTTTAGTGCTGGCCAGGCCAGGATAGGCCATAGCACCTGCTGGTGTGTCAGAGTCAGGAGGCTGGAGAGGACCTGATAGGGGCTCCTCAGGGTCGCCACAACTGGGCTGCCCTACTGGTGTATGAGGGAGCAAACTGGGGGCCAGGTCAAACTAGGCTACAGCATCCACCAGTGTATGCAAGAGTTGGGTTTGGGGACTGGCTTGGTGGGAGTTTCTAGGGATTCCCTCACTAAGCCACAGCACTCAGTAGTTTGCACAATACTGGGACTGGGGGCAGGCTGGGCCAGGCCACTACACCAGCTGGCACATGTAAGAGTCAGGTCTGAGAACCTCCTAGGTGGGAGTTCCTGGGAGGACTCCTCAACTAGACTGTTGCACTTGATTCCCAACCTCAGGGAAAATCATACAGATATGTGGTCCAACCCCAACACATGCTGCAAGGTAGGGCTACCTCAACTGCTGACTCCCATGCAAGGACAGAGAACATACCCAGATGCACAGGGAGGAGAAGACAGCTGGCTCATCTAAGCCAACAGAAGACCTTGAGCACCTCTTTAGAGGATGAAGGGAAAAGCAGGTGGAAAAACATTCCAGGCCAGGTTTTGCAGCAAGCACCTGAGTCTGTGGACACACTGCAGTGGATATGGACAGCCAAGAGGCCTTAGAAAGAATTTCTCACCTTTGATATATGGAAACTGACAACACAGATCAATCCAGACCAGACAGGAAACACCCTGGGAACATTCTTCCCCGTATAGGTGACCCTCTGACACTGGTGTAATCTGACAGAAAGGACTGACACACCCATTCCCCACCCTACCCTGCAGACACAGGAGGGAAGATTAAAACACTTATCCCATCCACCTTCACCCTTCCCTCCGGCTCTTCCCATCCTAATTGGAGGCCCACATGGGTCTGCAACCTCCTCACCTCTGTAATAAATATGGAAGTAAAATAAAAATCACAGAGTGTGAATATACAGAAACAACAGCATGACTCGATAAGGAAGAGCAAAGCAGACTGTGCCTGGAATTTTGAGTTCACAGACTACTGGTGCTAGAAACTGAGGTCAAACTGAGGGCAATGATGCGTGAGTGGGCAAGTGGCCATGACCCACGCCTGCAGGTGAGGGTCCACAGTTGGACAACGGTCCAAGACCATGGAACTGTGTGCTTCAAGGATTTTCCTGAGACAGTCATATACTGACTTCTGTACTTGGGCCACACTGTTGCATCCTGATCATCAAGCATTGTCTGGTTAACATTATCATGGGGTGTAGCGATCAAATTTTATGCCACTTGACTCCCCAAGCAGGTCAATAAAAGGTTGAGGCAGTGAGCCTTCCATGTCAACCTCCTCCCTTAGAGGAGGGGTTTCCCTCTGGCTACCTAGCTTCAATAGTCTTTACCTTGTGCCCATGTCATTTCTTATTTTCTCAATTGCACAATCATCTCCCTCACCAGCCCTGTTCATGCCACCGTGGGCAGTGGTAAAAATATTTTTCAAAGCAGTCATACCATGTGACATTCCCAGCAATATACAGAGGTTCCAGTTTCTGTATATTCTCACCAGAACCCGTTATTTTCTCTCGTTTATTATGGCTCCGATGGGAAGCATAAAAGTGATGGCTCGTTCTGAGTTTGATTTGCATTTCCCCAGTGTCTAAGCCTTAGCATCTTTGATATGCGTATTGTCCATTTGTGTATCTTATTTCAAGAAATACCTATCAAATCTTTCATCTATTTTAAAATTAGTATACGTTCTCTTTTTCTTCTTGAATTATAATATCTCCTTATATATTATGGATTCTAGACTTTTATCAGATACATATGACTTTCAAGTATTTTCTCTTATTCTGAATTGGTTTTTGTTTTGTTTTGTTTTGTTTTGTTTTTTGCTTTTTTGTAGAGTCTTGAGATATAGAATCTTTAATTTTGATCAGGTCTATTTTTTCTGTTAAAGATGTCCTCAGTTATTTGAAAGGTAAAGTAACAGCAAGAAGAGAGACAGAGGGACAGGTCTCCCACACATTGGTTCATTCCATAGATGGCTGTAATGGCTGGAAATGGGCTAATACGAAGCCAAGATCCAAGAGTTTCTTTCAGCTCTCCCATAGGAATGCAGGTACTCAATCGATTGGGTCATCTTCCAATGCTTTCCCAAATTCATAGGGAGCTGGATTAAAAGTAGAGCAATCAGGACTCAAAGTGGCACCCATATTGGGACATCAGTACTGAGGACAAAGATTTAACCTACTAAACCATAGTGCTGGCCCCTATTTTTCTTTTGTTGGTTATTGTTGCTTCTTATTACATTAAGAAATCATTGTGTATTCTAAGCCGTGAGGTGTTACAACTAGGTTTTCTCCTAAAAGCATATTATCGTAGCTCTTAAATTTAGATCTTTCATAAGTTTTGAGTTAATTTTTGCACACAATGTAAATTCGTGGCCTAGTTTCATTCTTTTGCATGGGTATTCAGCTTTCCCAACCCTGTTGAGGAGACGGTCTATTCCCTATGGGTTAGGCATACTAGTCAAAACTCAACTGATTATAAGAAAGTGGGTTGGTTTCCAGACCATCAACCTTATTCCAGTTATTTATATCTATATTTACATCATCGCTTCTCGGCCTTTTTGGCTAAGACCAAGTGTAGTGTCTATATTTACATCATAACACTCTGTCTTTTTTTTTAAGAAACAGATTTTTTTTTTTTTAAGATTTATTTTGTTTTAAGACTAGTGCACAATATGGAATGCCGAGGTGAGGTTGCCTGTACCGGAGGGGACCGCAGCGTCCAACCAGCCTGAGAACAAGAAAGGAAGTAGGCAGAGCCAGCAGGGGAATAAGGGAGGGTTCCTTTGCAGGATAGCTACTTCCACAGGAGAGCATGGGCTGGGATGGGGGCAGACCCGACTAGGCAGAGCTACCACACCTGTGTGCCTCATGTGGACTAGATCAGGGAAAAGCCGGGCTCGGCGGATTATTCCTACTGGTGCAAACAGAATTAAAGTGGGGCCCGGCGCGGTGGCGCAAGTGGTTAAGTCCTCGCCTTGCACGCCCGGGATCCCATATGGGCGCCGGTTCTAATCCCGGCAGCCCCGCTTCCCTTCCAGCTCCCTGCCTGTGGCCTGGGAAGGCAGTTGAGGACGGCCCAAAGCTTTGGGACCCTGCACCCGCGTGGGAGACCCGGAAGAGGCTCCTGGCTTCGGATCGGCATAGTATCGACCCGTTGCGGCTCACTTGGGGAGTGAATCATCGGATGGAAGATCTTCCTCTCTGTATCTCCTCTCTGTATATCCGCCTTTCCAATGAAAAAATAATAAAAATAAATCTTTAAAAAAAAAAAAAAAACAGAATTAAAGTGGGCGAGGTTTGGTTGGGCAGCATCAACTGGAATCTGGGAGTGGGAGAGGCCTGGGAGGGTAATAGTGGGCTCATCCCTCTTGGGTTACCACTTCCACGGGAGGACATAAAACTAAACAGTGGCTGGGGTGGAATGGGGTGTGGGACAGACTGGATTACTGCTACACTTACTGGCAAACCAGGGTAGGGGCAGTCCTGGTGGGGGTTATTGTGGGTCGCTCCAACTAGGCTGCAGCTCCCACTGGTTTAGGTGAGGGCCAAGTATGTGCGGGGCAGAACCAGGCTGGACCGCAACACCCATTGGTTCCAGTGGAAGTCGGGAGTGAACACAGAACCAACCCAGCAATTACAACCACCAGCTGATTGGAGCGATGGACGGTGCCTGGCCCTGTACTTGTTAGCACATACAAGAAGTTTCTTTGGAGATCTTCCTAATCTAAATGCTGGACTCAGAACCCTAACGAAGAAAAGAGAGAAGACAGAACAGGTCAACCAACCATCTCAGCTATGATGGACTATGTCAATCAGTGGATTTTTCAAAGACCTCATAGTGCTTGGAGTGGCAAGATTGACAGCGATTCATAACTGTTGCAATATCAAAACCACTTGAGCAAGAACCTCAGAGCATGCCCTACACCCGGGACTTGGGGAGGGTGGGAAATTGGGTGGGCCTTCTCCCTTAATACCCCCCTTTTAAACATGAAGGTAACAATATGGAAAACATACTAGTATTATCCACTTTCCTGTAGCCCTTGAACCTTCTTACTCTAAGTATGTAAAGAATGTCAAAATAAATTTTATAAAAAAAAAAAAAGATTTATTTTGTTTTTATTGCAAAGTCAGATATACAGAGAGAAGGAGAGACAGAGAGGAAGATCTTCTGTCCAATGATTCACTCCTTATGTGACAATGGCCGGTACTGTGCCAATCCGCCAGGAATCAGGAACTCTTCCAGGTCTCCACGTGGGTACAGAGTCCCAAGGCTTTGGGCTGTCCTTGACTGCTTTCCCATGCCACAAGCAGGGAGCTGGATGGGAAGTGGGGCCATCAGGACTAGAACCAGTGACCATATGGGATCCCGAGAGCATTCAAGGCAAGGATTTTAGCCACTAGGCCACCGTGCCGGGCCCCACTCTGTCTTGATATTGAAATTTTGCAGCAAGTTTTAAAGATTTATCTATTTTTATTGCAAAGTCATATATACAGGGAGGAGGAGAGACAGAGAGGAATATCTTCTGTCCGATGATTCACTCCCTACATGACTGCAATGACCGGTGCTGTGCTGATCTGAAGCCAGAAACCAGGAACCTTTTCTGGGTCTCCCACATGGGTGCAGGGTCCCAAAGCCTTGGGCTATCCTTGACTGCTTTCCCATGCCACAGGCAGGGAGCTAGATGGGAAGTGGAGCTGCAGGGATTAGAACCAGTGTCCATATGGGATCCCGGCGAGTTTAAGGTGAGGACTTTAGCTGCTAGGCCATGCCACTGGACCCTGCAGCAAATTTTAAAGCCAGACACTGCAACCTCTCCAAGTTTGCTCACCTTTCTCAGGTTGCATTGGCTATTTTGAGTTCCTGGGGATTTCCATGATTTTTATCAACTTGCCAATTTCTTATAAATCAAGCTGGAATTTTGATAGAGATTATATAGATTTAGATTGGGTTGGTATAAGGATTCTGTGGAGGATTAATGCCATCTTAACAATATTATGTTTTCATATTTATGAATGTGAAATTTCTTTTCAGTTGTCTTCTTTCATTCAATTCAATAATGTTTGGTTGTTTTGGTATACAGTATTATTTTTAATTTTTCTCTCAGGATGCCACCAGTCCCTTAAATTGTTCCGGCAGTACCCTACCTTAATATTCTATTATCTTAGCATAAAATTTATGTTATTTGAAATAAGCGAAACTAGACTGTGACAATGAATGAATCCTAAACTCCAAGATTAATCTTTTGTCACCATCTGACGCAGGGCAGACAACTCTCTTGGGTAGCTCTCCCAGTGTGATAACAGGAAATTCAGCCATCTCACTACAGAACCACAGAAAAGAGAAAGGATGAGCAGTTGATAGAACAATGGGGTTGGTTCCAGGCTCAAAAGTGGCAGATCCAAATGATTAAGTACAGTTATATGACTCCAACCCAACTGCAATGAACACTTGGTGACACTACCATAACCTTATCCCATAAAAATATCAGAAGTTCATTTTTGAAAGGAGAGAAGGGTGTTCAAAGTCCACTATCTTATGAATCCAAGCCACCTAAGGCGCTGCAAGTTCTCACTGTTACGTGGTACTGACTCTGGAACTAGTCTGTCTGGGTTTGTATGCTGGATCTGCTGCTTAGGAAGTATGTCACCTTGTGCAATCAAGGCCCATAACCTTAGTTTTCTCATCTGTAAAGTGGAGATTGTTAGCTGTCTCCTCAGTTTGTCATCAAGACAAATGAGACAATCCATGTACTTAGAACAGGAAGATAACAGGACAGGATCTAAAACCATCCAGGGGAGGAAGAGAAGAAGGTGAAGGAGGTGAAGGAGGTGGGAGAGGAGAAGAGGAAGATGATGATGATGGTGGTGGTGGTGGTGAGGAGGAAGAGTGCTATTTTCCTCCACACATTCGTTCGACTGGAAATACACTTTGTGGTTCCAATACCAATGAGGTGCTAATGGACCTAGTTATATGAGACAAGTAGGCATCTGATAATGGCATTAGTTCCCACAAGTGCATGGGGCAGGCCTGAGAAAGCTCCCCTGAGGCCTCAGAGAGGAGAGGTTTAATTGAAGTGCAATTCGAGTCTCAGTGCCATTCCTATTCACAGGAGAGAGGGGCTGCCTGCATGCTGGCCGGAGCCTGGGCTCTGCTTTGGCTGACTGGCATTCCTAATGACAAGGCTCCACAAACACCAGCGAAGAGAGCCCAGAGGGAAGCCAGCAAGTGCGTGTGGCTGGACCACTCCCAGGAGGCTACACAAGGGCTCTAGGTTCTACTGCAGCTGAGAGAGGCTGCTGCCAGGGCCAGAGAGAAAGGCCCTCCCTGGGCTGTGTGCAGTCTTCACCTCAGAAGTGAGAGAGTATGGTGGCTAAAAGCACAGTCAGATGGATCGAATGGAAGCTCCAGTTCCTCCCAGAATTAACTGTGTACATCAAGAGAAATCACAAACTTCTGCAATCATTGCATTATGCACCCATACCTTGGATTCCTACTAATGTGCTGGCTGTCTTCACATGTCCATTCCCCAGCCTGGAAGGTCAGCATGTAGGAACCACATCACAGGCTCCTTGCCTTCTGGCTTTGAGTTATGTTCCAGGAAGCAGAGGATGAGGGGAGAGCCAACTCCTGGCCTTTATTTCCCTACATGCCACACTGAGGGTTGGTTGTGATACCATCCCAAGGAGCACAGGCAACCTTCCCCAAACGCCCACAGTGGCCCTTGGCAAGGACCTACATCTGAAAGCCATTAACTCAGTGAAGGTCTCCTACATGGACACTAGGAGCCCAATCATGGGAGCCTACAGTCTGCACTATAGTCTCCCGGGGTCTCCATTCATAGGAAGTGGGAATCGGGAGCCAGAGCTAGCATGGAGCCCAAGTATTCCAGTGCGGGATGCTCAAGTCTCAACAGACATAACACGCAGGCTGAAGACCTGCCCTCCTGCATGTTAGTCACTCATCCATGTCTTCCGAGAGGCATTCAGTGCATTTCTTCTTTGCTGACCAAAGTCAGTTTCTGTGACTTAAATCCACAGAACCTCATCAAACCCGTGGCCTCACAGAATTTTCATGAGCTATGTAAGCATGTGAGATGTTTCACCGAGAGCTTGGCCTAGGGAACACTCTCAGAACCTTCTAACAGTGACTACCTGTCAAAATAGAACTCCCAATCACCTCAGAGGTTTGGTGAAAATTAAATGAGTCTAGGCACTTTCTATCCTGATGGGCTCCCACAGGACTCAGGTGTGGAAAGTTAATTAGAGACTGAGTACATCTCCCTGGGCACGAGTGTACCCAAGGGATAAGTTGGTCTTAAGTCTTATTTGCAAAACTTAAAGGAAGAATGAAGTGAGATCACAAATGTGGATAAAGTACACCAAGATTATTATTACTATTAAAACAGCACTCTCAGGAGAATACTGTGTGTGATCTTTATATGTGGCCATTAAACAGTTAAAAGCCAGAACTACTGGGCCAGGCCTTCGGTCTAACACTTAAGATCCCATCTAGAGATGTCCACACCCCACAGTAGAAATCCTGGATACTGTGATGGTGCCAAGTAGCTCAGTTCCTGCCCCCAACACAGGGAAATTGGCCCCAACCTGGTCACTCGTGGGCGTTGGAGGAATAAACCAGCAGGGGTATTTTTGTTTTTTCTCTCTTTCTCTCTCTCATTCTCCCTTACTCTCTCCTTCTACCAAATAAATAAACATTTTTTACAAGCCAAAACACCAAGAGGATACAATAGGGATGCTGAATGGTAGACCAGAAGCATGGAACTTCTGGTGGTGAGGAGCCTTTTGCGCTACACAGGAGTGGGTCCTTTCTCATGATGTGGCCCAGCAGGATACACAGAGAAGCCAATCCTAGGCATTGTTAGAGGCCGGCAGGGACACTCAGGCATGTTGGGGTCCTTCTTATTTCCCAACTGGACAAAGCTGGTGAAGCCATCCAGAAGAATCTAGAGTGTGGGAGAGTTCTGGAGATAAGGCTCAAAGTATTTTTATCCAGTAGCCACAGGCAGACTAGAGCTGGCAACACAGACCCAACGTCAGGTACAAAAGAGAAAGTGAAGTCAGGCATGGAAAAAAATGCCAGGTTACCAAGTGGAGGGATCAGGAACAAGACAGAATACAGTGTGGGGAGCTGTAAATGGCAGGCATACTCACACTAGATGGAAATAAAGCCACCCAGGCAGGCGCTCTGCCTAGTGGTTAAGGTACCTGAATCCCATTTCAGTTCACTTGGGTTTGAAACCTGGCTCCAGCTCCTGACTCCAACTTTCTGCTGGTGCAAAACTAGTGGGCAACACTGATGGCTCAAGCAACTACACTCCTGCCACTCCCATGGAAGACCTGGATTCAATTCCTGGCTCTGGCTTTAGCCCAAAGCAAATACAGCCATTTCAGGCAATTAGAAAATAAACCAGCATATGAGGGTCTCTTCTTTCTCTGTCTCTTAACTACATAAGTAAAATAATAATAATAATAGGACTCAACACGATGGCTCAATGGCTAAGTCCTCACCTTGCACAAAGCCATAATCCCACATGGGCACCAGTTAATGTCCAGGCTGCTCTACTTCCCATCCAGCTCCCTGCTTGTGGCCTGGGAGAGCAGTAGAGGATGGCCCAAAGCCTTGGGACCTTGTACCCACAAGGGAGACCCAGAAGAAGCTCCTGGATCCTGCCTTTGATCAGCTTAGCTCCAGCTATTGTGGCCACTTTGGGAGTGAACCAGCAGATGGAAGATTTTTGTCTTTCCTTCTCTCTGTATGTCTGCCTTTTCAATAAAAATAAATCTTTACAACAACAACAACAACAATAATAATAATAGAGCAAATGTCCTTTAAAATACAGCTACTAACGACTTTTTCTCTTACTGTGAATTTTGGGCAATAGCTGACAGGGAGACTGAAAATTTTTTATGATGAATGTTAAAATCTGTTTCAAGAAAGGAAATCACTTAACATAGACAATATGCTACGCAGAGCACTTCAGATAAAGAAAAGGATAAGATTGAGACAACAAAAGAAGAGGCTGCCAATGGTGGACAGAGGTGGTCTTCTTGGTAACCCTGCCTGTGGTTGTCCCTGTCTCCTAGGGAAGTGGGGTGAGGGTTAGCACCAATATGTTCACCCACATCTTCCAGGGTCAGCTTAGTCACTTCTGAGTAACCTTTGTGTGGTCATTATCTTGGCCAGGCTCCAGAAGAAAGCCACTCCCTTTGTATGTTAGAGTGACACCTGAGCCAACAGGGACTCACTGCTTAGGTCCTAGGGCCCATGGATAGACCATGTAACAGCCATTCCTGTCCCTTAGGGGCTACAGAATGAGCCAGAGAGACCATGTAACAGCCATTCCTGTCCCTTAGGGGCTACAGAATGAGCCAGAGAGAGAATGAAGCCTGAATGCACTTTATTGCTGTGAGGGTGAGCTGTTTGTTACAGAAGCACATGGACTCATGAAGAAGCGAGGTCTGGACTCAGGATGGGATCTGACACCCATGGGCGTGAGGACCAGCAGGAGCTCTGATCACTGGAACGTGCTGTAGGAACCTGCCAGCCAGCTTACTGGGAAGGCAGCAGGAACGTGCTGCTAGGAGATGCTAAGACTCTGCAAGATGACTGCGCATTTTCTCAGCTGCAGTTGCCAGCAGAGTGGCAATGACAAACCCAGACTGCTGGTGTGCTGGCCGTGAAGACAGAAGGTCCCTGTGGAAGCAAGCCACTGCCAGGAAATGGCTGTTGAGGCTGTCCCTGAGGCAGTTGCAACCTGCAAACTGTGTCGTGGGCAATGGCAGGGGATGCCAAGGTTCCTGCAGATGCAGTCTACCCCGGCCTGGCTCAGTCATGTCAAATTCCGGAGCAGTGCTGTGCTGCTCTGACATCTCCCATCTCTCATAAAGGAAACATGCTCAGGCTCTCCCTCTCCCTCCTCCCCAGCTTCAAATGTTCAACTTTCTCTCAATCTCTCTCTGGTAAGTACGTAGCTATTTTTGTATTTGTTTTTTCCTCCAACCAAAAACTTCAATAGCCACAAGAGAGACACAAAGGAAAGAAAACTGATAAATAGTCATTTCCCAGACTCCAACCTTAAATCCTGGGGAGAATTTGCATCTTAACATCAGTTCTGAGCAGCAAACCACAGACCTCAGTCCTCATTTGGAAGAGCAATAAGCTTCTCTGATGACAGAGAGGAAAACCGACTCAAGTCTCCACCACAGGTTTGCAGCACAGACCTCCTTCTCTGACCAAAATGGGTGGGGATTTCTCCCTACCAGCAAGCAGGCAGGCAGTTCTGCAGTGAACACCAGCTGGGCATTTTCCAGTTCAACTCAGTTCTGACACCATCCACCTGAGATGGAGTCAGATTCCCCAAGTGCAAGGCTCAAGTCCAACAAATCTACCTCATGTCAGACCCAGGGATGAGTCTGGGCCTTGGAAACTCCTTCACGACTGGCTGCAAACTGATGTTCCCACGATGTTCTCTGGCCTTTGTTATTCTGCACAAGCATCTCACCGGCACCACAGGGATTAGCTAACTAAAAGGAGAATTAAAGGACATCCCTAGGGCCTGGCCAGCTTGGAGGCAGAGAGGTGGGAAGAACAGGTGTATTTTGCATTTATAGGACCCACACTGGGGAAGACGGACCCTAGTTTCTGTGGCTTGACCTAGTGAAAGAAAGGAGCAGGAGTAGAGGTGTATGTGTGTGTGTGTGTGTGTGTGTGTGTGTGTGTGTGTGTGTGTGTGAGAGAGAGAGAGAGAGAGAGAGAGAGAAGAGAACTGACTTTACTTACCGAGATTGCTTGTAAGGCATAAAGCTCCCAGCATTAGGATGAAATTCTGTCCTTCAGCTGCATCACTCTGAAGTTGCATCAAGAAGTAAGGACAAAAGGCCAAATGCTCTAGACTTACTGTTATAGCCATTTAGGAAATAACAAGGGCTATGCAAGTTATAAGCCAGAAACCCTGGCTGAAAACCAAAAAACACATCTATCACAATGTCCCTGCTTTGAACCATCCTCTTTCAAAAAGAGCCACAAAGGGACGTCCTGTGCGTCACACTCCAGGAGTGCCTGGGAGGCAGCACCAGGTACAAATGGCAGCCTGAACCCTCCCTCCCAGACACTCGGGCTGTCCCATGTCTCACTCAGCACAGGTGCATGGAATGGAGCTGACTGGACACAGAAAATGCTACCCACAAAGCTGTGAGAACAGGCGTGAGGAAAGTTCCAGAAGGCTACAGCAGACAGCTACTTGGCTGTCAGAGTGGCACCCACTGTGCCTTTGCTGAGCTGCCACTTTCATCCATGACCCCTACCCTCATCCTTGTACCTCCTTGTCTGCCTGCTCCTTTAAGAAACTGGCAGACAGCAGGAACCTTGCCAAATTCCAGGTAGAACCAAACAAAAATTTCAGGGAGCGTTCTGCTCACAGCCCCTTCCCTGGGAACTGCCCCTACTCCCAGTCCCTTCAGCCTAACTGATCACACATCCATTTGTTGCACTGACAGTAACTGAGCACCCACTCTACTCCAGGTCCTGCGGCAAGTGGAAACAGGACAAATTACCAAGAGCCATAACAGGCCCTTCCTCTTGTGATGAGGAGAGTCTGATGATAAGCAAACAAACAAAGAAGATAATTTGGGGTATCACATTCTGTTTCTAAAACAAACAGCAGTGCTCTAGAAAATGATTTGGGAGAAGGGCCCACTTGCCATATAAGAGATGAAGGGCACACCCCCATCCCCAAGAGGTAAGTGGGAGGGGGAGTTGGGGCTGCAGAGGACATGGAAGTCAAAGGCAGGAGCCAGAAAACAGGTCCTGGGCAGAAAAGGGCGGGTAGCTGGCAGGTGGGCATGGTTTCCACCTGTCCAGCCCTGAGGTGGGAAGAGAGGGGTCTTCAGAGGAGCAGTGGCCCTGGAGAGGAGCTTGGACTTGAAGTCAGAGCAGGTGCTTGGCCCTGGGGTTAAGATACCCAAAGCCTATACCAATGTGCCTGGGTCCAATACTCAGATCGGCTTCAGACTCTACCTTCCTGCTAATGCACACCCTGGGAGGTGGCAGGTGGTGACTCCAGTACAACTTGTTTGCTGTCCATGTGGGAAACTGGAATGGAGTTCTTGGGTCCCAGTTTGGACCCTTCCTAGTACTAACTGTGGCAGGCATCTGGTGAGTTAATAAGTAGTATGAAGATATCATATACTCTCCCCTCTATCTGTCCCCTTCTCTCTCCGTTCTCCCCTCTCCATCTCCGTTTCTTTATCTCTCAAATAAATTAATAAATGAACAAACAAATAAATAAACAATAGCAGAGGGTAGGTGTTGTGGCACTGCAAGTAAAGCCTTCACTTGGGCACCTGCATCCCATACTGGAGTGCTGTTTCAAGTGCTGGCCACACCAATCCTGCTTGCTGTGATGCATCATGGGAAGCAGCAGAAGATAACTCCAGTGCTTGGACCTCTGCCATCCACGTGGGAGACCCAGATGGGACCCTGAGCTCCTGAACTCAGCCCTAACTGCTGCAGACATATGGGAATTGGGCATGAAGTCCTCTCTCTCCCTCTCTCTCTGCTTTTCCAGTAAATGAAAATAAATCCAAAAGTGTACTTTTTTTTGAAGAATTAGAATTCTGCAAAGGTTCACAGAACAGCATGATGTAGCCAATTTAAAAAGCAAAATGGGGGAGCCGGCACTGTGGCTCACGGGCTGTGGGAAGTGATGATAGGTG
Source organism: Ochotona curzoniae (assembly GCF_017591425.1). Classification (NCBI taxonomy): domain Eukaryota; kingdom Metazoa; phylum Chordata; class Mammalia; order Lagomorpha; family Ochotonidae; genus Ochotona; species Ochotona curzoniae. The sequence continues at coordinate 6,108,313 of NW_024466454.1, forward strand.
CAGACAATCCTCTAAGGGAGAAGCTGAGGTCATGGTGGAAGCTGAGGTCATGATGGCAGTGTTCCTGGCAAGAGCAGCCAGGATGGTGACAGAGAGAAGTGGATCTGTTGTGACATATCACAGAGGCATGCGTGGGGCTTGCTGAGATGTCATCAGGAGGGTAAAGCAGAGGGCAGAGCAAAGCCCCAGCCTTCAGCCACCAGCTTTAACAGCATGTCCCTCCCTTGGGTCAGTACTGTGAAGAGGAGCGGATTGCAGGCTGGAAGTCACCTGTTCCAACTGACTCAACTGAGGTTGGAGAGGCCCAGTGGGCATGCTAATGGGGATGCAGGAATTCAGGGTTGGAGACAACCATGTGGGCATCTTCAGTGGACAGAAAGTACTCAAACCTCCAGGACAAGAGGGGATTCAGGAGGAAAGGAATGGAGATTGAGCAGGGAAGAGGACTGGGAGAAAGGCTCAAGAAAGTGCCCTAAAGGGAAGGAAATGGCAGGGAGCAGCTGTTAGATTCAGTGCTCCTATCCTGCCCCCATCCCCCTTTCCCCAGGCTTCCCAGGTGCCTTGCTCAATCCACTAACTACAGTCCCAGAGAGATCCCCTTCCTGCAGCCAGAAACTGCCTTTCCCCACCACAGTCAGCTTTGGGAGCCCACGATGGAGGGAACTTGGCAGTTGAAACTTCCTCTTGTAAGAACTCAAGGGAGTGACAACCTGGGGTTCCAGGGCTCATAAGGAGTCCCCAGGGAGGTTGCAGCTCTTTCACCTGCCCAGAACCAGCACACAGCTCTGCTCTTTCCTCCTCTGTGGGAGTCCCAGAGCCTCATATGCCCTGCTCTCTGCCTCCTGCCTTTCTGCCCCTCATCAAGTACCCTCTGGGTGTTGACCTTGTCCCTGCTGTGGTGTGTTCCAGGACCCCTCCTGGCTCTCAGCCCACACTTCCTCTTGGTGCCCTGCGAGTAGTCTTGGCAGGGTGCCTCTGAACACAGTGATAGCCAGGCACCCTTAAGGGTAGACAAAGGGGCTGCCTATAGTCTTCTGAATCTGACCAGGCCTGGGCAGATTCCTCCTGGGAACTACTGATCCAATCCCCACCAAGAAACAGCATAAAGCCTCATCCTAAGGAGCTGGCACGTTGATGCAGCAGCTGAAACCTCTGTTTGCAATGCCAGTATCCTGGAACAGAGTGCTGGTTCGAGTCCTCACTGTTTCAGCTCCCTGCTAATGCACCTGGGAAAGCAATAGAAAATGGGCCCCTGCAACCTATGGGGGAGACCTGAATGGAGTTCTAGACTCAAGTCCCGGGCTTGGCTCAACTCTCCCCTACTTGGAAAATGAATCAGCCGATGGAATATCTTTCTCTTCTCCAACCCTCATCACTCTGCCTGTAAAAATTAATTAGTTAAGTATTTTAAAAAGCCCACACTGGTTCCAATCCTGTCCTAAGTCCTGGAGGCACAGCTGCATGGCAAACTCAACATAAGCCCATCCCAAGGGCAACCAGGCCAAAGCATCACTACTTTAACCTGCTGGCTGCACAGAGAAGAGTTGTGGTAAATGGAGGTGGGGATGTGGTGAAGGATGAAGAGGTGTTGAGGCAGCAACCTTTCCCTTAATTCACAAACCGTGGGCCCAGGGGAGCCTCTAAGAGACCCTTCCTTAGATACCGCCCTGCAGTATCGATGCCTGAACCCCTGAGAGAAACAAGATTGTGTTGTAACAAGGTGTGGGGGTGCTAGGGTCCATGCAGTAGGTGTGGATGGCACGAAGGTGTGAAGAGAACAGCTTCCCTGCTTGGCAGGGCCCAGGGGAGCTTCCAGCTGTTTGGCAGGGCCCAGCGGATTTCTCTCTGACCACCTTGGTGCAGTCTCACCACCTTTTTGCATGGAAACTCAAGCAACCCACTAAGAATTCTGTAATCTATTGAGGCATTGTTTGCCCCTGTGAGATGGCTTTTGCCACCAACGTGAGCTTGAGAGCTAATGTTATTGATAATGTCTTGGTGAGTGGGCCTTTAACTGCACACAGGAGTACAATTAAACCCATGCCATTTCTGGACACCTTATTGTTTACCTACCCATTGCTCTGAAATCGGGCCCAGACATATAACATGCCTTCTGGGAAATGGCTTATTAAGAATTTTACAAAGTAATGGAAGTGATGGGAGTGAGAGCTGAAGCTGCTATGGTGGGCGCGGCAGCGTGGCCTTGCGGCTAAAGTCCTCACCTTGAATGCACTGCTGGGATCCCATATGGGCGCCGGATCTAATACCGGCAGCCCCACTTCCCATCCAGCTCCCTGCTTGTGGCCTGGGAAAGCAGTTGAGGATGGCTCAAAGCTTTGGGACCCTGCACCTGTGTGGGATACCCGGAAGAGGTTCCTGATTCCCGGCTTCAGATCAGCGCAGCACCAGCTGTTGCGCTCACTTGGGGAGTGAAACATCGGACAGAAGATCTTCCTCTCTGTCTCTCCTTCTCTCTGTATATCTGCCTTTCCAATAAATAAATAAATAAATCTTAAAAAAAAAGAAACTGTTATGGCAATAAATATAGTCATTGTTATCTCAAAGGCTATCCTGTCTTTGCAATTTTTTGGAGCATAGAAAATGTAACTGATTTAGCTGCTTTTATAATTTTTAGCTAGAGGAATTAAGGATGCTTTTATTAAAGAAAATGCTTTTGATTATTGTTTCATTGTTTATGAGGTTGCAGAACCTATAGTTGTAGGGGGATTTAACATTTGAAGTTTCTGTTTTAGATTTTAGGTTTTTCCCTTGTAACCTATTTTCCCATTAAATAATGGGTAAATTGTAGAAATAGAAATGTGGTAGGAATGAACTACTGATTAGCAGGTAATCGCATGTGCCTTGGCCTTGGAGTCCTGTCTGTCGCTCCATGGCTACTGTTGAAGAACGAATAATGGCTTGCTTTGAAGAATATGAATAAGTATTTTGCAGAATCATCTTTAGGGGCACCTGCTTAGCCCTGAAGTGCAGACGGAGTGACCAAATGTCTGTACATGCTCCCTTAGTCTTGAAGTAAAAAATAGAACAATTAGTTGCTTGTGCAGAGGCTTGTGAGGTATCTGAGTAAATAAAAAGGACAGCTTTTTCTTGAGCTGTTGTGAGAGTGCACCAAGTGACAGTGTCTGTGTCTTTCTTTATCGCCGACTCCATGCACCCTTCCCGAGCTCCGAACTCGGCTAGAGCTGGACTCCGGCAGGGTGGTAGAAGGCTAACAGGAGAAAGGATTTTGGGGTGCAGACCCAGCCTGGGACAAGGGACCTGAGAGAGCGAATGCAGCAGCAAAAGGCAGAGCTGGCAGAGGATATGCACGCTGCTGGACACACAGGTGTGCTCCGGATGGGCCTGGCTGTGGTGTGCTACCAACTGGGGCAGTGGGCTCACCGAACCTTTGGTCCATGTGCACTTGACTCCTACCCTGGACTTCGTTCAGCTTGGTCACTCCAATGTCCCTTATTTTTTTTACCTCAAACCAGGATTCAGTCATGCATAACCTCTGGTTCTTAACACATTTTTGCATTCATTCATCGCCCACTTTTGTCATGCCCAATGAATTTCTGGAAAAAACAAACAAACAAAAAACACCTTGAAATATTCAGGTGACTGGAAATCACACCGTGCGTTTGTATTATGGCTGGGAATTATCATCTTGGGGGACACAGGAACAGGGAGCATCCCAGAGAGGCTCAAGGTCAAGTCTCCTTTGACTGTTGCACCCAGAAATCCAAAAGTCGCCTCCATCCCTATGACCAACACACCTCTCCAACCCCAGGGCGGGCCCCATGGTGTCTGCTAAGGCCTCTGAGTGAGGAATGGTCTCCATATTTTTTCAGTGGCTGGGCCAAAAGTCTGAAGAAGGACACAGGATATTTTATGAGCCATGAAAATGACATGCATTCAGATTCCAGTGTGTATAAATCAAGCTGTGTCAGAACGCAGACCCAGCCAGTTGGTACTATTTCTAAAAGTTTCACATCACAGTGACAGAGCTGAGTAGCTGTGATCAACACCACTTGGACCCTACGGCATTTACTATCTTGCCCTCCATAGAAAACTTGCCCACACCTGCTCCAGACCAAAGCCCAAAGGGGAATGGAACAATGTAATGAGGTAGGCAGCTAGTTCAGAGTCATGAACTTGGAAGTCACTCCCCACCCCCAACCACCTAGATGTTCCCTTCTGCCCACTCAACTATCATCACCGGGAACCTGAGGTGGGGGGGGGCTGTATTGCATCGTTGTGTAACCACTCCCCTCACAAGCCCCTATAAAGGCCCATGATAGGGAGGGGCTCACTCTCTTGGCCATGAGCCTCCATCGCTCTGCACTCCAACTCTTGGCCTCCCCAGTATCTACTTGCTCTCTGGCTTCCCAAGGATAGACTGAGGACGGGTATCCCCTGAGCATGGCCCCTGTATGTCTGCATTCTTCACTCACTGTTAACAATCTGGGCGGAACAGTAAAGATAACAATGCTAAAATGCTTTGTATTTCTAACTTGTGTACTAACAAGAATTTCAGGACAGGTGGAGCCTAGCAGTAATAGAATGTGGGCAGAGAAGTCAGGGAAAGGTGAATGTCTGCAGCTTTGTAAGTGTGCCCAAGTTATTCATTGCATGTTTCTTAGGGTAACTTATATTGTTGGGGAAGTTGGGACATGGGTCTTCAGCTTAACGGATGGACGCCAGGGTAGTGACCATTTGTTCCTCTTGGGGTTTCGAACAACTGGATTGCTATATGGACTTGTGATTTGCTCTTTCTGGTGGGCCCTGTTATCACCAAGCTTGGTTAATAACAAAGACTCCTTAATAAACCTTAGACTTGGCTGGCATGATCTTGCTCGCACCCCACAACAACATGGGTGTCTCTGATTGTTCCTCGTCCCCACTACCCCCATCTCCAGCTCTCTCTCCCCCAGTGACCAAGAAGTGGGCTTGTATTTATCTCCTTTATGGCAGATCTTACCTTTACAGCCTCCAGTCTCCTGAGGCACAGGTGAGAGTAACCTCCCTAGGCCAAAGCCTGCCAGTAAGTGGCACATGGCCTGTGACCTCAGGTGAAGGGGCCCTGGAGCTGTTGGTGGGTCAGTCCCAAATACAACCTCAGCTACAGTTCCTTAGAGAGCAGCCAGGAGCCACGAGGTCTATGATCTTTCCCCAGACAAGGAGAGAGGCCCCCACAGCCTGGACACACCCCTCAGCATCCCTCTGCATAGTGTACCATTGTTGTTCACCCCAGGCAAAGAACCCGTGGAGTCACTGGGGATGTGAGTCTACATGTGCAGGGAATCAGAGCAGCCAGGAGGAGCCAGGAGAGCAGGGGCACTGCTGCTGGGCAGACAAGCAAAGAACAGCCCCGTATATCTCTTCACACACATCTGCAAATCAATTATACAAACTGGCATGCTTCTTTTAAGGCTCATTTTTATTCATTTGAAAGCCAGGGTGGTGTTGGGGTAGGGGAGAGACATCTTCCATTCATTGGCTCACTCCCCAAATGACCTCAATAGCCAGGGCTGGGCCAGGCCAAAGCCAGGAGCCAGGAACTCCAACTGGGGCTCCTAGGTGGATAGCAGAAGTGCAAACACTTGGACCACCCTCAACTGTCTTCCAAGTCACAATAGCAGACTGTTGTCTCAGAAGTGGAACAGTGGAAACAAAACCAGTGCTCAAATGAGATCATGGCATTGCAGGTAGTGGCTTAACCCAATGTGCCACAACATTGGCCCCAAACTGGCAAACTTTTTTAAAGGTCTACTTTAATGAGAATACAATTTACTTCCAATAAAAGGCATCCATTTATTCATTTTAAATACACAGTACTATGATGTTTCACCAATGGATGTGTTGAGGGACAACTGGTGAGATGAGTCCAGGTTCATGACCTGGTGTCGATCACAATTTACGAGGCCGAACATAACAGTAAAAGCAGAAGTAAAATGTTGTGAAAGTAAGGAAAGGAGAAGCACCCCACAAGGGGTGGGGCTGCTGGAAAACAGACCAAGCCACTGAGGTTCCCCAGTCTACAGATATCTGTAGGTCTTTTCTTCTTCTTCTTCTTCTTCTTCTTCCTTTTAAAGATATATTTATTTATTTAAAAGGCAGAGTTAGAGACAGAGCAAAGGAGAGAGACACAGATCGAGAGCCTCTTTCCATCTGCTAGTTCACCCCCCCTCCCAAATGGCTGAATGGCTGAATGGCTGCAATGGCCAGTCAAAGCCAAGAGTCAGGAGCTTCTTTGGTTCTCCCACATGGGTTCAGAGACCCAAGCACTTGTATCATCCTTCACTGCTTTCCCAGGAGCATTAATAGGGAGCTGGATCAGAAGTGGAGCAGCTGGGACACAGCCAGCAATATGGGATGCTGGCTCTGCATGTAGTTGCTTTACCAGCAATGCCACAGCTCAAGCTTCTATCTGTAGGTCTTCAGCATGTCCTCTCCAAAGAGCAGGTGAGTAGTTATACAATAGCGTCTCTAAAGGCAAGGCCAGTCTTAAAAGAGCTTTTTAAACTTGTTTTTCTCAAAGCTTAAATCTTATTGTCTGTTGGCAAACATTTCTTGCAAATTCATTCCATCCTGTTCTATTCGGCATGTACATGCTGGCAAGGAGCTAGGGGATGGCATTGGTTTGGCCTGCTTCTGGGCCCCTACTCAGATGTGTATGTGCGACCCACTAGTGTACCCACCAGCACACAATCAAAACAATGAAAACCTTGTCTTGACCTCCAAAAGTTTCCACGTGCCCCTTGGGCGTCGCCCTTCTTCCACCCTCACTTCCACTCATCTGGGTTCCATCACCACAATTCAGCTTGTCCTGTTCCGAATTGCAAATCAACGGAATTCTCCAGTGTGTCCTTTTGCATATCTGGCTTCTGTCACTCAGGCTGGTGTTTTGAGATTCATTCACGTTGTGTATATCAATACCAAATGGGAACACTGTGTCCTTGAGTGCAAGGAGGTTCTATGAACAGTCACATCAGGTCGGAGCCGTGCCCTCAGGACAGGTCAGGCCCCTGGGTCACAGGGGCTTCTCTGTCTTGCACAGCCAAGCTTTACTAGTGGCATCTAGGCTGGTGACAGGTGGGGAAGGGCACCAGGAATGCAATTGTGGCCTGCTCTACTGTGGTTTTAACACACTTGAATTGAAAGTGTTAGGAGGAAGGCGGGTGTTGTGGAACAGCAGGCATGGATTCACATTCCAGCTCTTCCAGTTCGAATCCAGCTCCCTGCTAATGTATCTGGGAAAACAGGGGAGGACGGCTCCAGTGGTTAGGTCCCAGACACCCATGTGGGAGACCCAGAGGAAGCTCTTGGCTCTGCCTTGGTCCTGTCCTGGTCATTGCAGCCACTTGAGGAGTGAATCAGAAAAGGAAAGACCGTCTCTTCTTCTTTCTCTCTGTAACTGACTTTTCAATAAATAAATCTGTAACAAAAAGAAAAGGAAAAGGCTGGGAAGGCACAGAAGATTTCAACACCACATTTGTCAATGGAAGATTGCAAAGGGTTTTATAGTCTAACACATTTTCAACTTCTATATATTTTTTGAATGGTTATAAGTTGTTTCTAATTTTTTTATCAGTTTGTATAGATAAAATTTCTTGTCAATGATTACTTAAAATGTGAAGAAATCATTAAAAACCTTTTTTTAGTACTTAGGCATTTGGAAGGCAGAGTCACAGAGGGAAACACACAGAGGTCTTCCCTCTGCTGGTCCACTCCCCAGCTTACTGCCGTGGTCAGCGCTGGGCCAGATGGAAGGAGCTAGGATCCAGGAGTTCTATCTGGTTTTCTCATGAGAATGGCAGGGGACCAACTTCTTGGACCTTCTTCAGCTGCTTTTCCAGGACATCAGCAGGGACATCTAATCAGACCAGCCAAGCTTCCCGTTGGCACTCTGATATGGGACACCAGTTACTGGCCGCAGCCTAACCCATCACACCACAATGCCAGCTCCGACTTTGTATTTTATTGTAATTATATGATGTGAAGGAAATGTAGATCTTTGCAGTAATCCCTATAGAAGTGTTCTCAAGTCTCCTTCATTCCATCCCAGTGTGCCATACACACACATTTTCATTTGCTGTCTATAGGGACATCAGTCAGCCCTGCCCTCAGCCACTAGGAGAGGCTGATGGCTGGGGCTGGGAAACCTGTCCTCTGGCTAACGAGGTCTCTCTCGCCCTCTAGTGATCATTTTTGTAGTTGAGTATCAGAGAGACAGCAGTGCCACAAAGGTTGATTAAATATATCAGATTGGTATTTGCAAAACCATCAATCCACTTACACAGGTATGCCACCTGCCTCGGGCACTGGCACAGGCAGTCCATCGCAAGCATACCCATGTTCCTCCCTGAGGCCTGGGGAGGACAAGTTTGTGGCTCTTCTGGGATACCAAAACCCCTCTGTGCCCTCTTTTGTGCATGGGCCAGGTGGTCACATCCCCAGTCAGAGAGACCACCCTTGTCATCACCTAGAGCCACTAGCTACTGAAGCCCCTCCCCATCACGAGCAGTTGCAAGAACCACAGGTGGGGAGAGAGTGCAATGGGATGCAGAAGAAAACACCCACCCATTCAGCACTTCAACGTCAACTAACTCCAGATCCCTGGCAGCCAGGGGATGTGGGGTCCCTTTGACACATCATTTCAATATATCAATATACAATTACAGGAAAAAAAACGTTATATGGGAACTGGCATTGTGGTTCATCAGGTAAAGCTGCTGCCTGCAGTGCTGGCATCCCAAATGATTTCTGACTGCTCCACTTCCAACCCAGCTCCGTGCTTATGGCCTGAAAAAGCAGCAGAGGATGGCCCAAGTACTTGGGCTCCTGGTAGCCACATAGGAGACTTGGAAAAAGCTACAGGCTCTTTCCTGGCCTCAGCCTGGCTCAGACTTGGCCATTGGGGCCGTCCGGAGACTGAACCAACAGATAGATTTCACTCTTAGTCCCTCTTCTATAACTCTCATTAGCCCCTTCTCTATCAGTCTTTCAGCTAAATTATTATTTTTAATTTGTTCATTGGAGCTTACAAAAGTTGGGAATCATTTATGCAGACAACAAATTGAAAACAACTTGATTTTCATCTGAAATGAGAACTATAACCCATTTGCTAAATGAGATCATTCAATTTGATTCTGAGTACAAATGCAACAAACTTCCAATTACATATGGGATGTGGCATCTTCTATCTTCCATCTTTCTCCAGGTCTGCCAAGCATGGGAACCTCTTTAGGCCAGAGGGTCGGGTCTCCGTATCTAGATGTCTCTTTTCCAGATGGAAAATCCAATGTTCATTCTGGGAAGAGCCATCTAAAAAGTTAAATCATAACCAGAAGTGGCCCCTTAAACTGTTTCACTGGGCAGCAGAGGGACACAGGATTACTCTCCCAGCCTTTGTTTACAAGTAAGACAGAGGGGAGCACTTTCCCTCCCAAGCAAACTTGCCGAATCCCCGTGTTGGTATCAACCAATGGTCTTTCCTTGGGCTGCATAAGCCTGAAAAGAGACTAACAGCAATCAACCCAATCTCCCAGTTACAGAGACATACAGCACATCAAGGCAGGTACATCACTGTGTCCGTGGACGCAATCTGGCTTTGCCTCACTTGAGGTCATAGAGCAGCTCTGTCCTAGGTCCCTGGGATTCTGGTCTCTATTAGGGAGAGATTCCAAGCAAGGTAGAGACAGGGACTGGGGACCTCCCCCTACCATCTGCAGATCAGAACAGTCCAACAACCCGCTTCTGCCAGCCCTGTTCACATACACGTTAGTCCTTGTAATTAAGGTTCTTCTATGCTGTTGTAACTGATTCGGAGATGCTTCATGTGCTTTCTGTTCAGTCTCCATTGGAATGGTCATCCTATTGGCCAATGAAAGGAATCCCTTGCAGGAGCCAGTGCTGAGAACATCCCTTTAACAGTTTATGGAACCCTACAGTCTCCAAGATGGCTCCGCCTTTAGGGCCCCTCCTTGGTACAGCTGGGAATTCTCTTTCACTTTAGCTTTCCTGAGGGATCTCTCTTAGTACTGTTGACGTATTTTTTTTTCTCCTTCACTTTAATATTATTTGATTTCTTACATAACTCTCCTCCTTTACCCACCCTTCCCTGTCCCTGCTCCTCATCTTTGTGAACATGAGACAGGAACCCAGCAGAGAAGAAAAATCTACAGAGTCCTGCAACGTCTGAACCAATGAGTCCCCTTTACCATGGTTGTCAACCAAGGAGCCCCCCATTAGCCTCTGGAAGCTGAGGTCTGATGAGCTCATGGGAACCCTCTCCACCCTCCATGCTGACCACAGCCCATTGATTGAAAACAAATCTTTGTATGGGTTCTGTTCTCAGCAGGGCTCCTGGGGTTGCAACTGATTTACAAAAAAAAAAAAAAAAAAAATTCTGGAGCCTACATTATGGCATGCATTATGGCATGGTGGGTTAAGCTGCCACTTAAAAACACCTGCGTCCCATATAGGAGTACTGGCTACTCTGCTTCTGGTCCAGCTCCCTACTGATGCTCCTTGGAAAGTAGCAGACGATGGTCCAAGTGCTTGTGTTCCTGCCACCCACATGAGAGACCCTGATGGAGTTCTAGGCTCCTGGTTAGCCTAGACCATCATCCCTGTCCATTGTGGTCATTTAGAAAGTGGACCAGTAGACAGAAGACCTTTCTTCCTGCCTTTCAAATAAATAAATACATTTTTTATAAATCGGTAGGGCCTGGCACAGTAACCTAGCGGCTAAAGTCCTCACCTTGCATGGGCCAGGATCTCATACGGGTGCTAGTTCATGTCATGGAGGCCCCACTTCCCATCTAGCTTCCCGCATGTGGCCTGGGAAAGTAGCTGAGGATGGCCCAAAGCCTTGGGACCCTGCACCCAAATGGGAAACCTGGCTCCTGGCTTCTGGCTTTGGATTGGCTCAGCTCTGGCCATTGTGACACTTGGGGAATGAATCAGCAGATAAAGATCTTCCTTTCTGTCTCTCCTCCTCTATCTCTCACTTTCCAATAAAAATATATAAAACTTTTTAAAAAGAAGAATAAAATAAATAAATAAATAAATAAATAAATAAATAAATAAATAAATAAATAGGTAATTTTAACTGGTCACAGTAGCAGCCACAGACATAGCTCAAATGGCACATCTCCTGGTCTGATGGGCCTCTGTTCTGTTCTCCTCCCTCCTGCCTTCAGTCCCAAGCTTTGGGGTATACGAAAGAAGCTACCAGCAACTCTCAGCTTCATAGTTCCAGAGAGCAGTCCAATGAAGAAAGAATAGGTATCTTTCCTGAAGTTCTCTCTCAGAGCCCCTGAAATCTACCCTGATTTACTCTTGGGCCAGGGTCAGTTCCTAGACTTATTGACATACACATAATGACAAAACAGGGCAGATTCCCAAAGCAACCAAGCTATGCTGTCCTCTAAGCCTGGCTACCAAGACAACATCCAACTCAAAGTCCTGCTTTCTGAGTTAGACCCACCTGCCTTGGCCATTTCCAATACTTTCCTAGCTTCAGCTTCTCCAGAACTCCTTGTGCATACACGTCTCTGTCTCTCTTCTGGGCTCTTTGCCTGGCTGTCTACCTCACTAAGCCCCCACCCCACCAGCTGGCCTTCCCTGCTTCTCAACGTATTCTGCTTCTCCATGCTCCCATGCCCTCTTCCAAGTTTAGGCTTTGACTCGGGGCCTGGAGAGAGCTTCACCCAAAACCCTTGAGTCCTTTAGAGACAGGCAGTCAGATTTTTGGGGAACTCAGGGAGTTCTGAACAGCTTCTTGGTGCTCAGGGGACCTGAGGGTATCTGCTGGGGTCTGCACAGCATTTGGCTTCCAAACTTCAGCCATTTAAGCCTGAAGTCATGACAAGTTCATGGTTCTAAGAGAGTGGGAGCTTGATCCAATTGTGGTGTCTAGGAAGTGAGGCTAGCAGAAGGGCCTTTGGTCATTGGGGGTGAGGAGAGGTGCCCCCAGAAGGTCAATTTCACGAGTTGGCCAGGCCCTGCAGCCTTCTGCCTGCTGACTCCCTGCATGAACCTCCCTCTGCCCAAACTCCACACTCCACTGTTGCTGCCCTCATCAGAGGCCAAACCAATGGGGCTGCCTGATCTTGGACTTGAACCTCCAAATCCATAAACCTTTTTGCTTTACAAAGTTAGTTTCCTCTGGGCCGTTCACTGGAGTTGTGGAAAGCTGACTAATCCAGGGCCCCTGCCAGCCTACCTGGCACAGGAGGAGATCAGTAGGCGCTGCAGGTGTGTGTGGGTGGAGTCAGAGATCATAGCAGAGCAGTTCAGAAACCAAACTGTGATGCTGTTCCTAAGAAGGCAGCTCCCACTGTGAAGGGCCTTAAACTGCAGGCCAGTGAGTTGTTAAGAGATGGGGAGGAGCTACAGGCTTGGTGGGCTGGTGAGGGGGTGGAGGAGTAAACAAGTAACATGAACACAGAGATGAAAAAATTTGACCCACATCACACAGCAAGAGGCACAAACGGAATCAAACTCCCAGTTTCCTTGTGTCCACTCTGAAGCCCCAGCTGCCAGGGCTCTCAGAGCTATCTGGAGACCCTGCAGCCTCTCAGCCATGGCTCTATCATTCAAGGGGCCAGACCTGGGTTCCTGGGCTCCAAGCAGGAGCATGGACACAAGCAGGCAGAAGCAGCAACTGGGAACTCTTAGGGCAGGCATCTAGAGTGGCTTAGGAGGCTTAGGAAGTAGAGTGAGGCTGAAATCTCTGAGCGTGAGGAGGAAGAGGGGCAGTGGAAGCCCCTCTGAAGCTCAGCTGGGATCAGCCAGATCCTGAGACCACCCTTTTCCTGACAAAGCCCAGGGCTCAGCACCACGGAGGACATCTCCCGGGGAAGAGGGCAGTATGTTGGTGGATGTTGATGGCCTCCTGAAGGCCTGGGCAGTGTCCCTACTGGGTCTGGCCCTGTGTCCCAGGGCACAGGGCTGTAGCTAACAGAGGGGAGGGAGTGGCGTCGAGGGCAGAGGGGCACCTGGCCCCTGGTTTAGAGGAGGCGAAAAGTAGTTTAGGACAGGATGCTTTGGGACGTCAAAGATGAGAGACAGTCTAGAATTTCTGTGAGAGCAAGGACGCGACTGTACTCCCAAAGTTTCATGCGTGCACTAAGTGCTCAAGAAATACTGATGGGATTAATCATGAAACCTTGCAAGGGATGGAGTCTGGGAGCAGCAGCCCATCGCATGTGGAACATTGCTATCTCAACTCTGGCAAACATGTTTGTTGGATGCAAAAAATACTAGCCTGGAAATTAGGACATTTAAGTCTGAGGAAGAGCCCAGTGTCTACCGGTGACAGATGTAAAAAAGGACTTTTCAGAATACTCTCACAGATTCTCTTCCTAGTGCCAGTCCCAATTCACAGATGTGAAAACTAAAACCATGGCTGACTTCAGACCATGTAGCTGTAGGGTAACTGCCCACCAGGTAAAAAACTGGCTTTGATACCCAGAGTTGCTTCTTGTCCCTGTTTGGGACTGCTTTCCCACCTGTGATCCTGAGATCCAGTAGAGCCAGGAGGTGGGACAGATAGCAGGACTGCTAGGTCACTGCCTAAACCTTTGTCTCAGCAACCTTCCTCCTAGGCCAGGTGTGCCAATCTGTACCTCCAGGAGTGCCAGTTCAAGTTCCAACAACTCTCTGCCAGTCCTCTCTCTGCTAACACACTGAGAGACAACAGGTAATGGCTCAAGTACATGGGTCCCTACCACCCATGTGGAAGACCCAGATGGAGAGCCCAGCTCCTAGCTTCAACCTGGTCTATCCCTGACTGGGGAAAAAACAGGTGGATGAAAGTTTCTCTCTCTTTCTCTCTTTCTCTCTCTCTGCTTCTCTCTCTTTATCACACTCACACTTACTCATTCTCATTCTTCCTTTCAAACAAGTAAGTTATTTGAAAAAATTTACACACATAAAAATAGAACTACCATGTGCAAGTACACTATGTTCATGGCAGTATGATTCACAACATCCAGGGAGTAGAAACAACTGAAGCATTTGGTGGCAAATGGATGCATAAAGAAGTTGTGGCTGGTCTATACAACGAGATTTCTCAGCCTTACAAAGGAAGAGACCTTGAAGCCAGCACAGTGGCATAGTAGGCTAAGCCTCTGCCTGTGTCACTCCTATCCCATGTGGGCACTGATTCAGGTTCTGGTTGCTCCATTTCCAAAAGAGCTCCATCTTTATGGCCTGAGTAATCAGAGGAGGATGGCCCAAGTACTTTGGCCCCTGTACCCACATAAGAGACCTAGAAACTCCTGGCTCCTGGCTCAGCTCCAGCTGTCACAGCCATTTGGGGAGTGAATCAATAGATGGAAGAACTTCGTCCCTCCTCTCTATAACTCTTTCAAATAAAATAAATAAATCTTTAAAAAGAGATTTTGTCATTTGCCACACATGGATGAACCTAGAAAACATGCTAAGCGAGACAAGCCAGGCGCTGAAAGAAAAATACTGCATAATCACACTTCTATATGGAATCTTTAAAAAATAATACATAGAAATGAGAGAGCCATGGTGGGGGAGGGTAGTTTTGGAGAAAGGCAGGTCATCAGGAAACAAGCTGGAAGTGAACAGCAGTAAGCGGAGTCCGCTGGTGCAGAGATTTAGAACTGTGGTCTGTAGTGTATTGTTCACTGGAAATGCGTTAGAATATGCTAGGTATTCTTACTGAAAAGTGGAAGGAAGGAAGGAAGGAAGGAAGGAACAAAGGAAGGGAGGGAGGGAGGAATGGATTATGACACAGATAGGTTAATTCACTTGACTAAGTGGTAATCTCTCCCTCATACATGTGTACGCAAAGCATCATAGCCCAATGCCCTCCAGTCTCTGCACCCCACTGGGGTTCCCTAGCAGGAGGCCCATCCTAACTTTTACCCTCGCCACCCCATGCAGTGACCCAGAACCTCAGTGTTGAGGGTCTGGGGATGCAGCAAGGAGGCCTAACAGGTGCTATGACGGCCCTCCTGGGCCCCTCCCTGCTAGGAGCCGCTGCAGGACCCAGATACATGCATGAGCAAATGTGTGGCAGGAGTCATTCCTGGGGTATTACTGCCACAGAGGGTCCAGGATGGGGGTCCTTAACTCTGCTGCCCAGTTAGCTGTCACTATGAATTTATTGTCTTAAACATATATTTATTTATTTAAAAGACAAAATTGCAGAGGGAGAGGGACACAGACAGACAGACAGATCCTCCATTTGCTGTTTACTCTCCACATGGCTATAATGATCAGGATGGGACCTGGCTGAAGCCAGAGGCCTCTCCAAGCTGTGGTAGGTCTTGTCTGATTAGTTGAAGGGCAGAGACTGAGATCTCTTGCTGCAGAGGCTCAAGCCTACAGCACAGAACATTGGCTGTCTCTGAATTTCAGACTTGTAAGCCTCCTCACTGGAGAGAGCCAGGTCCCTAAACAAGCAGCGCCAGACACACCTATGTGCCTGCACCCACAGAGAGACACATAAGAAATGCATCTATCATGCTAGGCATGCATCCTATTGTTCTGCAGAACACTGGTAATTCATCCCTTTCCTCTGTTTTGTCCCATGTGACAGGGCTGTGCGATGACTGTGGATGTCCCTGCAGTGCAGTACCCTGTCCTCAGACATCAAGGACCCCGGGCGCCAGCTGGAGCTGGTGGCCTGTCCTGCTGCTCTGCGGTGTTTCCAGGAACAGGCTGGCTCACGGCCCACTCCAAGGAGGTCCTCTGCATTGATGAGACAGCACCATTGGAAAACGGGCTGTGTTGGGAGGCAGTGTTGATAAATGTGGCAAACATCCCTTCTCATGATGATGTGTCAGGGCTAGTGAGTCACCAGGCCCACTCCTCTCTGCACAGGCAGGCACTCTTTCGCTCAGCCAGCAAGTATGTACATATATGTACATGAAGTCCTTGCACCCAGCCTTCACCATTACTATCCTCCATCCAAGCCAACAGGGCCCACCTAATCTTGACTGTGAACCTCCCAACTTTGAAGCACCTTCCGTCATCAATAGCTTTTCTATGGCATTTGCTGGAGGGATGAAAAGCTAGCATGTCCAGAACTTAGAGAAGATGCAAAGCCTTTGGTCTATCCAGGGAAGGTAAAATACCTATGAAATTGAAAGAGGTAGAACAGAAAAAAGGGAGCAGTCTTGATTCTAGCACCCAGTGTTTCTATGCCAGCCATGCCCAAACCACCTTGACCCTGTAGAGGCCTCTATGATTGGCTTCTGCACAGCTGTTGCTGGGCTACCCCAGCACATCGTCCAGTCCCCAGGGTAGAGCCACACTGAGATGGGAGCGGGAGATAGGTAGTGAGGGAGAAGGATCAGCGCGCACCATGCTTGGACTATCACCTCCAGCATCTCCACAACTTAACACCTGTGCTTCCAGCCTTGCTTCCTCCAACCTTTCTTCATGTTGATCCTAAGAATGGTGATGTTGACAGAGCACCTTGGAAATCATCTTTGAGCAATTCTTCCCTCCCTGGGCCCAGTAGCGTGAGTCTCCATCCTCTCCCTTCTCAAAGCAAAAAACCACAGCCTGTGACCCCAAAAAGGGCTTTCAGAGCCAGGGTGCCTGGACCTTTCTCTGCCCCTTTCTCCTTCATTTTCTATTCCTTCCACCAGTGTTCCTCAGCTGTCATCAAGGCAACACCCTCCACTCCACTCCATCAGCTGGAGGCAAGTCTGGAAGCAGAGAGATGAGACAAAGCAAGAGGGGGTGGGAGGGGAAGAGGGAAGAAGAGGTGCAGAGCGGAGGAGAGGAGAGGGGAGGGGGAGAAGAGAGGAGGGGAAGGGAAAGGGGGAGGAGAGGGAAGGGATGGAGGAGAGGGAAGGAGAGGTACAGAGGGGAGGGGAGAAGAGGGGAGGGGCGAGGGTGGGGGGGTGGGGAGAACATGAGAGGGGAGGGAAGAGAAAGGAAGGGGAGGAGAGGGAGGGGAGGAGAGAGAGGGGAGGAGGTCCAGCAAAGCAATGAGCAGTCTGGAGGAAGGAACTCAGGAATCTGCATCTGGTGAGGAAGGACAAGCCCATCAGGGAGGACTCTGCCTCCCCAGCCATGTCCCTTTAAGCCAAGAATGATGGCAACGGGACTCTCCACTCGGGATCAGCCTCCAATCCCAACGAGCTCAGCCACAGAAGGCATTCAGAATCCTAAGCAGGACACATTCCTTCTGGAAAGCAGAGAAGCACGCGGTGTTCTCTGCTCCACAGAAATGACGCTTTCTCCTCCCTTTCTGATTGTCCCCTTCCTGCCTTGAACATCGGGTCCAAGGGCCAGTCCCTGCCACGGCATTGTGTGACGCTCTGCATGCATGGGTGTCTCAGGAGTGCAGAACAGCGATGACTCAACCCGACCACCTGCATCCACTTTCCGGCTCTCTGGCCCGTGGCGCTTCCTCAGGCATGATGATCTCCATGCCACAGGGCAAGATGTGGCCTCTCTGTCTTTGCTGCATCCACATCCAAGAGAATTTTTCCATGATTTGTCACTATCTGAAAGGGCTTACATAAAGAGCTGTTCTTTCCAGGACAAAGCAGGGAATAATGAGTGGAATTGAGAACAATGTGAGGAAAGGTCAGCCCAGTGGAGAGAAGGAAGTCCTGCTGTCCCGGTTGAATCACTCCTTGTGCACGGTCCTCCTGGCCCTGCAGGAACCTGGGAGCCCCCTCTCGTAGAAAGAGGTGTCCCAGGACCCCAACCCTTGACCTCTTTACTCAAACCTGTTTGAAAGACCTTGGTTCCACTGCAGTGCCACCAGGAGACAATAGAAGGGGATCCCTCCTGCTTTATCTGCCCCCACCCTGTGCTATTAACTCAGCTCTGTTTAATAACAGCCCCAACCTCTACAGAGATCTGGTCTCATTTTCCCCACTGCCTGCTGACCTTCCTGGATGCCTGATGGGGTTCTCAGCCCTCATGTACCCATCTCACGACCCTGATTTCCTCCTGACACTCCCTGAGCTCACCTGCTTAGCAGTCAGAGCCACTGTCAAAGGCTCTGCTGTGGCACAGCATATCAAACCATCGCCTGTGACACCAGCATCTCATGTGAGCACTGGTGGTTCAGGTTCCAATTACTCCACTTTTTCAGTCCAGATCCCTGTTAATGTACCTGGAAAAAGCTGCCAGGAGACCCAGAAGTTTCTTGTTTTGGCTTGACCCAGCTATGGCTGTTGCAGCCATCTAGAAGCGAACCAGTGGATGAAAGACCTCTCTCTCTCTCTCTCTCTCTCTCTCTCTCTCTCTGGTCTAGGCACCTGCGGAACCATCAGACCACGCCACCACCTCTCAGCCAAGAGGCTAATCATTCCCAGTTGGTCTCCTGCCTGCATGGAGCCCCTCCAATTTGTTTTCTGCATGGTAGCTGGAGCAATCTTTTACATCAATCCCCTCAATCCACTTCAGCTGGCCCCTTCCCAGCTCCCTCATCTTGACCAAATAGCTGTGCATTCAGAAAGTTTGTGAGGAATGTGTGTATGCAGAAACCATGAATGGCCTTCCAAAGCTATTGCACCAAAACAAACAATTCTTTCCACAGACCTTTCGAAATTCTCCTCTAGGCTCCCGCTTTCCTCCCTGTCTCCACTTGGCTCCACTGTTTAACTTGTGCTACTTCAGCCACATCAAATTTTCTTTCTGTTTCCGGAATACATCTTGTTTCCCACCACGGGCCCTTAGCATTTTGTATTTCCTGCTGTCTGCACTTGCCTTTCCCCCTACTGCCTCCTGATCTCAGCTTAAGGGTCAATCAGAAAGTTATTGCTAACTCTTAGCTAAGCAGGCCTCCTTCCTAATGCTCTTCTGCTGTCCCATTTGTTTCCTATATAAGTAATTAGCCAATGAGAGGTTAATCAATACCTAATTCTTAAGAATTAGCCATATATTTACTTGTTGATTGTCTCTTGTCCACACAAGAATTGGCCCAGTGTTGGAGGTAGGCACATCATTGCATTCAGCAGACCTGGAAGGCAGAGGGTGGGCTCAGAACCCCCTGGAGAGAAGAGTTTGTCCGGCACTGTATTCCCACTGCATAGCATAGGGCCTTTCAGAGTGCTTAGTGGATGATCAGATGGGTAGATGGCAGATGGATGGTTGGGAGGATGGATGAATGGAGAGAGGGAAGGAATTTTAGCTTTGGGAAAAGGCAATAAAAACCATTTTGAGGGATTAGAAGATGCTAAGATGGAAGAACTCTGGACCTGTGGGAAGGATCATATAGGCTGAGTTCAGAGATGTAGCCAGGATCACCCAGTGCCCTTAGAAAGACACTAGCAAAGGTTAGCCTTGGGTGTGCTCAGGTAATGCTGCCTGAAGCAGGGGAGGGGGGACTAGACCCGGCAGGGCGGGCATTGTGGTGCACCAGGGTAGGCTTCTTGCTTAGGATGCCTGCATCCCACAGCAGTGTACCTGCTGTGCCTCTGCTTCTGATCCAACTTTCTGTTCATGTATCCTGGGAGGCAGGAGGTGATGGTTAAAGTGCTTAAGTTTCTGTCACCTAAGTGAAAAGCCCATTGAGTTCTTGGCTCCTTGGTTTTGGCCAGGCTTTGTTTTGGCAGTTGCAGTCAGTGAACCATTGATTGGAAAATCCCTCCCCCTCCCTTCTGTTTCTCTGCCTTTCAAATATAAGCAAGCAAGCAAGCAAACATAAAAAAAAAAAAAAAGAATGAGGAATGCAGTCTGCTTTTCTCTGTCTTCACTTTGGGTTAAAGTGCCAGGACTCAGGTTAATCCCACGTGTTGATGAGCTGATTCAGAATGACCCATAATACCTTAGGATATGTTTGTGTGACAGACTTGATTTCTCCAGGTCATCATCCCTTCCTGGTACACTTGAAGAAATGGCTGCTGTCCGTGGACAGCCTCTGCAACCCCCCATCCTTAACACCCCTTGCATCAGTCAGAAGGGAGACAGATGGAAACGATCAAGAAAATTCCTGGGCATGGCTCAGCAGGGCAGGCAGTACAGCCCATGCCAAGTGACACAGAGGCAGGGGTCAGGAGGAAGAGCAAGAGGAAGTGGAGAGCCTTTCCTTGCTATCTCTGAGCTAGGGATTCCAGCTCAGCTATAAAATACAACAGCGCCTTCAGCAGGCACTTCTCAGGAGCTCGCTGTCTGATTTGGTTTGGGACTCTCCTGTCAACGGAAATGTCCCTTCCTGCAATGCCCCTTTACCACTAGAATTCTCTGACTTGAGCTGGGTCTGAGGAGAGAGAGAAGCCCTGTCTCCCTGCCCTGCCCTGGATTCCCCCCACATTCTGTCTCAAAAAGCAGGGTTAGTGCTGTGGCATTAATAGCTGAAACGGCCACCTGTGATGGTAGCATCCCCAAAGAGCCCCAGTTCGAGGCCCGGCTACTCCACTTTCAATCCAGCTCCCTGTTAATGGCCTGGGAAAGTAGCAGGGGATGGCCCAAGTGCTTGGGCCCATGTACCCAAGTGGGAGACCTGGAAGAAGAAGCTCTTGGCTCCTAGGTCTTGGCTTTGGACCAGCCCAGTTCTGGCCATTGTGGTTACTTAGGGAATGAACTAACAGATCTCTCTCTCTCTCTCTCCCTCTGTGCGTGTGTGTGTGTTTCTGTAGCTCTTTCAAATAAATAAATGTTTATTTTTTTTAAGCAATATCCAATAAAGAAGGCCAGAGCAGCCCGTCCTGATCTCTGACACGTGCCTTCTGATAACTTCAGCCACCCTGCCGCTCTCAGTCCTGGGCTCCCTCCAAGGCCAGCCAGCAGAACTCTCTATAATCAACACAGCTTGTTCTGCGGGGCTCCCATGGGAAGCTGCACAGGCATTGCCTATTTCACAATGATTGGCTTCACATCAGGACCCTTTAGGGTACAATGGAAAGAACCCTGGGCTGGGAGTCAGGAGGAGCCAGGTGGCAGCCATGGGGTGCTTCTCCACAGCTCTGCCTCTGGCCTCAGGTGGAGCCCCTCCAAGCAGAAGCTGCCTGTGACCTGTGTTTATTGTTCCTGAGCAAGAACTGCCCGGCATGGGACCCAAGGGCAGGCTCCTTAGCCCCACACAGCCCGGTGCCCCAAGACAATAGCACCATGAGAACCTCTCACCCAACCTGTCAACAGCCACCTTTAGAAAGGAATTTGGAATCAGACAAAGAAGAAGAGCTGGGGAGAAAGGGAGGAGGAAGACTTCAGTGAGCTCAGGCTCAGTGTCTTGTTTTCTGCCATGTCATCTGGAGGGCAGAGAACCCCACCCAGGGATGAGAGGGGAAACAGAACCCAATTGGAGGTTGGCAGATGGGGGCACCGATAGGATACTCAGAAATGCAGCTGTGCCTTTATCAGCTGGCTTTAACTCCCTGACCCCAACTGCACAATGGTGAAGGCAGTGGGATATTGAGGGCTTCTGGGCAGTCGGTGAGAGTCCTGTTGCCCTCCTCAGCCCTGCCCTGGATTCCAGAACCCAGCCCTGCAACTTCGGCTGCAGTGGGTATTAGGCTGAGAGGGAGACAGTCTGAAGGCACCATTACTTCCAGGATGCAGAGATGTAGCTCCCCGTGGAGCGGGCAGCTCCTCCCACCACCCCGCTTCCCCTTCCCATGCAAGGCAGCCTGACCTGCTAGAGCCCTTCCGGCTTTGCAGTTCCTGACCCTGCATGAGGCCAGGACTCAATCTCTGCTGCAGCCAGCCCACCACTTCCCAAGTTTTATTTTTATTAACCCAACTGGAAAATTGGACTTCACTCAGGACTGTGCTGAAAACCAGATGCTGGAACTGGGCTCTGGTTTCCTAGATAAACACGTTGAAATCATTCGCATCTACCCGTGAAATGCTCTCTGTGGCAGCACACGGCAGCTGGCCAGAAGGAAGACAAACAGTGTCAACACTACGTTTGAGGCTTCTCACTCCCCTTCCTGGTGAAAATCGCCAACATTCGTTGCTGGCCTCATTGCAGGCCAGCTCCCTCTCGGCTGAGTCCCCTCGCCTCCTCCCTGCTTCTTGGCCAAGAACCTAACCACTTCTAGAAGGACCTTCAGGCTTTCCCCACGTCCCATATCTGGATCCAGACACTACCTGGGAGCTCCTGCCATGGCTGGTACAGCCCCCTCTGAGCCCACTGCCCCTCACTGGGTTGGCTAAGTTTGTCTGGTCCCTCTAGGGTAGCCCGGAGGCTCTTTTAGGCGAGAAGAGGAGCCTTGTGCATGGCTAGCCCAGTGCCTGGCAGGTGAGCCTTGCTGTTAGTGATGCTCACTGAGTCGCACATTGCTACAGTGGTTCTGGCAGATACAGCTGCACACATAGAGGAGACATGGGCCTTGAAAACATTGCCACAGGCTCACCTCTTGCCCAGGAAATGTTTACCTGGCACAGGACCCTGTGGTTGGTGTAGGAATGGGAAGGATTAGGACACATCCCAGCCATCTTGGAGAGGAGCCCTTGTGGCTGGCTGAGGTATCCCATAATCCTCTCCTCTCTTCCTTCCTACAGAGCAGCCCACCATTTTTGTAAAGAAGGTGTGTTTCTGCATGGTCACAACGTGGTAGAAATTCGGGTGGCAAAAGACCTTAGGCTGTGGGGTAACAACCCCAGCCACCATACAGAGAAGAAAATGGTCTCTCTTTTGCACGTTTTTCTGGATAACTTTAAAAAAAAATGACACTAAGACTTTGGGTATGCTGCTGTCACCCTTCAATGGAGTTGCAACCCTGTGGGGTGGAGGTGGGAGGGGCAAAAATACACAGAAGAGGGAGAGACAAAGGCATGCGCAGTCTACCTAGCCATGCTGCACCTGTCTGGACAGGTGACTAGATGAGAAAAGTAAATGAAGTTTTGCAGCATCCTCCTCTGGACTCTGCAGGTGTACACAAATCTCCGTGGTTAAGAGGTGTTACAGGAGTGGTTAAACAGGCACGGAGATACTCCCAATCAGACAGAGCCCTGCCTTGCTCGGGAATCTGCGGCATCTGACACTGGGGTTTGGTCCTGCCTGCTCTTGTCTCCTTATTTGAAGTCCTGGCCTCTTGGGACCTGGAAGAAATTCTATCCCCCTGCGGGAGGAGATGGGGAGGAGCACCTGGACGTCCAGCTTCCCTGCCAGGGAATCACAGCCCCAGCTGTTGTTGTCAGGGACATTGCCCTTCACCCATTCCACAGATTGCCCTCCTGGAGGGTCCTTCTGCCCTGGAGCAGTGCTGTTGTGAGGGCGCAGTCGAATGCCAGAGAGGCACTGCGCTACAGCCCCTCTGCTGGCTCTGGCTGCCCAAGGATGGATCACGCGGGCAGCCTGGAAGCAGGTCAGAGCTCCCTGGAGGAGAAGCAGGGGGAGGCAGGACAGATTCCTCAGCGACTTCCAAGGCTGACGCAAGAGTAAGCAAACACCAAAAAAGGCCTGATTCAGATAATAAGATGGAATCTACATGCGTGCAAAATAGGCCCGTTGCCCTTTTATGTGAGAAGAGGATAAAGTGCACATTAAGAAGACTGGAGGATTCTACTTTGTGATCGTAACTGAGTTGAAAAGGCAAAAAAAGAAAAAGGATACAAAGATTACACTGTCAGCTACGAAAAGCCTTTGTCATTTGTGAAAGACAGCAATATCATTTTTCATTTTATCATTTAGGCCTTGGTGTGACTTCCCTCATAGGAAGAGTAGCATTCCCTCGGCTCCTAGATTGGCCCGAAGTGCGGGACCACCCGCACCTAGGGGATGAGGGACTCTGAGCTGTGTCGGCTGTGGGGTTCCATTCCCTGGGAATAGCACTTGCCCACCTTTCTAACCGTGGTTCTGTTTTATGCTTTCGAAGTTGCCATGCACATTTCACGGATGTGACATCTTACGAGATTTCTCCCACACTTCTTTCCCACCACTCTTATTACATCTTCAGTGTGTGCACGAAATTCACTGTCTCTCCAGAACTCCAGCTCCTCTTGTTGAACACACAGACTGTGACAAAAACTTCCTGCAACAGGGACAGCACATGGAGCCTGTGGAGGAGATTTAGAGAAGGCAGAGCCAAGAAGCATGGAGGAAGAGTTGACAAGGTCTGGGGCAAGAGGAAACAGAAAAACACATGGGAGGGGAGCATAGGAGAGAGCCTCTTCTGTGGTCTGAATGTCTTTGTGGTGCCTGCACTTGCACAACAGCTGTCTAGATGATGTAGCCACATCTACCAGTCTTTCCCTTAGTAAGATTTCCAACTTCAGTGTCTTTCTTAGAATGATTTCCGATTGAAAATGTATTTTTCTATGTCTGGTTCTAAAATGTTTTGGATAATCCATTTGAAAATTTATTTTGTATGTACATGTGGGCATGGAATTCCAACTAAACTCTTCCAGATAGGTATCTAATTTATTCCACCCTTAGCCTCTCAAGTGAAATAGCATATTCATCATAATCTTCCATCTGCTGGTTCACTTCCCAAATGATTTCAGTCAGAGTTGAGCCAATTGCAAGCCAGAATCCAGGAACTTCTTGGAGATCTCCCCACATGGGTACAGGATCCCAAGGCTTTGGCCCATCCTCCATTGCTTCCCAAGGCTGCAAACAGGATGCTGGATCAGAAGTGGAGCAGCTAAGAAACAAACCTGCATCTATATGGGATGCTGGCATTTGCAGGTGGATGATTAGCCAGTTGAGCCATTGCTTCCAGCCCCTAGCATATCCATTATATAAACTAAACTCCCACAAATTGGTGGATCTGCTTCCAGACTCTCACGCTGTTTGGAATTATCTCTGTGTCTTGTGCCAGTCCCACAGTGTTCTAATCATTGTGACTTTATAATGTATTTAATACATAATAGGGCAAATTCTTCACCATTGTGCTCTTTCAAAATGTTCTTGGCTAAGTTTTGTATTTTCTTTTCCAGATGAACTCAGCAATCAGTGGTCAAGTTTCATTAAAAAGTCCAGAACACATCAAATACTTTGCAGCTAAATGTTCTGCCTTTTCTAGTCACTGTCCTGTTTTTCCTCCTCTTCATTCTCACTTTATTTGAACAGGACAAATTTTCATCATATGGTCTTCCCATAATCGTAAGAACTAAACTATTGAACTTTTCACAGCATACAAGTAAAAAAAAATATATAATAAGACCATACAAAAGCACTTATTGTAAGCTACTCCTAGAGTCAGAAGCAAGAAACACAAACCATCCACGATTGGGTCCAATGATCCTTTTTCCTATAGAAAAAGAGGGGGCTTGACCAAGAAGCACCAAGGACCCAATACCCAAACTATTTTTCTTCTAATTTCCAATGATCACCTAGCAAGTCATCTATATAAGCACTTGCAAGGTTGGACACTGAGACTCTGTTCTGAGTGAGTTGGGAACCATCCTCCATATCGACAAAAGTGTTTTCCACACCTACCAGGCTGAGGACCAGGTTCCCAGACAAGTACACATTCCCAGGCTAATGCTGCTTTGTGAGAAGCCTGATCAAAGTCAACTGGCCTTTCCCGCCAGCAGCTTCCCTCACTGTGTTCTACTCTGTTACGGGAAGCCATGACAAACTTCACACTTTTTAAAATCTTTCTGTCTCAGCAGGGACATCTTTGTGCAATCTCAAGTACTTCAATTTGTAGAATGTTCACAATGCCAGGATTTCCATTTCCCGATACATGCTTCTCTTTCACCCAAGTCATTCTGGACTGTTGATTATAGGCAAGACAATTCTAATTCTGGATTCTCTGGGATGGCCTGGATTTCAATATTTTGAACTTTTTGCCTTAAGCTATTAAAATATTCTTGGAATTCTTAAGATTTCCAAGTCTAACTAGCCTCTCCCATGTTGCATTAGCACTGGGAAATGGCCCAGAACAATTTTGTAACATGATGTGTACTTGTTGGTTTGGTTCTGAAAACCCAGTTACAAAACATTCCTGAGCAATGACACAAACACATCCCTGAGCTGTTTCTAATTCAGTTACTCGGATCCCTATATTTAACCAAAGGAACCCTTCATTTATACCAGCTTAATATTCCTTTTATACATTATATATATTTTTCAAGAATGAGACCTCTTGTATTGAAGCTCCCTTACATTAAAGTAATTTTTTATGAAAGGAAGGGAGAACAAGAGAAAGACAAGTCATCATTCACAGAACACCAGTGGCACAGTGGCCCAGTGGAGATGGGGGAAGACTCTGGTTACTGCGGAGCTGTCCACCAGAGAGGTGCTGACACTTTCCAGGAGTTGGAAAGGGGCTGCCCTCAAGAGTTGTGAAAGAATCCCCTCCAGGTGCTTACTACTACTCCATCCCAGAAAAATGCAACACATTGTATGTATCTGGGGAAACACAGGCCACATCTCCCAGTTGAAATAGGGGAGACAAGCACTGACCTCCAGCATCTTTTAAATCTCCGCTCAAAGCAGACATTTGCCCCTTGCTCTAAAAAGACAAACATCCTATGCAACAGGTGCTAAAGATACCTTCAGAGCATCTTGCACTCCTTCTGGAAGTTTTTGTTTGCAGACATAACAGGAAAACAGGAGAGCTGCTGGGGTGGGAGAGGTGTGGCCTCAGTCCCTTAACTTACCCCTGACATGCCAGTTCTTCTCCCTTTTCCACACTGACAATAAGGACCTGAGGACCCACCACCTCTCTTTACCCAAAGATTGGAAGAAAGAGGAGTGGTGTGCGAAGGCCAATAGATTGCTGCTGACTGAATGAATCACCCACCTCCAGGCTTGGTCTCCTCACGTGTGAGAAGATGAAAGCCAGGGACTCTGAGCCCTCTGTGTCCCTGTTCTCTCATCACCTTGCTCTGCCTCTCAGTCACGCCTCCCTGCACACTATCCACAACCTTCTTGTCCACAGTTTCTGCTACTCAAAACCTCCAAGTACTCAGGACTCTTCATGGGAGCTCTGAGGGTGCTCCTGAAATCCTAGCTCTTGACTCATATGGGAGTCAGAGAGGGTGGTCAATGTAGGGAACCTGCGAATGGTAAAGGAACTGCACTAGCATGGTATTCCTCTCGTTTTGAAGATAATAGTTTCTGCTTATAAAGAAATCAGGCAATATAGAAGCACACAAATAACGTATTTGTAGGATCTCTTATAATCCCACAGCCCCCAAGTCACCTTGACTGATAGACAAGAATATCACGGGAGCCCCGTCTCTGTGTGTACAGAGAGAATAGACAGAGGGTAACCAAGACAGGCAGGTGTATGGACAAATGCATATTGGAAATGGTTTATAAAGGGATCTTACTTGGCATACTATTTAATGAAATCTATAATATTAAATTTTCCTTGATGTTTAACTAAAGACAAAGACACTAATGTGAAGCTATTGGAATTGCTTCACTTTGTTTACTCTCCAGTAGATGCATTGTTCAAAAATGCCCCCTGAGGTTACGAAAATATGTGCGGAAAGGAGTAAGAGATTGGAATCCCTTTTTTAAACATGCCTCATATCTTGGCCGGTATCAGCTGACCAGGCAGCCGCAAAAGAAAAGGAAACTCACACTCACACTTCCTCTGCCTCCCCTCCCCCAATTCTCCCACTTCCCGAATATTCTGAGTAATAGTTTTCTTCCCCAACTTTTGCCTCTCGCTGTGATTCATGGTCAGTGCATGTGATCAGAATTAAACGGCACCTATTATGGAGGAATGTCATGACATGACTATCTGTTAAGGACACCAACAAAGAGCAATAAAAGAGAAAACAAAACATTTTCTCTGGCTACATAAATGCAATCATTTCTACTGTTAGGCACAGTTGACCTAGTGTGCCTAATTATTATGCATTCCAAGAATCATTATTTTCAAATCCCAGATTTTAAACAGAAGCACCACCAGGTCCCACAACTGGTGAGAAAGGGACCTCAAATCTTCCCATCAAGTAACGGAATGACAGGTGGACCCTGTTTCCTAGGTCTCAATAACGCATTAGGTTGTATAGCTGTGTGGCACCGGGTTAATCACACCTCCTCTCTGGGCTCCAGTGTTTTCTATAAACAAGGGACATATGAGGACTTTCCCACCCTTCACCTCAGGTCTCATTGAGGATCAAGTAAGCCACACCTGGGAAGCAGCTTTGCAAGGCAGCATTCTTATCTTCTTCCCCTTCAGAATACACCATGGACTGCAGCTGGCGGCCTTTGTCAGGACTCAGGCAGGACTCAGCCTCCGCTGATGAGAAAAACATCACCACGAGACCACAAGCAAAACAGTCCTGCTGCTGCCAGAGATGAGGAGGGTGGGAAGTTCCAAAGGCTCCGAACATTTTATCAAGTCCATGTTTGGGGTGAATTCCATCTTAAGTCACTCTTTGCTCACAAGAATCAATGTCAAACCACTATTTGGCAGTGGACGTTGCATAAGGGGGACACTCGGAAGTGCCCTTGGTGATTGTCTGCCAACTCCATGGGGTCATCTCATCTCTCAGCCTGGAGCACTGGTCCTCTCCTGAGACAGAGAGCCCTGGCCTGGCTGAGTTACCAAACTCCTCCTCCAGAAGTGACACCTGAAAGGTGAGGGCCACAGAGATACCTTTGTACAATCTTAAGCAGCATGACCAAGCAAGTTGCTAGCTCAACCTCACTGCCCTGGGGACCTTGGCAGGCAGAAAAGCTGGCTTTTGGCTCTGACTCAAAACCCTGACCTTGGGCAAGTCCCTTCTCCTCTCAGGGGTTTTGTTTTCCCATCCATAATGCAAGGGCTTCTTGGACGCTCTCCCAAGGCTTTTCCAATTCTACTGTCAGGCTGACTATTCTGGGGAGAAGTGCAGCGTGGATCTGCCTGGCTGGGATTCCTCTGGGAGGTTTCCAGAGAGGGAGAAGTCAAGCAAGAATGCAAGACCACAGACTAAGACAAACTGCAGTTTAATATGTCTTGGCGGGACAAATATTAGATTTTTTCTCTGATATAGGCGACCTTCAGGCAAAATACAAGATCAATAGATATATAGGTAAACATGTATATACATGCATTCATCTAGAGGAACTATATAAGGGAGACTAGCATACTGAGAAGTGAATATATTTACTGCAGTATGCATCTCTTCTCTGAATAAAAGGGCTCCCAATGAAACTGTTAAAAATGCCTTGACAATAGGATGCTGGACTTTCTACCATCGTCTATACCTACAATGTCATGATACTATTAAAAAGCAGAATAATGGACTTGTGACTGTTGCTGAAGGACTGTACTATTGTAATACGATGTGGGAAAACAGTTGGGGAGAGGAAAAATGGGTAGGGTGAAAGGCAGGGCCTGGTCAAAACGGAGAGGCCTCACTGGCCTGAGAGCAGGAAAGTCCATTAAGCAAAGGGAGAGCCTTGGACATGGCCCGGTGCCTTGGTGAAGAGCAGCTGGCCATAAGCGTCTGGGAATCAGAGGTCACTCTAGTTTTGCACATGTAGGTCAGGGTCGATGCCTGTTTCTCTAAAGGCCTCTCCTCTGGGGACACAGTGCCCTCCTAGCCCTTAGCATTTGCAGCATTGAAGGCCTCAAACCCTCTCAAGGATGCCAGAGTCACTGCTCACCCCGTTGGTGGCAGGGTATCTCTCTGAGATCCAGGTGGGGGTGTCTCGCCTCCCAGGCAGCTGAGTCTGGTCGGCAGCAGGAGGGGGCTGCCCACTAGGTCCCCAGTATCATGAGACTGGTTCTCACCTGCTGGCTGCCGAAGCACTGCTGGGGACCTAAAGTATAGCGCAGGCACACAGGGAAGGAGGCAGCTCATTTCAATTTGCACACAGCCCAGGAATGATGATCACAATGTTAACAAGTCCACTCATTCAGGGCAACCTCTCAACAAACTCAAAAGGCTTCTGTGAGCCAGGACTTTGTAAAGATGTTAAAAGGACCATTTGAAAGACCTGAAACCATCCTTGTTATTAATCATATGTTACTGTCTGTTAGTTTTATATACACACACATATTCAGGGGCACCTCAAAAAGCTTGTGGAAAAATGGGATTAAAAAATATATTTAGAGGTGGACCTGCGGCACAACAGCATCGATGAAGTGCAGGTTTAAGTCACAGTTAGCATCCCAACCACTCCATTGCCTGCTTAGCTTCCTGCCAATGTTACTGGGAGGTAACAGAAGATGGCTCAAGTGCTTGGGCTCCTGCTCCCCACATGGGAGACCTGATGTCTTTGGCATCCTCAGGCCCTGGCTGTTACCAGTATTTGAGAATGGAACCAGCATATAAAAGACTTTCCTCTCTCTCCATCTCTCTTCCCCACTCTATCATCTCCCCTTGCTCTGACATTCAGGTAGATGAAGGTAAGTAAAAAATAAGCATGCTTTGTAAAGGTCAGACCACTTTGGGCACCTATTATTAACAGCCAGAGTGGAATTGACCTCCAGTGAAGCTTCTGGGGTACTATACTCCTGCCCACCAACTTCTCCACCTTGATGATGTGCATCCCCCACACACCACACTAAGCCTGGTCAGACCAGCCACTCCTGTCTACAGATCCTAATCACTGATTGTAAAGGAATACATATGCATGCATATGCAGAGAGAGCATTCTTTCATTCATTAGTTTCTCATCTCTCAAATGCCCACAATATCCAGGGATGAGTCGGGAGCCACGAACTCAGTCCAGGTCTCCTACAAGGATAGCTGGGTCCCAACTACTTGAGCCATCACCGTGGCCTTCCAGGTCTACATCAGCAAGACGATGAAGTTAGGAGCCAGTGGCAGATATCAAACCAAACACTCTTATGTGGGCCCTGGGAGTCTTAGCCCCCATCATACTGCTAAGTTAAACACTCAACCAATTCCAGATAGATGGATAGATAGATAGATAGATAGATAGATAGATAGATAGATAGATAGATAATTTGTGGCAGATTACACGATGTAGGGTTTGTCATCATAGCCATGTCAAAGCATGCAGTTTGGTAGTGTTAAGTGTATTCATATTGCTGCTTTCCATTTCTCCTTCTGCAGTTACCCAAGAGTCTTGAAGGGGCCGAGTCCTCATTTGTTATGATTAGATTGCTTCTGGGAATTCCACTCCTCTTTGCTCCTTCACAGATTGGTGCAGAGTTGAAGTGCAGGAGGTCCATACTTGACCTCAGATGCACTCTGCTAATGGCTATTATAAATTATCTGCACATTTTTGCTGACCCTGTGGGTAAAAGCAGGTCAGCTCCCTGCAGTCAAGAGTCTTGGGCGGAACAGTGGCATGGGCTCCCTTCCAGGAAGCCTGGCTCAAAAAGGGCTGGATCTATGCGATTTGCAGAACAACTAGAGCTGGGTCCTCCATGTCAGCAGAGGGCACCAGAGCACCATGCCTTTAAGAGTAGTAAGTGTTCACCTGTGTAGCCCCAGCTGGACCCTGGAAGAAGGACTTGGAAGAAGCAAGTTCTGGAACATCTGTAAACTAAGGATAAAGCCTACTGTGTAGATTGTTGGAAAGCTTGAGAAACATACTGCTCATGAAGGGTTGATTTTGGAATCAGATATATGGTAAACGCTTTTCTCGAGCTTAATTTTGCAGTATACTATACTTCATAAAGTATCTACTTTTTAACTTATATTTGTTAACTGACAAATAAAACTGTATGTATGATATGCAACATAATGTTTGATATTAGTACACACCGTGGAGCAACTAAATCAAGCTAATTCAGAGGTGCATTGCCTTACATGATCACTTTTTGTGGTGGAAACCCTTTTAAAATCTGTCTTAGTGATCTTAAAGCATGCACTATAAAGTATTTTTACTATGACTACCATGACATGCAATTGATCTCTTGAACTTACTGGCCTTGTCCAATTGAAAATGTGCAGCCCTTTGATCAACGTCTCGCCAATCCTCCGACTTCATGGAAAGTGCCAGTCTCCAAACTTCCCTCTGCTCAGCAAGTCTCCAAGGCAAGAGAAGTCCTGATCTTCACAGCTCTGTGCCCCCAGGCCCGGGGACCACCACTCCTGTGGAATGGGTCTCCCATTGTTCCTAAACAGAGCTCTCTCTAAGGGCATTCTCTGTTCTCCAGAGCCCTCGTGTCTGATACTGCACCTTGCACCCAGCACCACTCCAGGTACATGGCACCCTCCCATGGCCACACAGGCTCTTTCCCTTTATCACACTCAACAGTAGTGTCCTAACAGAATGAGGCTGGTGCACAGATACTCTAGGTTCTCTATAAAATGACTTTAGTTGCTACTTAGAACCCCTGTTCAGCATTAGACAGGTTTGGGTGAGTTCTTTGAAACTGGGTCCAGAGACGTCTTTAAGGATCAGACACCAAGCTTGCCCAGTCCTCCCTTGGCTGGAGTGCTGTTCTGTAGCACCCACGCACAGAAGACTTTGCAAAGACTGGCCCTTCAGGTCGCTAGCATGACAGTCAAGTGTATCCCAAAGGAAGGACACCACCTAGACCCCTATCATACTCCGAAACATCTGCTCTGTAATCACTGCTTATCACTGTATAGAGTTATTTCAAATTTGAAGCAATGAATATTTATCAAAGGGTCAGGAATCCATGAGTGGGTTAGCAGGGTGATTCTAGCTCAGGGTATCTTACAAACTTGCCACCAAGATATCAGCCAGCTCTGCCATCATCTGAGGCTTGATTGGACCTGGAGGATTCACCTCTAAGCTACTGGGATGGCTGTTGGCTTTGCCATGTGAGTCCCTCCATAGCTTCTGACAATGTGGATGCCCTAGAGTGAATCATCCAAGAGGGCGTCGGTGACTGAGTGCAGCACCCTCCCCTTAGATACGACCTACCACTACTTCTACCCTAATCTGCTGATCTCCTAGACCCGCATGAGTACTTGTGGAAAGGGACAACACTAGGTAAAAGGAGCTCAGGGTTTGAGCAGTGGCAGGTGACACAGGGGTCCACAGGCTTGCAAGTGAAGGATCAGAGGAGATCAGAGGAAGCCAGGGTGCACAGAATCTCAAAGAAAGAGAAGAGAGCAATGCTGTGGGCCAGTCACTCTTGGGAACAAAGGGGATGTGCATCCTGTAATGCTCTCATCCTGCTTTCCAGCAGCATACGTGCTGCCCTTGCTCATGTCAGCTGCCCATGGCCAGAAGTGTGCCCACACTTCCTTCTCATGGGACCCAGGCTGGTAGAGAAAACATTGACTTGAACATTTTGCACACACCACTGGCAGAGAGGGAAAGAAACAGGGAGAGAGAGCTCTGGAGGGTCTTGCTCTGGAAATAAGATGCTGTAGCTACAAAGTGATGTACGTCCCTTCATTTTACAACCCAAGGGCCATAAACACTCCATCTGGTTCCAGCCAGCCATGAGGAGCCAGGTGTATTTCCACTGGAAATTGGAAGTTGGCAAACAGCATTGCGACTCTTCATAGTCTAAGAGAGGAACACATTTTTAAGAGAGAAAAGGCAGCTGAGAGACAAAGACTGTATCCTGGAGTCTAGCCTGGAGCCTGGCAACATGTCAATCCTCTGGGAGGATCCTCCCAGGCCCTCTGCCTGTTGCTGCCTGGTGGCTGGGCTCAGGTCATTCTCTGTTGCCTCACACAGCTATCCAGAGAAGCAGGTATCTCTTGGGTTGCCAGTCTGAGGTTTGGGCCATTCCCTCCTCCTCCCCTTAGATGCTACCCCTCTCTCCATCAGCTCTTTGTTCAGAACATGGAATCTAAGATGCCAGATCACCATCGTGCAAGTTCATGCTCCAAAGCAGGCCCAAGTCCCAGACCTAACTTGACCTGACCTGACCCTGGTTCTTGGCCAGGGTCCCAGCAGCCTGAGGGTCCTGCAGGGCTGGGGTCTTTTCTTCCCCGGACTCCAGGTCTCTCCCTTTTGGCTAGAACTTCAACTCCTGGCAATTTCAAGATCTTTCCCATACTCGCTGATCCAACCTACCTCAGCCAAAGATGCCATCCTCCCTGCAGGCCATCCACAGAAAGAACTGTGGTGGTTATAGGCCAACCCATTCCAACACTCTGGCTTGCCTTGCCACAGACTCTGCACAGCCCTGCACTGCTGGTCACACTCATGTGTCCAGCATCTGCTGAACCTGGAGCGAGGCCATTTAGTGGTTAGGCTCATGACTTCAGCTGCCTATCCCCAGATGGGGAAATGTCCATGGTTCATTAGTAGATTCCATGGCCATCTGACCCAAACCACTTAGCCCTATGCCCTGAGTCATCCCTGAAAAACAGACGATGTAAGTGAAATCAGTGGCTTTGCCAAACCAGCCCTCAAGCCTCACCTTCCACCAGATTGTCTCTTGGTCCTGGCAACATAGCAGCACTGGCACACACAGTGCCTGGGAGGCCTAATGCATAGATCCCAACGCCCAGAAGTGCCGGGTCCACAGACTCACAGGACAGCTGTCCTGTGACCTCCTCCTTGACCGACTTCTTGCACTCAGAGAGAACCTCTGCAGGGCCACCTGGGAGCTCTTTTGGGGAAGATGATTTTGAAGATGGGTCTTGACAGGTGGGAACATTGTCAGCCAAGGATGCTGAGAAGGGACTGGGTACAGATGGAAAGGCATCAAAAAGGCAAGGTGGTGACATTTGGCTAACTGATCACAGATAGATAGTGTAGAGCATGTCCTGATAAGACAGATTTTAAAAGCTGGCTATAGACAGCCTTGAACACCAACTTATGAGCTGCCCCTATTTGCAGGAGAAATGCAGTAATAATCAAGATAAAATAACGAACATCTGTAAAATACTTACTAGCTCAGGCCATATCTGAGGATTTTATACATACAACCACCAGACATGTGTATTTTATTTCACTATTTTAAAGATAAAGACACTTGTGACCAGTGTTGTGGCATAGCAAGTTAAGCTGACGAGTACAGTGTCTAGATCCCATGGAGGAGCCAGTTCAAGTCCCAGCTGTTCCATTTTTTTTTTGCTCTTTTTTTATTATTAATTACATCGTATTATGTGACACAGTTTCATAGGCTCTAGGATTCCCCCAGCCCCTCCCCATGCCCTCCCCCCATGCTGGATTTGTTCCACTTTTGATTCAGCTCCCACTAACATGCCTAAAGAAGACGACAATGGACTGAGTGCAGGGGTTCCTACGCCCACATGGGAGTCCTGGAAAAAGTTTCTGCCCCCTGGCTTTGGCCTAGGCCTTTGTGGCCATTTGGGAAGTAAATCAGCAGACAGAAAACCTCTCTCCATGATTCTCTCTCTCTGGGTCTGTAACTCTGCAGTTCAAATAAATAAAATCAAGAAAGAAAGAAAGGAAAGGAAAGAAAGGAAAGGAAAGGAAAGGAAAGGAAAGGAAAGGAAAGGAAAGGAAAGGAAAGGAAAGGAAAGGAAAGAAAGAAAGAAAGAAAGAAAGAAAGAAAGAAAGAAAGAAAGAAAGAAAGAAAGAAAGAAAGGAAAGAAAGAAAGAAAAAAAGAAAGAAAAAGAAAGAAAGAAAGGGAGGAAGGAAGGAAGGAAGGAAGGAAGGAAGGAAGGAAGGAAGGAAGGAAGGAAGGAAGGAAGGAAGGAAGGAAGGAAGAAAGAAAGAAAGAAAGAAAAGATTTTTAAAAAACCAACTTGGCTCAGAGATACTAAGCTACTTGTCCAGTGTCACATAATTTTCACAAGTTTCATACCCAGGAATCAAACCTAAACCTGCCTGATGTTAGATGCCTTGTACTCCACCAGTAGATGACATTACACGGTGCACACAACATACTTCCAAAGTGCCCCTCACCAGCCACGGCCTTCGATGGCTTCAACAGAAGTGGCAAGGGAAGACTCACACCTCACCATCTGGGGTCATTCATCCTGACCTACTAACAACAAGGGGCCAGACTGAATGTAACCCTTTCCCCAGTGTGCAGCGTGTAGCCCTGCCAGGCCACACTGGACCTTCACAGAGTGGCCTTCGGGCAGCACTGTGACCTGTGTCCTCCTCCTTCCCCAAAGGCAGAGGCCAGGCTTTGGGTGTCTCCCAGCACCCCTTTCCTTCAGAGGCAGCTAGCGCACCCATCACTCCACTCCCGCAGTGCCTGACCGCCATTGCTCTGACATCTGCGAACCCTGCACCTGCAGGATCAAGTCACATTCTTGATTCCTCTGGCTGCAGGCAACCAGGATCAGGACAGACACGACAGTCAGAGGGCAGGCGAGGGCAGCAGAGAGCCAGTGGCTGAAGCCCAGGAAGGGAGCTACCCAGTGCAGCTGGGAGAACTCCTGGAGGAAGTGGGCGGGGCACATGGGGAACCTCCTTCTGCCAAGGAAATCCCCTCCCCTGGGTTCACGCAGAGGCCAGTTCAGGTTGAGGCTCAGAGTAGCACGCTGGGAAGTCAGGCCCAAGGAGAAACAGAGGAATGCCAGAGACAACAGCAGCAAGAGGCCAGCAGCAAGCCAGGGACCTGCTGGAGGTCACCGGGGGCCCTGGAGCAGCTCTCTGGCCTATCCGCTCCAGGCCAGGAGAGCAGAGAGGAATTCAGGCCAAGAAACAAAGAAGAAAAACTGCGCGGCTTATTTCATGAGGTCACTGTAACCCTGGTATCCCAGCTTGTCAAGGAGCACACACACAATAAGAGACCACAAATCAGCATCACTTTTCAAGCTGGCAATGTCGGTAAACAATTAAAATACGCCTGACCACCATCTGTGATGACCAAGTAGGGTGCATTCTGCCATTGTAGGATTGGCTTGATATTAGGAAATATATGGAAATCATACAGTTTACCAATAAGAAAATAACTTACCCCAACCTAGATTCTGGAAAGCAGTCATTAAAAGTTCATCTCCATTTCCAGGCCTTTGTGGCTTCCATATCTGTTGAATATTCTCTGCATTTTTTAGCTCTTAAAATTTTAGAAGGAGTATACTAATCTCTTAATTGAATGAACAATAGCATCATCTTACTTAAAGTTAAAATACTATAAGGCCTGGCACTATGATATAGCAAGCTAAGCCTTCTGGCTGTGGCACCAGCATCCCATATGGGTGCCAATTTGTGTCCCAGCTGCTCCACTTCTTATTCAGCTCCCTGCTTATGGCCTGAGAAGGCAGTGGAGGATGGCTCAAGTCCTCGCTCCCCTGCACCCATGGGAAATCTGGATAAAGCTCCTGGCTTTGGATAGTTCCAACTCAGGCCATTGCAACCACTTGTGTATTGAACTAACAGATGAAAGATCTCTCTCTCTCTCTCTCATTATCTCTATAACTCTGCCTTTCAAATAAAAATAAATCTTTTAAAAAGTTGAGCTACTATAGATGATTTCACTAAAACCAGTAACCAAAAAGATATTCATTCTTACCATTAATAATTCATATTTTTCTAGAAGTTAAAACCAAAGTAATACAAGAAAACAAATAAATAAGATGCGTTAAGAAGACAAATTCATCATTATGTCTCGGGACCAACATTATCAATGTTATTTATTAAAATTCCAAGGTAGGAGCAGGGTTTGGGTACAGCAGTTTGGGGTGTCCATATCCCATATCAGAATGCCAGGGTTTGAAGCCTGGCTCCACTTCCAATTCAGATTTCCTGCTAATGTGTACCCTGGGAGGTCGCAGGTGATGGCTCAAATACACGAATGCCTGCTATCCACGCAGGAGAGAGACCCAGGGCTGGCCCAGCCCTAGCTGTTGGGGTGGGGGGAGGAGGAAGAGCAAACAGATAAAAAATCTCTGCCTTTTTCTAATTGTCAATTTTTTTTAGGTGGAAATTGGAATAATTTATTCTTTATTCCTTTCTTTTCTAATATAAACATTTAAAGCTAAGGTTATTTGGAATTACTGCTTGACCACCAATTCTGATTTATTTTATATTCCTTATCATTCAGTTCAAAACATAGCTTCCCTTTTATGACCCATGAGGTGTTTAGAAGAGTGGGACTTGATTTATATATACTTGTGTGCTTGAGTTCTAATTTGACTCACCCTTAGATGACATACTCTGATTTCAGTTCTTAGGGGTTTATTGAAATTTACCAAGTACTGTATTGTGAGCTCTGTCCTGGAGGATGCTCCACCTGCACTTAACAAGCATGTGTTTTCTGTTACTCCTGAGTAGTAAAGCCCACTGGGCCAGCTGGAAGATGCTAAGACCTCCTCCCCTTTAGGGTGATCTGTTTTCTCCATTATGAAGAGCAGAGGGTTGGCATCTCCAACTGTAATTACGGATTTGTCCATCTCTTCTTTTATTTTTGTCAGTTTCCAACTCGTGTGTGTGTGATGTTTAGATTTTTATTTGAAAGGCAGACTTACAGAGAGGTTGGGGGAGAGAGAGAGACATCTTCCATTCACTACCCAAATGCCTACAACAGCTGGAGCTGAGCTGAGCTGAAGTGAAACCAGGAGTCAGGAGCTTCTTCCAGGTCTCCCATGAGATGCTGGGGCCCAAGAACTTAAGCCATTCTCTGCTACTTTCCCAGGCCATAAGTAGGGGACTAGATTGAAAGTAGAGGAGCCAGAACTAGAACTGGTACCCATATAAGCTGCTAGTACTACAGGCAGAAGATTAGTTCACTATACCATGGTGCCAGCCCTAACTCATATTTTGAAGCTCTGTCATTGGTACACACTTAAAACCTTTTCAATTTAATTAGAAAATGTTCCTTATTATCCTTAGTAATACTTCCAGACCTAAAATCGACTTTGTTTGACATTAAGATAGTCATTCCAGTTTCTGACAAATCTCTGTCCTTTTCATCATATCACCTATAAGCCTTCATATTGAAAATGAGTCTTTGATCTTGTTTTAAAGATTTGTTTTATGCTTTTATTGGAAAGGCAGATATACAGAAAGAAGGAGATACACAGAGATAGATCTTTTACCTGCTGGTTCACTCTCCAAGTGGCCTCAATGGTTGGAACTGAGCCAGTCTGAAACCAGGAGTCAGGAGTGAGGGTCCCGAGGATTGAGCCATCCTCCGCTATGTTCCCAGGCCATAAGCAGGGAGCTGGATGGGAAATGGAGCCGCTGGGATAAAACCAGCACCCATATGGGCTCCGGTAGATGCAAGGCAAGGATTAAGCCACTAGGCTATCACACCAGGTCCGGATCTCTGCTTTTAATTGAAGTGTCTTGACCATTTATGCTAAATGCAATTATCTCCATGGCTGGATTGAAGTTTATCATCTTCTTACTTGTTTCATTTGTTTGTTGCTCTTTTTTTCCCCATGGTTTCTTCTGGATTACTTCATTGCATTTTCAGTATTCAATTTTATCTCCATTTCGCTGAATTTTTTAGTTACCCCCTACCCTTGTGTTTTGTTTCTAGTGGTTGCTTTATGTTTTGCTTACACATATTGGTTTTATCATAGTCTATCATCAAAGATCATTATACAATTTCAGGTGCAAGTCCTTTCAACGTTATGTTTCTGTTTCCCTGTCCTGTCCTTTGGCCTACGGTGGTCAAACATCTTACTTCTACAAGCTACAAGCACTCTAACACGTTGTTACTATTTTTACACAGTGAGTTACCTCTTACTAAGATTTCAAAATGGAAAAACATCCTTCTCAAATACTCAGGATCACCCTTCCCGCCACCTGCTTTTCTTTGTGTAGCTCTTGCTTCCGTGTAGAATCATGTTTCTTTAGTCTTAAGAATTTCCTTTAACATTTTTGGAGTCACAAAGTTTCTCAGATTTTTTATTTTTGCTTTATTTTGTTTTGTTTATCTAAAGAAGTCTTTTATGTACTTTCCCCTTTTTTTCTTTTTTAAAAAGGACTTATTTATTTTACTTGGAAGACAGAGTAACAGAGAGAGGTATCTTTCCTTTCGCTTGCTGTTTTACTTCCCAAATGGTCACAATGGCCAGAGCTGGACTAGTCCAAAGCTGGGAGCCAGGTGCTTCTTCTGGGTCTCTCACATGGGTACAGTAGCCCAAGATCTTGGGCCATCTTTTGCTGCTTTCCCAGGCCATTCTCAGAAAGCTGGATTAGAAATGGAACAGCCAGACTCCAACCTGCACCCATACTGGTTGCCAGCACTGCAGGCAGGGGATTAGCATGACACATCAATCCCCGTACTTTCCTTTCTACACTTGATCTTAGCCAAAGGTTGAGAAGTGATTGTACTTTCCATTGAAAAGGATATTTTCCCCTGTATAGAAAAGTCTGGGGTGACAGGATTTTTTTAAATTATTCAAAAGTGTTATTATTATCAGAGGGAAGGAGAAGGGTCCAGTGCAATGGCTCAATTGGCCAGTCTTCTACCTATAAGTGCTGGCATATCATATGGGCACTGGTTTATGTCCTGGCTGCCCCATTTCCTACCCACCTCCCTGCTTGTGGCCTGAGAAAGCAAAAGAGGATGGTCCAAAGACTTAGGTTCCTGCAGCTTCTGACTCCTGACTTCAGATCAGCTCAGCTCCAGCTGTTGCAGCCATTTGGGGACAGAATCAGCAGATAGAAGATCTTTCTGTCTTTCCTCTCCATAAAATCTGCCTTTCCAAGAAGGATGGAAAGAAAGAAGGAAGGAAGTAAGGGAAGGAGGGAAGGAGGAAAGAAGGAAGGAAGGAAGGGAAGAAGGAAGACTCTATGCAATCATTCTTATCTTTGTTCCCCTGTATATAAGTATGAGGGAACCTCAGAAAGTTTGCAGAGTGAAAATGTTGTGGTGCAGTGGGTCAAGCTGCCACCTGCAGCACCAGCATCCCATATGGGTGTGCCAATTCATATCCTGGCTGCTTCGCTTCCCATCCAGCTCCCTGTTAACAGCCTGGCCCAGCACTGGCTATTACAGCCATCTGGAAGAGCCAGCAGATTAAAAATTTTCTGTCTCTCCCTCTCTTTGTAAGTCTCACTTTAGCATAAATAGTGAATTTTGAAAAATTTTGTAGAAAATTACTACCCCATCTAATCATTGGCAGTGAAGATCTAGACAGACAGAGACACTAAGATGGACTATAGCAGCCAGTGGATTCGGGAGAGATTTCATCGTGATTGGAGTGGTAGATTCACCAAAACTCAGGACTGTTGAACTATAAAAACCTCTTGAGAAATTCATGGTGTTGTAAGTTTCTATTTTTCTTCCTGTTGTTGATTTTGTAGTGTGGCTTTTCATTTAAGAGGGATGTGTGGTGACTGTGTAATGGAGACTAGCATGTCCAGATATGAGGATGCAGTGCAGTGTGCATCTCTACTTCCAGATCAAACACAAAGTATGAATGAAACTATTAGCTGTATCTTGACAATGGGAGGTTGAACTCTCTGCCATTGACCATGCCCACAATGATAAACATGTGACTATTTATGAAGAGCTATGCTATAGTAATAATTTAGGGGACTTCGGTGTGGGGGAGGGATTTGGGGAGGGAGTAGGGGAAAATAACTAAATAAAAATCACATGAATTGTAAAAATTACATGAACTGCTAGTCTTGGATCTAGCTTCAAAATTGTATAATATAATTTTAAACAAAATAATTTTCATCTTTTTGAAAAAATTGGAGAAAAATATGGAAAAATCAAGATTTTGATTATGCTTAATACAATTTCATTCTGTTTCAAAAAATAATAAAACATTTTTTTTAAACTCCAAAAAAAAATTAAATGCCATGAACATCCCAAAAATCACTGCTGTTGATCTTTGCTCTTACCTGTCTATTTGACTTTGACTAAACCACTTCCAACCCTTGGTAGCCATTGCTTTGATTGTGCTTTGTCTT
Source organism: Ochotona curzoniae (assembly GCF_017591425.1). Classification (NCBI taxonomy): domain Eukaryota; kingdom Metazoa; phylum Chordata; class Mammalia; order Lagomorpha; family Ochotonidae; genus Ochotona; species Ochotona curzoniae. Next base: position 6,149,826 of record NW_024466454.1, read on the forward strand.
TCGGATCAGCCTGGCTAAGCCACCTTTGTTTCAATTCTAAGAGGAAATGACCCACCATTTTAAAATTTCCGTTAGATTTTCTACCATCTGCAGAGGATCTGGGTGCAACAAATCTGGCATCAGTTAAGCAGGAAGTTTGCAGAGTTGTGTAAGCAGAACCAATTGATTACAGTTCTGACTATTGCTTCTACTGTTAGTCACTGGTCCGTTGCCATGAAGGTACAGTCAAGGTTTTCCCTTGCAAATTAATTGACATGATCTGCCAAATACACCTTCATCTTCATTGTCTTATCCTGTTGCAGGAGAGGAGGAGTGAGATCACACCAGACAAATCTAGAATGTATTAATTTTGGTAATAACAGTGCCCACTAGAAATTAGCAAATGACAAGTCTGTATGGCACTCCTGTCTGAATCAAAACCATGAGAGGATCAATGGGTCATTATCATAAAGCCCATCTGTTAAACTGAAGACCTATGTTCCAGCTCCCCCAGCTATATAACTTATCCTAAGAAACCTGCAGTGGGGCCCAGCGTAGAAACCCAGTGGCTAAAATCCTTGCCTTGCATGCACCGCGATCCCATATGGGTGCCAATTCGTGTCCTGGTAGCCCCACTTCTCATCCAGTTCCCTGCTTGTGGCCTGGGAAAGCAGTCAGGGATGATCCAAGGCTTTGGGACTCTGCACCTGTGTGGGAGACACAGAAGAGGCTTTTGACTCCTGGCTTCAGAGAGGTTCAGCGTCTGCCATTGCAGTCATTTGGGGAGTAAATCAGTGGACGGAAGATCATCCTTTGTCTCTTATCCCCTCTGTATATCTGACTTTCCGATAAAAATAAAATAAGTCTTAAAAAAAGAAGAAAGAAACATGTATCATACAATCTGGACACACTTATAAAGCTGTAAACATCCACCTTTTCTTGGCTCCTCTGTCCATATTCCATTATTGCTGGACTTCACCTCTACTGGAACTTTTGAAAGTACACAAATTAGAAATACAAAACATCTTAGCATTAACATCTTCACTGACTCACCCAAGCAGTGAACAGAGAGTGAGGAATACAGGCATACAAAGACCATACTCAGGAGCTACCTGCCCTTGGAGTCTGTCCACATAAAGCCAGAGAGCAAGCAGATACTGGAGAGATTAAGAGTCGGAGTGCCAGAGTGATGAAAACACATGACCAAGAGAACAAACCCCTCCCTATCATGGGCTTTTATGTGGGCTTAAGAGGGAAGTGGTTACTCAACAATGCAATGCCACCCCCTCTCAGGTTCCAGGTGATGATAGGTGAGCATCATAGATGGGACAAAGGGACCACAAAAGTGGGGGTGTGTCAGGGGGTGGCTTCTAAGCGCATGACCCTGAACTAGCTGCCTGTCCCTCAACAGTCCTTCTTAAAACAAGTTATCCATTTGTAAAGTGCTGATTTCCCTAGGGCACTGTCCCCACACAATTCTTGTATGGTCTCAGGGATTTCACAATTCTGCTACCCAAACTTCACCAAAAACTTGATGTTTGCTCTAGTTTCCATTTTAGATGAATTCCTGTTTTTGTGATCAGAGTTCTTTGTAAACTGACGTCTTTTCCTTATAAGTGTTTACAATGAAATCCTTTAAGACATGTCAGAAGATGCTAGTGCAAGTTTATTTTGGAATGAAAAAAGGATTTTAAAATCCATGCATATTTTTCATAATACACATTTTCCATTAACATTTTTCTCTAGCTGAGTTTAGATTTGTTTTTTCTGTGTCATTGATTCCCAGTCATTTGATTATGTTGTGCCTTAATGTGGTTTACTCCATCTCCTGCTTGCAGTTTACTGAGCTTCCAGAAATGTGCATTAGCCAGAAGTTGGATCGGAAGTGGAGCCAAGACCTGATTTCAAACACTGTATGCGATGTGGATGTTCCCAAGGGGTGTCTTAACCCAGTACACCATGTTGCCCACCCCCACTTCCCGGATGTTAGTTTGGATAGTTTGATAATTTTGTTTTCATCTTTTCTGCAGTGTACTATTTGTTATTAAGCTCATCCAATGAATTTTTCATTGTTAAGTACTTCGGATGTATTTGTCAGCTCTGGGGTTTCCATTTCACTTTTAATGATCTTCCTTATTATGTCCATGTTCCTATTTAACTGCATGAGCATATTTATAATAACTGTTTTAAAGTTCCTTTCTGCTATTTCCATTATTTTTTTTTTAACTTTTACATCTGTTTCTATTGACTGATCATTTTCTTGTTTATGGGCCACACTTTATTACTTCTTTTCTTAACTAGTAATTTTTTGGAATCTGGGCTTTGTGAATGTTAAATCGTTAAGTGATAGTATTATTGCCTTCCAATACAAGTAACTTTAGATGCCAGAACAGAAAAAGGAAATAAATGAAAAACACTGGTGAAATTCAAAGAGTCTGGAGTTCAGTTTAAGAATATTGTACAGGGGTAGAGTTGTGGCACAGCAAGTTCTGCTTCCATTTGCAATGTTAGTATTCCCTATTGGGGTACCAGTTCCAGCCCCACTATTTCCCTTCCAATTTAACTCCCTGCAAGTATGCCAGGGAAGGCAGTAGAAGATAGCCCAAGCATTGCATACTTCCTGTCACCTCTGTAGGCGACCAGGCTGGAGTTCCTGAAACCTGTCTTTGGCTTGGTCCAGAGCTGGTTGTTACAGCCCACTGGGAAATGAACCCACCCCGTCCATTCTGCTTTGTATTAATGCAAGTCTTTTTAAATATATATATTGTACAATTATTAACTTCTTGGTTTAACAAATATGCCATGGTTACAGGTGAGCTAGGTAAAGGTTATATAGAAACTGTATTTTCTTTTGTGTTTTTTTATATAAATCTAAAATAACTCCCAGATCAAAAGGTCGTTTTTAAAAATCCCTGATTTTCTCATATTTTATCATGAAGTATTCATTGTTTTGGTTTCCCCTTATATATTTTTCTAATTTAATCTTCAATTCTCCAATGACCTTTTCTGTCATTTTTAGCTCTTGCTCTGCTATCTCATTTCTAAGGTTTTCTGATTTGAATGCATGTTGGCATTGGCCTTTAATGTCTTAAGGGAAGTGGGATGCTGTGTGGTGCCTTGCTCTCCTGTGCACACCTTGCCAACACGCATGCCTTCATTGTCTGTTGATATGTTACCATGCTACTATTCCTTTTCCTTGGATAATGTTTGACCTTGATGTATTTCAAGGTGGTTATGCTGGTGCAAGTTTCAAGGCTTTTCTGTTTGGTTCCAACAGCGTTGTTCATCGCCTAGAGCATCCTCTTTGTAGTCCACAGGCAGTGTTACAACACAGCAGTCTGTATTCTAAATGAGAAATCTGGTGTTGAAAATCTTCCTTCTCTGAGATTTCCTGGTTCTTTTCTCCTTCTTCACTTCTAAAACTAGCCTGCTGGTTCTGCAGTTTCTTCTGTCCTTAGCTTATTCAATTCTGATTCTTCTCCTAGAAACTTCCCTTGCCGAGGGCTCCAGCTTGAAATGGCACCCACAGGTGACTGAGTTTGAAACATTTGTGTTCCAAGAGGCTAAAGTACCCCATTCCCTCCAGGACTCTGCTCTCATCCACCCCTGAAGCCAACCATTCCAGGCTTTGCCTCATGTCCAAAGGCTCTTCAGTTTCTCAAGCCCCAGATACTGTCTCTTCCCTTTGCTCTCTCCCTCACAGATACCCAGACACATCCTTGGTTGTGGGGGCTTTATGCTATTGCACAGTTTTATTGTAATTGCTGCACTAGGTCTTCAGGTTGGCTCAGTTGCTGTCTGTCTGGTGATTCAAACTGATTCATGAACTCTGCTGCCTGCTCCTACCATCTGCCTAGAATTGCAGTTTCTGTCATCTTTCAAATCAGAACAGTGGTGGGGAACATTAAATATTCTTAAGTTATTTTTCTATTCCCTTTGGAACTTAACCACAAGGATGGAACTTGGGAAAAAAATGAGTTGAAATCATGAAGAACTCCCAACATATCAGCACTGATAATGTATACAGCACTTTGTATATTTATTTTTTAAAAACTGAAGTATGTATTGCGCATTTCCTGTGTTTAGCTCATAATCTTCACAGCAATCATTTTGTTGGCTGAAAAATATCTCCTTAGTCAATGGACCAAAATGTACTTGGTCTGTCCCTTATTACTGGACACCACGAGCTGTTGCCTCAGATGATGCTATCATAAATACCTTTGTACACTTGGCTTTTTGTTTTGCAGAATTATTTCCTTATGATGGAATCCCAAGAGTGGGATGACTAGGTCAAGGGTAGGAACATCTCTCTAGCGCTGGCAATCTATAATTTGAGAATGTGTTTTGAGAATCATTTTCTTATTATAAGGGAAAGGGTGAGGTTCCACTGTGAGTGGTGAGGACCTCATGGAGGAAGGAGGCCTGGTTGTCGGGGCCACTGTCCATCAGCCCACTCTCTCAGCCCCTCAGTCTTCTCTAGTCATTGTCTTCAGTTTTCATCTTGCATTTGTTTAGCCAGCACTGACTGAGGGCCTGCTTTGTGCCACTCACTGCAGTTTCTCTCCCATGTGGTGTGATGCTCAGGGGCATGTGTGTCCGACCCACGAGAGCCACAGCACCGGTGATGTGAAGGGATCCTGTCCACATGTGTGCTGGCTTGTTCTCATTGCACCCGCGTGTTCCCTCAGCTCTCATGCCAGGCCCGAGGCTCTGTAGGGGAACTTTAGAACCTTTTTCCTGCAGAGATCCAGGCTCAGGCTCCATCTCCCCTTCCTTAGGCAAGTTTGGCCTCATGCTGGCACAGCCTTGAATAGAAAAGCAAGGACCTTAGCAAGCTCACCTGCACCAACTCACCTAGTTGTTCAAGATAATCTTGTAACCTTTATCTCAGAAAACAGGTAAGCTGGAAGTAACCATGGGTCTCTTAGTCACAATTACTCAGCTATATTGATCCAGTTCATTCATTTGACTTTGACCCTATTCTGTTCAGTCTGACTTCCTAGTGCCACCCCCCAAAAAATGAGTCTTATTCAGAACCCAGATCTTCCTGGCTTGGATTCTGAGTGCCTGCCTACACTGGTCACACAGGGCTGTACTCAAACCTCCCCCCCACCCTCAGCTCCTAAGCACTGGCAAGGACAAGACCAGGATGCTCTGCCTGTCTCTGTTTTGTACTCCATGGCCACTCTCTCATCTTCATAGAGCCCAGCAGTCACAATCCCTGCCCCAACCTGGCTATAATTCACACCTGTAGAACCCCTGCCCCAAGACCAGTTGCTTCCTGAGACTAGTCAGCATTGCTGAGCAGCCTAACCTGTGTGTGCACTGCTGAGTTACTAACCAGTGTTGGAGAGGTGAGGAATCCAAGAGCCAGAGAGTACATATGACTGAGAAAGTCAAACAGCAGGTTCCTGTCTGAGACCTGGGACCCCAGTTTCTCACTCAGAGAAGGAAACTAGCAGACAGAACAAAAGATGAATTTAGAAATAGATTCCAAAACTGAGTCCAATTGGGAGTCCTGAGCCCAGTGGGGTAAAGGACAAGAGAAGGCTCCAGCACCTGAGCATACGTTCCCCTTTTCAAGACTAGAACACCAAGTCAGGAAAGCCTGAGCAACATGTTGGATGTCATTTGGAGCCCTACCTTGTCAGGCTGGATCTAGTTAAATGGCATCTCCAGAGCATCCCAGGCACCTGGTGAAGAGCTGAGCCCTTGAGACAAAAAGAGAGGCAAAAGGAAAAGCAAGAGTGGAGAACTGAGGAAGGATAGACAGGCCACAAAGTAGGTCAGACCTGGCACACAGAAACACTCACGTAGCCCACAGGTCATCAAGACCTATTTGTACCACGAGGGATTGGGTACAACTGTGCAGAATGCACATTGCCTTGGCCTATGGAAACCTAAACTTTCCCCAAGATTTCCATAAATAGCCAGAGCACATAAATTCTCATATCCTGACCTCTCAGAGATAAGGTTCCTTGAGTACAGCGTTGTTCTGTACTACGTCAATGTAAGTAAAAAAAAAAAAAAAAAAAATTGAGCCCTTTCGGGGGAAAAAAAATTCTTAACATGCCATAAAAGAGATTAGTGAACTTTGCTGAAGATATTGGAGGTGGGAGGTTCAGTCGCAGGAAATCAGCATCCTCACTACTCCTTATAAAAGATGGACCCTGCAAGCCCTCCTAGTAACCCCTGCCCTTCTGGGCCTTGTTAGCAACCCCTGGACAGTTTCCTTTATTGGCCCCAATACTACATGTCCCCCACTGCACTCACTCTCACATAATCCCCTGGTTCCTCTGACTTCCATCTCCCCCTTCCTCCTCTCTTTTTTCCTTTCCTTCCTTCACAGTCTCTCCAAAGTCAAGCACAAATGCATTTTCTTATCTCTTTCAGGGAAGCCTTGGGCGGAGGGGCCATTCTGCACCCCTACTGCCTCTTTATCAAACACTCCTTTCAAACACACACATTTCCTTCCCACAGAAGACTTGTAATGCCAAATGTGAAGGTAATTCAAAAAATTTTCCACCTCAATACACAAGCATTAAAAAAAAAATCCAGAATTATCCTGAAGCATATTTCATGCCAGACCAAGCACTATGATTGTCCTATTCAAAATGACCTCATGAGAAAGTTTGGAACATTCTGTCTGATTCAGGAGTGTGCCCTTGGCCATGACAAGTCAGCTGAAACCCAGAACTGAGCATAGGAAAAATTTAATCTGTCCTGTACCTCTTGAAGGCATTTTATAAATGGCTGTTCCAGGAAAGACACCCCAAAGAGGTACTGCTTTTGTCAGGTGAGCCAAGAAAGTAAATAGATCCTGTGGCAGTCAGAAAGTTCCAAGGCTTTGCAAGGCTCTTAAAGCAGTCTCAGGTTGCAAACTTTGGGCTGAAATGTGATAACAATCCAGTTACAAAAATTGTTCAATGGTCATTTCATGTGATCAAATCAGGCGACTAGGCGAGCAATGTTATAGATGGCTTACTCCAGTTACTACCTAACAGTGTAAAGCAAAAATCAATCACTTATTCTCAAGGGTTTCATGGGTCAGGAATTCAGAAAGGGCACACCAAGAACAGTCTGTACTTCTCCATAATAACCAGAGCCTCCCATAGGAATGCTAAACAAAGTTACTGGAGGGTCTAGGAGCTAGAAGCATCTTCAGGTTCTTTCATTCATGTTTTGGGTTTTGGATGCTGGCTTCCCATCTTGGATTTCTCAGAACCTGGTGGCTAACTTCTATGGGAAGGAGCCTGTAAGATCCCCACCTGCTGGTATTCACGGCCTTGTGTAATCCCATCTCCTTGAGCAATTTGGTGTAACCACTAATATTGGGCAACGTTGAGGGGATGTTTCTTTCATGAAGAATTTACAAATGGTGACTTCTGCCTCTCTCTGGTTTTAATGAGTAAAACTGCCATATGGAGAGGTTCTCACGTGCAGGCAACAAGGATTGCCTTGACCAACAGCTAGGGAGGAACTGTGGACTTCAGGGAACTGCATCCTGCCCCCCAAAATTCATAGGTGACCTTGGAAGTAAATCTCCTTGCCTTCAGACAAGAACCAAGTCCTGGCCAAAATCTTGAAGACAGCCCTTGTGAGAGATCCTAATTCAGAGAATCCAACTATGCAACAGTGGAAATTCCTAACCCAGAGAAACTATGAGATGGATAATAAATATGTATTGTTTTAAACCACTACATTTTTGGAGTGATTTGTTTTATGGCAATAGATATCTCATACTGGTTCCAAGAATAAGCATCTCACAAGAACAAAGAGAAAATCATATCACTTTTTCTGACCCAGGCTCAGAAATCACGTAATATCACTTCCCTCAAAATCAACGAGCCTGTTCAGACCCAGGAAGATGGAGACAGATGCTATCAGTCCATGGGAAGAATGGATAAGTGTCAGCACACCATTACAGGAGGAGTGTGGGCCAGGAGAGATGTGTCCATCTTTGGACAAGGCAATGTGCCACATGTCCTATAGCATGGCCTGATGTGCTCATGCGTCAGTTTTAAGAAAGATTTATGCTGTTTTGATATTTTGAATTTTATATTATGTGCCTCCTCTACTTTTAATAGATGCCCAAACAACTTCTCAGCACGTCACAATATCAGTGGGAGTTTTCCCTCCTGCCACTGGAGGACCTCAGCAGCATAATTTCCAAGAATGTGACTATCTGAAGTACAAGATTGTCTCCACTTAAGAAAGCCTTGGAATGAATTACAACATTGTGCTGGCTGCATGCTGAAACCTTCCCCCCATGGTCCCATCTGTGTGCCAGTTGAAGGGATACAAGACAGTGAGTGAGGAGGATGTGGTTGCAGAACTAATGAACACGAGGGCCAGGCTGACTCCAGTGGTGTTTCCAACTCCCCTCAAACTCATTGGACTTTGAAGTAAGAGGGCATCTAGAGATTAATCAGCTCACCTAATGCTAGGCCTGTGAGTAGCCTCCTTCAGTGAGACCTGACTATAATAGCACACCCTCCACAGTGGAACGAAGTGGTTCCCAGTATCCTCAAACATCTCCAACATGTCATGCTTCGCCACCTGGTAAACTCACACTCCTGGTTAATGCCCCCATCATGAACTGCAGCCCCATCCTAACCTAGCAGTAGAAGCCCAGAGGTCGAGATGTGGAAGAAAGTGGAGCTTTTATTGAATCCTCTGGGGGAGCTACACACGGTCCAACCATTTCTCCTGTGCTTTCCACCTTGGCCTTGCTCTGCGTGGGAGACTTGGTCCAAGTGTCTGCCTCCCCAAGGGTATGGCTTCCCTGAGCTCGCTGCTCACCCCTGAAGCAGCTGTGCAGGGGCTGCCACCATTTCCCCTTGGTGAGAACACAAACAAGGCTGAAACTTTTAGCAAGACATTACTAAAATTTTGAAGAAAAGAGACAAACTTAAAATCCAATAGTGCTGCTTAGATTCACCAGTTTCTGGTTTCACATGTACGTGCCTCTCTCTGCTGCTGTCACAAGCCAGGACCCGCCTGTCTTCCCATAGTGGGCATACTATCCACCATAAATCCTTGAGGTCTAGAGAAAGGAGGTAGCCATTTGCCTATGATCTAATTCAAGGCCCATGTACCGAGTCCCGGCTTCTTGCCTAGGACTGATTTTGTTCCAGCTAACCTGAGAAGGTATTAATTTCATTTTTTTAGATAAGATTTATATATTTACTTGAAACACAGGGTTACAAAAGCTTTCATTCACTGGTTCACTCCCAAAATGGTCACAATGGCTAAAGCTGGACCAGGCCAAAGTCAGGAGGCTGGAGCATCATCTAGATCTCTCATGTGGGAACAGGGGCCCAGGTACTTGGACCATCCTTCACTACTTTCCTAGGTGCATTAGCAGGGAACTGGATCAGAAGCAAAGCAATTAGGACAAAAACTAGCACCCATATGGGATGCCAGCACTGCAGGTGACACCTTTACCTAACTTGCCACTACACTGATCCCCAAAACTTCCAACCTCTAAACAATACCAGCACAAGCACTCAGCTCATAGAACACCCCGGGTATGGCACCGACAGCTGAGTCAAAGCTGATCCCCACAAATCCCAGTTCTTTTCCTCATCCTCATCTCTAACATGGGTCTGTGACCATAGTTATACATTCTTCTATGTCTCAGCTTCTGGGCATCTCTGACTGACTAGTTGAAAACCAGATCATCCATTAAATAAGTTCTAAGATCAGGCAACAATAAACAGACAGATGGCAGTCTAAATACATGCTTGGGAAGTAAACACTGTCCCAAAAGCAACCATTTGGAGAGATCAGCTCTGCTCAGTGACAACATTTTGCAAAATTTTTCCAAGTAGTTTCATTCTTGGAGCCAAAGGATTAGGTCTTCCACATTCCAGGGTAAGATTTTTTTCTTGGTCCATTTGCATGAGGCACGCAGGAGGTATTTTCCTAGATGCTTCCTCTTTTTGGAGGCATGAAACCACATGTGAATGACAAATGACAGTCTTTCTTCATCTCACTGAGAGAGCCAAACATCTTTGAGTCTAGTCTTAGTCAAGTTCACTTTGCTCTATCTGGACAGAGGAGATTGCAGACCTGTGAACGCCAATATTTGGATGACAAAAGTGGAAAATGAGAACGCTGAAGTTTAAAACACTGATTGTAGTGACACTCTGGTTCTTGTTGTTGTACCAGACTATACTTGAATCCAAAAGGAAATGTTGTCCAGCACAAAAACAGGCTTTGTGAAGACCAGCCAAGCATGCGGCTGACCGGTCCCATTCAGTTTGGGATCACAAGCAGGACAAACAACAGAACAGCCTTCACAATGAACTTCCGTTTCCAGGATGAAAAGGAAACACGGGGACATCAGCTCTTAGGAGACACCTGCAGTAAGCAGGGCCCGATGCCAACGACTGCGCGTTAAGAAGAGCCTGAAAAGAGGGGACTCAGAACAGAGCACCACGCTCACGCTCCCATCCCACAGACTTGGCCCATGTGTGACCACCTGGCTTTGTGCTAAGCAGCAGGCACATGGCAATGAATAAGCCTTCCTGGGCTTCCAGGCTGGCAAAGTCAATGAGAAACTTGCACCTCTCCTGCTGAAGGGGGAGGGAGCTCCTGGCTAAAGCACATACTGAGAGTAGGGAATGCCTGAAAGGAGGACCATTTCCTTCTTTCTACTAGTCCTGCGACACCTGCAGAATCCCTCAAGGACAGCCATATGATCCCAGGCTCACAGAGGCATATGCCCACCCCTACCACTGTCCCATCTCCCCTCATCTTTATTTTACCCTGGATGTCTCAGTCTTTGAAGTACAATGCATGACTCTGACCATTGTCAACAGGCAATGACAAAAAGCACCTGTCGTCTTTGACCAAGGCCAGCTGAGCAAATGCTTAACCCAGAACCTTGTTGCAGTTTCTGGGAAAACAAATTACATCAGTGCTTACCCAGGAGTCTCCCAACCAGGCGAAAGAGTGCTCTCTTTTGTGGCTGTGCGTCTATTCACAGGACATCAAGGCACTCAACAGAGGGGGAAACGGCACAAAAGTCTACGTTCTCAGTGTCTCAGGGAGGCAGATGCTCTGAAAGATCTCAGCAATGCAAAGCCCTGGGCTTGGTGAAGGAGACACAGAAGACCAGCCAAGGTCATGGACTCCTAGGCAAATAGATGTTTATCAAGTGGCTTAAGTAGACATTTCTCTTCCCTTATCTCCTGTCATTGTAACCCACACTCCACCCCATGCCATTACCCTGGACCCACCTCAAGGCCAGCACTTGACAAAGCTACCTCTAAACCAATAGTGACTAACATGTTTACTACAGGCTCCATGGAAACACAAAAGGAATGTGAAAGTTATAACCACTTATTAGTCTTCAAGGCGCCTATTGTACAACATGGACATTATAGTTCATAATAATTAGTTTAGCCTCAAAAATTAAGAAGAGGGTAGATCTTTACATATCCTCATCACAAAAAAAGTACATGAAGCAATGCACTTGCTAATTAGTTCATTTAGTCATCCTGCAATGTACATATATATATGTCAAAATACACTGTATATAATGAATATTTACAATTTTTCTTTACCAGTTTAAAAATTGTTTTTTCATTTGCTTGAAACTCAAGAGTCATAGGGTTGGAGAGGAGAGAGAAAAAGAGAGATCTTTCATCTGCTAGTTTCCTTTCCAAATTGCTGCAATGATCAGGGTTGAGGCAGGTAGAAATCAAGAGCCAGGAGCTGCACGTGGGTCTCTCAGGTGGGCGACAGGGGTCCAAGTCCCTGCACCACCTTCCACTGCTTTCCTGAACACATTATCAGGGAACTGGATTGGAAGTGGAACAGCTGGAACTTGAAGTCAGCACTCACATGGAATGCCAGTGTCACAGGCAGTGGCTTCACCCAAGCATTACACGAGCCCCCCAAAAAATATATATATATTCCTCCAATCCCTCATTGTCTTCTCCTTTCTGTCCTTTTCCAATCTCCTCTATAATTTCCCTGCAGAATCTCTGTCTCTTTGTCTCTCTTTCTCTCTGTTCATCACACGCACACAGGCGCACACACACACCCTACTTTTTCTCTCTATTGCCACAGGAACAAAGCTTGCTAGATACCCCTCCACATCTCTCCTGCTGCTTGCCCAATTCTACACAGCAGCCTATCGCTCAAGCAAAAGACAGAAAGATCGAGTTACTCCTCTAGCCTGCCTTTATGATCTTGTTCATCTTGATCACTCACTTAACAAATAAATGATATGCTGCCGGGCCTGGCGCCATGGCCTAGCAGCTCAAGTCCTCGCCTTGAATGTGCTGGGATCCCATATGGGCACCGGTTCTAATCCTGGCTGCTCCACTTCCCATCCAGCTCCCTGCTGTGGCCTGGGAAAGCGGTCAAGGATGGCCCAATGCCTTGGGACCCTGTACCCATATGGGAGACCTGGAAGAAGTTCCTGGATCCTAGCTTCGAACTGGCGCAGCACCAGCGGTTCTGGTCTCCTCCTCTCTGTATATTTGACTTTGTGATAAAAATTTTTTAAATAAATCTTAAAAAAAAAAAGCAAATCTACCAGGGCATGCATTTGCCCTGACAGTTAAAATACTGATTGCTGGGGCCGGCATGATGATCTTAGCAGACTAATTCTGCAACTGTAGCACTGGCATTCTTATGGATGCTGGATTAAGACCTGGATCCTCCACTTCTGATCCAGCTCCTTGCCTATGGCGTGGGAAAGCAGCTGAGGATGGCTCTTGGTTTGGGACCCTGCACCTACAGTGAGACTCAGAATAAGCTGGCTTCAGTGGATGGAAGATGTCTCTCCCTCAACTATCTCTCTTTCTGTCTCTGTAATTCTCAAAAATAAACAAATCTTTGAAGTAAGAATAAAACACCAGTTCAGTCGCTCACATCTGGCTCCAGCTTCCTGTGAATGCACATCTTGGGGGCAGCTGAGACGGCTCTGGTACTTGGGTCTCTGCCGCTCACACAGAAGACCCGGCTGGAGCCCCCAGCTCCTGACTTCAGCCTGGCCCAGCCCTGGCTGTTTCAGACATTTGCAGAGTGAGTGAGCAGATGTGGATTCTCTTGCTCTCTCTTTTTCCCTCTTAAATAAGTAAATAAATTTGCCTTACATTTTGATTTTTTATATATACGCATACACATATATTAATTCTCACAATGCTGAGCTGTGCCAGACACTATGTAAGTATGAATAGATAATCTCAAAACATTGCTTCACAAAAAATATCCAAAGTAAACTCATTTCTAATTCTTTATTCTGGGAACTTTTTTGAAGCATCCTCATATAGTATCTGGCACTGAGTGTGTTTTATAAATATTACTTATCATTTATTGATTCATTTGCATGTTTTATGATTACTCAGAGGAAAACTTTGTCAACTGGACCGGCATTGTGGGATTGCTAAGCCAGTGTTTTACAGTACTAGCAATCCAGCTCTCTGCTAACTTGCCTGGGAAAGGAGTAGAATTGACCTAAGTGCTTGGGTCCCTGTCATCCTTGTGGGAGACCAGGACACAGGTGCAGGTCCTTAGCTTTGATCTGGCCCAGCCCTGGCCACTGCAACCATTTGAGGAGTGAACCAACAGATAGAAGACACCTCTCTCTCTTTTTCTGTTTCATTTTGCCTTTTAAATAAATAAATGAATTTCAAGCAAAGAAAAGTTGGTCTACTTAACAGAACCCCAAAATTTCAGCCCAGCATCCTTACTCTGGGAACAGACTTTGTTACAATCACCTCTTTCCATTCCCAACCTCATGACCAACTAACAGTCTCCATGAGGTTTTCATGGAAGCTGTTTGTGAGTAAAACATGATGCCCCTCTGAAACCAACCTTGAGTCATCAGAATCCTTCCCCAAGCATTTTGCAGCCGGAATGGGAAAGAATTCTGTCTCCAGGTGATGAAAGCTGCCACCAGAAGCAGCCATGCATTCAGCTGCATGAACTGAGAAATAAAAAAGAAATAAAAAAGAGAAAATAACCTAGAGCGGAAGCTGGTGTTGAGATGAAACGCAAAGCTCTTTTCAACCTGATTCCTGTGCATTCTTGAACACCAATTGCAGTCTTACCCTGGGCATTCAGGAGACAATTCTGCAAGGATGTGTCCTGCTGCTCTCAAGCTGGCTGATTTTATTCCTTGCCACCAGTGAGACCTAACTCAATACAAGTCTAATCCAGCAGACTTGGCCTTGGGTCCCACAGGCCTTGAAGGGCACCTCTCAGTCATGACCATTCATCTAGACAAGTTTATTAGCTTCCTCATTTTCCTGTTGACTCACTAGTATAAGAAGCCCAGAGTGGTCAGATGGTTCTCTTCCCTTCCAGGTCAATGCTATGACTATTACTGTGTTCGCCGGTGGAAAGATTCCTCCCTTAGGAAATAAAACTCCCAGATCCACAAAGTCTATAACTGTGCAGACAATAAGAGAAAAATACTCAGTGTGTCGCCCAACTTAATAATAATAAAAACCTTTCATTTTCACTCCTGGATTTCTGGACCCATAAAAGCTGGCTATGGGAGAAACAGCAACATATATTGGTCAGTAATTCATAGCATATACTACATCCGCAAGGATATTGCTCCAGCTCTTTCAGGCATTTCCACCCAGTTGGCACCATAACGACATCTTTAAGAGGCCAGTCCAGCATTCTCAGGCCAGATGCTACAGGATGAACCAGTCCCAGTGAGTTCCCTAAGCGTGAGCCCATTGTCACACCTGTCGTGACCTTCCTGCTTGGAAGTAATGCTCTGAGACACATCATGCGAAAAATACATTCTGTAAACTCTAGGATGGTGACTTTGGCAGAAGCACTGTGAACATAGAAGACAGGTCTGTATCCATGGGGAGTGTCTATTTGAGTTAAACACAGTTCTGTCCCTTCTCTATCAGAAGGGATTCTTGATACTCAGCGTTATATCAATGACTGGTTCATGCTCCCATGTGATGGTTCCATACCAAGTGTTCAGTGTCAGTCTCTGGTGCTGGTAGGATGCACACAGTAATGGTGATTGTAAGTCCATTGATTTGAGCCTTTTATACCCCTGTAGACTACTTTGTTTAGCTTCCATTAGACTAAGATAGGGATGGCTATGGAAAGAGGCTAAAAGACATCCACAAAATAGTTATCTTAGCCACCTGCTTATTAAGATTCTCTTCTGGGGAGATCACTATTCAGTACACATTCACACCAGACACAGCATCTGTACATGCTTTTCAGATTTGGAGTTCTGCCTACATACCTCTTTCTCAGATCTCTTTGTCACCAGTTTTCTAATGATGATCCTTCTATGCCTTGACCACCCTGCAGAACCATTAGCCATGATCCTCGCACCTCTGTTTTCAGAGCCACCCCAGAGGGGGACTATGTGCTCTATCCATCCACTTTTGAGTGGTGCAATGTATTGTACAGAAATACCTGCAAACATGGCCTGGAAATTTTCCTTCCCAGCAAACGTGTCATAGAGAACTTACCAAGAATGTGCGAATGAGCTTGTGAGAGGAGGGGTAACGCAGTGGGAGCATAGGTGAGCCACAGGCCTCTCATTTGCCCACACGACTTACTTGTGCTTCTAGGACTTGCTTGAGCCTAATATCAAATAGATCATTTCCATTTGACAAGGCAATGCTGTTAAGAATAGCTAACTTTATGGTACAGAGAGTCAAGCAACACCCACTTCATGATGGCCAAAGTAACTTGGTGACTCATAATCATGCAGTCACTGTAACTCTTCAAGATATGGCCGTCATAAGGGAGCTGATACTATTGCTATAAGACACATCTACAGAAGAAAAGACAAAACCACCATGATATTCACACTGTGTTATACTATTTTATAATCTGGATTATGTGTCCAAATGAATATCATCATAATAGCTATAATATTTAATCAGCATTTAATGTGTAGCAGACACATTCTAAATGTTTGACTTGTGTACCTCTAATTCTCACAATAATATGCCCATTTTATAGATGAAAAAATAAAATATAGGGCTCAAATGGCTGATCCTCCACCTCCAAGTATGGCATCCCAAATGGCTGCCAATTCGTGTCCCAGCTGCTCCACTGACATCCAGCTCCCTGCTTGTGGAGAAACAGTGAAAGATGGCCCAAGTCCTTGGGGCTCTGCACTCATGCGGGAGACCAAGAAGAAGCTCCTGGCTTCAGATTGGCTATGGGCCGGCACAGTGGCCTAGCAGCTAAAGTCCTTGCCTTGAACGCTCCGGGATCCCATATGGGCTCCGGTTCTAATCCCGGCAGCTCCACTTCCCATCCAGCTCCCTGCTTGTGGTTTGGGAAAGCAGTCGAGGACAGCCCAAAGCTTTGGGACTCTGCACCCATGTGGGATACCCAGAAGAAGTTCCTGGATCCTGGCTTCGGATTGGCATAGCATCGGCTGTTGCACTCACTTGGGGAGTGAATCATCAGACGGAAGATCTTTCTCACTGTCTCTCCTCCTTTCTGTATATCTGATTTTGTAATAAAAATAAATAAATCTTTTAAAAAAAAAACAGATTGGCTCAGCTCTGGTTGGTGTGGCTATTTGAGGAGTGAACAAGTGGATGGAAGATCTTTCTGCCTCCCCTCTCTATCTCTCTCTATATATAAATCTGCCTTTTGAATAAAAACAAATTAATTAAAAATGTAAAATATAAAGATTGAGTGATCTGTCCCAAGTCATATTACCATTAAGTGAAAGAGTTGGTATTTAGACCCATGCTTCCTCATTCTAGAACATATGCAATTCTGCCTCCAATTGGCAACAAAATAGTGTTAAGTTTTATAGGTCACCTTGTCAATTCACAAAGTTAACACTCCAGTAATCCTAATCCTAGACTTAAATCTTTACAACAGAGGATTATTCTAGACTCATTTTTAGATTCACTACCAGGAGTAGCTAGGGCCATAGAAAACATATTCATGTATCATTTTAAGCATCTCCCGAAGCTTAAAGGTATTTGCAGATGAAAATGAAAAAGAATAAAACAAAAAAAATTTTAAATGTGGTTTCACTGCTAACCTAGTGGATATGACTAGCCAAGATGCTGTTGTCCCACACTGGAACATCTGGGTTCAGTAACCCACGCTGACTCCTGATACCTCCTGCCCGCCTATGTAGGCCCTAGGAGGTAGCAGTGACACTCCAGGCCCAGGTGATTGGGTTTTTCCCACCCACATAGGAGATCAGGATAGAGTTCCCTCCCAACTTCAACACAGCTTATCCCAGTTGCCATAGGCATTTGTTTCCTGATTTACTGTCTGTCTCATCAAACTTTTTAAAGTGCTTCTTATTTAATGATAATGTCTCTCCAACAGAACCTACCTTCAAACAACTGAAACTTGAGGCAGGAACTCAAAGAAGGTGGGACCAGCATTGTAGCATAGTGGGTTAAACCAGCACCTGTGAGGCTAGCTATCCCATATGGGTGTTGGTTTGTATCCCAACTGCCGCACTTCCAATCCAGCTTCTTGTTAATGAACCTGGGAAAGCTTAATGGTCCAGGTGCTTGGGCCCTTGCACCCACATAGGAGACCCAAATGAAGCTCCTGGCCCCAGCTCAGCCCTGGGTATTGCAGCCATCTGGAATGAACCAGGCTGCCCTCGAAACAGTAGAATCCCACACAGTTTGTCAGAACCATCCTCCTGAGTTTGATCTTGCTCCTGAACGAGTCCCATACCTTCTCACTGGCCAACATGAACGCCTTCATGATGTACAGAAGTGGAAGGAGAGCAAAGGGAAGGACCTGGAGTAGACGGATATCAGCCGGAAGCAGGTGCTGGGGACCAAGGTGGACGCAGAGCACGACGGTGTCACGGTGGCCACAATACTGGTCTAGTACTGCATGAAAATCAAGGCGCCGGTGCCCGAGGAGGGCTCAGATTTCTTCTATGATGACTACCGCGAGGACAGCGAGGAAGAGGGGAAGGGCTACAGCTGGTTTGGGGATGAGGAGGAGGACTCGCCCTGAGGAGGCCCGGGGAAGGAAGGAAGGAAGGAAGGAAGGAAAGAAGGAAGGAAAGAAGGAAGGAAGGGAGGAAGGAAGGGAGGGAGGGAGGGAGGGAGGGAAAAAAGAAGAGAGAGAAAAAGAAAGAGAGAAAGAAGGAAAGGAAAAGAAAGAGATAAAGAGAAGAGAGCTTTACCACATGACATTGAGGGTTTCTCTATGTTGAAGTCCAACAATATTATTTTCAACAAGTTTTGTGTCTCACATTTAAGTTATTAATCACAGGGGAAAAAAGCTGTACATAATCTTCAAGCATCTGAAGTATTACTTTTGTTATTGCATGTACAAAAGACAGACTGGGAAATGTGATTTGAATGCTAAAATATTAACATTTCCCAGGTACACTGGTGGTTTGTGGAGATGGAAAACTTGTAGTCAGCATTGTCCTGTTTTTTCCAAGTTGTGTGACAATATCACTTCTCCGGCCTTACTTGACTAGCCCCCAGCAGCACTTAGTATTTGGGAATTTATGTACATTTCTCTATTTCTGAGAGGAAAGTTTTAAAGGAGCTCAACATCTGAGAGCTCTGAGTGTCCTAGGTGGAACTGGTGTAAATGGGAGAGCTTCCTGCTTTGACTAAGGTTACCAAACAAGCAACAATTATAATTACATCCAGCTGGAAGTGACCAAAAGCAATAAACAGCAAACAGTGGCCTGGACCACTGGCTTTCATTCTGGACTACACCTTAGTGTCAGTTTGGAAATCTTAAATGACTGAGTCCGCTACCTGAAAATCTTATCCAGTTGGTGGTTCACATGCCTGTCTCAGCCCTGCCAACTTTGAAACATACAGGTGCATCCCATGGACAGCTCAATTTGAGAGGTTGGTAAAGAAGTAAAGACTTTTCTTTCTCTCCGTCCTCCCTTTCTTCCTCTTTCCTTCCATCCTGCATGCCTGCCTCCCTCCATCTTTCTTATCTGCCTGCCTGCCTTCCTTCCTTCCTTCCTTCCTCTCCTTCTCTCACTCCCTCCCCTCAATTTTGATATAATGCAAAATGCAGAAGGGGCTGGATCAATCCCAGCAACCTTGCTGAAGGGTAACATCAGACAGTTGAACTCCTTCTGTCTTCCTCCACCTCTGTCTCCAGCTTTTGATTCTCTTAGCAACATGGTGGCTGCTGCCAGAAACCCTGGAACTAAACTCCGCAATAAAAAAGGCAGAGAGTGAAAGGTTTTTCCCTGTGTATCTTGGCCTTTTGGTCATAAATGGAAACCAACCTCATGGGTGCCTAACAGCCCAAGTTGCATTAGCTGGCCATCTCAGGGTGGACCAAGTGTGGGATCAGCAAGTGTCACTTTTCAGCCTCTATAGCAGAAAGTGGCAGACAAGGCAATTGGAATGGCTACTGAGTAAACAGATCTACAGCAGCTTTCAAGGATGAGCCTTTGTTAGTTTTAAAGCTGCAAGAAAACTGTGGCCAGAGTGATGGCTCATCAGGCCAATCATTTACCTGCAGGCACTGACATTCTATATGGGCACCAGTTCCTGTCTCAGCTGCTCCACTTTCCATTCAGCTCCTTGGTTACAGCCTGGGAAAGCAGTAGAGAATGGCTCAAAGCCTTGGGACCCTTCACCCTTGTGGGGGACTCAGAGGAGGTTCCTGGATCCTGGGCTTCAGATCAACTCAGTTCCAACCATTGTGGCCATTTGGGGAATGAACCAGTGGATGGAAGATATTTCTGTCTCTCCTTCTCTCTGTAAAGCTGCCACTCCAATAAAAATGAATACATCTTTAAAAATTATTTATTAAAAATAAATGCAAACAAACTGCTATGAATAGTACAGACATAACTGGAAGCAATTTCCTCATAGCCTGGCCTGCCCGCCACTCAATTTTCTACTTGTATTGTTCTCTCCCAGTCCCAGACAACACTGCTGCCTCTCCAGAGGTTTTATCAGTTGGTGAATCCTTAACCTTTTCAAGTCCCCAAAGTTTCAGACCAGTAGAAAAGTTGCACCCATTAGCTCAAGCCTGAAGCGTGGGATGACCACAAAACCCTCCCTAAAACCCTGGCCTCCTTTTGCCCGCAGCTCTCCAAAATAAATTTAATCTCTGTGCTGACCTGAACTTCACATTAAACTATTTGCTGCCAAGGGTTTGAGTTACTGCAAATATGTCCCTTGGGTCTCTCCCAGTTGAATGAATAATCAGAGCTTCCACCATGCTCTCTTGTTTGGCAGTTCCTTGTATTCCAATATCTGTCCTGAACCATAGACTCATGATTTCTAACTTCCTGCTGGGAAAGCACACCTCCACGTCCTCCACAGCTCCGCTCAGCGTGTCACAGAGATCTCATGAGGTTCTCCCCCAAACTCCCATGTGCCCCATCTCAGTGAACAGAACAACCACTGATGAAGCTGAGTGAGCGGCCAAGCTCAGAACAGGCTCCAACTTCCTTGCAGTGTGTGCATGCACAAATCCCATCAAGTCCTCTCCTCTCTATTTCAAGCCCAACTTGTCTTCTCCCTTGACCCACAGAGCAATCATGACTACCATGCCCTGGGGTGACCAACCTCTCACCTTCGAGACACGGAAACAAAAGCCAGTACTAGGACAGGAGTCAAAGAACAAGAAAAGGCGTGTGAGGAGGAGTCCAGGAGGTGGTGCCCAGACCCATGGGGCTGTGTGGGCTGCAAGAAGGAGTGAGCGATGTTGTTGGTGGTTGTGATACTGAAGCCACAGCTATGCTTGCACAGGAAAAGCTGCCAACTTAACAAACTCAGTGTGCGTCACCTTCCTTGTGGGCCCCTATCAACGTTGGCAAAATGCAAATCAAATTATACTTAAAACCCAACAATACCCTCAGTCATCTTGTGAAAGACATCAGAAAAGAAAAAAGCCAACATAGGGGCATCCTGAAGTTAACACAGTGGCATAGCTAGATAATTCTCAGCCTGCATCCTGTATCAGCACTGATTTGGACCCCAGTTGCTCCACCTCAGATCCAGCCCCCCCGCTTATAACTTAGGAAAACAGCAGAGGATGGTTCAAGTCCTTGGACCTCTGCACTCTCGTGGGAAACCTGGAAGAAGTTCCTGGATCCCAACTTCAGAGCAGCCTAGCTCTGGGCATTGCAGCCATCTGGAGAATGAACCAACAGATGGAAGAACTCTCTTTCTCTTCTTACTGTCTCTCTTTCCCACTCTCTCTTTTTCTCTCTGTAATTCTGCCTTTCCAATAAAAATAAATTAATCTTAACAATGGGGAGCATACAATGAAATAAACCTATCCCAAAAGGACAAATATCAAAGGTTTTCTCTGATATAAGGCAATCTCTTCATGCAAAATACAAGATCAATAGATACATATATAGGTAAACACATATATAGATCAATTCATCTAGAGGAATAGTATAAGGGAAATTAGCAAAGCAAGAAGTGAAGATACAATGCAGTTATGCATCTCCACTCTCAAATCAAAGATGCACTCCCAATGAAACTCCCAATGGATGCTGGGTTGTCTATCATTGTCTATGCTACAATGTCATGATACACTTAAATAGCAGAATGATGGACTCGTAACTTGTTGAAGAACTACATTATCGTAATCACATAGAAGATATCAGTCAGGGTGGAGGAGGAATGGAGAGGGAATAAGAGGAAAGCATGACCCTATGGAAGTGTAGTATGAAAAAAAAATTAGGAGCATCCTACAATATGCCTAATGAGTACATCTCAAAATTTGTCAAAATTATCTTGAGCCAGGCATGGTAACCTAGTGACCAAAATCTTTCGCTTACATGTGCTGGGATCCCATACACCAGCTCCCTGCCTGTGGCCTGGGAAAGCAGCAGAGGACAGTCCAAAGCCTTGGAACTCTGCACCCACATGGGAGACCTGAAAGAAGCCCATGCCTCCTGGTTTATTCTGGATCAGCTCAGGTCCAGTCATTGCAGCCACTTGGGGAGTGGACCAGAAGACAGAAGATCCTTCTCTCTGTCTCTCCTTCTTTCTGTAAATATACCTTTCCAAAAAATAATAATTAAAATCTTTTTTAAAAAGAAAGAGTAAATGGCAGGTCTTTGGTTTAAGATGTCAGTGGGGGAGGATGCAGCTTTGTGGCAAAGCAAGGAAGGCTGCCACTTGTAACACTGCATCTCATATGTTGAAGTGCCAGTTCAGATCCCAGCAGCTCCTCTGATTCAACTCCCTGCTAACATGCCTGGGAAAGCAATGGATGTTGGCTCAAATACTTGGGCCCCTGCCACCCATGCAGGTGGGGTTCTGGGCTTCTGGCTTCTGCCAAGATTAGCACCAGCTGTTACAGCCATTTGGGGAGTCAACCAGCAGATGGGAGAGTCTCTCTCCCTTCTTTCCTGTCACTCAACCTTTCAAGTAAATAAAAATTTTAAGGGCCCTGGCTCCAAGTCCTACCTCTATTTCCAATGCCAGCTCCCTGACAGTGCACACAGTGGGAGGCAGCAAATGATGAGCCACATAGTAGGTTATCTGCCACCCAGGTCACAAATTAGACCCGAACCCCTGGCTCTTGGCTTCAGTCTCCTGCCCAGGACCTTCCTGGGTATTTGACTAGTAAACTAGCTGAGGAGAATGCTGGTGTTCTCTCATTCTCTTTGTCTTAAAAAAAAAAATCTAAAGGCATTATTTTTCAAGCTAATTTATTTTACTCCCTGATCCCAAACTGCACATTCCAGCCCCTTTCAAGCCTCTACACCATTGCACACATGCACTGTCCTCTCTGCTTGATGTGCCCTTCTGGGCTTAGCTCACACTTCACTTACCAACTCCGGTGCTTCCCAAAACAAAATGCCTTCTCCTGTGACATCTCGCAGCTCTTGAAACATTTAGATGCCCTGTGTTGGGTCCGGCCCGATAGCGTAGCAATTAAAAGTCCTCGCCTTGAACGCACTAGGATCCCATGTGGGCGCCAATTCTAATCCCAGCAGACCCACTTCCCATTCAGCTCCCTGCCTGTGGCCTGGGAAAGCAGTCACGGACGGCCCAAAGCCTTGGGACCCTGCACCCACGTGGGACACCCAGAAGCAGCTCCTGGCTCCTGGCTTTGGATTGGCTCAGCTCCAGCTGTTGCAGTCAACCATCGGACGGAACACCTTCCTCTCTGTATATCACCTTTCCAATAAAAACAAATAAATCTTAGATGCTCTTTGTTCACAACAAATTCTACAGGGTTAATGTCAGGCATACCATCTCTCCTTCATTTTCAAGGTCCAAGCAGTTAAACAAAAAATTTTCATCTTTTAATTTTTCCTGATAGACGTCAGAAAAAAGTACAACATGGACCCTCCCACTCTCACAGTTCCAGGAGCTACATATCAAACTGTCAAGGAAGTCCCATGGGACTCTCTCTCTCTCTCTCTCTTAAAAAAATGTATGTATGTATTTAAAAGGAGAGTGAGGGCTGGTATTGTGGTATAACGGGTTTAGCTGCTGCCTGCAATATCAATATTCTATATGCATGCTGGCTCAAGTCCCAAATTCTCTGGTTTTTGTTTGTTTGTTTAAATATTTATTTGTTTTTATTGGAAAAGCAGATTTAGAAAAAAAAAAAAAAAAGAAGAGACAGAGAGAAAGATCCCCCATTCTCTGGCTCACTCTCCAAGTAACTACAACAGCCAGAGCTAAACCAATCTGAAGCCAGGAGCTAAGAGCTTCCTCCAGGTCTCCCATGCCGGTGCAACATCCCAAGGATTTGGGCCAACCTCCACTTCTTTCCCAGGCCACGAGCAGGAAACTGGATGGAAAGTAGGCATGAACTGATGCCCATCTGGAATCCCAGAGAGGATTTAGCCACTCAGCCATTGTGCCAGGCCCATTATCCTGTTTTGAACCCAGCTCCCTGCAAATACACCTGGGAAAACAGCAAACAATGACCCAAGTCCTTGGGCCCCTGAACTTACATAGAAGACCAGAGGGAGCTCCTGGCTCCTGGCTTCAGCTTGGCTTGCACTGGCTGTTGTGGCTATTTGAGGGAATGAAATAGTAGATGGAAGATCTCTCTTCTCTCTCACCATCACCTCCCATAACTCTGCCTTTCAAATAAATAAATATCAAAAAATAAAAATAGGGCCTGGCACAGTGACCTAGCGGCTAAAGTCCTCGCCTTAAACTCGCTGGGATCCCATAAACCAGTTCTAATCCCAGCAGCCCCACTTCCCATCCAGCTCCCTGTTTGTGGCCTGTGTTGGGCCCGTGTTGGGAAAGCAGTGGAGGGTGGCCCAAAGCTTTGGGACCCTGCACCTGCATAGGAGACCCAGAAGAAGCTCCAGGCTCCTAACTTTGGATTGGCTCAGCTCCAGCCACTGCGGCCACTTGGGGAGTGAATCAGCAGATGAAAGACCTTTGTCTCTGCTCCTCTTTGTATATCTGACTTTGCAATATAAATAAATAAATCTTTAGAAAAATAAAAATAGAAATAAAGGGTCAAGTAACTGAGAAAAAAAGGAATCACAGAGAGATCTTTCATCCACTAGTTTACTCCTAAAATGCTTGCAATAGCTATGGTTAGGCCAGACCAAAGCCAGGATCCAGGCACTTCATCCAAGTGAGGGACCCAAGTACCTGGCCCAGCTTCTACTTTCCCATGTGCATTAGCAAGGGGCAGGAAGGGAAGCAGAACAGCAGGACTCAAACTGTCACTCTTATTTGGCATGCCAGCATTGCAAACAATGACTTAACCCACTGTGCCACAACCCCAGCCTCCCTCTGATTTCTTTTTTTTTTTTTTTTTAAGATTTATTTATTTTTATTGGAAAGTCAGATATACAGAGAGGAGGAGAGACAGAGAGGAAGATCTTCTGTCCAATGATTCACTCCCCAAGTGAGCACAACGGCCGATGCTATGCCGATCCGAAGCCAGGATCCAGGAACTTCTTCCGGGTATCCCACACGGGTGCAGGGTCCCAAAGCTTTTGGTCTGTCCTCAACTGCTTTCCCAGGCCACAGGCAGGGAGCTGGATGGGAAGTGGAGCTGCCAGGATTAGAACCGGAGCCCATATGGGATCCTGGGGCATTCAAGGCAAGGACTTTAGCCGCTAGGCCACTGTGCTGGGCACTCCTCTGATTTCTTAACCCATTGATATGACAGATACTCAGTCCTATTCCTCGGGCTAGGTAGAGATAAAAACTGCACAACAATTCCAAAGAAGTCCTATTTGTAAATCCTCTCTTTTCAATGCAACATACACACTAACAATACTTGAAAGAAATTTCATGAAAGCCCCTGGCATCCACTTTGACTACCTACAGACGACTAGTTGCTTTGGTTCCGACTCTCTGGCATGTGAGGCTGGCTGTGTCCACAAGTTTCAGCTCGGCTTCCCACCTCCTTCTTTGTGTCACAGGGTCCAGGTGGATAAACCCTACAGCTCCCTTGAACACCTGATCAATTAAGTGAGTGTCTTCCTATGTGTTTCAGAAAGTAGAAGCGGGTTGGAAGATATCACCTTGCTGCCTTTTCTCTCCCACTGATGTCTCCGCAATCAGCGTCATGGGCTAATGGCGGTTCCCCAAGGACTGCCTGCCTGGGCACTGGGAGTGCCATGGGTCACCTGAAGAGGCCTCTGCTGTGAGTGCTGACCAAAGATCCCAGCCCCTGCAGTGCTGCAGTGCATCCTTGCATGCTTTTGTTCTGATAGCAACACACCTCTCTTGCTCCCAGCACCAGCTTCAGCTGCTTCTCCTCTTCTCATGGTTTGAAAGAGTCCCTCCTCTCTGTGAGTCTGTTGGGCCACTGTAATGCAGACAGGGCAGCTTACACAGTAAAAAGTGGATATGCTCACAGCTCTGAGCCTCAAGTGCAAGATCAAGCCTGGTGTCCCCTGAGAGCTCCCCTGGCTTTCAAGGCCATCTTCATCCTATGTCCTCCCATGGCCTCTCCTCAGGGTGCACATCTGTGGAGTCGCAGTGTGTACTAATCTCATTTTCTCATCAGACTGGACGAAGGCCCACCACCCTATGGACCGTACTCTAATACAGTTAACTTCATTTCCTCTCTGGACACTTTGTCACAAACACAGTCATGGTCTGAGGTTCTTGAGGGGTTAGTGGTTCAGCATGAATTGGTGGCTGGCACCACCAATGGTGACCACATTCAAACCCAGCACTAGCCTTTCCTGAAAATCGACTGATACATACGTCATCATGGATCTGTCCCTGCATCAAGTCATGTCTTCTAACAAATGAATGAGAGAGTGCCACACATTGACTCAGCTGGCTAATCTTCCACCTCCAAGTGTGGCATCCCATATGGCATTGGTTTGTGGCCCAGCTGCTTCCATCTCACTTCCTGCTTACAGTCTAGAAAAGCAGCAAAGAATAACCCAAAGCCTTGGGACCCTGTACCTGCTTAGGAAACTTGGAGGAAGCTCCTGGCTCCTGACTTCAGATCACCTCAGCTCCAGCTGTTGTGGCTATTTGGAGAATGACCAGCCTATGGAAGATCTTTCTCTCTGTGTCTCTTCTTCCCTCTTTGTAAATGTCTTTCCAATAAAAACAAATAAATATTTTTTTAAAAAGTGGATGGATGGATGGATCAATGAATGAACAAGATAGATTTTCAACAAAAGTCTTTCTTTTCTTCACAGAACTTCCCTGCCAGCCTCTTGTCCTTGTGACCATTCTTCCCATGTAGTTAACATGCAAGGCAAAAGACTAAGCCATGGTGTATCATTTATCTTTCACCGCTTCATAACATCACCACACATCACACATCATTCTGACCTCCGTTTGCGTGGGAGCTTGGGCCTGGCTCAGTTAGACCTTGGGCCTGGCTCAGTTAGACCTTGGGCCTGGCTCAGTTAGACCCTGTGCTGAGGGTCCTGCAAGGCTGCCAGCAGGGTGTGAGCCAAAGCTGTGGTCTCTTCCGAGGCTTCAAACTCCACTCAGAATTTTGTTGGCAGAATTCAGTTCCTTGTGGTTGTAAGACTCAAGGCTTTGACTTTGTGGTACCTGCCCAGCCAGTGGCCACACTCTGCCTTACGAGCTGCCCACAAACTTTGGGTACCCGAAGCTCACCACAAGGTCATCTGCTACCTCCAGGCTAAGAGAAGGGTCCAGATGCCAGCACTAAGATAACACGCAACTCAAACAATAGTCACATTCATTCTATCACCTCTGCTCTATCCTGCTGGTTAGAAGTAACTCACAGGCTATAGCCATAGATCCCAGGGGAAATCAGACAGACGAGTGGATGACAAGAGGTGGGATTCCTGGAGATCACCACAGGGGGTTTCTGCCTTCTGGGTGTCCTTCCTCTTTGTGGAGTCTCTGGGATCTGTGCCTAGCTGGAATAGATGAGCAGCACTACACGCAGATCAAGTGCCCCTTCCTTCACACTGCTCATGTAGTGGCTGAGGACAGCAAGCCCAGAGCAAAACTTGAGCTTCAGTGAGAATCTCAGCTGCCTAAAGCCCCTTGGTGGCTCCAAGCTCCAAGGGAGAGAGAGAGAAAGAAGAGAGAGAGGAGAGAGAGAGGCCAACCTTTGCATTTAACCAGGGCTCAGAGCATATGGTAGCCCCTAAGATACAGAGCCCTTAGGGTCCAACACTCTCAAAGGGCCAGGGCCTTAGTCAGTGTTTCCTTTTAATTCCTCACTGCTCTGACCCAAGAGCTGACATATGGTAAATGCTCAATATATGTCAAGAAGAATATATCACCTCCATAATTTGAAAATAATGACTGTGATGTCAGTATCTAAAGAATTTCAAAACAGTTTTTTTAATGCTTAGAAGAAATGGAGGTCCACACAGCTGAATAGAAAGGTGTGAGTCATAAAAAGGGAGCCAAGGAAGATTAGAACAACCCATGACTGCACATGTACATACAGAAATGATATACTTAAATGCATATAAATAAATGATGAGTATTGACAAGGATGATAGATGCCATAATTTTGTCTGTCATAATCTACATAATCTACATTATATTTTCCCACAATAGTGACATTTTAAATTCTGGCAAAGGAATGTAAAGAAAACTAGGAAGTTACAAGGTTTATCAGTGAACCACGTCTCACTTTCTTTTGTTAAAATGTATGATTATACGGGGAACTGGAATGCCTTCGGAGCCCGCGAACTCAGAGGGCATCCCTCCCGACCTGGATCTAATACACGGGATGAAAGAAGCCTGAAATCTTCCTCGGGGGGATCCAAGGACGTCAGAACAACAGCCAGCAACCCAGAGCGGTCCTCGGAATCAAAAGAACAGTAAGCTCCCTTCAGGACTAAGGAGAGAAGCTTTCTCTTGTCCTTACTTAGTTCCAACGTTGGGTCTCCACCCTCTCTGCAATGACTGTTAGGGTTGCTCCAGAGCCCCCCTCCAAACACACACACACACACACACACTCACACACACACAAATTAGAATAGATAAACAGAGAACAACAAGGAAAGCTTGGTCAGCATGGACTCACACATACTTTGCTAGGTAGGACACAGAGCAAGTACTCCTCACCAAGGTACCGAAGATCTCTCTGCACACCCCTCCTATAACGGTTATGCACCTCAATTATGGAAATGTCAATGTTGGGGCTTTTGATTGATTGGGTTTTTACTCAGTTAGCTCTACCTTCAGACCAGAGAAGGTCTCTCCAAAAAGCCGTTGAACTTATCTGGACAATAAGATGAGGGTCTCTATGCTTGGTATATGCTTGCAATGAAGGAATCTCAACTGAACTTGAACGGTGGTCACGCAACACAGTGGAGGAATCCACCATGGGGGGAGGATTATGGGAGGGGTGGTGGTGTGTCACATAATAAAAAAAATATATTTTTAAAAAAATGTATGGTTATGATGCTGATGATTTGTGGTATCCAATTTAATTCAACAAAAAATGTATTGAGAGCCAATCACATGCAAGATATTAGGACTGTTCGAACACTGCTTAGGGGTAGAAATGCCAAGGACAGTGGGACTTGGTTGCATTGAGGTATTAGCCCATGCATCTCATGACCCACAGATAAGAGAGTAGGGGTAAGTGATATCAAAGCGCAGCTGACTGAGTGGCCAGACCCACAGAGGGTTGATCAATAACTGTGTATCCAGTGGTAGGAAGCTTCCCATGTGTGGCATAAACTCCCCTTCAATATCCTGCCCTAGTCAGAGCTTGTATATATGAGCTGAAAAAGACAAAGTCCCAAGTTTAGTACTACTACTAAAGATAGAAGATATAAGAAACAAGACACAAAGTAATTATATGGCATTAATTCCACCAAGAATCACTATAAAGTTCTGCATTTAGTCTCCCCCCTCTCTGCCGCCCCCCCCCCCCCAAATCAACAGCACTAATTCATAGGGATTTCTGGCTTGGCAGCAGTTCATGTAAAACACAACTGGGTTTTTAATTGACCACAGATTCATTATGAGGCATTAATGGAATGCAACTGATAAAAACAAAGGTCAGGCAATTCTTGACCACAGTCATAAATCTAGTGTCCAGATAAGAGGGTTGCAGTTCAATCCCGTTCTAGTCAGACCACACTGGAGCTCTGTTTTCACAGCTAGCATCCATTTTGCTGTTAGAACATGGTACCCTTGACC
The DNA here is from genome assembly GCF_017591425.1 of Ochotona curzoniae. Classification (NCBI taxonomy): domain Eukaryota; kingdom Metazoa; phylum Chordata; class Mammalia; order Lagomorpha; family Ochotonidae; genus Ochotona; species Ochotona curzoniae. The sequence goes on from NW_024466454.1 coordinate 6,179,333, forward strand.
CACTTCAGTAAAGTCATGTTTTCTCAGACTCCCTTCTCACCCCATGTGCTAGTATGCTCTCAAAAGCAGTGCGTTAATAAAATGGATCAGAAGAGCTCCACCCTTCTCATTCTGGGTAGATTGCAAAGCAGTAATGTCATGTGAACCAGATTCCTTACAGAGATTTCAATCATACCAGCATTTAAAAAAAAAAAAAAACGTATTTCTTTATTATTGTCTCCTCCCTCAGGTCTTGGACCTAGATCTGGAAGCCGTGAGATGACCAGATATCTATGTGCACTCCAAACAAGTCCTCCTTCCCACTAGTCACAACACAACCCTTTGCCCTGCCTGGATTCCTGTTCTTCATGCAAGGACTCACAGGATCAGTTTTGCCAACCACTCGAGGAGCCTAAATCCACCATTAATCTGAAAGTGGCTATTTCTGCTACACTGAAGTGCAAGGAAGTTATCAGAGTGAACTTGCAAAAGTTCCCCCTTTCACTCTTGCCAGGAATCCATCCCAGATCTGACTTCTCTTTTGTCTTCAACTCAAGTGAGAACTAGGAACAAAGTAAGGAAGAGAAGTGGAAAAAGAGGAAAGGAGAGCATTGACCTTGATCCCAAAGATATGCCCTGTTATTATTGTTCCAGCTAATCAGGATTCTTTCCTTTCTTCCATCTCAGCCCCACAACCACCTTCCATATATAGCCTGCCCAGGAGCTAGGGAAATCCTAGGTTTATAAGGCCTACTTCTTCCAAAGGTGTTGACCGCAGAACTAAAGGCAATCCAGAGGGGTCACCTCCCCACCCAGGTAAGAAATCAGAGCCCCAAACCAGACAACAATTCAGCCAGGGTCTGCACACACACAACACACCTTTCTTCAAAGGCCCAAGAAACCGAGGTCTCTTCCACAGATGCCCTTGAACTCACAAGGGTGGAAGTTACACCTACAATTGCTGTGCTTTATCTCCTGGAATAGCCACAGTAAGTTATTTTGTGTGGGATCAGTTAATCTGCCTTTCATGACAAGGAGCTCACTTAAAACGGTATAATCAGTGAAAGAAATGACAGAACAATTGGTTTTAAAACTTGGAAACAGCAAAAGTAGAATAGGCTTCAGGACTTAGGAGTTCAAGCACTTCAGCAAAGAGTCCTCAGCTTTTCATCTCTCTACTCTTTTATGCAACGATGAAAGCTGCATCTAGACCTAGACCCTACTTTACTCCCAAAGGAACTTTCCATTGCTACTGGGACCTTATCTGGCGGGGGGGGGGGGGGGGGGGGGGGGAGGAAACCCTTTTCTAGAAGTAACCAATGAACTTCTGAAAGTTTATTGGCCTGAATTAGGTCAGGGCCCATCATTGGATCTACCAAAATGGTTTGAAAACAGAAGGTCTGAGGGCCTGGCACGGTGGCGCAAGTGGTTAAGGTCCTCCTCGCCTTGCACGCCCGGGATCTCATATGGGCGCCGGTTCTAATCCCGGCAGCCCCGCTTCCCATCCAGCTCCCTGCCTGTGGCCCGGGAAAGCAGCTAAGGACAGCCCAACGCATTGGGACCCTGCACCCGCGTGGGAGACCCGGAAGAGGCTCCTGGCTTCGGATTGGCATAGCATCGGCGTTGAGCTCACTTGGGGGATGAATCATCGGACGGAAGATCTTCCTCTCTGTCTCTCCTCTCTGTATATCTGCCTTTTCAATAAAAAATAAATCTTTAAAAAAAAAACAGAAGGTCTGAGCCTTCACGGGTAATGATCCATTTCAGGAAGATGTGGATACCTACAACCAATGTCATAACAGTTAAAAAGATAAGGAAAATGGACATTGGGAGACACACCCTAGGTTCTCCTCTGTGTATGCTTTCATAGTACTGCAGAGGAGAAACCAAACTGAGAGAGGACTCACCTTGATCTTTATCAGGAGATCTTGAGCAACCAAAATAAAGACAAGCCAGAATAGCCACTGCAGAATAGCACAACCACTCAGGCAGGTGGTTGTGAAAGGGAATCAGGGATTGCCTGAGACAGGGGAGATCCCATTTACTATATTAGTACCCAGTGCCAATAAATCTACCCATCCCGGCCAGGGAAGTATCACGTGGTACCATGTTCAGCTCAGTACCTGCCTGTGAAATGAAAGAAGAGATTACTATTACTAACCGCTGCACCTGATAGTGAGTTCTCAAACACTACTTTCCAAATCCATTCTGAGTTAAATCGATAGTGTGGGCTAGCCTGGGAACCTTGCCACAGGCCTAATATTACTCCTTCTGGGGAACATCTCCCAGGTTCCAAAGAACAGATTTGCAAACAGACTGCTGGAGCTCAGCCGCATGCACTGCTGGGAACTGCCTTTGTTCTACTTGTTTATTTGAGAGAGCTGCTCTGGACTTTCACCCAGCAGCTGCCTGGTGGGAGGTGACCTGGCTCTAGCCAACAGAGAGTAGGGTTAGCAGGAGAGGCATGCTGGTGGGCACCACACTACACTACCACGAGGAGGAGTGGCAGAGTATGCAGAGGCCATGGTCCAGCTGCTCTCCATCAGGGAACTTCACTTAAAGAGCCTGAACCTGCTTGCTCCTTTGCCATTAAGAAGAAGAAAGCGAAAGAGGAACAAGATGGCTCATGGGACATGAAAAGCTTTTGCGACTGTTGAGGGCTATTGAGTCTTAACTTTTAGCTGCTTCTTCTCTTTCCTGCTGAGGTCTCTCACCAAGCAGCCTCAGGTTGGAAGAACAGGGCCTGCCTGGGCCACCCTAGCCTTGCAGAGTCCTGTAATCTATTTTGAGCAATTTCACTGTTCATAGTCCTGGCAAACTTACCCTTTTTCTGACAATATTTAGAGTCTGATGTAAGTGTGAACTAGATAATGACCTTTCAAGTCAAGGCACAATGCTCTGCTTAAGGCTCAGATTTCTTCCTCAAAGCATCTGCAAGGTCCTCTGACCCTTCTGCCCGGCCTCCTGGAGACTCGCCCCAGGTTTCCACCCACTCACATGTGGGGCGAGGGGAGGGGTGACCCATGGGCAGAACCTTCTTGTATCTGAGGCCTACAGTGGCTGCTCTTGTTACTGCCAGAGCCCTGGCAGCCTGAGTAAAGCTGCAGGATGCTGACCAGCTCATCTGAGGCATTTCTCTCCCTCTGGACCTTTGAGATCATCCCCCAAATACACGTGAGAGCATACCATCAGCTCCCCCAGCAAGTCGTTACAAGCTTGGCTATGGTTTCAAGTCTGACATGGGCTAACACAATACCATATCTGCCGTTTCACTTCAGTGACACACTGGAAGAGCTATTTTAAAGAGATTCTGCAGTGACCAAGATTGCATTTGCTCTAGAATAAAAAAATAATAATAATTCAAAAGAAACAGACACAAGGGACAAAAGGTCAATGCAATCGTTTTTAGATACTCTATTCAGACTCGTAGAAAGAAGTCCTACTATATTTTCTTGTCAGCATCCTGGCTACCAGACACAACAGATGAGGCAAGGACTGGAATCTAAAACACTCCAAGAACAACCATGTCTCCACACCGGTCGGCTGGAGTGTGTGTTCATCAAAAGCCAGTGGTCCCGATCATCCAGCCACCTAAGAGCTCCGGCAGCTCTGTAAGGGGCAGGGTTTACCTGCAGATTCTACCTTGTGATATCTTCAATTCTGTTGGCCAGTACCATACATACCATCCCCAGCCAGAGTGCAGAAGCAGCCTGGGGCTTCTAGCTCTGCCTATTGGGCTAAGTCAGGATTTTTAGGGGAAGCAAGAAATCCAAAGATGCAAGGAATAAGGGTTCCTGTCCTACTAAACAATCAAAATACCAATAAGCACATCATTGTCCTGAAAATTTCCTTCCTACCGGGAAAACAAGGAACCCACCAAGCTAGAACCTTCATGACCTGACCTATTGAGAGAGTCTCCAGAAAGGAGCTGAAACCACTGCCTCAGCCCAGCCCTCCTGAGCTAGCCTTCCTGCTTTAGGTCACCCACTTCCTTTCCTTTGCTATCATCATGTTAGCCCCAGTGCCCACCACGGGAAGATGCTGCTATTTTCTTAGCCTTATCCCAACCCCCTCCTTGAACTCTTCCTTACACAAAGAGACAGGCTGAAGCTTTTCCAAAGCCTTTACAAAAGTCTAAGGGACAGCAGCAAGGACATAAACAAGAAAATGAGCATAAACATAGGCAAACTTGTGCAATGCATGAACAATGCTAAGAATGAGGGAACAAGACATGAACGCGGGGAATTTTCTACGTGGCAGTCTTCTTGCTGAATTATTTTCCAAGAATGATATTTACTTTGTCAGTAATGCACATACATTGGGATGCTCATCCCAGTATTAGTTTGGGCCCTGCTGTAGCATTCCAACTCCTGTGACTCCATGTACATACAAGCTTCCCACCTGATCAGCTCTGAGACTGTTCCATACACTGCTTCCTGCCCTTTCCCTTCTCCAACAGATTTCACAGGCCTTCCAGCGAGAACCACAGGTGAGAGCTGACAGTTCATTCAGCCCTTGGGCTCCTCTGTACCATCTAACACTACGGATAGCCATCACATACCTCCAGCATTTATCTGTGCCACTCACATGCTTTCTCTCTGATAAAAGAAAAGATCAAAAGTCATTTCCTTGGAGGACTGGATAAAAAAACTGTGGTTCATCTACACTATGCAATATTACTCAGCAATTAATAAAAATGAAATGCATTCTTTGTGAGCAAATAGGCCAAACTAGAGACCATTATGCTAAAGGAAATGAGCCAATCCCAAAAGGTCAGATATCATATGTTTGCTCTAATATAAGATAATATGATGTCAAATCTAGAGATATTATATGTGAATCTTACTTTTTGTCACTTCATACTTTCCTGTACCTCCTGTAACAAGATCTTGCGATGTAATTCATTAATCAACCATCCATAAGAGACTGATTGTTTACAATCGCTTGAGATGGTCAATGTTCCCTTTATCACTGCTATTGGTACTGCCCATAAATAACAAAGCTCTAATCCTCATTGTGCCTACATTAGGGCCCTGGATACAAGAATGAACTCACAACGAAATGACAGTCTCCTACACAGTTGGGAGACTATGGAAACACGATGGACTTGGGAAAATTCAGGAAGGATACACATTATGAACCTGGAGGGGAGAGCAGAGAGAAGGTGAGGGAACTTGGAGGAAGAGGAACAGCCCAGTGCCAACTAAAATATATCAAAAAGCAAACAAAAAATAAATTAATTAGTACAAAAAGTAATTAAAAAATAAAAAAGGTCATTTCCTTAACACTCCATCCAGAAAGTCCCAGTTCTTGCATTTAAAAAAAGCACTTAGAATTACACAAAACACTCAATAAACTCCTTAATCCATGCCAATAAAGATATCCCAGTTGAAGGAATTTTCAGTTTCAGCAATGACAACAATGAAAAGGAACTAATTTACATGCAAATGGATCTTCCCGAAGATGGCATAGAGGAAAATCCCACTGCCTGGAATTGTTGGAGCAGCAATAAGGTACTAACAGAGTCGGGACAAGGAAGCCTCAGTCCTTTGGGACCCTTCACTTGTATGATGAAGAGAACCTATCCACTTCTGACCATAGCTCTGCCCATGTCCTTGACCTGTGCTTCAGGGAGCCACTACTTTCCTCAACCCTTTTAACATTTAACTTGAGCTCCAATACTCCATCATGGTGAATCTTTACTTTCTTGCGGGCCCCTCATCCTTCATCTGCCTCAGTTTCCCCAAAGAATACAAAGCAAAAAGGCTTACAGACACCACACCACCAATCAACCTAAGCCCAAGGCTACAGCCACATCTGCTGAAAAAAGCACTTTTCTATGGACACTGCCCACTGACACACCCTACAGAGAATAGCTTGTTCTCTGGGGAATTCACCTGGGCTTAGGTTGTTCTTGATGTCATTGGCCCACCTGGAAAAGATATCCAGCCTGTAAGGCAACAGGCTTTGCTCAGGAATCTCACAGGCCACAGCCCTACAAGTGCTTCTGGAAGACCTGGAGTCAGGGAGTCAGGGAGCCTCATCTGTCCTTCCCTCCTACGTCAAAGCAAGCTTGTACCAAGAGATGGGGCAGTCTGGTCTACGTGAGTTGAAAGAAAGAAACCACCTGTGTGGTCCACCAGTTCCTCCTGGTATGTGACAGACCAGCTGGTATACAACCATATAAACACGTACTACAAAAGCCCCCAAATTTTTCAAGGCCCTTGGCTAAGATTAACCAATGCAGAACCAGCCTAGAGTCATTTCAGGAATCTGTTTGGAAGGAAACAGCAGGTGGCAGCAAAGTTTTACATTTTTTATCCTTTGGCCTGAAAAGAAAACAGCCTGAGAATCATCTCACCTCTGAACCAGCCATTTGTTTTGTAACGTGGAGAGGGCAGGGTCTCCTCAAATGAGCGCCCCCTGCCCCTGCAGGAGTGAATCCATCAAACCACCACCCACCCCTTCAAGCCAAAAACCTACCTATGTCTGCAGACCGGGCAGGAAAATACCTACCTCCACCCTCACCCTGACCTCAGGGTGGCCAGATCCCAGGAGGCTGCAGCCAAAATGCTTATGGATTTGCCTAAAGAATGTCAGGGCATTTCTCGTTCATAATGGGGAAGCCCTCAAAAACACCTGAGTGTGATTAAGTAAATAATTAGCCACATAGCATTTTTTGCCATCTCCTGCAATGTCACCCATGGAAGAAATAAAGAGGCCAGGAAACCTGAGACACAGAAAGGGAGTAGATCGAATGAGAAAGCTGCAACCCCACCCCACCCCACCCCCACAGACACATACAAACACACACACACACACACACACACACACACACACACACACACACACACACACACACACAGCTGCTGTAGCTCTGGGCCCAGGAGCAGTGATGGCCAAGACCACTTTGACCTCCAACACCTTCCCTGCCTCTTGTTTTTTACACAGTTCCCAACTTTCATATTGCGTCTGCAACGTCTTTATTGCCACAGCACAGTCCTCATGTTAGAATTCAAGTTTTTGCTGAGTTGCAGGACAAAGCCAAGGCAGTTTTGCCTTTGGAAAGTGACCAGTCTGCTTATTTCAATCCAGAATGGAGCTCCAGAATCTTCTCAGACACATTTTCCATGAGGACTGCATAATTCCCAGGGAGAAGGAAAATTTCCTTATCCTCTGAAACAAGAATGGAGGGGGTAAGGGCTGGAGCATTCTGTATCATTATTCCAAATGATACAAACTTGTTAAACAGAGGTGGAGGAGACAAAATGGAAGGCCTTATTTCCAAGATCTGAAACAACTCTTGCAAACAGTTGTACCGGGTGGGGAAAGGGGTTCATTTTGCAAGAGCAGTTCACAGAATAGCTGCCTGATTGACCGGCCAGCCCAACACTGGGCAGCTGCTGGAGCTGCAGGGGACGTTTCTGAAAAGTGCAGTGGGCTTGAAAGTTGGAGAAAGTCACTTATTTACAGAATATTAGGCTTCATCCTCCCCGTCCCCAACCCAGACATGACTTTCTCCTGCAGAAAACATCTTCTTCTGATGATTTAACCACGAACTTCACAGTTCTCTGCGTGAAGAGTCTTTTAAAATTATCTATGAAGAAAAACATTCTATAACTCCTCTGAATATAATAAATAATATCTTTTGGGGCAAGTCATTGCACGTGTTCCAGAATTCATATCAACATTTAATTCCCCCTCCGTGTGTATATGTAGTCTCCACTCTCCAAACACGATGTTAAATCATTTAATGCTGAGATTTGACAGCACCAGGAAAATATTTGGGTGGACTGCCTGGAGTTGCCACTATTGGCTTTGATTATGACCTACTGGCTCTTGGGTCTCGTAGCAGCCAGAAAATGAGATGCACGTGCCAAAATATTCTTTAGATTTCCCTTCTCAGTCGTTCAGAAAAGAAAAGTTTCCTCCTGGCTCTCCTCCCCAGTGTTTTAAGTGGAGTCACTAATACATGAAACTTTTAAAGGGTCCATCAGAAAACAAGATGATGTGCACAACCTTGTATTTTGCATTTAAAAAAGTATTGAAAGGGTCAAATGTGCTTTTGCTCAGATTCTGCTTCCCTGAAGAAAGAAGTGCTTTTGCAGCCGGGAAGCTAACTGGTCTTCTTTCTCTCCCCAGACCTGCTCCTCCAAGTCCTTCTCTGTTGGCCAGATTGGAGCCTATCAGCTTTGGAGCTGGAACGAATGAGCAGACACAGGCATGGGTCTCCACAGAAACTAGTCAGAAAAGGTGACTTCTTTCTTCTGCTAGTGGATACTCTTGTAAGATCTCAGAATGTTGGAATAGGAGAGGGGAGGGGAGGAGTTGTCTCAGTGGTCTCTGACTCTATGTTCTTTTTTGTGTGTAAGGTTTATTTATTTATTCATTTATAACACAGAGTTATAGAGCGATGGAGACACACGGAGCTCTTCCAGCCATTGGTTCACTCCCCAAATGGCCACAAGAGCCAGGGCTGGGCCAGAACAAAGTTAGAGTCAGAAGCCAGGACTTCTTTCTGGTGTCCTACCTGGGAGCACTTGGGCATTCCTCCTCTGCCTCCCAGATGCATTAGCAGGAAGCTGGATCAGAAGTGGAACAGCTGGGACATGCACTATATCAGACACCAGCATCGCAGGCAATGGTTTTCACTTTACCACAATACCAGCCACTCTCTTCTTAAGAATGATTACCACAGGGCCAACACAGTGCTCAACAGGCTAATTATCCATTTGCAGCACCATCATCCCATATGGGTGCCAGTTCCTGTCCTGGATGCTCCACTTCCCATGCAGCTCCTGCGTATAGCCTGGGAAAGCAGTAGAAGATGGCTCAAGTCCTTCAAGAAGCTCCTGACTCCTGGCTTCAGACTGGCTCAGCTCCAGCTGTTGCAACCCTTTAGGGTATGAACCAGCAGACGGAAGATCTTTCTATAAATCTCCCTTCTAAATGAAGATAAATAACTTTTTTAAAAAAATGATTACTTCTCCCAGAGCCTATGAAACTGTGTCACATAATGCAATATAATTAATTTAAAAAAATGATTACTCCAAGGTGAAGTGATACATCCACAACTTCAGTTTTAAGTTCTGGAATGGCACAAAAGAGCCAAGTGCTTTAAAAAGAAATGCCTGGGTGACCACGTTGTGGCTTATCAGAGGAAGCTGCTTTCTGAGACACCCATACACCACATTAGAGCGCTGGTTTAAGTCCCTGCTCCTCTGTTTTGGATTCAACTTCTTATAATTGCACATTCTGGGAGGTGGCAGATGATAGCTCAAGTTGTTCTTGCAGCCCACATGGGAGCTCTGGGTGGAATTCCTGGCTCTTGGCTTCAGCCTGGCCCCAGCTGGACTACTAAGATTGTTCTCCTTCTCTTTCTCCCTGTCACTCTTTCAAATAAATCTCTCTCTCACACACACACACATCAAGTCTTCCTTTTCCTTAATTGTTGCCATTAAACAGAGCCATTGTTTACTGTGCATTTGACCACGCAACAGGCAGGGGTTGATGCTTTCTGGCACATCTCATTATACAAGCCTATGCGGTATTATTACTCCGTCTCACAGCTAATGAAATTCAGGCTGTAGGTCAGGTGGTTCGCCTGACAGGGCTAGGAGGAGAGAGGGAATCTGAGTGCATACTCGAGGTTGTCTGACTTCAAAGCCTCACTCCCTTATTACGTCTCCCATTCTGTTGGCCACACGAAGCAGGATGAATCAGCTGAGGTATCTTGGACTCTAGCATTGCTTTAACTTCCAAATCACAGGGTGAAGAAAGAGTCTGGGGCAGTGACAGAGTGGAGAGGGACGCTGCCTGTGTCCGAGCAGCCTCTACTTACCAGAACTCACAGAAAGATCAAGAGGGACAGTGTAGACACGACTAGTTTTCAGTTCCTTCTTTTCTTGCTGACCATGCCAGTTTGCTCTGAAAGCTTGTGAGAGATTTCCCAGCTTTTAATACAAGCTGGCTGGTTCCGTGTTGACAATTTGTCTTCCATTTAATAGAAAATCAATGTGGGAAATTTGGGACAGATGCTCATTTTGGGAAAAAATAATTTCAAGTTTTATTATTTGCTTGTTTTTATATGTAGATATACTTAAGGTCACCCAGGGCTAGGAGAACAGATGTGGAATGAATTAGGGAAGTTTGTCTGATGATTTTCTACAGTGGCACAAATGATGGGGTTATTGCCTGGAAATCTTAGAGTTCCCCATTGGTTTGAGAAAACCATTTCATGTTTCAGAAAAGTTGATAAAGTTCTGATAAAGCTGGAACATGACATGTTCAAGTTTAAAACATGACATGAAGCCATTCAAGAGGAACATCTCAGTTTGTGAACCCCTGTGCCAGGACAAACTGCAAAAACTGAAAATTTGTTTCCTCCTGAAGAGAAAAACCATATACTTGGGACTGCTGAGGAATCACCAGCCTAATGCCTTGTCCCAGGGAACCCTTCCTGGAAATGAGGTACGTGCCCAGTCAGGGAGACAAGGGGAGCATTGCCTCCTCCTGGACTTGTTTCACGTCAGCTCATGCAGTGACCCACTGGCAAACCAGCTAACATGGTCTCTCACCCAGACCAGTACAATAACAGTATATACCTCACAGCTGGAGCCCCCCAGAATGCAGGTGATTATCTACTGTGGTGGAATGAAATGCTATAAGCCCTACATCAGGGACCCTGTCTCCATCCCTCACCCCTGAGTGTTCCTGATGCTGTGATCCAGCAATAGTCCTGTGTTTCTAGCACACTCTGCTCTTCATGATTTCTTTTGATAGACATGTGTCAGCTTGTTAGGACCACCCTGATAAATCCCATAGCTTGGCTCGTTTCAACAACAGGATTCTGTTTGTTCACAGCTCGGGGAGCTGGAAGCCCAAGATCAAGTTGTAGGCAAGATTACAGATGGGCACCTTCTGTCTGTGTCCACACAAGGCCTTTGTATCAAAACACCAGACATGACATTAGGGCCTTATTTTATCCCAATCTCTTCTTTAAAGTCACATTTCCCAAAGACCAACTCTGTGGCACAGCAAGTTAAGCCACAGTGTGTGATGAAATCAGCATTCCATATGGGCACTTTTTCAAATTCCAGCTATTCCACTTCAGTTCCAGCTTCCTACTAATTCACTTGGGAAAAAAGCAGAGGGAGACCCAAGTGCTTGGACCCCTGAATTCATGCGGAAATCCCAGATGGAGTTCCAGGTTCCTGGCTTTTTCCTGGCCAAGTCCTGACCATTGTAGCCATTTGGAGAGTGAACCAGCAATGGAAGATCTCTCTCTCTCTCTCTAACTCTGCCTTTCAAATATACAAATAAATCTTTAAAGGAAAAAGATGCTCTGTTTCCAAATACAGTCATATTTTCAGTTTTGGGGGATTAGAAGTTTAACATACAAAGTGATAGGGTAAGCATAATGCAGCCCACACTAAGAAGTAACCCCCATTCTCTGTCTCCCATAGCTGAGCTTTCTGGGGGCCTGCCTGGAGACTGCTCCTGAAATGTACACTGCCTCACTCTCTGGGGTTCTCCAAGGGCTGTCACTTCTATCCTCTCCAGATGCCAACGCTCTCCAGGCCCTCCAGGCCATCCACTCACCCTGGCGGGTTTTCTTGTTTTCTTCCCACCACCTGCAAGATCTTCTCTCCAAACACCTGCCCCTTAGCTGCAGTTAACCCTTCAACTTCTGGCTGTTATACTAGAGATAGCCCTAAAACAAACAAATGCACTGTTGTTCTGAGTCCATGATAACCAACGAGGTGTATTTTGAAGTAGCTTAAGAGTGACAATGGGCAGGCTGAACAATCCTGAGCAACTCCACAAAAATAATATTGTGCTCACAATCACACAACATTATTCTCTGCCTAGTTCCATTGATTGGAATGGGACTTATGTTGTTCTTAAAAAGACACACACGCACAAACGCATGCACACACATGCACACATACACAATTCTAAAGGCAGACAAAGAAAAGTATTCCTACTCTAACTGGTTGAACAAATTTGTGAATTTGAGACCAAATGTAATCAAGGAGATCATCACACAGGAGGAAAAGAAGGCTAAAGGAACTGAGTCAGGTGTCACATAGCCATTGTATCACACAAGGGATCAAGTCCCAGCTTAGTACAGAGGTGGTGATTATTCCTTCAACTCTACCACCCATTGCGTGTCAAGCACCCTGCTCCTGGGTCTAAGAAGATGGAGTGACTTGCTAGTGTCTCCTGGTGCATGGGGCAGCCTGGAGGCGGCTCAGCAACAGTTCTGGCCATGGGTTAATGTCACTCTTGCCAAGCCTTCTGACTGTGGCCTGGAGGCCATGGAGGTGAAAGTTCCCAGCAGAAGTGAAAAGAACCATGAAGCAGCTCTCCAGTTCAGGTGACAATGAGGGCTCTTTGGGATAGCAGCAGACAAACTCTACACACTGGGTTGGCCTTTACAGCTTTGCTGGGACCAGTCTGCAGCCTCTCCCATCAAGTTACAACTTACTATACTTCCCTTTAAATGAAAAGCCAGGAACCAAAATCAACAACGGGCATAGCAATGGGAGAGCTTTCTCTGTCTCTGCTTCTCAAGTAAGACCTAAAAAAAATAGGAGCCAGAAGGGGCAAGTGTCTTGGCTCAATTGGCTAATTGTCCAGCTCCAAGCATGGCATCTGGTATGGGTGTCGGTTTGTGTGCCAACTGCTCTACTTCCTATGCAGCTCCCTGCTTATGACCTGTGAAACAGTAAAGGATGGCCCAAAGTCTTGGGAACCTGCCCCCAAGTGGGAGACTTGGAAGAAGCTCCTGGCTTTGGATTGGCAAAGCTCTGGCTGTTGCAGTCATTTGGAGAGTAAACCAGAGGATGGAATCTCTCTCTGTCTCTCCTTCTCTCCATAAATCTTATTTTCCAATTAAAAAAAGGGGGGGGGAGGAGTGGTCTGCTCATTAGTGGGTTAAAATGCTGCCTTCAGAGCCTAGTATTATGGCTCAGTGGCTAAATCCGTGCCTTCCATGCACCAAGATCCCATATGAGCAAGCCCTCCGGTTCATGGGACGCCAAGGCCTGCCAACACCTCCCTAGACCCTGCTCTGTGTGGACAGGGCTTGGTCCAGCTTTCCCTCCAGCCTTTTCCAGTATGGTTAAAGCCCAGTGCTAGGCTTTCGGGCCTTGCTTTTTGATTCTCAAGAGCCTTTTCTTCTCTCAACAAAACCCTCTTCTCTGCAAATAAAAGGCTTTGGCTTTCAAAACTATTGTTTTTGATGTGGCTTCAAGAGGCTATTTTCAAAGTCAGAAAAGTGAACATTGACTGTTTTATTCTGACTCTTTCTTTGTCTCTCCATTCCGGTTGTACCAATCTGAATTCTCGTTAAGGCAAAGCCTCCTACTTACTAGGGAAAAGGTCAAGTGGAAAAAGTGTTGCAAAGAAAAGCAGGAAGAATAACACTGGGAGATTGTTTGTGTGTGTGTGTGTGTATGTGTGTGTGTAAAAAATACTTCAACAGGGGCTCCTCTGCAGTGTTCCACCAGAACATAGCAATGGAGCAGGCTGGGGTGTTCTGACCGAATCCACACAAGCAGCATCAAGAGGAGAATCAAGATTTCTCTTGATAATGAAAGTTCTAAAGCAGAATGATTTAAAACATTGCTTTCTTCAGCAAGCCCATGGCATGAAAACAAAGAGGGATAGGGCTGCTCTAGGTTAAAGAAATGTTCAAGCTGCAACAATTGTGCATGCAGTCTGTTCTCAGCAAGCCACTGTCACAGACATTTTTGAGACATTTGGGCAAATTTGATTATGGACTGTGCATAAGATGATACCACAGAATTATTGTTAATGTGAAGTTTGACAATAGCATTTTGGTTATGTAAGAAAAAATTATCTTAAACAGATACATACTGAAGAATGTGTGGGGAAAATGATGTCTGGGCAAAAAAAAAAAAGGAAAGAAGGAAGGAAGGAAAAACCAACTCTACTTCAGCCAAAGAAACAAACCAAAATAAACAGAAAAAAGAAAGGATAGGTGATCAAGTATGCAGCAAAATCATGATAATTATTGGATTTTAATGATAGGCATATGGGAATTTATTATATTAATACCTCTGCTTTTTGTTTGAGCTTTAAAAGTTTTCTAATAATTTTTTTAAAATGTTTAAATCAGTCCAGGAAAGGACAGACTGGGCAATAAAAGAAAATTAAAAGGAGCAGAAACAGACTCAAATATTTACTGTTCAGAATTTATTGTTACTAATTTGCAGACCAATGAACTCTTCTTCAAATAAAATCTGATAGAGTCCCAGCATACAAAACAAAATAGAGTGGAACTGTTTCACTAGAAGCTGAAGAAAGACTCTAACTGTTTCCCTTTGTCCCTTGACTCCCCAGGAAACTTCAAAAAGAACTTAGGAGAACTCTGCAGAATACAGCTTAAAATACCATATTATTCAGCTTACGTACTAGAAAGCTGGCTAACTATTTGAACGAAAACTAAAGTTAATCCCTACCTCACATCATATACCAAAGTAAGTCTCATTTGCACTGAGATGGTTAAAATACAAAACCAAATGAAGAAAATATTTTTTTAAAATATTTGGATAGGTACAATATCGAATCAGAGAAGGATTTTTGTGAACAAGTCAACCATGAGAGGAATTATAAGAAAAAGCTGAAAATGTTGATTACATACATGTTTATAGGGAAAAGATAAACCACATTTCACAAACAGGAGAGAAGAAATGTATGTCTGTATGTGAAACATTTTAGTATTCTTTTTTTAAAATTCATTTATTTTTTATTGGAAAGGCAGATTTACAGAGAGAAGGAGAGACAGAAATATCTTCCATCTACTGATTCACTCCCCAAGTAGCCACAATAGCCAGAGCTGAGCCAACCCAAAGCTAGGAGCCAGGAGCTTCTTCTGGGTCTCCCACACATCTGCAGGGTTCCAGGGCTTTGGGCTGTCCTTAACTGCTTTCCCAGGCCAAAGCAGGGAGCTGGATAGGAAGCAGGGCAGCCAGGACACAAACAGGTGCCCCATATGGCAGTGCATATGCCAGTGCATGCAAGGCGAGGACTAGGCTATTTCACCAGGCCCAAATTTTTGTATTCTTAATGAATATTTCAAATCAATATTCCTATGTAATAAATGAATTATAAACTCTCTCTACATATATAAATATACATATATATGAAATATATAAGAAAAATATAAGAGTCTATGTTCATGAAAAGTTATCTCACCAATGATCAAAGAAATATTATGAATTAAAATAATAATATGATGAATTCATGCTGACTCCTATTTCTAAAGTGCGGGAGCCAAGACATGCTGAAAATCCCAGCACTATGACACATCTAGAAATACCCAGGAAGATAACTTAAACATCCTTTTAAATGCATAGCTGAAATCCCATAAAAATACAGAAATTCCATAGGAAACCAAACCAAGGTAAGAACAGATTGGAGTAAAAGGTTTGAGCTGGAAAACACGACTTGGGCTTTGGGGAGGGTGTCCTCTCCTCAGTAACTGAGGGACTTACAGAGGAACGGAAGAAAGGGAGACAAAGCACTCAATTAATCCAGGACCTCCAGAAGCCAGGGGGCTTTGTGACACAGCAGATCAAGCCACTGTTGGGAATGCCTGCATGTTGGGAAACTGCATGCAGTTTCAGATGCCAGTTTCTAGTGCAGTTCTCTGCTAGTACATCCTGGGAGGCAGCAATAGGTCTAAACCAGAACTATTAAAACACTTCAACAAGTTCTTGCTTAACACTTGGCCCCTTCCCCATGTAGGGGAACTGAGAGGGCATTGCTGGCTCCTGGCTGACACTGGGTGAGTGAACCAGCAGATGGAATCTGTGTGTGTGTGTGTGTGTGTGTGTGTGTCACTTAGCCTTTCAAATAAATAAAAGTCAACAAACTTTTTAAAATGTTATACTTCACATCTCTAGCACAAATGAATTTGCACAAGGTTTATGACTGTCAATCAGAAAATTAATATAAAAGTTGCTCCTGAATGGTGATAATACCAGAATATTCAGAAAAGGTACTGGGCCTGGCGCTGTGGTCTAGCGGCTAAAGCCCTTGCCTTGAACATGCCCGGGATCCCACATGGGCTCCAGTTCTAATCCCCACAGCCTGACTTTGCAGCCAGCTCCCTGCTTGTGGCCTGGGAAAACAGTCAAGGATGGTGCAAGACCTTGGGACCCTGCACCCACGTGGGAGACCTGGAAGAGGCTCCTGGCTTCCAATCAGCTCAGCTCCGGTCGTTGCAGTCACTTGAGGAGTGAATCATCAGACAGAAGATCTTTCTCTCTGTCTCTCCTCCTCTCTATATATCTGACTTTGCAATAAAAAAAAATCTTTAAAAATATTTATTAAAAAAAAAAAAAGGTACAAAGACTTACTCCAAACCAGTAGACACAACATCATCATAGATTATGCTTTAATGTATGCAAAAGCTCAGATGAGCACAGAGCCCCAAACCAATTATAGTGATTGACAGCCAACTGATAAAGATAATAGCTGGGGCTGGCACTGTGGCTCAAAAGGCTCATCCTCCACCATGCAGTGCTAGCATCCCATATAGGCTCTGATTCTAATCTCAGCTACTCCACTTTTGATCCAGCTCCTTGTGTATGGCCTGGGAAAGCAGAGAGTGGTCCAAGTTTTTGGGACCCAGCATCCACGTGGGGGACCTAGAAAAGGTTCTTGGTTCCTAGCGTCAGATAAGCTCAGCTTGTTACACCATGTATGTATGTATCTCATACACATGTATCTCATTTCAGAGTGCCAGTTGGAGTACCAGCTGCTCCACTTCCCATCCAGCTCCCCAATAAAGCATCTAGGAAGACAGAGGATGGTCCAAGTACTTGAGCCCCAACACTCATGCTCATGCCTCCTCTCTCCGCCTTGGACCAGCCACAGCAGTTCTGGAGATCTGGGAAGTGAATCAATGAGTGGAAAAGGCCTCTCTCTTCTTCCTTCCTCTGCCTCTTATCCTCCTCTTGACCCTCCTCCTTTTATCTCTCCTTTGTCACTCTGCCTTTCAAATAAATATTTCTTTAAAAAATGATGTGATATAGGGCCCAGCACAATGGCTTAATGGTTAAATTCTCACCTTGCAAGTACCAGGAACCCATATGGAGGCAGTTCCTGTCCCAGCTGCTCCACTTCTATCCAGCTCCCTGCTTACATCCTGGGAAAGCAGTGAAGGATGGCCCAAAGCCTTGGGACCCTGAACCCACACTAGAGACCCTGAACCCACACTGGAAAACCAGAAAAAGCTTCTGGCTCCTGGCTTCAGATTGACTCAGCTCCAGCTGTTGCGACCATTTGGGGAGTGAACCAGCAGATGGAAGATCTTTCTCTCTGATCTGATCTGCCTTTCCAGTAAAAAGAAAGAAATCTTCAAAACAGTGATGTGGTATAGATACACTTACTGACACAGGAAGATGCCCAAAATATACTAACAAATAAAAAAGAGGCAAATTATAAACAAACCCAATTCTACTTCTTTTAAATTCTGTGATCTATTGGGGCAGTTCAAATAACTAAAAACTGAAAAATCTGCCAAAAATTCCTCGGTGATCGGGAAACTTTCATGCAAAATATAAGATCCATAGATATATGGGTAAACTATGTAAGAGAGACTAGCAAACTGAGAAGTGAAGATATAGTGCAGAATGTATCTCTATTCCTGAATCAAAGATGGAGTCCCAAAGAAACTACTAAACATGTCTCAACAACATGATGCTGGACTTTCTACCATTGTCTATACCTACAATGTCATGATACACTTAAATAACAGAATGTTGGACTTGTGACTGTTACTGAAGGACTATACTATTGCAATAATGTCGGGGAGAATGGGGGAGAGAAGCAAAATGGAAGAAGGGGAAATTCCCAAGCCTATGGAACTGTATCATGAAAAACAAAAAATATTTTTTAATTAAAATTAAAATGTAGGGAAGTTTAAAAACTAAGCCGATATTCTTCTGACAGCCATCAGCACAGCCAGTAGCGGGAAAGAGACTCCGTGCTGTATTGGAGAGAGTTCTCCAGGCTGACAGAGCCAACAGCGAGACTCACGCAGGAGGAGATTGGTTATGGGAAATGGCTCGTACAATTACAGATGCATAGAAGTCACAGCTACGCTGTCTACAAGCAGGGAGTCCAAAGGCCTCAGAGTCCAGGCATCGAGGGTGTGACTACCACACAGAGTCAGAGGGAAGAATTGGCATGGTCTAAGTCCCAGAGTCTGAAGGTCCAAGAAGTAGGAAGTTCAGAGTCTTTCCGAGCTCAAGAAAGAATTCACCTTGCACTCAGCACCGGTGATGCCCAGACAATAGGGAGCTTGTTTCTTTGATTATCTGATTCAAATGCTGCTCTCTTCTCCAAGCACACTCCCAACACCCAGAAACACTGTTCCAATAGCTCTCTGGGAGAGATAATCATCATCATCCATCGTCTGGTTCCATTCCCACATGCTATAAAAGCCAAGCCTGGGCCAGGCCAATCAACAGCCAACAACCCTCCTGGTCTCCCATGTGGCGGGCAGGGGTCTAAACACTTGGGCTATCTTCTGCTACTTTTCTAGGCCATTACCATGGAGCGAAGTTGGAAGTGGACCAGACAGGACTTGAACTGGCACTCTGATGGAGGATGCCAGCATCAGAAGTGGAGAGTTAAAGCACTGTACCACAACAGTAGCTCCACTAAGTTACATTTTTTCATTACAACGAGGTTATAGCATGGAAGATCTCTCTGTATCCTTCTCTGTGTAAATCTGCCTTTCAAGTAAAGTAAATAAATAAATAGGTAGATAAATAAATAAATATTTTTAAAGTGTGTACTGGCATATATAGTAATATATAATATTGTCTAAAAGGCTATATACTAAAATATGAATAGTAGCTATCTTTGGGAATGATATTAACTGTGAATCTTTCTCTTTTTTCTACTTTGGGTCTACATTACACAATTACTTACTGTGTAATAAGTAAAAATCCATTTCAAATGCTTTAAAAATTCATCCTTATATTCAGAAAAAAAACTTTCCCGCTGTTGGATAAATGTCCAACAAGCTACTAAATTCAGCTGCCTGTGTGGCCACAGTCATTTTATTGTTTTTCCAGAATGTTCCAAAATAGCTCTGGAACAAGACCAATGGGACCACCAGATGGCTACCCAGCCTCATCCTTCTTCCTATGCAAATGAAGACCAAGGGCCCAGCCATTCTTCCAGCTGTGGACACTCAGTGGAAGGTGGGATGCAGGATAGCCAGGCCCCTCTTCTGGGATGTGGACAGGAGAGGAGCCTCCGGGACTCCCCTTGCACATCCTCTGAAAAGCTGCCCTGAACAGCAGTTGTCAACACAGAAGGTCCACCTCAGGGATGGCAACACTATTTGCAGCTTTGTAGACACAGGTGTTCTGCCAGGCGACTGAAGCCCTACAGTGTGGGACTGCAAGACCAAGAATAGCCCAGAATGCCTTCCCCGACGAAGCCAGCGCTGAGGCCTTCAGTGTATATTCTAACTATATTTGGCAACGCAAACCAGAGAGGTCAGTGGCTTCGCTCAGGGGGGAAAGGCTAGTCCTAATTTATTATCCCGGCTGCAAAATAGGACCAAGAATTTCCAGCTCACTCCATGTGTTTGCTTTGTACCCATTGAGCTTACTGCCAAAGCAGCCCTCCTGCCTGTTGCCGCCAACCCTCCCGAGAACCTTTCCGAACCGCAGGTGCAAGTCACCTACCCAAGCCATTCTTTAGAGGACATTTGGGGACAGCTGGCTGAAGGACCTAACCGTTAAAATTATCCCACTGTACTCCCCAGATGTCTTCACAGCATCAAAATAGCCTGCAACGTTTGGGTGCAAATCCAGGCTTCCCTACTCCTTCCTGCCTGTGTGACCTTGGCTAACTTACTTTCCCTCTCTGACGTTCAGGTTTCGTTATCTAAGGAGATAATCTCAACTCCTTCACAAGGTTGTTGCAAGAATTCATTGCGATAAGGAGTACAAAGCGACTAAGAGGCTCTGTGACACGAGGCAGGCACCATCACACCCTCCCTTCCTCTGCTACTCAGGTGCTGGCTTTCCAAGAACTTGCCTGGTATCCCGTGTTTGCTGACAAACTGAGGGTCCCCTTCCCACAGCCAGCAACAGTAGCGCTGGAGATAAAAAGCCGTGACTACTTTTCAGCTGTGGACAGGTTGAATGAGCTCACAAATGACTCAGCACGCTTGATAAATGATGTGTTCTTGGCATCAAGGGGCCGCTGTGCTGATAAGCTCAGCACCTTATGAAAAAAAAAAAACCAGCAGGTTGGGTGAACAGCTCTCAAAGAAGGGCCCCAGGGCTTGCTGGTGACCTTCAGTTAATCCTGAACTGGTCACAGGAGGGTCTCTTGTCCGCTGGGCAATGTCTGCAGTCACAGGGTTTGTAGCAGGAAGGGCTCCAGCTGAGCAGCTGCATCAACCATCCCCCTCACTTGCCTTGGATTCCCTCAAGTCATAAGACTCCTCGGGCAAAAGGCTTTAGCTGCCTGCTCCCTGACCACCAGAACCTGTAGCTAGCTAGTGCCCAACCTGTCCTTGGCAGCTCCGTCTGCCGCCCGTAACTCTGCCAGGGTGAGTTTTGGCCAGAGAGCTCTGTGGCTAAGGGACAAAACTTGGCTCAAGGAAAAGGGCGAGTGTGCCACGGCCAGCCGCTGTCTGTGGGACTGAAGCGTTCCCTGCTCGCTGCATTTTCCCTTAGGCTGCCTCAAGCCCACCCAGGACCCACTCACAGGCGTGGGATTTTTAGTCCCACTTCCTTAATCCACGTTCCAGTGCCCTGCACACAGCTCTCCCTCCTCGGCAGTATCTATGTCTGTATCTGTGACTCCCTCCACCCCAAGGAGCCTCACAGAGTTGTGCGGGGGCTGGGAGGAATCCGGCCCAGGAGCTGGGTGAGAACTGATATCCATAGCACGCACCTCACACAGGGATCACCCTTGTGTGTTCCCAGGGACATTCCACCTGCCGCCGCAGTCCACTTTCTTCCATCCTGAAATCGTAGTCTGTGAGCCCCAGGCCTGGCACGTGGCTCTTGCAGCCATGTGCACGAGTCTCCCTGTGCAAACAGCTCGCCATCCTGGCCTCTCCGGCGCAGTCCTGGCATGCGTAAACCAAGGATGAGACTATTGCTAAATGGAGACAAAACCATTCTCCAGACTCACGTGCGGGCTTATCTCCCCGGGGAGTTTCCTGAGAGCAGCTGGGCATACCGACGACACGCTTGGAAAGGCTAGGGGAACCGGAAAGAGCAAGCCACTGGGTTCCTAGGATGCAGTGTGGACAGAGAAATCACCGTCAGAGGTGTCTCCCCTCAGCCCCTCACTGTCTCCTGGTCCTTCTGTGCACTTCATGGGGGATTGGGGAACCAGCATCTCTTGCAGGAACTTGGGGCTGAGGAGGGTGGGGAAACGGCGACCTTCAGACACGGTACAGTAAGAAGAAAAGCACGGGGGAGGAAGGAAGGCTGGAACGAAGCGGAGGAAAAAAACCGAAATCGGCCGGGGAAGGAGGAAGGAAGGAAGGGGAGAGCGGCCAGGGGAGGCGGAACAATGAAGGTCTCGGCCGTCGGAGGCGCACGGTTCCGGCGGCACGTCCGTCCCACCCGGCTCGGCCGGCAGCTGCTCGCCGCGCAGCGTGTGGGCGCTGAGTCACCGGCCCCAGCGGGGAGCCGCCGTGCAGGTCTGGGGATGGGGCAGGCGGGTGGGGGGGGCTGGTTGGCATCTGCACACTTTTTTTTTCTTTCCTCTTTCATGAGGGCTATGTGCTGACTCCCACGTACGAGAACTCATTAAAACGCACGTACAGCCGCTCGCCTCCGGCTGCCCCCAGCTCCGCGGCGGCCTGCAGGAGGCGCCGGCGCCCCGCCGCTGAGCCCCGGCCTGTCCGAGGTCCCGCGCGCCCCGGGGCCGCGTCGGTCGTCCCCGCCTCCGGCTGCGCGCCACCGCGGGACCAGCCCGGCGCTGCCCTGGCCGCGGACACCGCTCCAGCTCTCCGCCACGCGACGCGCCCGGGTGCCGCGCTCAGCGCCGCGAGTCTGGCACGCAGTTGCGCAACCCGGGGAGTCCGGGAGCGCCTCGCTCACCCTGTCTCGCCTTGCCCCGGCTGCCACGCGAGGCGGCGACGTCCCGCGTCTCCTCGGAGCCTCTGTTTACTCCCAGCTCCCCCGCCCCCATACACCTCCGGGGACCCGCGTCTGGGCTCCCCACGTGGCGAAGAGAGCCCGTGACACCACTCTTCTCACCCGCTCCAGGAGACCTGTAACCAAGCCAGCTCTCCCTTGCACCCAGCGCTTCCCACCTCTCGGAGACCGAGGTCGAGACCCCGAGGCTCCCGGGCGCACCAGGGTCAGGGCCAGCCGTCCTCGCTGGACGGCATCAGTCGGAAATGAATCAGCATCGAGACAATTTATTGCTTTGCTGTTCGCATATCACCCATTTAATGTAAATAGATTATATTGAAAATGTTTCCTTCTTCCATAAGAGGTAATCAGGCTTACACACACATACACGCACGCTCACCATCTTGCAGCTCACGAAAACATTCACATCTTAAAATAAAGGGAGAAAGGGACAATACAATTGCTTTAAAATGCCCTTAATACAATATATAACGTACAAAAATATCTCTATATTTGAAGTTACAAAAAAAAATCTTGACAGCAACATACTTAAATATTGATAGTTACCTCTGTATGTACACAACGCATTGCACTTTTCCACTCTAGATTCTGGAAAGTTCAAGTAATCGGGAGGCTCGCGCCCCGTAGGCCGGCCGGGCAGTGGCTCAGACCCTTGCCCTGTGGGGGTCCGAGCGGTTATTTCATCCTCAGTCGCTCCTCTCCGTGAACCTGGCACACACACTCTCGGATTCCGCTGCCCCCTTGGGGCACTGGGCCTGCTCCCGGCTAAGGCGGCGTTGCCAAAGGGAGGAGGAGCTGCCGAGCAGGGCTTGCAGCCCGACGGTGCCTCTGGGACCCGGGGTCTGTGCAGGGCTGTCTCAGTCCAGTCCCCATCTGGCTCGCGAAGCCCTCGGGCCCCGAAAGGCTCGCCCAGCGGGATGCTCGCCCAGCCTGGTCGCCTACATCCGAAGCAGGGTGGTGAGCACTCGTGGCTCCCGGGAGGCTGGAGCCCTGCGCGCCCGTGGCTTGTAAGACACAAGAGTCCGACCCGAGCCGGCCTGGGGCAGGGAGCGCCGGCGGCGGCGGCCGTAACCTTGGGGGCTGATCTTGTTGCGGGGGGCGGTGTCGTCCTTGTCCTTGTCTGTGAACTGGTAGATCTGGTGTGCCAGGTTCTGCACCGTGCATGTCCCGAAGCGGCAGCCGAAGCTGCGGGTGCCTTGGAAATTTTTCATACTTTGGCGGTAACGCTTGACTCGGACGTGAGCGGCGTCCGGAGTGCTGCAAAAGGGGAAGGAAGGCAACTTGAAACCCCTTTTAAGCAAGGCTATGGCCCCAGCCACCACGAAGGGAAGCCGTGGAAGACCCGGGGAAGAGAGAAACTACCCCCAGACAACTGAGCCGAGCCGCAGACAGCGCGCACCCGCTCCCCGCCCCCCAGTGCCACGGGGGCTTAGTTACCTGGCCTTGGGGCTGCGGCTGGCACCTCTCACATCCAGGGGCCGAACGAAGGACTGGACAGGCTCGTCCTCCAGGGAAGCGAGCCCGATCAGGTAGCCGCTGGCCTCCGGCAGCTCTCTCTTGCCGCGACTTAGAGCCCACTTGTTCCACCTGGAAGACAGAAGCAGACAGAACTCGCGTGTGTCCTGGCAACCGCCCTGTCCCGTCACCTCCAGCCCCTGGGGACCAGCAATCAGTAGCCCCCTCCTCTGCTAGTACCCCAAAAGCGCTGCCCGGGACTCACTTCTTTCGGAACTCCGACGCCACGTCGAGCCGCGCGGCGTCCGCGCCCAGGAAGGCGAGCGAACCCAGGAACAAGAGGGCAATGGAAACCAACTTCATTCCGACGGCAATGCTAACACCCTGGCAAAAGGAAAGAGGAAAGGAACATGAGCACCCAGACCGGCTGCAAAGACCCGGACGGCGCGCTGGGCCAGCAGGGACCCTGGTGCGGGCGGGCTAAGCGCGCTCTGCCTGGCTCGAAAGGTTATCTCTTCGGCGCGCAGAGAGGCGCCAGGAGCGTTCGCACCCGTGGGGGCGGGTGATAGGTTGTGCAGTGGGGGAGGCCGCTGCACAGCGCCAGTCTCCCAGAGATTCTTCGCTCAACTTCGTGGAACTTGGTTGATAGAGCGAAAGGGAGACCGAGTATTTGGCGCGCCTGCAAGTGCATAGGAGCTGCACCCGGGATATAGGGTGCACCCCGCCAAGGACCTCCCCCAACCTCCCAACCTCCTGCCATAGTGGGTTGTTCCCAGCGCTCCCAGTTTTGGGCCTGAACAAGGGCCCGCTTTAAACCGCTGATCCTGCGGCACCTACCTGCTGATAGGGTGCTGTGGCGAAAACTTGGAGCAAAAAGTCTGATTGTCCCTTAGGCAATGGCCAAATCTTCAAGTCCAAGCCCGACTGCGGTGAGAAGCCAGAAGTGGCAGCTGGAGCTGTTCCGCCTAGTGTCACCAAGAAACCACTGAGTGGCCAGATCGGGTTCCTGCGCTTTTATAAGCGCTCGGGTTCCGCGCAGGGGGCGGGGCCTAGGCTGCCCTCGCCCCCCCACCCCCGTCCTCCGGCGCGCGCGCTCCGTCAGTCGGGCGCGCGCGGGTTGGGCCCGTAGGTGTGGGGTTGGCGGGGACACGGGAAGGGTCGAATCCTCCGTGCTCCCCGGCCCCAAGTGGGGCTCCCAGAGGGTGATGCAGAAACTGGCACAGCTCCGGCTGCCGGGGAGCAGGGTTCCTAAAGTAAGCCCAACGGGAAAGAGGGGAAGCACCGTGTCTCGGGATCCTCCTCCCGGGACCCAGGGTGCCTGGGGTGCGGGGGTCTCCAGCCGGAGACCCCAAAGAGCAAGGCGGGGAGCTAGAGCGCGCACGGCCGGAGCCTGGGTCTGCTGTCTTCAGGGCACCGCGCCCCCTGTCGGCTCAGCGTCTGACCCGGCCCCGACCCCAGGCTCCCGCCGAGCGCCTGGTGCAGGGGCCCGGAGCTGAGGCGAGAGCATCCGGGGCTCCTCAGCCCTCCCAGAGCCTCCCAGAGCCGGGGGTGCAGAAGATTTCACAATTCGGGCAAAACTCGGAGAGGCTGAATCTATAACTGGGATTTGAAAAGCGGACAGGGAAAGCTCTCTGAAGTCTCAGAATTGGCGTGCTTGTTTGGAAATTCAGGAATAGCCAATATTCCACCCCACCACCCCACCCCGTGTCTTCCAGTTATGCCTTATAAGGGGATAACCTGACGCTTGGCTCTGCTGCCTCGAGTCGCCCGTGGCAAACGTGAGGTTGGGCTGCCAAGGAGTGCAATACAGCCTCGCGTCGGTTCCTCGTTTGCAATCTGCGAGCAGTCACGTCCCTACCCCCTTTGATCTCCGCAGGAAACCTGAATGTGGGGAGGCTGTTGATAAAGTGGCTCTGGGGCCAGTTCCCCGGGCAGGAGACTGAAACTCAGGTAAGGGAAGTGCCCTTCCCCAAGTCACCCAGAAGGTGGGGAACAGTGGAGTCCTCACTTGGCCCTGCCAGCCAGCGTGGCCGCCGGGTGCGGCGGGGATTCTTGTAGGTTGGGGTCACCACCTCGTCAAGGGGGAGGGAAGCTCCCGGCCCGCGCCCCGACAGATGTGCCTGTTCACGAGGAATCAGCCCGAACACGTTTGTCCCCTGTCTGTGCGCTTCCATCCGCAGCTTCTCGACTCTGCCTCCCCTCCCGGGCGCAGACCCGGAAGGAAAGTTCAGATTTGTGCGTGCTCCCTGCTTGGCCTGCGGGTGTCTGGGGATTCCCATTGGAACTGTCCCATGGACCAAAGGGGAGACAGACCCCTGGCCAGGCTGGCGTTCCTCACCACCACCAGTACCAACACACACACACACACACACACACACACACACACACACACACACACACTCCATCCCAAATAGCAATCAGCAAACCACGTTGCTCCCTAATGTCCCCTTTTAGGACATGTCAACCACCAACCTGCTCTGCCAACAGTGGTGGTTCGGAGACCCTGAGGCCAAGGCGCTGGGAACCTCGCCCTTGGCGCTGCTGCTGTTGCTGCTGCTGCTGCTGCTGCTGCTGCTGCTGCTAGTGGCTCCGCTGACTTTTTCTCAGTAACTAACCGTGGATATTTAATGCATCCCGGTAAGCAGTGACCACCCGAGGTTATTGATTCTGAGGACTCTTTCCCCGAGGGAGTCCCCTGAGTGAGTGGCCCTGACTTCCAGAGGAAGGCGAGGTTCAGGCTGCTGTGCCTGGCTCTGCTCAGGACTTAGGGTGCAGAGGATCAGAAGGGTGGGGTGCAGGGGTGGCTCTTGTGTCAGCACCCCAGATGACAGGTACTACCGCAAGCCGGCTGCCGCTACAAGCCTCGTCAGCCCAATGGTGGTTTGTCCTGCTCATCTCTCCTCTCCTGGTCTGGTGCTTCCACTTCGCCCCCTGTGGAGTAGACTCCTCGCACCACCGCACCACCGATCCTGTGGCAACCCTCCTAGGATGCCACCTACCTGTCGCCAGCTACCTTTTGGGTCTGCTCCAGCTCGGGTTTTACTTTCATTTCTCCGGCGCACGCCTCAGACTGCTGGGGAGGTCAAGGACAGTTTGGGCGTGGGCCTCCTGCCAAGGAAGGTCCCGTGGTCTGGACTCGTTCCTTCTCGTCTGCGCCAGCCCTAGGGGCCTGCGGCTGCGGGCCAGTCTGCGGTTGTACCCAGTAGCCTGCTTCCCTGTGCCCTTCAGGAGAGCTGGTGATCCCGGGAGCTCTCGCCCTGGGGGGTGAGGTGGTTTGGGTTCAGACTTCTCTAGGAGCTGTGGGTGATGTGAACGAAGAAAGTAGACCGAGGGGCTCAACTCCGCCAGGCTCCAGTGCCACGGTCCCTCGGTGTGGCACCTGTGCCAGGAATTCCTACCTAAGGATCTGTCAGCCTGGGCACGCTTTGGGAATCTGGAGATTAGAGCTCTGACCCTTAAGAACCAAACCAATGTCATCAGGCCCTATGAGAGGGTTTTAGACTGCTACCATCCCGGGTGGGAAATCCAATAGGAAATGACTGACCTCAGAGTTCTCAGCCTCCGAGGGCATTCATATTTCCTGTGATCTCCTAGGCAGTCGGGATGTTGTTAATTTCGATGTTTCTTCCAGTTTAAGTTGTGTAGTCAAATCTCATTGGAGATGATATTCTGCCAGCTCTACTCTCAGACTAAGGATGGTCTCCCAATGAAACTGTTGAATTTATCTGGACAATAAGATGCTGGACTCTCCACATGGTCCATACCCGCAATGAACGAATCATGACTGGATATGATCTGTACTACTGTAACAATATGGAAGAATTCAATATGGGGGGAGGGCTTGGAGAGGGTCTGGGGGAATCCCAGAGGCTATGAAACTGTGTCATAAAATAATATAATTTTTTTTTTTTTTTAAGAACCAAACCAGTCTTTCTTGAACGAAGCCGTGGCCTGGATTGACAGCTCCGGGGATTTTTCTGGGGGTGAGGTCAAACAAAAGATGAAGAATTTGGGCCCAGCGCAAGGGCTCAATTGCCTAATCCTTCTCTTGTAAGCTCCAGGATCTCATATGGGTCCCTGTTCCTGTTCTTGTTCCTCTGGCTGCACTGCTTCCTAAATGGCTCCCTGCTTGTGGCCTGGAAAAGCAGCAGAAGGTGATCCAAAACTTTGGGACCCTGCACCTACACGCGAGATGCTGAGGAAGCTCCTGGATCCTGTCTTTGGATCAGCTCAGTTCTGGCCATTTCAGCCATTTGGAGAGTGAACCAGTGGATGGAGGATCTTGATCTTTCTATCTCTCGTCCTCTCTGTAGATCTGCCTTTCCAATACAAATAAATAAATCTTTTTTAAAAATGGAGAATTTGCCCAAAGGTTGGTCTTCTATTTTTTTTTTTTCCATTCGTGGAGTCTCAAATTGGCTTACTTAAGCATGGTTAAAGACAAACAACTTCCCCACTCCCCCATCCCCCATTTGTCCCCCCCCCCCAAAAAAAAACCTCCCAAGAATGTGCTTTGGTTCCTGGTCCTATCTAGAAGGAAACACCCCAGCCTCAGCTCTGCTCCCCGGTGATTTGTTAACATGCTTCATCCATTCAAGTTGTAGAGATTGTAGATTCACATTGAGCATGGTCAGTGCAAGGAAGGAAGGAAGGAAGTGAAGGAAGAAACATCTTTAACTTCTCCCTGCAGAGAAAAAAAAATAAAGAAAAGCAATCCTGGTAATGAAGGTCCACTTTAAAAAAAATTATATTTCAAGGTCAGATGATAAACCCACAAAGCATGGCCATAAATATGTACCTCCTACATTAAGATCTATGTACCCATATGCAGAAGGCATGCTGAAGAATGCAGTTTCAATTTCTTCTAAAACTTTATGTTGAATTATTTTTAGGTCCTAAATCCAAGCCTTATTCTTAGTAATGTTTGGAGTTTAAAAAATATATATATGTGTAGTGGCAGTTTCTCAGCTAACTCTGTGCACATGCTCGCTAAAGCCAAGGTGACCCATACTTGGTTCTTCCAGAAAAGTAATAAGAGAAACAATAAATAATATTAATGAGAGTAATAAGAATAACTGAAATGTGAGTAGCTGAGTGCATTGCGTAAGGATCTTAGATGCCCCTCTTTCCAAACAGGAAATTTTATGATGTTTCCATTATTCATATAGTTCAAAATGCCTGGGAGACTGAGGGCTTGTTTACAAAGTTCTCCTGAAAACAAGGTTCAAGACGCATCCTGGAGTCATAACACAAAGTGGTCTGGAGAAAAGACGCAATCAGCCTTGGTCATTCACTGGCAGAAGCAAAGCAGGATGCAAGGCCCAGGCTGCTGTCCTGGGAATCTTGGACTTCTTTAAAGAGCTAATAAAAATATAATTTTTTTCCAGAAAAATGAGCATGTACAGAAACCAAATGAAGTACATAGGCATAAAATTACAAACTCACAGATTGTCATATATAGATATGTGCATACACATACACATGTAAAATGTTTCTGTGTATTTCATTTCTGTCTGGTTTGAAGCAGTGGGACAGAGAAAACACTTAGCCTTCCTTTACAGCATGGTATTTTAGAGAGGTGGGTGCTGTGGTACAAAGGGTCAAGCTTGGGACTTCCGCATCTCATATCCGAGTTCAGTTTGAGAACCTACTCCTGTGTTTCCGATCCTGCTTCCTGAAAAGGCATTGGAGGATGGACCCAATCCTTGGGTCCCTGACATTCATGTGGGAGACCAGGATGGAATTCTTAGCTCTTGGCGTAAGCCTGGCCCAGCCCTGGCTGTTGTGGACATTTGGGGAGTTAATCAAAGGATGGAAAAAATACAGCTGCTCTCTCTTTCTGCCTCTCTGCCTTTTAAATAAATAAATAAATCTTTTTAAAAAAATTGCAGTGCATCAGCATGAAGAAAAGTAGCACTTTTGCTGCCTCCTTTTTACAGCCATGTACAAAACAGACAGAAAGTGCCTGTGTACCATATAGACAGAGGGCAAACCTCCCCAAAGCTTCAAAAAGCTGTAGTTGGCAGGATGAGTGGAGGTAAACCCAAGGACGCATACTCCAAGAGAAATGTACTACTGCTAGCACAATGAGAGTCATTAATGAATGAATGATAAAAAGATTAATTAGGTAATTTGGGGTCAGTCCTAGTTAAGCAAAATGCAGTCATGCTGCTGCTATATCCAGGCAGGAATCTTGGACCACCAGATCAGAAGGATCATTGAAGGGGCTGCGATGTGGAACAACAGGATAAGCTGCCCCTTGGAATACCCACATCTCATATTAAAGTGGCACCAGTCCCACCTCTGCGTTCAATCTAGTTTCCTGCTAATGAGCCCAGGAAACAGCAAATGAGGGTGCAATGCTTGGATTGCCACCTGTTTGGGAGATGCAGACGAGGTGCTTAGCTGCTGGTTTTGGTTTGGCCCAGCCCAAGCTGTTGCAGACATTGGGGACATGAACCAGCAAATGGAGAGAACTGGAAGGTTTCTCTCTGTCTCTTCCTCTCTCTAATACACTGCCTCTCAAATAAACAAAATTTTTTTTAATGAAAAAGTAAAAGTAAAAACAACATTTATAAAATTCCCACAGGAATATATCCATGGTTGTAAACAGTGGTAAGTGTTCTAAAGAAAAAGCAAGACCAGGAGTACCTGAGGTTCCAAATGGAGGGCCCAGAGATGGCAATGGATTTTATACATCAAGGGGAAATGGAAAAAAGTATGTCTTATCCTGATGTGCTAATGGAAGATGGGACGCACTGAAAATGGAGCACTTTGTCATTGGTGACGTGGGAATACTTAAAGACAGGCAATCCATGATCTAATACATACATTTATTTAAAAGATTGTTTTCACTGGGCCAGGCAGCGTGGCCTAGCAGCTAAAGTCCTCGCCTTGAACGCCCGGGATCCTATATGGGCGCCGGTTCTAATCCCCGCAGCCCCGCTTCCCATCCAGCTCCCTGCTTGTGGCCTGGGAAAGCAGTCGAGGACGGCCCAAAGCTTTGGGACTCTGCACTGTGTGGGATACCAGGAAGAAGTTCCTGGATCCTGGCTTCGGATTGGCATAGCATCAGCTGTTGCACTCACTTGGGGAGTGAATCATCGGACAGAAGATCTTCCTCTCTGTCTCTCCTCCTCTCTGTATATATGACTTTCCAATAAATAAATTAATCTTTCAAAAAAAAAGAGATTGTTTTCACTACTGAATGTTGCCAATGGATTAAAGATAAACAAGTCTGAACAAGTCTGGAGACAGGACAACACAGGCAATCTGGAGAGAAGGGAGAGGGCCTAGCTTTGAGAAAGCAGAGGAGGATAGTTCAAGTTCTTAGGCCCCTGCACTCACAAGAGAGACCTGGAAGAAGCTCCTAGTTCCTGGTGTCAGATCAGCTCAGTTCTAGCTGTTGTGGACACATGGGGATTGAACCAGTGGATGGGAGAGCTCTTGTCTCTCACTGTCTCTGTTTAACTTTACGTTTCAAATAAAAATAAATCTTTGAGAGAGAGAGAGAGAGAGAGAGAGAGAGAGAGAGAGTGCACATACATACCTAGCTCCTACAGCTCCATAAATTCTTTCCTACCATCCTTCCCACAAATTCACTCCATCCTAAACTGTGCCAGTGGAGCTAGCTTTGTTCACTGGCACAGTACCTGATCTCAGAAGAGCTGGCACTGCATTTTATGCTCTGCTGAAGTCATCTGGAAATTCCCAATGATTTTTGAATGTGAGGTCCTAAATTTCCATTTTGCAGGAAGCTACTACAAGCTATGTAGCCAGTCCTCCTCACCAAATATGCAATCCAAGTAAAAGCAACTTCCAGGCTCTCACATTTCTTATGTACAGTGGAGCTGCCAATGTTGGGAGTCCTTCAAGATAATGCCAAGATGCCATTGTTCAGCCCCCCCACCATGTGAAAGCAATTACAAGATGCTTGCCAGGAGGCCATCCCTGAAATCTCTTCCTTGCTCAGGGTAGACAGCATATGTTTGCTGTACAAATCTAACTTTTAAGACAGGGTCTGTAGCCGGCTTACTGTGCTGAAGTTTTACCTGTAAAGACGGCCGGGAACCCAGTTATGAAGCTATTATAGGCATCAGATAGGAGGTACTAATGGTTTTGACTAGTGGGGCAGCATAAGGGTAGAGAAAAGTGGACATACGTGGGAAGTAGGAGTGAGAAGGACTGAATGACGAATGTGGTGTCATGAGGGAGGCAGGTGTCAAGGGTAAAAATCACGGAGCTTTTGCTTAGACCACTTAGCAGTTGGAGATTTGGCAGTGGGTCGGGGGATTTTCCACCACAGCTACTTGGTTTCTTCTGCTGTGTTTTGGTAGAGGCAATCTGAAGAATCCCTAGCCCTGCCTGCTGAGGTGTGGTCGCATCTAAGACTCCTGCACTGTCACTCTGAACCATAGTGGCTAACCACAGGAAGCACTTGAAATGACTGCAGATCAACCACTCACCTCATGACAGCCTGCTGTAGGAGCCATGGGCCCACCAGCCTTGCTCAGGGGCAGTTAGTTCCCCTTTGTCTTCTAAAGCTGAAAAGAATGACATTTGTAGGGGACACATTATTGTTGTGTTGCATGGCTTGCCTTGCTTTCTGCCCCTGCCAGTCTCCACCAAAACAGATCTGGGCTTGCTTCACTCCCTCACTGGTGAAATGTGATGGTGTGGCCCGCAGCCAACCTCAGCAGCAGGGTTGCTTTGTCAGGGCTTATCAGTTTCAGCAGCCTGGCAGCTGTGTGCTGAGAAGCAAAGCACAATGTCAGCGTGTGGTAAATATGCTCACATATGTGTATACTCACAGTGCCTTATATTATGATTGGAAGGTGTGCGGCAGTTCCTATCCCTTGGAGCTGGTGTTCTGGCATAGTGAGTAAAGCCTCTGCTTGCAATCCTGGCATCCCATATGGATACTGGTTCAAGTCTGATAGCTGTTCTGAGCAAGTACCAACTTATGGACTGGGAAAGCAATGGAGGATGGTGCAAGTCTCGAGGTCTCTCTCCATGTGGGAGATCTGGATGAGGCTCTAGGCTCTGGCTTTGGCATGGCCCAGTCCTGGGTGCTGTGGCCATGTGGGGAATGAACCAGTGCATGGAAGATATCTTTGTCACTATTTCTCCTTCCCTCTCTGTAACTCTGGGAGAGGGAGAGAGAGAGGGGATCGGGGGGAGAGAGAGAATGAGAATGTGGCCTGGCATGGTAGCCTAGTGGCTAAAGTCCTGAACTTGCATGCATCAGGAGCTCATATGGGCACCAGTTCTAATCCCAGCAGCTTTGCTTCCCATCCAGCTCCCTGCTTGTGGCCTGTGAAACCAGTCGAGGAAAATCCAAAGTATTGGGATACTGCACCCGTGTGGGAGACTTGGAAGGAGCTCCAGGCTCTGGCTTCAGATCGGCTCAGCTCCAGCCACTGCTGCCGCTTGGGAAGTGAATCAGTGGACAGAAGATTTTCTTCTCTGTCTCTCCTCTCTGTATATCCATTTAAAAAAAAATCTTAAAAGAAAAAGGAAGAAAGAAAATAAGATCACTATGCGATGGAATCCCCAATTACAGTGGACTGGTGATCTACTTCTTATATGAAATATACTTAAAGGCATTTGATTCTAGAAATGAAAACAAACTTTGATTTAAAAAAAATAGGGGGATGGGCCCGGCGTGGTGGCACAAGTGGTTAAGGTCCTCGCCTTGCACGCCCCTGGATCCCATATGGGAGCCGGTTCTATCCCAGCAGCCCCGCTTCCCTTCCAGCTCCCTGCCTGTGGCCCGGGAAAGCAGTCGAGAATGGCCCAAAGCTTTGGGACCCTGCACCCGCGTGGGAGACCTGAAAGAGGCTCCTGGCTTCGGATCGGCATAGCATCGACCGTTGTGCTCACTTGGGGAGTGAATCGTTGGATGGAAGATCTTCCTCTCTGTCTCTCCTCTCTGTATATCTGCCTTTCCAATAAAAAAAAATTTAAAAATAAATGTTTAAAAAATAATAAAAATAAAAATAAAAAAATAGGGGTGGACAGTGTGGTACAGTAGGCTAAACAGTCACTTTTTCACCCAGATTCCTACTGAAGTACTTGGGTTCGAGTCCCACCTCTGTCCCTGATCCAGTGTTGCTGTTAATGCACTTTTGGAGCTGGGGTCGATACTGACTTGGGTACTGCGTCCTTATCAACCACAGGAGGCATCCTAATGGAGTTCCTGGCCCTTGGCTTTGGCCTAGTCTAGCCCCAGTCATTGTGGGCATTTGGGGACTAAACTAGTGGGTGGCAGATTTCAGTCTGTCTCTGTTACCTTGCCTTCCAAACAATGTAAATTAAAAAAAACAAAAGTGAAAAAAAATTGGCTACTGTCAAGTAATTTCAAATATAACCCAAAAAAGTGAAAGCAGATGCTCAAATAGTTGTGTGTACATCTACATAGCAGCACTATTCACAATGCCAAAAGGTGGGAACACCCCCAAATTAGCCATTAATAGAGGAACACCATATGGTATACACATACAATGGAATATTCTTTGGCTATAGATGAAGTCAATATTGACACTTCACTAGGATGCCACAAGGTATTACTGATGTTGTCACAGGGAAACAATGTACTACATGAAAAAATCCAGTTCTGAAGAGCTACGTTATCATATTATTCCATTTATAGAATACATCCACAATAGGTGATTCCACAGGGACAGAAAGTAAATTGGTGTTTGGCAGGGGTTTGGGTGATGGAGGAATGGAAGTGACTGCTGAATAGCTATGGAATTTCCTTTTGAGTGATAAAATGTTTTGGTAGATAATCAGACACGATAGATGCACACCATTTTGAATGTAATGAATGCCCCTGAATTGCACACTTTAAAAAGGCAAGGGGCAAGCTTTTGGCACAAGGATTGTGTCAACACTGGGGATGTACACATTCCAGGTCAGAGTACCTGGTTTAAGACCTGAAGCCCAGGATTCTGACAACCCTGGGAGGCAATAGGTGCTTGGGTTCCTGTCAGCCATGTGGGAGACCCACACTGCACTTCAGGATCCTAGCTTTGACCTAGTCCAGTCCTGCTGTTTTGGTCATATGGATAGTAAACCAGTCTCCTCTCTTCTCCTTTCCTTCTCCCAGCCTCCCTCCCTCCCTTTTATTTTTTTCTTACTTTTAAGAGTTATTAATTTTAAAAAGTTACACATAGAGACATCTATTCACTGGTTCACTATCTAAATGACCCAGATGGCCAGGGCTGGGCCGGCAGCCTGGAAACCTATGTCGATTCCCCACATTTGTTGTAGAGGCCCAAGTTTTTGAGCCATCCTTTGCTGCTTTCCCAGGCACATTAGCAGGAAACTGGATCATAACCTGAGTAGCTGGGGCTGAACTTATATATATGCTTACTTATATGGCATGCTGGCAAAGTAACCTGACGTACCACAATGCTGGTTACACTTTCAAATAAATAACAATTTTCAAAAAACAAAATGATTCATTTGCAATATGTGAATCTTACTCCAATTTTTAAAACAATTGGGAAGGCATATGATGGTTGTGCTAAAAATGCACTATACAAAAGGAGTCACTCAAAGATCTAACAGATACAGACATGCTTCAAAATGCTCATTATCCCCCCCGCCTTTTTTTTTTTTGAAGATGATTTATTTGAAAGGCAGAGTGACACAGAGAAAAGCTTTCCATCTTTGGTTTCATTTTCCAAAGGGCCCTAACAACTAACACTGGGCCAGGAAGAGGCCGAGATGTGGGAGCTCCAGCCTGGTCTCCCACATGGGTGGCAGGGGCTGTCACAAGTGCATTAGCAGGAAGCTGGATCAGAGGCAGAGTGGCTGGGACTCAGGTAGAATATCAGTGTCACAACTGATGCCTAAATTGATATTCCCTTTATTCATTTATGTAAGATTCACTCATTTTACTTGAAAGGCAGAGATACAGATGGGGACACACACACACACACACACACACACACATTTTCCATATACTGACTCATTCTCTAAATGATTGTGATGGCCAAAGCTGAGCCTGCCCAAAGCCAGGGACCATGAGCTTCTTCAAACTCTCTTACATGGGCACAGGGTACCAAGTCCTTGGACCATTCAAGCTGCCATTCCAGGCTCTTAGCAGAGAGGTGCACTAGAAGTGGAGCAGCCAGGACACAAATGGGGACCGCTATGGGATGCTGGCGCTGCAGAGCAGGTGTTGACATTACTTGCTATGGCACAGTGCTGAGTCCCCTTTACTTTTAAAAGGGTTTGTTTATATGAAATGGAGCAAGAGATAAAGAGAGACACATAAAGAAAACTTCAATGTACTGTTCACTCCCTAAATGGCTGAAAAGCTGAGGCTCATCGAGGCTGAAGCTAGGAGCCTCGAGTCCCACCTGGGTCAAACCCACCTGTGGGCCATCTTCTGTGGCTTTCTCAGGTGCTTTAGCATGAAGCTGGGCCCGAAGTGAAGCACCCCAGACTCAAAGCAGTGTTCTGATATAGAATGTCCATGTTGCATACAGCAGCTTAACCTGTCGCTCCACAACACCAGCCCGCCCGCACCGCTGCCCTTCCCCCACCCCCACTCCTTTCTTGATGTAATTCTATCTTCCCAGGACCTTTTGGCAGTCCCTTTCCAGGTTTTACTTATTTTTCTGAGAAGCTCCAGGGAGCAGAATCAGGGGAAGTCACTGCACGACAACTCCCGACTTAATGAGAAAGAACTTTTGAACAAAAGGGCCGCTAAGCTGCTGCACAGCTGCATCCCAGGGAAATCCTACTGCCCGTTCCTGAGAGCGATCCTAGGGAAGTGATGAAGGGGATTTGTACCTGGGAGCAGGACCATGGGGGTGTTTAGTTGTTTTTCAAGATTCACGCATCCTCTCTTCAGCACTGCCTGCTTGATAATTAGCCATGCGTGGATGAGGCCCTGGAGATGAAGCACTCTGCCAGGTTCAGTTTTAGCGCCATCTATTCAGTGTGCAGAGGAAAATGTGGCTCCGAAAGGGAGACTTTTGTTGTCAAACAGAATAAATTCGCAGGACATGAACAGCCATCCCTTGAAATTCTGCGCTCAGAATGCTAGCCTTTTTTCCTTCCTGCTGGCGGCGGGCAGCAACTGCACACGGCACTCATCCCCAACACTTGTTAAGCACCCACTATATCCTGAGAGCTTCTTTGGGTAGACGTTAAAGACTCAACCCTCCTTTGTCAGTGACCAGTGCTAACCTGTCTCGAAGATTTATTTGAAAACCTGGGGACGTCCAGAAACTTGCCTACTCCCCTTGTTCATTCTGTACTACCAACGCTTCACAGGATATTAACAAATGACAAAGTAAGTTCATCTGAGTGTCGCACCATTCCTTTTCGAAATGATTAATACAAGGTGCAGACAAAACAAAAACGCCTAAGAGATCTGAAGGAGCCTTATTAGATGGGATGGTGAGGCCAAGGGAGCCTGCTGTCAAGCACCTGCTCCTCCTGCGAGGCCTGGCACCGCAGCGGGAGGGCGAGGCTCCCGGGGAGCAGGAGGATCCCGGGGATGCCGCGTTCCTCGGTGGAATCCAGCTCCCCCGCGCGCTCCGGGGGAAGCCCGGGCCGCCCCGCGCCGACCCCCGCAGGCAGGCCGGGGCAGGACCCCGGCCCTCCCGCGCCCTCTCGGCTGCCGCTTCGGACATAAACAGGAAACGTGCCGCGAAAGCCCTGGCGGTGCACATTCCTCGGCTTCCAGTTCCAGAGGCCGGAGAATTCCCGCTTCGGTGGTGGTGTTGGTGACCAGCTGAGAAAGCTGCAAACTTTCCCAAGTGGTCCTTTACACCCTCCCAAGGCCCTTCTCCCAAACCCACAGAGAACAGACAGGAAGGAAGAAGGGACCCCGGCCGCAAGGAGCCCCGCAGCGGCGGTGCGCGCCCCGGCCTGGCCCCCGGCCGTGCGTGTCCGGGGGCGGCGGGCAGCGCTCGGCCAGCCCGGGGCCCGGAGTCGCTCGGGGCCGGCCGGGAGGGGGCGGGGAGGTGCGCGGCGCGCGGTGCGGCGCAGGCGCAGTGCGCGCCGGGCTTGTCAAACATGGCTGAAGCGCCGCCGCTGCCGCTACTGCCGCTGCAGGGAAAATGCTGAGCCCTGGCGGCAGGGTGGGCGGCGGCGGCGAGGGCGGCGAAGGGGACTCGCGTCCCGAGCGCGGCGGGGGGCGGCCGGGGCCATGGCCCGGCTGGCTGACTACTTTATCGTGGTAGGCTACGACCACGAGAAGCCAGGTAAGGGTGTGGGGAGGGCGCCGCCCCCGGGGCCTCTCGCCTCCGCCCCCGGCTGCTGTCCAGTGGGCTCGGCGGGGGCCGGGCGTCGGGGCTCGGAGGCGGGGAGGCGGAGAGCTTGGGGAGGACCCGGAGCGCCTGGGCCGCGGCCGGGCGAGCGGGCCTGGGGCCTTGTCGGCGGCGTCGAGCCTCGGGGTGGGCGTGAGGGACCCTCGCGGCGGCCAGGGGCGGAGGAGGCCGCGGCCGCCGGGCCGGCCCCCAGGGCAGGGTCCCTGGCTCGGGAAGCGCCCAGGTGCCTTGGGCGGGACTGACCGGGCCTAAGGACCGCAGGGCTGGTAGGGCGGGAGCCGACTGCCCGAGTTCCTCGGGGCCAAACTTGTACCCCGCATCCTGAGTGAGTAATGAGTGACGCAGGGGGGCCGTCCCCGGCAGAAGGAAGTGCTGGCTGTGCGTCCAGGGCCACCTCGCCTCTGCACGCTGCCGGGGAGCCTGGCGGTCATCCCCTCCTGCCCCGTGAACTCGGGGGTACCGGCAAGGCACACTTCTAGGAAATGGGAGAGACTCCCATGGTTTCAGAACAAATGATAGGACGGGTCATTTCCAGAACGAAATGTTGTCGTGTTGCTAAGGACACTCCCAGACCAGGGTGTTTTACAAGTTCATTCGTTCTGGGCTGTCTTCACAAAGGAACAATTTGGCAGATGCATTGCATTTTGCGCCTTAGATTGACGGACTTGCACAGCTGACGAGCATTCAGAGTTCCCGCAGGTTGCTTTTTGTATCCCCTTTGTGTTAACCCTCGGCAGCTCAGCATAATGTAGTAACAAATGGAGGTAGGGAAGCAGTTGCGAAGAATTTTAGATCATGAGCACTTCAGCCCCTTCGTTTTTCAAAGGAGATGCTGAGATTGTGTTTTGCTGATGACTGCAACCATTGGTAACTGCAGAATACCATTGTTCTACCCACTCTTGGTCCAGTGCCCTTTTCATAGTCCTTGTCCAAGAACTTCTTTCTTTCAGTGCAGACCTTTCCTATTTCAGTCTCTCACCACTCATGACCTAATTGATGGCATTTGCTACAGAAAGGGCCCGGGGTTTTTCAGAATATCTTCGGGGCTCCAGATTTCTTATTTCCCAGTAATTTTGCATAGTCTGGTGCTGTTTTATACCAAGAGCAGCGCTGTGGGGGAAATACTGTTTTTAGCCCTGTTTGTGTTTCACAGACAATGCTTCCTCCCCTACTTTTATGCGATCTTGAAACAACTACAAAGTTGCAGAAAAGTTGCAAGCGTGATACAGAGAATTTGTTTCCCTGAACAACTTGAGAGGAAGTTGCTGACCTGCTGCCCTATCATCCTAGAGTGCTGCAGGGTGTGTTTTCAACTAACTAGACTATTTTCTCCTGCAAAATCGCAGTACAGAATTCAAAATAGGAAATCCACACGAATAGATTCCATCTAGGTTTCAGAATGCTCAGTTTTGAATATTTTAAAAAGATTTATTTATCTTTGTTGAAAGGCAGATTTACAGAGAGGAGGAGAAACAGATATCTTCTATCTGCTTGTTACTTTGCAAATTGCTACAGTGGACAGAGCTGAGCCAATCCAAAGCCCGGAAGCAGGAGCTTCTTCTGGTCCCCCATGTGGGTTCAGGGGCCCAAGGACTTAGCCATGGTCCGCTGTTTTCCTAGGTCATAAGCGGGGAGCTAGATGGGAAGTGTAGCAGCTAGGACATGATCTGTTGCCTATATGGGATGCTGGCGCTGCAGGTAGAGGATTGGTATACTATGCCATTGTGTCAACTACTGATCATGTTAATGCCTTCACTGCAGAAGACATCCAGTTCAGTGTTATGTGTTTAGTTCATTTGTCATGTCTCTGCAGTCTCCTTCATCTTCCCTTGACTTTCATGACCTTGGTGCTTTTGATAATTTCAAGTCAGGTATTTTATAGAATGCTCTTCAACTCTTCTGTTCCCTTGTGGACGGAAACATGCACGGTATTCACTTGGGCAGGGATGTCATGGGAATGATGCTCGTTGCATTATATTGGCTGCTATGCCCCTTCACTTTGTCTTGTTATTGGAGATTGTCACTTTGGTTATGTGGTAATAAGCAATGCTGCTAGGCTTCTCCACTATAAAGTTAATGCTTAATAGTTAATTAATAGTTTTATGAGGAGTACTTTGAAACCGTATAAAAGACGTGTTCTTACTGAACTCTTAGTGCATTGACTGAAGTGTCTTCCTGGGTTTTTGTTTCTTTAGGGACTTCTATCCCATCAGGATTTATCTTAGTGTGTGCTGTTATAACAACAACACTTTATGGTGTCTAAGCAACAGAAATTCATTTCTCGTAGTTCTGGAGGCTAGGAAGTCTCAAAATCAAGGCTGCAATAGGTTGATCAGAGTCTGCTTCCTCAATAGCTAATTTTTAAAAATTCATTTTATTTTTTAAAAAAATAAAAATTTTTACTTTAAAAAAAAAAGATTTATTTGTTTTTTTGAAAAGTCAGATATACTGAGAGAAAGGTCTTGCGTCTGATGAATCACTCCCCAAGTGGCTGCAACAGCTGGAGCTGGCCAATCCAAAGCCAGGAACCAAGAGCTTCTTCTAGGTCTCCCACACGGGTGCAGGGTCCCAAGGCTTTGGGCCATCCTCACTGCTTTCCCAGGCCACAAGCAGGGAGCTGGATGGGAAGTGGGGTCGCCGGGACGTTAACCCGTGTCCATATGGGATTGTGGCAGATGTAAGGGGATGACTTCAGCCGCTAGGTTACCATACCAGTCCCAAGATTTATTTCTTTTTAAAAAATATTTATTTTACTTGAAAGAGTTACAGATGGAGAGATAGAGAAATCTTCCATCTGCTGGTACACTTCCCAAGTAGCTGCAGTGATCAGAGCTGAGCCGGTCTGTAGTTGGGAGGTAGGAGCTTCTTCTAGGTGTCCCATGTTGGTGCAGGTGTTCAAGGGTTTGAGTCATTTGCTGCTGCTTCTGGCAGGGAGCTTGCTCGAAAGTGGAGCAGCTGGGACTCGAACTGGCACCGGTAGAGGATACCAGAAACACAAGTAGAGACTTAACATGACTTGCCAAGCACTGACCCTACTATATTCCTGCTTTAACCTTATGTAGCCTAAGGGGCCAATAAAATGTGTATCTCTTTTTAAAAAGATTTATTTTTATTGTAAAGTCAGATATATAAAGAGGAAAAGAGACAGAGAAGAAGATATTCCATCCAGTGATTCACTCCCCAAGCAGCTACAATGGCTGGAGCTGAGCCAATCCAAACCAGAAGCCTGAAGCTTCTTCCAGGTCTCCCACAGGGGTGCAGGGTCCCAAGGCTTTGGGCTGTCTTCGACTGCTTTCCCAGGCCACAGGCAGGGAGCTGCATGGAAAACAAGGCATGTGTAAGGCAAGGACTTTAGCCACTAGGCTACCGTGCTAGACCCACATTGCGTGTCTTTAATAAAGGAATGAATCCTGAGTCCAGCATTTTGATTGGGGAGATCTCCAAAGAAACTTTATCTAAGGTGTTCTCAGATACCAAATTCTTGTATGTGCTAGCAAGTACAGGGCCCGGCACAGTCCATCGCCCCGATCAGCTGGTGGTTGCAATTGCTGGGTTGGTTCTGTTTTCACTCCCGAATTCCACTGGAACCAATGGGTGTTGCAGTCCAGCCTGGTTCTGCCCAGCACATACTTGGCCCTCGCATAAACCAGTGGGAGCTGCAGCCTAGTTGGAGCAACCTGCAATAACCCCCACCAATCAAAATGCTGGACTCAGAACCCTAACCAAGAAAAGAGAGGAGACAGAACAGGTCAGCCAGCCATCTCAGCTATATCTTGGCAGCGAAATACGGGGCAAACAGAGGCTCTGTGATGGACTATGTCAATCAGTGGATTCTTCAAAGACCTCATCGTGCTTGGAGTGGCAAGATTGGCAGCGATTCACAACTGTTGAAATATCAAATCCACTTGAGCAAGAACCTCTGAGCATACCCTACATCCGGGACCTGTGGAGGGTGGGAAATTGGGTGGGCCTTCTCTCTTAATACCTCCCTTTAAACATGAAGGAAACAATATGGAATAAAATACTAAAAAAGAATAAAAAAATTAAAAAAAATAAAGGAATGAATCCTATTAATAAGGCTTCCACTCCCATGATCTCATCACATCCCAAGTTCTTTTGGGGAATACAGCGTTCAGACACTGGTGCTATTTGTCTATTTTGAAATTATTTGAGGGCTGGAGAGAGTTCCCATTAGGCACTTCATTTTGCAGAGGTTCATAATGGCCAGGCTGTAGTGGGGCTAGAGCTGGGATCTGGCAACTGAATCTAGGTCTCCCAAGAAAGTAGCAGGAAATGGTTAGTTGAGCCATCCCACTGCTCCCAAGGTCTGCATTGGTGGGAGACTACCGGAAGGAGCTAGAGCTGGTAATTAAACCCCGATTGTGGGACACCAGCATCTTATTCACCTGCTAGGCTAGTCACTGCTGTACCATTTATTTTGATGTTGAGATGGCTCTTTAGAACCAGTGAGAGCTGACTCATCCTTCTTTGACATACCCTCATCCTTTTTTGAGCACATCTTTACTTCTGGACACCAGGAGATGTTTGTGGCTCATCTTATACCTTTTCTGCCGTAGCCCTGGTATTGGCTGTCTCTCTGGGGACTCCTGGTTCCTTCTGCTGGAGAAAGACATTTAGAAGCTGAAGTGTCAGTGCTGGTGTTTACTGCTGTTGTATTGTTACTACTCTACATCCTGTTAAATGTTGGGGCCGAG
The DNA here is from genome assembly GCF_017591425.1 of Ochotona curzoniae. NCBI lineage: Eukaryota > Metazoa > Chordata > Mammalia > Lagomorpha > Ochotonidae > Ochotona > Ochotona curzoniae. Next base: position 6,221,960 of record NW_024466454.1, read on the forward strand.
GACTGTCCATATGTATGTGTATCTATACACACATATTTACACGTATATTTCTGTTTATATTAAAAAGGATGAATTCATATCAACGTCTCTGACTTCAGCCCAGCATGCCAGGATCCATTCTGGTTTTTCTCCTGTTTCATGTTGTAAACTCTTGACCGACACTGAGAGCTCAGGTTTCTGCTGGCTTTAATGTATTTTCTTATTTGTTTAGTCACCTTATGCATAACCATTCATTCATCTTTACTACCAGGCTGTCTTCTTCTGCAGCTTGTATTTGTTTATTTTAATACTTCACTATTAGAATTTTAGAGCCCATACCAGGATTACTTTATGTAGGGGTACCCTTCCAGTTTGCTGTGGCTCGCCAAGTTGATCACCCCGTTCTCTGTGGACACACTTCTCATCCCACTCAGACTCTGGTTGCCTACATTGGGTTGCTGTCAAGCAAAGACGTGCTCTGTACTCTTGTACCCCAGAGCCCTAAGCATTTGCCCCACCTGTCAGGACTGTTGGCCCCTGACATGTTGTATGGTTTATTCTACCACATGGGATCTTCACGCCCCTGACTCCTTGACTCTTGTTGGACTACTGTTGGCTCCTTCAGGTCCTATCTTCTGTACTCAAGGGCTGCAGTGGCTACTCCCCTGCTATGAGAGAGAAAAAGAAGACTTTTTTCCCCCCAAAGATTTATTTATTTTTATTGCAAAGTTAGACATAGAGAGAGGAGGAGAGACAGAAAGATCTCCTGTCCGTTGCTTCGCTCCCCAAGTGGCCGCAATGGCCAGAGCTGCGCTGATCCGAAGCCAGGAACCTAAAGCTTTTTCTGGATCTCCCACCGGGTGCAAGGTTCCAAGGCTTTGGGCAGTCCTTGACTGCTTTCCTAGGCTGCAAGCAGAGAGCTGGATGGGAAGCAGGTCTGCTGGGATTAGAACCGGCGCCCATACGGGATCCTGGTGCATTCACTAGGACATCTGGCCAGGCCCAAGAACACTTTTTTTTTTTCCAAACTTATAAAATCTAGAAACTTACAAATTGTGGATTTTTGTTTTTGGACACACACATGTTTCTCCTTTGCTGATTTATTCCCTCAAATGTCTAGTGGCTTCCAGGGCTGGCTTAGGCAAGAGGTGGTGCCAAGGTGAATTTAAAGTCTGGGGGTCCAGCTCCTAACCCAAGGTGGCAGGAACCCAGTTACCTGACCCTTCCCCTGCTCCGTCCCAGGCACAGCATTGCTGGGACTCTGGAGTCAGACTCAATGAGATGGTGAACCCAGACACTCTGATAGGAGACATGAATGTCCTAACTGGTAGGCTGCCTGTCTGGCCCTACTTGCAAACTCTTAGTAGTGAGATGTATATATGTCTTTTTATTTGGAGTAGTTTCTTTGCTTTTTTTTTTTTTTTTTTTTTGGAAGCTAATTTGCATACAAGAAGAATGAGTGTAGATAATAGGTTCAGTTGAAAAACGAAGATTCTCAGGCCCGGCACAGTGGCCTAGTAGCTAAAGTCCTTGCCTTGAACTCACCAGGATCCCATATGGGTGCCAGTTGTAACCCAGTAGCTCCACTTCCCATCCAGCTCCCTGCTTGTGGCCTGGGAAAACAGTCAAGGACAGCCCAAAGCCTTGGGATCCTGCACCCGTGTGGGAGACCTGGAAGAAATTTCTGGCTCCTGGCTTCAGATCGGCATAGCATTGGCCGTTGCGCTCGCTTGGGGAGTGAATCATTGACGGAAGATCTTTCTCACTGTCTCTCCTCCTCTCTGTATTTCTGACTTTGCAATAAATAAATAAATAAATAAATAAATCTTTAAAAAAAAAGAAAAATGAAGATTTTTGAGAAATGAGCATCGGTGTTGACATGTGACTCAAATGACAGTGAACTGTAGGAGTAAAGACCAGTTTAGGGAAACCTCAGAGCTTTTATAGTAAAAATGGAAAGGAAGGTATGGATGCTAGAGAAACCTAATGTTAGGAAAAGCTCAGCTTGACAAAATTTATTAGTGAATGAAAGTAGTCAGTAAAGTAGAGGGAATAGTTGGTGATATCAAAGTTTCTAGCTTGATAATGCTATGACTATAAATAAAGAATTGAAGACTAGAAAAGAGTTCAAGTATTGGAAGGAAATGCCTAGGCTGATTTTTACACATGTTAAAGGAAAGTACATAATCAAGGTAGAGCAAACATTTAGGTGTTAAACAGTACAGTCACGCACTACATAATGGAATTTTGGTCATTGAGGAACTGAATGTATGGCTGTATTTCCATAAAGTTATAATGAAACTGAAAAACCCACATGACTTAGTGGTATTTTAGAGCGACACATTACTCATGTGTTTGTGGTAATGCAAACCAAATCTGTTGCACTGCCAACTATATAAAAGTATACCATGTGCAGTTTTGTACTGTAGGTAGTACTTGATAATGGTAACACGTCACCATGTTACTGACATATTTGTTGCTTTTTTTGTTACTTTAGAGATCATATTCCTTACAAAATATGCTGTGTTTTTCTGGCAGCAGCTTCCTACATCTGGTTTCTACCATATCTTTTGATAGTATCGTTTTCTTTTATGCTTGATTTAATCCCCTGTTATTCATTACTGCCCTAGAAGCAATAGGTGATCATGCCATATAGTCAAGGTATATAGTATACCTATACCATATATGTTTATGTTAACTATAATCATGTTCACACAATGATGGAATCGCCAAAGGAAATGGTTCTCAGAACTTTCTGTGTTGATAAGCAAAGAATGATTGTATGTGGGTCAGGAGAGAGGTGAGGATTAGAGTGTTAATTTTGTTTTAAAAGATTTATTTATTTTATTGGAAAGGCAGATGTACAGAGAGGAGAGGAGACAGAGTAAGATCTTCCATCCGATGATTCACTCCCCAAGTGGCAGCAATGGCTGGTGCTGTGCTGATCCGAAGCCAGGATCCAGGAACTTCTGGGTCTCCCACATGGGTACAGGATCCCAAGGCATTGGGCCATCCTCAACTGCTTTCCCAGGCCACAAGCAGGGAGCTGGATGGGAAGTGGAGCTGCCAGGATTAGAGCCGGTGCCCATATGGGATCCTGGCGAGTTCAAAGCAAGGACCATAACCATTAGGGCCATCGTGCTGGGCCCTAGAGTGTTAATTTTACAGTTTGTAGTAGCTATCTGATTTTCAGATGCTCAGGAAAGAATGATTGCCTGGGAAATGTACAAAGAGTGGGAAGAGAAGTGGCCAAATAGAACCCAGAGAAAAATAAATATTGAAGCTACGGATAAAGCCAACAGTAGCACCATCCAGGAAGCTGAATAGGAACATCAAAGATATTGTAAGAGAATTAAGGTGATGTGGTATCGTGGAAATCCTAGGTGTGGAAAATTTTGAGGAGAAGGAGATGGAATTACTGACAAATACTCTGAAGAGTGGCCAGTGTTGTGGCATAGTGGGAAAGCCATCACCTGGCATCCCATATGGGCACTGGTTCTAGTCCCAGCTGTTCCACTTCCAATTCTGTTCTCTGCTACTGTATGTGGGAAAGTAGTGGGGGATGACCCAAGTGCTTGGGCCCGTATACCCATGTAAGAGACCCAGAGAAAGTTTCTGGCTCCTGGTTTCAGACAAGTGGAGTTCTGGCTATTGAGGTCATTTGGGAAGTGAACCAGTGAATGGAAGATGGGTAGATCTCCCCACCCCTTTTTCTCTCTCTGTCTCCATTTTTCTATTTGTGAACCTCGCGATAGATCTTTCTTGTCCTCTCCCTTTCCCCCTCTACCCCCTCTTTGTTAACTCTACCTTTCAAATAAATACATAAATACAGAGAAGAGAAGAGAGACAGAGGAAGATCTTCTGTCTGTGGATTCACTCCCTAAGTGGCCGCAATTGCTGGAGCTGTGCTGATCTGAAGCCAGGAGCCTGGATCCTGTTGTGGGTCTCCCACATGGGTGAAGGGACCCAAGGCTTTGGACCATCCTCTGCTGCTTTCCCAGGCCACATGCAGGGTGCTGGATGGGAAGTGGGGCTACTGGGATACGAACTGGCATCCATATGGGATCTGGCATGTGCAAGGCATGGGCTTTGGCAGCTATGCTACAGCACTGGGCTCTTTTTCAATTTTTACAGTGACATGTTTTCAGTTTATTTTATAATGATAAGATTAACCTTCCATTAAATTAAAATTTAACAATAGTAAGTAAAGAAACGACTGCTATAAATAATAATCAAATCTCAAAATGTCAGCTTTGTACCTATGAGATTCTTAGTAGTCAGTCTTGTGTTCTTCCGTGCTTTGTTCAGATGAACCCTTAGGAGTCAGCTGTCATCCCATATCACGTGGATTCTGTTGCCTTCAGTTTCACACTTGGGAAGATTGAATCCCCAAGATCACTCACACATTGCTGCCAGAATGTGTCTGCTGGGGTACTTCTGCTTATTTTTTGTTCAGCTTTTTTGAATTGGCTTAGAATTCTTTGAACAATAAAGATAGCATGTTTCCTGCTGATTTCTTCCTCCAATCCACCTACTAACCAGGTGTGAATTTTCTGCAAATATTTTACCTATGGTATCACTAAAATTATGACAGGTTTCTGAATACTAGTGGTTTCACACTCCTGGCTGCTGTCATGTGTCCGCTGAGCTGTGCCTCGAGGTCTGGGCTTACCTCCAGCCCCCAAAGTGCCTGGAAGATGCTGTGCTTGAACCCATCAGGCTTTCTGCCATTGAGCTGAACAAGCTTGTTGAGTGCAGGCTGTGGACAAACATCCTCACTTTTTAAAATGTCTCAACAATAGGACTTAGCGATTTGTAATAACTGCATGTTAGCTCTCCAATTCCATTCATTCCTTGGGTCTGCAATAACAAATTATCAGAGAGAGGCTTGGTGACTTGTGAGAGCTGTCACTTACTCCTTCACACTTCTGAAGGATAGAAGCCAAGTAAAAGCACCAGGAGGCTCACTTCACTCTGAAGTCTGTAGGAAAAGATCCTTCTCTGCCTTTGCAGCTCTGGGGGCTCCACTTGGTCCTTCATTTGTGGCAACATACCATAATTCCCTTTGCAAGTGGCTTTCCTTTCTGTGTCCTTGTGCAAACATCCCTTTCCTGTCTCTTACAATACCAACCATTGGATTTAGGGCCCATTCCAAATCCAGAATGATTTCATATCAAGATTTTAAAAAAAAAGTTTTATTTATTTACTTATTTGAAAGACAGTGTCAGAGAGGAAGATGGAGAGACAGATCTTCCACCTGCTGATTAATTCCGCTACTGGCTGTAGTGGCTAGAGCTGGATCCTTCTGAAGCATGCAGGCACCCAAGCATTGGACCATCCTCTCCTCTAGGCATTAGGCAGGGAGCTAAATGGGAAGTGGAGCAGTTGGGTCACAAACCAGTGTACATATGGGATCTTGGTGTGTACAAGGCAAGGATCTAGCCACTGAGCCATCACACTGGGCCCTATCTCAAGATTCTTAACCAATTTTATCTGCAAAGACTATTTCCAAACCATTTGAAATTCCAGTGAACATAATTTTTTGGGGGAGGCATTATTAAATCCATCATAGGTAACAGTGGTTCATGCAGTTTTTTTTTTAAAGATTTATTTTTATTATTTTTTTATTGGAAAGGCAGATATACAGAGAGAGAGGAAGATCTTCCGTCCAATGATTCACTCCCCAAGTGAGCGCAACGGGTCGACACTACGCCGATCCGAAGCCAGGAGCCTCTTCTGGGTCTCCCACGCGGGTGCAGTGTCCCAAAGCTTTGGGCCGTCCTTGACTGCTTTCCCGGGCCACAGGCAGGGAGCTGGAAGGGAAGCGGGGCCACCAGGATAGAACTGGCGCCCATATGGGATCCCGGGCGTGCAAGGCGAGGACTTAACCACTTGTGCCACCGTGCCGGGCCCTCATGCAGTTTTTTAAAATGGCAGCTTTTGGTAAACATTAGGAAATTTATCCTGACAGAGCAATGTTAACTAGATTTAATTTTTTAAAAATAATTTTATAGTAGATCACACATTTGGAAAACAAATATACATATAAACATACAAATACACATTTGTTTATTTGGAAGGCAAAGTTAGGGAGGGAGGGAGGGGCAGAAAGAGATCTTCTGTCTGCTGGTTCACTCTGCAAAAGGCTACTGTGATCCAGGGTTGGGTCAAGCTGAAACCAGTAGTTTCATCCAGTTTTCGCATGTGGGTGCAGGGCCTATGCACTTCATCCATCCTCTGCTACTTTCCTAGGCACATTAGTGGGAGTAGGAACAGAAGTGGAGCAGCTGAGACTCGGGCCAGCACCAGTTGGACGCAGTGTCACTTGGTGACTTAACTCACTGTACCACAATGTCAGTTCCCTTCCCACTTTTTAGAAAAGGATTTATTTGGTTTGATAGGCAGAGTTGTAGAGAAAGAGGGAGGGAAGGAGAGAGAGAGAGAAGGAAAGAAAGAACGAACGAATGAAAGAGAAGAGAAAATACCTTCTATCTGCTGGTTTGCTTCCCAGATACCTGCAATAACCAGCCCTAGGCCAGGTGGAATCTGGCAGCTTCAGCTAGGACTTTCACATGGCTGAAAGGGGCCTAAACACTTGGGCCATCTTCAGCTTCTTTTCCCAGGCCATTAGTAGGGAGCTAGATTGGAGACAGTGCGTTTGTTTTGGTGAATGATATGCCATAGAAAGTTCAGAGGGCCAAATGCAATAACCTGGTGGCTAAAGTTCTCACCTTGCATGCACCAGGATTCCATATGGGCACTGGTTTGTGTCACAGCTGCTCCACTTTTCATCCAGCTGCCCGCCTGTGGCCTGGGAAAGCAGCGGAGGATGGCCCAAAGCCTTGGGACCTTGCATCCATGTAGGAGACCTAGAAGAAACTCCTGCTTCAGACTGGCTCAGATGTTGCCTTGGAGTGAACCAGTGGACAGAAGGACTTTCTGTCTGTCTCTCCTCTCTATATATATGACTTTCCAATAAAAATAAATAAATCTTAAAAAAAAGTTCTGAATTCCTTGGCTGGTAGATATTTAGCTTTGAATATAGTTTTCAAAAAGGTTTGTGCATGTTTAGCTTACTTGTGTTCCTGTTCTGTGCCTATTGTTACCTTGTTATAATCAGTGGACAGTTTCATAGTGCACAATTATTTCTTGAGGCATTGGCATATAGGCAGATATAAGAATGGATCCTTGGTTCATTCATTTAAAATCTTATTACAATATCTTATTGGTTCTTATTATTAAGATAGTGAGTTACTCTGGAAAATCTGTAAATAATTTTCCCATTTATATAGAACATGTTACGTGTACTAAATGAGATTAAATGAGACTTGAGCTGATTTTCTTTTTTTTTTTTTAAAAGATTTATTTTTATTATTTTTTTATTGGAAAGGCAGATATACAGAGAGGAGAGACAGAGAGGAAGATCTTCCGTCCAATGATTCACTCCCCAAGTGAGCGCAACGGGCCGATACTATGCCGATCCGAAGCCAGGAGCCTCTTCTGGGTCTCCCACATGGGTGCAGGGTCCCAAAACTTTGGGCCGTCCTCGACTGCTTTCCTGGGCCACAGGCAGGGAGCTGGAAGGGAAGCAGGGCTGCCGGGATTAGAACTGGCGCCCATATGGGATCCCGGGCGTGCAAGGCGAGGACCTTTAACCACTTGCGCCACCACGCCGGGCCCTGATTTTCTGACTATTCATTTTAAAGATTTATTTATTTGAAAGGCAGAATGACAGGAAGCAACAGAGATACAATTTTTTATCTGCTAATTCAGTCCTTAGATTTTTGCAACAGCTGGAGTTTGCTAGACCGCCACAGGAACTCTATTCAGGACTCCTGTGCAGGTGGCAGGAACCCAAGTCCTTGGGCCATTGTTGTTTCTGAGATGCATTAGCAGGAGTCTGGGTTGGAAGCAGGTTGATCCCAGGAAATATGGGTGTGGATGTTCCTAGTGGTGGCTTAAACTGCTACAAGCACACAGAACTTCCCGCTTCTGGTTTTTTGACTTGAAATACACAAATTTCAGTACAAAGTAAGAAGGGGGTGGTGAAGAGGAGAGGAATGCGGAAGGCAGTTTTTAGTGAGAGGACAATGAGAGTAGCCAAGGCACTAAAGTGATAAAAAATGAATAGATCTTCAGTTTGGCTGGAACAGAGAGAATTAATAAATTACATGGTGTTTTTGTGTAAGATTTTCAGTGTGTACTTTTTTGACCTTTGTATACCTTATTTTTGTAGTTGAAATTTATGATATGTTGTTAGGAGGAAATAGACTAACATAAAACCGAAGTGAAATTGAAGAACCCATTACAAAGGCAGTCTGAAAAGTTTCTGTACAACGTTGGCTGTCTGGAAGGCCAACCTGCTTTGGAAAATGCTTTTGGAAACTTTTTTTTTTTTTTTGTAAAATTGTGTGCTTTTTTTTTGGTATATGCATAAAAGAACTTCTAACTATGATTTTAAAAAAAAGCTTGTTTTTCATAGCCAAGTGTTTATTTAAAGAAGTAGTTAAACTTTGCAAAAAAGTTATTGTTAAAAGACGTTTTTGAGGATGAAACCAAAAAGCATGGAAATTAGAACAGTTCTCAATATATCCAACAAATAACTTAGAATATTTTAGGTTTATGCTGTATAAATAAGAAATCATGGAGACGTAGTCACGCCCATCAAAGTGTCCTGATAGCGAATTAGCCTCCTAATGGCCAAGTATCTTTTCTTGCCTTAGAATTTAGGGTATTGCTACCAAAGACTGCAAACCGTATTGTGCTTTTATAATCATTAGCATAGACTAACAGTATGGGAAAGGGCCTGCTTTCCCAAGAAGTAAGGTAGTGCTTTCGATTTCAATAGAGTGATCTATTCTCCTTTTCTTGTTTGCCTTTCCCAACAAAAATGCATGTTCTGTTTTGTTCGCATCTGGAGTTTACCTCCTTGTAGTCTCCATTTCTGACTGATCCGTTCTGTCTGGCTCTTGAATTCTGTGTCCATGTGATTTAGAATTTCTTCTTACCCATTTTTGTTTAAACCCAGTTTAGACTCATGACTCAGTGTGGTTCTGTATCACATTCCTGGTACATGTCCCTACATATGCCGTTGCATCTTACTCCTGCTGACCTGGTTTCTGTTTCATACAGGTCATTATTATGGTAATACATACTTAAAATCAACATTTCAAACATTATGAAAAGTTGCAGACTCTTTAGACCTTGTCATGGTGAGTTTGCTTTTAAGTAGTTTATGTAGGAACTTCCTAGTTCCCTTAATAGAATGGAATCTCAGTACTCTGAAGTTGTTGGTGAAAGGAGAGCCTCCACCTGGGAAGGGTTGGTCTGACCTCAGAGTACCAATTCTATTTCTCTAGTGGTCTCATCAAGTGCACTTTTTCTTGACTTTCTGGCCAAATGAACTCCCCACCACCAAATTGTTTTTGCCTTTATTTCCTGAGACAAAGATGAAACAAAAGTGGGACGCTGAAATCAGACTTGTTTAGAGATTAAGAACAAAATAAGGGGCAATAAAGCCAGAGAACTAAGTTGTCTAGTTTCAGAGTTACAGTTTTACTTTATTTTAATCTATGGACTCTCTCTGTCTCTGTTTCTGTCTCTCTCTTTTTTTGATGATGTTTACATAGTTGATCAGGTTGGGAAGGATCCAGGGTCAAGTAGGTGAGACCATTGTTTCCAGAATTTCTTTTTCTTCCTCCTGAATGTGGGAAAAGAGGGGAGACAAATGGGGAAGGCACACCCAGCCTTCCAACTGTCCCACTGCCCTAGGATGGGAATGGATCCAGTGTCAACACAGAGTCCCTGATGTGGAGTGTGTTCTGAGGGATCTGCACAAGTGGCTTTGATAGTTCTGAAATGCTGTCGATCTTGCTGATCCCATGATAAGGAAATCCTTCCAAGTTCTATTGGCTGACATAGTCCAGCTTAGAGTCTTCATTTGCCCAGGTATTTGTTGTCAACACATGGCTGGGGTAGTTGTCCAATTTGTTCTGCCCTTCTTCCTTTGCTATGGTACTGAATGTCCTCTGCAGGTCCCAATGTACTGCCATATCCTCCATATGCATCTAGGCATGCCGTCCACTGTTCATCTTTTCCAATGAAGGCCCAGCTCAGATACATGCACTCTATATGATCATTCCACCGATCCTGCAGTTTTCATGGTTGAAGTTCTGAGTCAGTTGCAAGGTCGGATGGGGTGGGGGATGGATCCCCACTGGTACTTTGGAGTGATCCCAGACCTGGCTCTTGTGTGTGCTTACCAGTATGGGGTCCAGCTCAGTCGATCCCCACATCAGCCCACGCACACACTAGTAACTGTAATTGCTGGGTCAGTTCTGTCTCCAGCACCATCTCTTATGCAAGCCAATGCATTGTGTGGCCCAGACCAAACCAGCCCACCATGCTCTTGGACCTCATGTACACCAGTGGGAACTGCAGCCTAGTGGGAGCAACCCTCCCCTCCCCCCCGGTAACCTCCTCTAGGCCAGCCTCCCACATCCCATTCAGCACTCATCAGTGGGTATTGGAGCTAGTCCAACCCAGGTGCCCCACTATCCAGCCCATACATATGCCAGCAGGTGCCACCACTGACTAGCCAGACCCTTCCCCAGCCCTGTTTCTCATGCTCACCAGTGGGAGTTGCAACCCATCAGATATCTACCCTTTCCCAGTCCTAGATCTTGCACTGTCCATGTGGTTCTACAGTCTAGCTTGGCAGGATTTGCCCCCAGTCCCAGCACTTGCCAGCTGATGCTGCAGCAAAGCCCAACCAGCCTGTACTTATTCTGGCTTATACATGCCCCAGTGGTTACAACTGGTTAGCCCAGCCTGGATCTCCCTCTAACCCAGTTCACATGCAGACCAATAGGTGTTGTAGCCCTGCACAGCCTGGTCTGCTCCCAGTTCCAGTTCTGGTGCTCAGTTCTCATGCTTGCCAGTGGGAGCAGTGGTCCAGCAGCAGAGAACCCCATAGCCTCCTGCTGATTTCCCACCCCTTTACTCCTGGGTCTCATGTGGACAGGTGGGTGCTGTGGCACAGTTTGATGTGGCCCAACTAACCTAGACATTTGCTGGTGGGTGCTGTAGCCTGGCCTGGCCTCATCTGAGTCTGCTGTCAGCTCATGCTGGTGGATGCTGCAGCCTAGCCTAACCCAGCCAGCTCGCAGTCTAGGTCCTAATGTGAACAGGTTGGTGTTGCTGTCTGACCTGGCCTGTCCTGCATCCTGTCCTGCACTCTGTCCTGCTTCTCAGATTTGCCAGTGGGTGTTATAAACTGGCCCAGCCTGGCCTGCACTCTGTCCTGACTGACCCACACATAAACTGGCAGGTACCTTAACCTGGCTTGGTCTGGGCTGCTCCTTGCCTTGATTCTTGTGCTCACCTGCAGGGACTGTGTCTTGTCAGAGGAGTTCCCCCACGATGCTTTATCAGGTCACTTCTCAGTGATAGATCTTGTGCACACTGATGGGTCTTTGGCCCAGACTAATGTAGCTCACCCCCTGTCCTAGCAGGAACAATTGCCTTGCCCAACTGGACCACACCCATTCTGGTTCTTACTGTTGGGTGCTGCAGCCCAGCCATACCTGGTCCATGACCAGACCTGACTATCTGTGGATTCTTCAGATGGATACAGTCCTGTTAAATTTTTGCCCTGCCATTAAAAAAATATAAATTGTTTCTATTTTATGTTTTGTTTGTTTTTAATATTGCTTATAGAAATGAGAGGGATGAATTCTTATGTGGGTCTTTGATTAGGGTGAGGAGGTTTGAGGTATGGAAGAAGGTGAATGGGACAAATATTTCAGGTTTTTTTTCCCTTGTTTTTCTTCTGTGTCCACAAGAGGGGAAGGGGAAGGAAGCACTCCTTGCCATCAAACTACATTGGCACCTGGGCAGCTGAAGGTCCTTTGATGATGCCTTAGATACCCTGATGAGGGGGAAAGTGTTCTGGGAGTATTACTTGAGTGATTTTGATAGTTGTGAAGTGTCATCAGCTTCATTGCACCAGGGTTGGAAAAATCTCTGCAAGGTCTGTTAGCTGACCACATCCACCTTAATAATCCGTAGACCCAGACACTTGATGTAAAGCTTAGCCAGAAGAGTGGTTCATCCTGTCCTGCTTTCTATCTTCTAATGAGGCCGTTGATGTCTTCTGCTGGCCTAGATAAGATAATGACCATGCATGTTCTCCATGTGCATCTGGGCATGGTGACCACTGGACAGGCGTCAGCAACTTACGAGGCCGTGTCCCAATACATAAACTCCAAGGTCAGACCACATGTGTTATTTTCCCTGTAGCTGGAGTTTGAGTCAAGCAATCTAATTGGGGAGTCCCCCAAGAAATCTTTCCAGGGGGTAACTTCAGACTTGACTTTTGAGTGTACCAGCCAGTGAGTGCAAGGTCAGGTTTGGTCCATCACCAGCAGCCAGTGTATGTAATGGTGGATACAGCTACCTGATTATTTCTGTCCCCATTCTCATCTCTTGCACAAACTGATGGGTGCTGTGTCCTAGCCTTGGCCCACCTACCACAGGCCTAGTCTTCATGTACATAAACAGATGCTATGACCTAGTCATGGTAACCCCCAGTTACCACCACTGGGCCTGCCCTAGTGCCAGTTTTTGCATGTGCTGGTATGTATGTGCCTAGCCTGGCCAGTCTTGCAGCCCATCCAGTTCTTGTGCATATCCTTGGGTGTTCTTGTTTAGCTTACTCTGCCCTACCCCCAGACCTGGCCCACATGTGTGCTCACAGCTTCTGCTCTCTTGGCGCTCATGCTCCACAGTGAGAGGAGCAGCCTAGCAGGGGAATGACCAAAGTTACCCTGCCAGGCCTGCTCCTAGTCCTGAATCTTGTGTTTGCCAGGGGGTTTTGTCATCTAGCCTGACACACTCAGTCCTGTACTTGCCAGCACTTGCTAGCACTTGCCAGTGCTTGCCTGGTCCAACCAGCCCATACCCACTCTGGCTCTTACATGCTAGTGGGTGCCAGCCTAGCCCACCCTGGCCTGTCCCCAGTCTCAGCTGTTACATTCACTAGTGCAAGCAACAGCTCAGCAGGAAAGTCGCTGAAGTTCCCCTGTGAGGCCTGCTCCTAATCCTAGATCTTGTGCATGCCAGTGGGTTCTGCTTCCTAGTTTGGCATGGTCTGACCCCAGTATCGGCATTTGCTGGCAGGTGCTGCAACCTGGCTCAACCTGGCCCACCTCCAGTCTTAGCTCTCACTGGTGGGTACAGCAACCTAGCCCAGCCCAGCCCACTCCCAGCGCTTATGTGAACTGGTGGGTGTTGTGTTCCACCTTGGCCTGGCTTGCACCCTATTCTGGTTCTTGCTCATTGCCACAGTGTGCTGTGGACTGACCCAGCTTAGCCCATGCCCAGACACACATATGCTAATGGTGCTACAGCCTAGTGTGGTCTGGCCTGCCCCTAGCCCCAGCTCTTGTGCTCCCCAGCAAGAGCTTCAGCCCAGCAGGGGAGTATCCCAAGATGCCTACCAGGCTTACTTCCAGTCACAGCCCTGGATCTGCATATGCTTGCAGGTGTTGTGGCTCAGTCTAACATAGCTTGCCCTCATTCTTGGTACTCACCAGTAGAAAATCTGGCCTGTACACATTCCATGGGTGCTACAGCCTGGTTTATTCCCAGATTTGGCTCATGTGTGACTCAGTGATGCTATGGACTTGTCTGGCCTATCCCATACCCAGTCTGGCTGTCACATGTGTTAGAGGGCGTTGGGGCTTACCTCAGTCTGCCCCACCTCCAAACCCAACCACATGCATGCTGACAGGTGTTGCTGCCTTGCCCAACCTGATCTACCCCCAGCCCTGGTTCTTATGCTCCCTGGTAGGAGCTATGGCATAGCAGAGGAATTCCTAAAGTTCCCCTACCAGGCCGGTTCCCATTCCTGGATCTTGTGTGTGTTGGGGAGAGTACTTCAACCCTGCCTGGCATCCCCCCCCCGGCCTCCCCCCCCCCCCGATTTCAGCTCTCTCTGGTAGGTGTTGCAGCCCAGACCAACCTAAACCCTGTCATAGCTCTTGTGGGTGCCAGTGAGTGCTGCAGCCTGGCCCATCCCACCCTGACCCCAACCTGGCCAACATGCAAGCCAAGTACTGCAGCCTTGCCTGGCCTGACCTGCCCCCAGCCCTGATTCTCGTGCTCCCTAGCTCCTTAGTGGGAGCTGTGCTCTTGCAGAAAAGGTCCCCAAGCTCTCCTGGCAGGTCCTCTCCCAACCTTGTATCTCACACATGTCAACATGTGCATAGTTTGTTCTCAGTCCTTGCCTTTGCATGTGCCTAAAAGTGCTGCATCCTGGCCCAGTCTAGCCTTCTTGCAGCCCTGGCTCCCACAAGTATCTGGTGAGTTTCATGATTCAACCTGGCTCCTCAAGGCAGCATCACCATTATCATACAAAGCAACAGATGCTCCAGTCCTGCAGAGGTGAGCCCACAAATCCCCTATAGGATCTGCCCCCAGTTCCAGTTCTTTTATGTTTTGGTGGGTGCTATAGCTCAACCTCACATGGCATACTCCCTATCCTGACATTTGTGGGTGGGTACGGTGGCCTAGCACAGCCAGGCAAGTTCTCTAGCCTCAGCTTTCATGTTTCCTGGTGGGTGGTGGGTGATGCTACTTAGTCCAGACCAGGTCTCCCACATGGTCAGGTACCCTGGCCTGACCCAGACATGCCCTACACTCTTCCCCCTCCAACTACCCTATCTCAGCTCCCTTGCTTACCTGAAAGTGTAGTGGCCCAGTCAATAGGTGCCCCCAGAAGTTATTCCTGCCCCGTGAAACATGCCTTTAGTTGCTTCCACTCTAACATGTCCCAGAGCCCCCATTTCTGGGCAGTCTGAAGCCCCCCTTACTGCCCTACTGTGTGCATCATGCCTGGGAGACAGATTGGTATCCTGAACCAGAGTCCCCATCTTCCCTGCATATCCTTTTTTTGTTTTATTGAAAAGGCAGATTTACAGAGAGAAAAATCTCTTATCCATTGGTTCATTCCCCAAATGGCTGCAATGGCTAAGCCAGGAGCATTTTCTAGGTCTCCCACATGGATGCTGGGTCCCAAGGTTTTGGCCATCTTCTACTGCTTTCCCAGGCCACAAGCAGGGAGCTGGATAGGAAGTGGAGCAGCTGGGAGATGAACTGGTACCTGTATGGGATCTTGGCACTTGGAGGTGGACGATTAGCCAGTTGAGCACCAGTGTGCTGGCCCTTCCCTGTATATCTTTTTAAAAAGAAAAAAAAAAAAGTAGAAGAGGCAGCTATGTTTGCACACTGGTAGAGAGAACACAGATTTGGCATTAACCAGGCACAACATGCTTGCCAGCTGTTGGTTGCTTTTCTCCCAGCAGTTTAACACTTATATAGGTACAAGGCAATCTAAGCAGTTGCCTACAGCTGAGGTCATTTTTCCTTTTGAAATGTCTGCTTAAAACTAGGCCCTGAATGAGGACCAGATAATCTGTCCTGACAGGTTTATCAAAGGTTCTGGATGATTTATATCCAGACTGTATTTCAAGAGAAGTCGTTTTCTTACTTGTATCTTATATGATAGTAAAGCACCGATTGCTGTGTTTATGGTAAGCACAGGTAGGACTGAACACAGCAGTGTGGGAAGGAACATCTTGTTTGTGATCTGTTTGCCCGTCCCTCCATGGTCACCCATGGTCACAACATTGACAAAGCTTTGATGTTACTTAGAAACATGGTCATATTGTTCATGTACATACAATTCAGAGCACATCTAAACAAGCACTGTGTTTTTTGTTAACTTTTGAAAGAAAAATAAGTTCTAGAACTGTGTTCCTGTTTATTTTAACTAATGTATTTTAATCATCCTTATTTGATTTTAATCTGAACAAATAATGATACTGTTTTGATTATTTAGTAACATGTTTTCAGTTGAAATAATTTTAGAAAATAATAGTTCTGAATCCAAAGATATCTAGAGTCTGAACTGTTTGAATTTGTTAAGTTAAAGTCATGACTTAACGGTCCTGTCCTTTTTATTTTGCTCTCATGTTTGGATCTCTTTTTATCCACTAATGATTAAATAGGATGATTAGTTACGAAAGTATTTAATTAAAAAGCCAAAATAAAAGCCTTTCTTTTATGGATGTATTGCATAGAGATGCCACTAGAGATTGTTGATTTTTAATGGCTATTTCTAAAGATATGATGAGGTTACTATGTTATATCAAGATTTTGTGGGTCATTATATTTGAAGCTACTGAAGAAAGTATTGTGAGACTTAATGGAAATTGTGTGAGTAGCTGATAACTGGCAAATAAGTAAACCTTAGCTATAGTGAATTATCATTTTCCTAAGGAGTCAATGTTGCTTTCTTTGTTATTGCATTTACCACTCCCATGTTATTCCTTGCTTGTTATATTTATCATATATTTTTTACTTATGTTTACTTATATATTATGCATGTATTTATTTTACTGGAAAGAGTTACAGAGAGAGGGAGGAATGGAGAGGAAGGGATCTTCCATCTGGTAGTTTGTGCCCCAAATGTCTACAATGACTTCTGGTTTTGCCTACTTGCAGTTTTGTCTTAGACAAGTTATTTAATTTTTCTGTGTCTCAGTTTCTGCAGTTGTAAAATAGAATAATATTAGATAGTATCTTTCTCACAGTTGTGAGGCTTAAATGAATTTATTCTTATAAAGTACTTAACATGGTGTCTGGCACACAAAAACAGTGTAAGTTTTGTTTTCTAGAAGAACTTCTGGATCAAAGGCCATGTGTGTAGGAATGGACCTATATTAATTTTCTGCCCAGCAGCCTTTCCTTTGGGTGCTATGCGTCATGTTCCTTGTGGTGTCAAGGAAAGTGTCAGTGTAGGTTACCCCTATATTCAACCATAAGCTTTGCTGATTAGAGCCAGCCTTGGGTTTTGTCTTCTGGAATGAACAAAAAAGCCTAGTTCTTTCTGTTGAGATGACTTAGTTGAGGCTCCCAGAGTGTAAGTTGTGTTTAGAAAGTCTGGATATTGAACACAGATGGAGGCAAAGAAAGCCGAAAAATGAAGAGAAAGAGACCTTTGGAGTCATTATTTGAATGTCTGGGTCTAGTTGTTTCTCAGAGTCCAAAGAACATTTTTAGTAGTTTTGAGGTGTATTGTTAAATTATCTTCTAGAAAGATTGTATAAGTTTATACTCTTATTAATAATGAAGAGGATATTGTCCTTTTCTCCTTGGAGATCTTAATTAGGAAGCACATAATCACTTTCGGTTATTGTTGAAGGAAGGAAAGAGGAAATCATACTGTTTTTTGAGAAGTTAGGGTTGTTGAGAGGTTGGCTCAGGGAGATTAGACTTTATCCATAATTAAGATTGTGACTCTAAAACATTACAGATTAGCACTTGGCTTTTATTGTGTCCTTGGAATATTTGAAATGAGAAATTTGAGTGCTGGTATCCTTTTGAGGATAATTTGAAAAGTTTATGCATAAACATGATTTATTAAATTAGCAATTTCAAAATTTGTTTGCATCAAAACAAGCTTACCTTTAAATTCTGTTTTTAAATTTTTTTTCAAATCTTCACGCATTTGTCTGATTTAATTTAAATAGTTAATTGAGGACCTGGTTCAACTAGATTCTTGTATTCAGTGAGTAGAGAAACTCTTGAAAGGGGAAAAAAGTCCTTTCATCTAAGATACTGTTGTTTTAGCAGGATGTAAAAGAAATGAGTATGGACAGTCGTAAGACTTCTTGTTCCTTGATTCCCCTAATGGATTGCGTTGGGAGAAAATATTAGTGCCCATTTTACACTGATGAGTGCTATAACTTGAAGAAAACAGTATTCACATCTTAAATTATTTTCTTCTTCAAGCAAATGCTTTATTGTAGTTCATTTAAAGTATTCATTTAAGAATTTAAATGAATCACTCTTGTTTAAAGAAAATTACTAGTTGTGGGACAAGTTTTTAAATGAAAAAATTGTTTATAGTCAGTGACATGTCATTGTAGATACAATTATGTCTGTTGTTTTTCCCAGGGTAAGGTAACTCTGGTAACATTCACAAAGAAAGAAATGTCAGAACAAAGTTGGAAAAAATAATATGGAAATTAATTTGCAGTGGAAAGAAGTAGGCCTGGAGTGAATTTTAGAAATGCTTTATATAATTGTCCCACGCAATATTCTATGGAATTTGAAAAGAATGTTCCTTGTCTTTCGTATGAAACAGCTGTTTTACCAAATAATTCTAGCCTTAGTAAACCAAAATCCATTCATGATTAGAGTTAATAAAACTAATTTTTTAGGGCCTTACGTGATGGCTCATTGGCTAAATCCTCACCTTGCCAGATCCCATATGGGCACCAGTGCGTGTCCCAGCTGCTCCACTTTCCATCCAGCTCTCTGCCTGTGGCCTGGGAAAGCAGCGGAGGATGGCCCAAAGCCTTGGGACACTATAACTGTGTGGGAGACCCGGAAGAAGCTCCTGGCTTCAGATTGGCTCAGCTCCAGCTGTTGCGGTCGTTTGGGTAGTGAACCAGTGGATCTTTCTGTTTCTCTGTAAATTTGATCTGCCTATCCAATAAAAATAATCTTTAAGAAGCTATTTTTTTAAAAGATTTATTTTTATTATTTTTATTGGAAAGGCAGATATACAGAGAGGAGAGACAGAGAGGAAGATCCTCCGTCCAATGATTCACTCCCCAAGTGAGCGCAACGGGTCGACACTACGCCGATCGAAGCCAGGAGCCTCTTCCGGGTCTCCCACACGGGTGCAGGTTCCCAAAGCTTTGGGCCGTCCTCAACTGCCTTCCCGGGCCACAGGCAGGGAGCTGGAAGGGAAGCAGGGCTGCCGGGACTAGAACCGGCGCTCATATGGGATCCCGGGTGTGCAAGGTGAGGACCTTAACCACTTGTGCCACCGCGCCGGGCCCAAGAAGCTATTTTTTAAAAAGAAGATGAAATAGAGAGATGAACAGAATACAAATTTGTTTAAGGTATTAAAATACAACTTTTGAAAATCCAGAGTCATTGTTACCTCAGCCTTTGCTGCTCTCCTGCCTCTTTCCCCCAATTCCTATTCATTGCCAATGTTCAGATTTTGTGTTTGAGGAATTTGGTTTAGAAATGAGGACAAATTGAAATGTTTGTAACACTTGATAAAGTTTTCACAGTATAAGTCAGAAGATTATGTGAATTCTCTCTGGTTTTTTCAATTATTTGAAAGGTGGAGCACATTCCTATTAATGGCTACTAATTTTTAAAAAAGATTTCTTTATTTGAAAGGTAAAGTTAGAGCGAGTGGGAGAAAGTTGAGGGGACCAAGAGAGAGAGAGAAAGAGAAAATGTCTTTCATCCACTGGTTTGCTCCCCAGATGGCCATAATGTCTAGTGCTGCACCAGGCTGAAGCCAAAAGGATTGTGGCTGCTACAAATGCAGTCTTAGCTTAGAGCTTACTGATGTCCCCAGGGCCGAGTTCAGAGGAGCCAATGCCAGCATTAATGTGGTGAGTTTCCAGACCTCACTTTTTGTGCTCTGCCAGGCCATCCTTACTGCCCCATTGTTTGGGCAGCTGTGATGGTTACTTTTATTATTATTATTATTTAACTTATTTGAAAGGTGGTTTTAGAGAGGAAGAGAAAGAATCTTCCATATGCTGGTTCACTCTTCAAATGGCCACAATGGCCAGGGCTGAGTCAGGCTGAAGCAACAGGCCAGGAACTACTTCTAGGTTTCTCACTTGGGTGCAGGGGCCCAGACTCTCAGGCCATCTCTGCTGCTTTCCCAGGCACATTAACAAGGAGCTGGGTTGGAAGTGGAGCAGCCAAAACTCTAATAGGCACTCATTTGAGGTGATGACACCACAGGCAGTGGTTTAACTCACTAAGCCACAGAGCCAGCCTCTCATGACTGTTACTTTTCAAATACGTCAAACTTTGTCCATTTTATTATTTTTTTCACAACCACTTGATGAAATAGGTGAGATTATGGAGACGTGAGGACTTTAATAATTGCTTGAGTAGATGGTGTTGTTTGTGACTATTTGTGAGAGTGCATATGCAAGATTGAAAGTGTATCACACTCAGTATGCCCATAGTGACCAGTTCTGAAGCAGACATCCAAGAATTCAGTCCAGGTCTCCTCCCTTGGGTGGCAGGTACCCAGTTATTTGATTTGCCACTGCTGCCTCCCAGGGTCTGGGTTAGCAGGGAGCTGGGGTCAGTGACCAGGACTGGTATTGAACCTAGGTACTTGATGTGCCATGCAGGTGTATCAAGCTGTTGGCTAAATGCCTGCCCCCAGGGTTTGTACTGGTTAGATGAGTACTGTGTATACATATATTTTCCTGAATAAATATGTTACTCGGTTTACTCAAGAAATATTTATTGACTGTTAGATGCCAAGCATAACAACACAGAATAAATTGAGTCAGTTATAGAAGGTGACCTTTTGCAGATTAGATGACAAAGAAGTAGAACATTTAGTGAAAAGCTTATGTGTCTTCCTTTAGGTAAGAGTTAACAGCCTTTCACAACAGAACATTAGGTCTTACTTTTAGCCATTAAGTCAAGTATACTGAATGATGATGGGAATATTGTGTTTGTTCTTAAGGAATTTAGTTTTTCTAGGCTTCATTAGTAGACTAGTGGAAAATTATTTTTTTATAAGGATCATTTCCATGTCAGAGTTAAAACTCTTATATTTGTAATGCTTGGTTGGTTTTGGACAGCTGTAAAGCATTAAGATAACAGGAAAAGTAGGTAAGGTGGTAAGGACTAGAAGGTAGAACTGCCTATGGAAAACAAAAACAGCAACCATAACAACAACCAAAAAACCTCAAACCACCTAAATATCTCGTAAAAGTTTGAAATTCAGCATATTCATGCAAACATATAAACTTTCCCAAACCTCTTCCTCTTGGTGATTCATCTTTGCCACTCTCCTCCCTTTCTCCCTCACTTTTACTTCAAAGTTTTTCTTAAAATTATTGTTTGTGAAGCTGGCACCATGGTATAGTAGATTAAACTTCTGCCTATGGTGCTAGTATATCATATGGGCAATGGTTTGAGTCCTAGTTGCTATACTTGCAATCCAGCTATCTGGTAGTGTGCCTGGAAAGCAGTGGAAGATGGCCCAATCCTTAGGCCTCTGCATTTGTGTGGGATACCTGAGTGAAGCTCCAGGCTTCTGGCTTTGGTCTGGCTCAGCTCTGGCCATTGTAGCCATTAGGGAGTGAAGCAGCATGTGGAAGATCTCGTCTCCTCTACCTCTCCTCTCTTCTTTGTAAATCTGCTTTTCAAATAAAACATTTTTTTAAAGATTTTTTTTTTCTTTTTGTTTGAAAGACTGCTGGGAGTTTCTCTCAGGTCTCCCATGATGGTGCAGGGGCCCAAGGACTTGAGTTATCCTCCACTGCTTTCCCAGGCTGTAAGCAGAGATTTGGATCAGAAGTGGAGCAGCTGGAACATGAAATGGTACCCATATAGGATGCTGGCACTGCAGGTTGTGGCTTAGCTTATTACACCATGGCGTTGGACCAAAAATAAATAAATCCTCAAAAAAAAAAAAAGTTTATTTTTTCATGTACTTGGAAGGAGAGAGAGGATCGAGAGCGAGAGTGAGCGATCTTCTGTTAGTTCATTCCCTAACTGTCCTGTAAATAGGGCTGGACCAGGCTAAAGTCAGGAGCCTGGAGCTCCATGGCCTCCCATGGGTGTGTCAGATTTGAAGTCCTTGGCTCATTGTCTGCTGCTCCCTGGGATGTACGTTAGCAGGAATTTGGATAAGAAGCTGAACAGCTGGGAATGAACTAGGTGCTCTGATATGGGATATGTGTGTCCTAAGTGGAAATTTAACCTTCTGTACTATAGCACCCATCCCATAATGAGCTCTTTTTCTCTTTGAGTTTTTTTAAATATCTACATAGCTGATTAGGGTGGGAAGGGTCAAGGATTAGGGGAAAGTGGGTGAGACCATTATCTTTACCTTTTCTTTTTCTTGTTGCTGTATCCGGGGGAAGAGGGGAGACAAATGGAGAAGCCTTACCCAGCCTCCCAACCACATCAGTACCCGGGGATGGGGAACAGCACCCGATGTCATCCCAGGGTCCTCGATGCGGAGCATGTTCCAAAGGTTCTGTTCAAATGGTTTCAATACTTCTGAAATGCTGTTGATCTCACAGAGCCAAGGATAAGCAAATCCTTCCAAAGTCTATTGGTTGACATAGTCCACCTTAGAGTCTCCATTCGCCCAGAAATTTGCTGTCAAGCTTCTCTGGGTTAGTTGACCAATTTGTTCTACCCTCCTTCCTCTGCCATGGTGCCACATGTCCTCTGCAGGCTCCCATGGAGCTCCATGTCCATCTGGGTATGCTCTCCAGTGTACCGTCTTTAGTAACTGAGGAGGCCCCTGTCATACAGATGCACTCCAATGTCAGATCACAGGTCCTTCCACTGTCTCCGTGGTTGGAGTTCAGAGTCCAGCAGTTCAGTTGGGGAGACCCTCAAAGAAGTCTTGTCTTTGTGATCCCATGATCTGATTCCTGTGTGCACCCACCACTATGGGGTTTGGCTCATTCTGTTACCCATATTGGCCTACACACACTGATAGTTGTAATCACTAGGTCAGATCTATCTCCAGCGCCATTTCTTGTGCAGACCACTGGATGCTATGGCCCAGCCCAATATACATCATCGGGAGCTGCAGCCAGTCAGAGTGATCCCCAACAACTACTACTTGGCTGGCTCCCAGCCCTGGTCCTGTGTCTGCCAGCATGTGCACTGGAGTGGTCCAGTCTGTCCCACATCTCATTCAGCTCTCGCACACATTATTGGGTGGCTTTTGTTTTTGTATTGTTTTTTTTTAGAAAGATCTATTTATTTATTGGAAAGGAAGATTTATAAAGAGAAGGAGAAATAGAAAGCTCTTTCATTTCCTGGTTTACTACACAGATGGCCACAATGGTAGGAGCTGAGCTAATCAGTAGCCAGGAGTTTCTTCCAGGTCTCTCACGTGGTTGCAGGGTCCCAAGGCTTTGGGCTGTCCTCGACTGCTTTCCAGGCCACAAACAGGGAACTGGATGGGATGGAACAGCTGGAATAGGAACTTGCACCCGTGTTGGGATCCTGGAGGCACTTGGAGGTGAAAGATTAGCTAGTTGAAGCACTACACCAGGCCCCGACAGAGATGTGTTTCATATTGTGTTTCACTCCCCCAAATGGCCTCAATAGCCTAGACTTGGCCAGGTGGAAGCTAGGAGCCTGAAATTTTATTCAGGTCTCTCACTTGGAGGGCAGGGTCCTAAGTACTTACACCACCTGCTGCTGCTTTCCCAGACACATTAAAAGAGCCTGCACTCTTAAGGCATGCTGGCGTAGCAGGCAGTGGCTTAACTTGTGCTATAATGATATCCCTTAACGAGCTCTTACGTAAAAAAAAATTATCTATTTATTTATTTAAAATATTTCTATTGGCATGTCATTTATAGAGAGAAGGAGAGACAGACAGATTCTCCACCTGCCAGTTCATTTCTCAAGTGACCACAGCTGCTGGAGCTGAGCTTATCCAAGAGCCTCTTCCAACTTTCCCACAGAAGTGCAGGGTCCTAAGGACCCTGGCTGTGCACCACTGCCTTGCCACGCTATAAGCAGGAAGCTGGAATGGAAGTTGAGCAGCCAGGATACAAACTGGCCACCCATATGGGATCCTGGTGCATGCAATGTGAGGGTTTTAGGCACTAGGCTACCATGCTGGACACAATCAATTCTTTTTAATATAGTATTTCCAACTTACTCTTGATCATTGATCTCTGTTATTGTATGGTATATATATATATATATATATATATTTATATATTTTAAAAGGTTTATTTATTTATTGGAAAGTCAGATATACAGAGAGGAGGAGAGACAGAGAGGAAGATCTCCCGTCCGATGATTCACTCCCCAAGTGAGTGCAACAGCCGATGCTATGCCGATCCAAAGCCAGGATCCAGGAACTTCTTCCGGGTATCCCACATTCTGGGTGCAGGGTCCCAAGGCTTTGGGCTGTCCTTGACTGCTTTCCCAGGCCACAAGCAGGGAGCCGGATGGGAAGTGGAGCTGCCAGGATTAGAACCTGTGCCCATATAGGATCCCGGCGCGTTCAAGGTGAGGACTTTGGCCGATAGGCCACGCTGCCGAGCCCCTGTATGATATAGTTTTGAACAGTGTTTTGGGAAGCATTGCATTAGAAAAATAAAAAAATTGTATGAGGAGAGGGATAGGATTACATTTTTTTTTTAACTTTTTTTTTTTTTATTGTTGCTTACATTGTATTATGTAGTACAGTTTTATAGGCGCTGGGGATTCCCCCCACCCCTCCCATACCCCTCCCCCCATGGTGGATTCCTCCACCTTGTTGCATAATCATAGTTCAAGTTCAGTTGAGATTCATTGCTTGCAAACACATGCCTAGCATAAAGTTCAGCGTCTTATTGTCCAGATAAGTTCAGTGGCCTCTTGGGGAGACCTTCTATGGTCTGAAGATAGGTCTAACAGAGTAAAGATCCGGTCAGTTAAAAGCCCCAACAAGGCCTCAGTATCAATATACAACATTATGGAATTAATTGACATAGTATTGGGTAAACAATATGATAAAAATAATGCAAGTTCCATTCTTCGAAACATCTGGGTTGAGACAGTATCAATGACAGGTTCAAAAAAGGATTACATTTTTAAAGATTCATTTTTTTTATTAAAAAAGCAATAATAAATATATTATTGGAAAGATATATACAGAGAGGAGGAAAGAGAAAGATCTTCAATTCACTAATTCACTCCCCAAGCGGCCGCAATGGTTGGAGTCTGGAGCTTAGCTTCTTCCAGGTCTCCTATGCAGATGCAGGGTCCCAAGACTTTGGGCCATTCTCAGTTGCTTTTCTAGGCCACAAGTAGGGAGTTGGATGGGAAGTGGAGCCGCTGCGATATGAACTGGTGTCCATATGGGATCCCTGAGCGTGCAAAGTGAGGACTTTAGCCACTAGATTACCACACTGGGCCCAGAAAGGAATAATTTTTACATAGAGAGGAGAGGCAGAGATCTTCCATTGCTGGTTCACTCCTCAAATGGCTGCAGGGGCCAGAGCTGAGCTGATCTGAAGTTGGGAGCCAGGAGCATCTTCCCGGCCTCCCACGTGGGTGCAGGAGCCCTTTGGGTCATCCTCTTCTACTTTTTTCAGGCTATAATCAAAGAGCTTCATTGAAAGTGTAGCAGCTAGGACACAAACTGGCATCCACATGGGATGCTGGTACTTGCAGGTGGAAGGTTCCCCCTCTGTGCCACCATACCAGCCTCAGGATTAGTTAATATTGTTAAATACAATTGGTGTTTTTACTTGACAATCATTGACTATAGGGTGGACTTTGACATCCCACTGGTGGTGTTTAAATTTCACTTGTGCTATTTGTTAGACTTGACCATGGCTAAGAACTTAACCTTTCTGAGCCTGTTTGCTGATCCTAATATTTTCTGCTAAATACTTAAGTTCAGTACCTGACATAGTAAATAATTAATAAGTGGTGATCTGTAAAATTACCTGTGTCATGGCTAGAAAATGTTTATATGTACCAGTTCAAACGGTCATGTTCATATAAGTAGAAATCATTATTTTTTCCCCAAGTATTGTTTTTTAAAAAGATTTATTTTTTCATTTGAAAGAGTGACAGAGAGAGGGAGAGACAGAGTGGCAGTGTAGCACAGCGGGTTACAGAGTAGCACAGGTTACATTGCTGCCTGTGATGCCGATATTACATGAGTGCTGGTTCCATCTGCTGCTGCTCCACTTCTAATCCAGCCCTCTAAAAAATGAGCCTGGGAAATCAGAAATCAGGTTATGGCTCAAGGACATGGGCTCCTCTCATCCATGTGTGAGATGTGGGTGAAGTGCTAGGCTCTTGGCTTAGCCTGGTTAAGCCCCACTGTTGCAGCCGTATGGGATGTGGGTAGAGTGAAGCAGAAGATGGAAGATGGCTATATCTCCAACTCTGCCTTTCAAAAAAAAAAAATCTTTAAAATAAGTCTAAGATTAAATATCAGTTAAAAGTCATGGTCCGTGGCCCAGAAATATTTTTCACTGGGTACAAGAGAAGTTCAACATACTTAAATCAAGATATGTGGTATAACACTATCTTAGTCCATTTAAGCTGAAATATCTTGGAGTGGGTAACTCATAACAGCACAGGTTTACTTTGTACAGTTCTAGAGAATGAAAACTCTGTGACCAAGACACAGTGTCTGGTGAGGACACACTTGAAGTACAGTGACTGTCTTCAGAAGGTAGGAGCAAGGAAGCTCTCTAGGGGGCTCCTTTATACAGAGACCAATCTGATTTATAAGTGCTGCATCTTGAAAATCTAATCACATTCGCAAAAGTCCAGCCTACTTTCTTCACCTTGGGGGTTTAGATTTCATCATATGAGTTTGAAAATAACACATTTATATTATAGCATTCTCATTATCAGATTGAAGAAGTAAAACTCGTATAACCATTTCCACAGCTACAGAAAGGGCATGATAAAAACGGAACATCTCTTCATGATAAAAAAAAACTAAGCAAATTATTTTCACAAAGAACTTACTTCAACCCAATAAAGATCACAAACAAAAAATCCACAGCTGGAACCAGCATGATGGTACAGTGCGTTAGGCTACCGTCTGCAGCGCCAGCATTTCCTTCCAGTTCTGGTTAAAGTCCCAGCTGCTCCAGTTCTGATCTAGCTCCCTGCTAGTGTGCCTGGGAGGGAAGTAGTTGATGGTCAGAACACTTGGGCCCCTGTTACTCACGTGGGAGATGTCAGTGGAGTTTCAGATTCTTGTTAGCCTGGCCCGGCTCTGGCCATTTCAGCCATCTGGGGAGTGATCCATAGATGAAAGATAATCTCTCATTCCCTTTAAAAGTCTAAATGCTAAAAATTGGGGCTGGATCCTACCCCATCCACTATGGGTGCTAGTTTGAGTCCTGGCTGCTCCACTTCCAATCCAACTCCGTACTAATGCATCAGGAAAAGTAATGGCCCCTGTAGATACATCCCTGTGTGTATCTACATCTCAGTGTGGGATCCAGAAGAAGCTCCTGACTTCAGACTGGCCCAGCTTTGACAGTCATGGCCATTTGGTGAACCAGTGGATGGAAAATGTTTTGTCTCTCTCTGTGTTATTTTGCCTTGCAAGTAAAAGTAAATAACTTTTTAAAAGTTAATAATTAACATTATATTTAGTAGTGGAAAACTGAAAGCTTTTCCCTTTAAGATTTAGCAAATACACCTACTCTAACTAGTTTTGTTCAGTATAGTATGCTAAGCCCTAACCAGAGCAGTCAGATAAAAGATATGTCATCCAAATTGGAACATAATTGTTTCTGTTTTAAGATGGCAGGATTGTACTTAAAGAAAACCTTAAAAATTCAATCAAGATTTGTTAAAAATTAATTAGCAAATTTAGTGAAGTTACAGAACATATAAGCAATGCATAAAAATTATTATATACTAATTGCAAACTGTGTGAAAATAAACATTTTGAAGATCTACTTTAGTTTTATTAGAAAGGTAGAGTTACAGAGAGGAGAGACAGAGATCTTACAATCACCAGTTCTCTCCACAAATGGATGAATGACTTGAGCTGAGCTGACCTGAGCTGATCCAAAGGCAAACGCCAAGAGCCAGGAACCAGGAGCTTTTTCTGGGTTTTCTGTGTGGATACAGGGACCTAAGCGCTTGGTCCATTCTTTGCTGCTTTCCCAGGCCATGGGCAGGGAGCTGGATCTGAAGGGGAGCCACTGGGATGTGAACTGGCACCAATATGGGATGCTGATGATACAGGCATGGCACCAGCCTCAAAAGAAAATGTTTTCAAACTGTTTGCAGCAACACTAATGGAACAAAATATTATGGAGGTGTGCGGTACAGTATTTAAGACACTTTTTGGATAATCACAAACTGTTCAGGTCAGGGCTGTACTTCGAGTCCTGCTAATGTACACTCTGGGAGGTAACAGATGATGGCTCAAGTACTTAGGTCCCTTGCCACTCATGTGGGAGACCAGAGTGGAGTCCTAGGTTCCTGACTTCAGGCTGGCCCAAGCTCATCCCTTCTGGCCATTTGGAGAGTGAAACAGGAGATGGAAAACACTCATTTTTCTGCTTCTTAAAAAAATTAGTAGAAACACATTGTAACAAAATTAGTAGAAACACATTGTAACAAGATAGTGTTCCAACTGTGAAAGGTGTATGACCAATCTTTTTTTTTTTTTTTTTAATAAAAAGGTAGAGACAATTAGGCTTTCTTGGTTCAGCTGCATCAATATTTTAATGTTTAGATATTAAATTACATAGACATATTTTTCTCATTTCTTAGATTTATTTCAATTTCTGACCATTTTTAAGTGCTTGTGAGCAATGACTCATTTTGCTAAGAGTTAATTTTGTGGCTCAGAGAAATATTTTGACTAGTTCAAAGTATATGATCTGTAAAATTGAGAGCTATCTTAATAAGATCATCCATAACTGATGGGTGGCAAAGCCACAAACCCAGTTCTTATCACCTCAATAACAAGGAAACTATGTCAGAATGGGAGAGGAGGACACATTCAGACATGTTCCCTGGCTAGTAGTGCCATAAATGAAGTCTTGTTCTTCTCATCTATCTGGTCAGTTAGCGTCATTCACCTAAACCCAGGGAATTATTGTGCTTAAAGTATGTGGCTAACAGTATTATGCGAAACCTCTTCTTTCTAATTGCTAGAATACACATATACAGATCCATGAGTTACTTTATAAGAAAATTTAGAGCAAGAATGTAGGGATGTGTGGAAACACAAGGTTTCCACAGAGGTTTTGGGGCCAGGCCAATATAAGCCACTGTCCTGCCTACTTATCACTGACACCAGTCCTGAGCGAGGGAACTCCTGGTAAGAGTAACAGCTGATTACAAGCCCTAGCAACTGCGTTTGTCATATGTCGGTTGTGGTTGTATTCATATTTAGAACACTGTGTCCATATATTTTTAGTTTATAAATGAAAATATCATCAGGTGATTTCAGGCTTTAAAACCTGGTACAAAAAGTATAGTCTGATACTGTCATACCCTACACACTCTTACACATTGAGTCTCAGTTATACTTTTACCCATAATTTTTCAAAAGATTTATTTGTTTGAAAGGTAGAATTATAGAGAGAAATGAAGAGACCACCTTCTGCTTTACTTCCCAAATGATTGCAACAGCTGTTGCTGGACCACGCTGGAACTAGGAGCCAGGAGCGTCATTGGGTCTCTCATGTGGGTATGGGCACTCAAGCATTTGGACCATCCTCTGCTGCTTTCCCAGGCACATTAGCAGGGAGCTATATCAGAAGTAAAGTAGCTGAGACTCGAACTGCTGCTCATATGAGATGCTGATGTTGTAGGTGGTGGATTTGCACATTATGTCACAATACTGGCCCTCTTTTTTTAAAAAATTATTTACTTATTTATTTGAAAGGCAGAGTGTCAAAGGATAGAGATCTTCCATACTCTAGTTCACTCCATTAGTCTCCACAACAGCCAGGGCTGAGTTAGACCAATCCTAGGGCCAAGGACTCCATCACTTTCCCACAGGGGTAGCAAGTATCCATGGACTTTGATTATTGGCCTCCCCAGGCACATTAACAGGAACAAGCACTGACATCAGCTCTGACATGGGATGCACATGTTTCAAACAGTGGCTTAACCTTCTGAACCTCAATGCCTGCCCCTTATTACTAGTTTTAAAATTAAACATTTGATGTTTCGTCTTAAACATTTTTTTTGGGGGGGGAGTCTATGATTTTTAATTTGTTCTCTTTATTCTCTTTTTAGTGTTTCTATTTCTACTTGATTCAGTTGTGGTAAATTGTATTTTTCTAGGAATTTATTCTAGATTTTCTATTTTTTTTATATGATTGATCACAGTAGTTCCTTACAATTTTTTAATTTCTGTGTCATTAGTTATAATATCTCTACTTTCATTTTTGGTTTTATTTACATTGAGCCTTGTATTTTTTCTGTGCTAACTACTTAGCTGAGGATATTTTGATTTTATCTTAAAAAAAAAACAACTATTTTGTCAATTAGAGTTTTGTTTTGGTCGTGCTTCATTTACTTTAGGTCTAATCTTATTTACTTCCTTGTGCTGACTGTGGGCTTAGTATGTTCTTTGTGTAGATTCTTCAAATGCAATTGTTTATCAGCGTAAAATTTCCCTTTAGTACTACTTTGGCTGCATCCTATGCATTTTGTTATTTTTTTGTTTATCTTGAAATAGTTTTTAATTTTTCTCCTTCTTTTTTTCTTTAAAGATTTATTTAGTTTTATTGGAAAGGCAGAATTACAGAATCTGCTGGTTCTTTCCCGAAAGTAGCCGCAATGGCCAGAGCTCAGCCAATCTAAAACCTGAAGCTAGGAGCTTCTTCCAGGTCTCCCACATGGATGCAGGGTTCCAGGGCTTTGGGCCATCCTCTACTTTTCTCTCAGGCCACAAGCAGGGAGCTGGATGGGAAGTGGAGCGTCTGGGACACGAACTGACACCAAATGAGATCCTGATGCATGCCAGGCAAGGATTTAGCCACTGAGCCATCATGCTGGGCCCTGGGTTTATTCTTTAACCTATTTGTTCAGTAGTATGCTTGGGACCAGTGTTGTAGTATAATGAATCAAGCTGCTACCGGCAGCAACAACATCCCATATGGTTGCTGGTTGAATTTCTGGCTGCTCTATGTTCTGTCTGGGATATCTGTTCATTCTAGCCCATGATGATTCAAGTCCCCTTGTGTTTTCATATGGCTGCTTTTTTCTCCTATCAGATCTAGTGATGTTATTTTTGTTATTTTTATATACCTACATGTGTATTTTTTGTATATTTTTATTTTGTATATAATATATATTTTGTATATTTTTATATACCTAAGTGTGTCCTGTTGAATTATATAATTCAGCATTGTCATTATGTATCGATTTTTTTTCTTGTGACAACTTTCAATTTTAGATCTATTTTTATCTAAGTATAGCTACCTTCCTTCCTCTTCTTTCTGTTGGGATAGCTTTTCCTGTCCTTTCACTTCTAGCCTATTTATGTCTTAAGTATAAAGTGTTTCTCTTCTTGACAGTGTATACTTGAATTTTTTTTTTAAAGATTTATTTTATTTTTATTGGAAAGGTGGATATACAGAGAGGAGGAGAGACAGAGAGGAAGATCTTCCGTCCGATGATTCACTCCCCAAGTGAGTGCAATGGCCGATCCGAAGCCAGGATCCAGGAACCTCTTCTGGGTCTCGGGTGCAGGGTCCCAAAGCTTTGGGCCGTCCTTGACTGCTTTCCCAGGCCACGAGCAGGGAGCTGGATGGGAAGCGGGCCTGCGGGGATTAGAACCGGCGCCCATATAGGATCCCAGGTGTGCAAGGCGAGGACCTTAACCACTTGCGCCACCATGCCGGGCCCTATACTTGAATTTTTAAAAAATTCATTCATATCTAGATTTTTATTTTTAATTTTATTTTTAATGATTTTTTTTTTTTTTTTTTTTGATTAGGGTGGAAGGGTTGAGGATTAGGGGAAAGTGAGTGAGACCATTGTTTCCACATTTCCTTTTTCTTCTTCCTGTATTCAGGGGAAGGGGGAAAAAAGGAGAGAAGCCACACCCAGCCTCCCAGCTGCCTCAGTACCCGGGAGTGGGGAATAGCCCTGATGTGAGCATACTTGTAGGGTTCTGCACAAATGGTTTCAATAGGTTTGAAATGCTGTCGATCTCACAGATCCAAGGATGAGAAAATCCTTCCAAGGTCCATTGTCTGACATAGTTCACCATAGAGTCTCCATTTACCCAAATATTTGCTGTCAACATCTGGCTAGGGTAGTTGACCAATTTGTTCTATCCTTACTCTGTTATGGTACCAGAAGTTCTCTGCAGGTCCCAATGTACTGCCATATCCTCCATGTGCATCTAGGCATATAATCCACTTCCATCTAAGCCCCTGAGGAGGCCGGCTTCACTCCATGGTCAGACTACAGATCCTGTGATTCTTCCCATGGTTGAAGTTCTGAGCCAGTAATTCAGTTGAGGGGATCCATATAAGGACTTAATTTGAGGTGATCCCAGACCTGCTCTTGTGTGTGCTTGCCAGTATGGGATCCAGCTCAGTGTGTCATCCACATCAACCTATACACAGACTAGTAGTTGAAATTGCTTGGTCAGTTCTGTTTCCAGCACCATCTTTTATGCAAACCAATGCATTGTGTGGCCCAGACCAAACCAGCCCACCATGCTCTTGGACCTCATGTACACCAGTGGGAACTGCAGCCTAGTGGGAGCAACCCTCCCCTCCCCCCCGGTAACCTCCTCTAGGCCAGCCTCCCACATCCCATTCAGCACTCATCAGTGGGTGTTGGAGCTAGTCCAACCCAGGTGCCCCACTATCCAGCCCATACATATGCCAGCAGGTGCCACCACTGACTAGCCAGACCCTTCCCCAGCCCTGTTTCTCATGCTCACCAGTGGGAGTTGCAACCCATCAGATATGTGCCATAGTTTCCCTACTGGGCCCACTCCCAGTCCTAGATCTTGCACTGTCCATGTGGTTCTACAGTCTAGCTTGGCAGGATTTGCTCCCAGTCCCAGCCCAACCCAGCCAGCTCGCAGTCTAGGTCCTAATGTGAACAGGTTGGTGTTGCTGTCTGACCTGGCCTGTCCTGCATCCTGTCCTGCACTCTGTCCTGCTTCTTAGATTTGCCAGTGGGTGTTATAAACTGGCCCAGCCTGGCCTGCACCCTGTCCTGACTGACCCACACGTAAACTGGCGGGTACCTTAACCTGGCTTGGTCTGGGCTGCTCCTTGCCTTGATTCTTGTGCTCACCTGCAGGGACTGTGTCTTGTCAGAGGAGTTCCCCCACGATGCTTTATCAGGTCACTTCTCAGTGATAGATCTTATGCACACTGGTGGGTCCTTGGCCCAGACTGACGTAGTTCACCCCCTGTCCTAGCAGGAACAATTGCCTTGCCCAACTGGACCACACCCATTCTGGTTCTTACTGTTGGGTGCTGCAGCCCAGCCACACCTGGTCCACGCCCAGACATGGCTCTCACATGGTTCAGCAAGTACCCAAATCTAGCCCAGCCCATCCTACATCCACCCTGGCTCTCACAAGCACTAGTAGGTGCTGGAGTCTAGCCCAATTTGGCACACCCCAAACGCAGTCCACACCCATGATAAGGAATATTGCAGTCATACCCAACCCAGATTGCCACCCCTGTTGCAGCTCTTGCAATCACCAGTGGGGATACAACCCAGCCTTAGCTCCCCAACTAGGTCTCTTCTCAGTCATAGATTTTGCACTTGGTAATGGTTGTTCTGACCCAGATCAGCGTAGTCCACCACCCTCTTTGCCTTCGGATGCTGCAGCTTGACTTTTCCTGGCCTGCCCTCAATCCCAATTTACGCTAGCTGGTGCTGCAGCCTAGCCCTGCCCAATCTGTTCCCATCTCTGGTTCATGAAAACCAGTAGGTGTGATAGCCAGCTCAGCACGACCTGCGCTCCATTCTGCCTCCTGCACATTCCAGTGGGGTAAGGTTTGGCCTGACCCTGCCTGGTCCACCCCACTCCAGAACCCACCCTTACACTTGCTGACAGGTGGAACTACCTTGCATGGCTTGACCATCCCCAGGCCTGAATCACATGCTCATCAATAGGAGCTATATCCCACCAAGGGAGTTTCCCAAGTTCTCCCACCAGGCCCAGTTCCAGACCCAGATCTCATATGTGCTGGTTGGTGCTGGGCCCTTACCTGGCATAGTTTGCTCCCTCTGTTTTGGCGTTTATATTAGCTGGTGGATGTGCGGCCCAGCCTAACCCACACCCTGTTCTTACATGCATGTGAGGGTGCTGTAGACTGGACCAGCCTGGCCTGATCCCAATCCCAGTATCTATAAGTGTTGGAGGGTTCCATGGTCACGCCTAGCTCAGCTTGTCACTGTCTCCAGGTCTTAAGCAAACCAGTGGAATTGAAGTTCAACAGCGTTATGCCCACATATCCCCTACAGAATCTGTCCCCAGACCTGATTCTCTCACATGCTGATTAGTGGCATGGCCCAGCCTAACATTATCCATCCCCTGTTCCGACTCTTACTGGTGAGTACTATGATCCAGCCCTGCCAGATAAGCCCCCAGCCTTAGCCTTAATGTTCACTTGTGAGTGGTGATCATTGGTGATCCATGCTAACTAGCCCAGCTCAGATCTCTCATGTGGGCTGATACATCGGTGAGACCCATAAAGGTCTTTAAATCAGTCAGTCTCAGCCCCCTTACTTACCTGCAGATACAGTGATCTTGTTGATGGGAATCCCTTAGAAGTCATTCATCACCTGTAACATACTCCCTCAGCAGTCTTCCCTCCCACAAATCTCTCTGTCCCTTTTCTTGATCAATCCACAGTCCCTGTGCCCAGGAGCTTGTGGGTTCCCCAGCCCCACCTTCTGAAACCCAGTCTTCCAGTGGGTGATATGCTGACCTGGAGCTCTGCTCGCCTACTAGGGTTCTAAGCTCCTGGCACATGTGCTGGCCTGTGGCCTTACCCCTCCACACACCCAAGATCCAGTCTCATTCCGTGTTCCCCAAGTTGGTCCACCAGCACACCGGGCCAGCATGCTAACCTAGGGCTCTCCCCTCCTTTCCCCTCACCCTGCCTAGGACCAAGCAGGTGGGGAAATCCCCAGGTTTGCCCTGCCTGACTGGATGTGAGCCCCCAGGTCCATGCATGCCCTCATTGGTGCCATCCCCTAGGACCCCTGCAAGCCTGCACCCTCAGGCCCCTACCAGCTGCCAGCCCCAAGCCTGTGCTGGCACAAAAGACCTCATATTCTTTTGATTGATGAGTTAATTCATTCACATTGAAAGTGGTTATTGCTAGAATTTACTGCTATGTTTGTTATTTGTAGTTCTTTTTGTCATCTCTGTTTCTTTGTGAATTTATGGTTTTTCATAGTGATATGCTTTATTTTAATTTTTCTACTATAGGCATTTTCATTATAATTATTTATGAATCTTATATAAAATTGTTTAATTATTATGTTGTAATTTTAAGCTGATGAAAACCTTACTTGAGTCACAAACTCTACACTTTTTAAACCCCAACGTTGTCAATGCCAGTTCACATTTATTACTTATCAGTTAATTTTTATGATTGTTGTTTTTATTTAAGTCTTTTGACCTTTACACTTAGGGTTCAAAATAATATATGTACTGCAGTTGTAATATTGGTATGCATTAGTGAGTTTGTCTTTTCCAGTGAGATTTATATTTTATTATTTTTGGTTTATTTTGTCTTATTTTTAATATTGTTCATATACTTTTGAAGAATACACACACATGTAGGTATCCCATCAAGGTGGGGAGGGTTGAGGCATGGAGGAATGTGAATGAGACAAATATTTCAATTTTTTTTCTCCTGTGTCCATATTGGGGAAAGGGTAGGAGACCACTCCTTGCTATCAAACTACATCAGTAACTTGGGTGATGCCTTTTGATGATGCCTTAGACCACCCCAGTGGGTGGGAGGGAAAGAGTATTCAGAGGGTATTACTTGAGTGGTTTTGATAGTTCTGACATGTTGTCAGCTTCATTACACCAGAGATTGAAAAAATCTCTCCAAGGTCTGTTGGCTGACCATGTCCACCTTAGTGCATCCACAGACTCAGACACTTGCTGCAAAGTTTGGCCAGAAGAGTGGTCCAACCTGTTTTACTTTTCATCTTCTGATGAGGCACTTGCTGTCCTCTACTGGCCTAGATGAGCTGGCTGTTGTGTTCTTCATGTGCATCTGGGCATGCTGACCACTGGACAGGCATCAGCAACTGATGAGGCCCTGTCCCAAAACATATACTCCAAGGTCAGACCACGTATGTTGTGATTTTCCTTATGACTGGAGTTTGAGTCCTCCAAGTAGCCTTTCCAGGAGGTGACCTCAGACTCGACTCTTGAGGGGACCAGCCAGTGAGTGCAGGGTCAGGTTTGGTTCATCACCCACAGCAGTGGTACTTGCTGGTGGATGCAGCTGTCTTATCAGTTCCACCTCCAGCTCCATCTCTCACATGAAATGGTTAGTACTGTGGTGCAGTCTGCCACAGGTCTGGTCTTCATGCACATAAGCAGATATTATGGTCTAGTCAGGGTAACCCCCAATAACCACCACTGAGGCTTCCCCCAGACCCAGTTTTACATGTGCTGACATCTCATCTGGCTCTTGTGCACACTCATGGGTGCTGCAGCTTAGCTCAGCCTGACCCTCCCCAACCTTGGATCTTGCACATGCCAGAGGATGCTTTCACCTAGCCTGTCTGGTCCACATCAGTTCTGGCTCTGTGCATGCTAGTAGGTGTGGCAACTCAGCCCAGCCTGTCGCAGCCTGCCCTGCCCCCATACTGGCACGTCCCCAGTCTTAGCTCTCGTGCATACTAGTGGAAGCAAAACCAAAGCAAGAGAGTCCTCAATGTTCCCCTACCAGTCCTGTTTCCAATCCCAGGTCCTGTGTGCACCTGTAGGCCCTGTGGCTCAGTCTGAGATAGCCTGCCCCCAGGCTTGACATTCACCTGAAGGTGCTTACAGAGTGGTTCAGCCTGGGTCACCCCCAGTTCCAGCTATCACCAGTGAATACAACAGCCTAGCCCTGCCTGGCCCAAACCCCAGACCTGGCTTTCAAGGTACCTGGTGGATGCCACAGCCTAGCCCAGCTTGTCCCAGGTCTGTTCTGGCTCTCTTTAAGTGCTGGAGCCTAGTCCAATATGGCCTGCTTCCAAACTCAGCCTGCATGCATGCTGATGGGTTATGTAACCTTGCCCAGCCTAATCTCACAATCCTGGGTCTCACACTCATCAATGGAATCTGCAGCCTAGCAGGGGAATCTCCAAAGTTCTTTTTACCTCTTTCTCTTCTGCCATCCCTCCCTTCTGTCATCCTTCCTTCCCTCCCTCCTTTCTCCTTCCTTCGCTCTGTTTCTCTCTCCCTGTTTCTTTCTCCCTGCCTCTCTATCTCTCCTCCTCCCTTTATCTTTTTTTCCTTTTTGAGACAGGAATATCTTCCTTCCACTGGTCCACTCTCCAAATGACTGCAATTGCCACAGCCAGCCAATCAGGAGCAAGGAACCTTTTCAGGTTTCCTTTGTGGATGCAAAAGGGGGATACCAGTGCTTGCAGGCAGTGGATTAGCCAATGGAGCCATTGTACCAGCCCTTATTTTCCAGTTTTTTTTTAACTTATGAGTTAGATTTTTCACTAAGCCAGTTTTCTATTTACTTTACTGATTGCACATGCTATTTTAAGTTAATCAGAGAAGAAACTTTTTATGATTAGAGACCTTTTAAATCTAATGTAACTTGATTTATGATTTAAAAGATTTAATTTTGTTAAAAGCTTTGATTGAACTTTCTAAGATTTTATTCTGTAGTTGGTGCATTGTTTTATATACATTCTCTCATTCAGGGGCCAGTTGCAGTGGCTCAGTGGCTAGATCCTTGCCTTGCACATGCTGGGATCCCGTGTGGGTGCTGGTTCCTATGCTAATTGCTTCACATCCCATCTGCTCCCTGCTTGTGGCCTGGTACAGCAGTAGAGGATGGCCTAAAGTCTTGCAACCCTGTGACCTGTGTGGGAGACCAGAAAGAAGCTCCTGGCTCCTGGCTCAGATTGACACAGCTTTGGCCATTGTGGCCGCTTGGGGAGTGAGCCAGCAATGGAAGATCTTTCTGTCTTCCTCTCTGTCCCTCCTCCCTTCTGTATATCTGATTTTCCAATAAAAATAAATAAATTAAAAAAATCTTAACCATGAATATTCTCAGTAAATTTTACTTCTGCCAGCTTTGTAAAAATGATAACCATGTTTTAGTTTACTGCAAATATTTAAGACTAGAATGTCGAAATGTTGTTGGAGACACTGAAATAGTTTCCCTTGGGATAGTTAAAAGTAAGCTCCACAGAATGTTATTTTAATAACTTTTACAGCAAGACGGATGACTTGAATTCTGATTTTTAGTAGAATTAAAGAAGTGGAAGCCAAAAACACAGGTCTGTATCTCTTTTTAAAAATGATACAATCATTGTCATCCAGTTCTCCTTAGAGATAATAAAATATATAAAAATAGAACATTTACTAAGAAATACATTTCTATTTATAATGCCCAAATACAGCTTCTATGACCAGTTCTTAGGAACAGAGAGTCCTTCTTGTCTGGGATTTAGATGTTTACTATTTTCTGAAGAACATTCTTATGCTACTTAGACAACTGTTTTTTTGATAGGAAATTGGGTTTTCAAATTGTTACATCTGTTAGAAAATGTTCTTCACTTATTTGGCATAATTTTGTGTTCCATTTGGGTCATTTAAAAATAGAAAGAAGGTATTATTAATTGCAGTTGTTAAAAATTGTCAGTAGTATTTTCAAATTGATTTAAGACATTGATAAATGCTCATTTTGAAGATTGTAAATTATTTTTCTTTTTCTTTATTGACCTACGTAAGTTTAAATGTTTTACATCCTAATTCTGAGTAACCTTAGATTCTCAGAGACAAAAAAAGTACTTCTATGTTCCGTTTATTTTTAAAAATTTTGTCTGAAAATGTATTAGATCCATCTCTTTGCACTTTCCCATCCCTAAGGTGGTCAACTCAGATATCATATAAACTATTTAAAATAAAGCAGTGAAAGATATGTGGAAAACCTTGAATCTATTTTAGATTTTCAGTTACAAAATTAAACAAATTGTTGAACATCTATCACTGGTTTGTATTCTCACTAAACCTTCCAAGAAACAACTGATATGGTTTGTGTTCTCATGGAGTTAAGGTCCTATAGGGTTAAAACAAAAACAAACAAGAAAGGAAACATTTTTTAATAAAATGGATTCTATGAAGAAGGAAAAATGCAATGTTAGAGAACAATGAAAAACCCATTTTCAAATAAGGTGGTTGGGATAGGCACCCTAAAAAGGTGTCATGTAAGCCAACTTTGAGGGACTAGAGGGTACCAGCTATGTGTGTAAATGAGAGATGGAGAAGAATAAAACAGCTTGAGGAAACAGTTTGTACAGAAAATTTTGGCTGAAAGAACTTGGCATCATCAGGGAGTGAAAAGAGTTCTATATTGCTAGAATATATAATGGATGAAGTTGAAACTAGAATGGAATGATTGAAGCTGTACAAGTGGGGCCCAGATTGTACCAGTCTGGTAAGCTTAACAAGGAATTGGAATTTTGTTCAAAGTGCAGTGGGAAGCTAATAAAAGAGAGTGATGTGGTCTAATTTGTTCTGACAATTGTGCGAATCAGGCATGGAGTGAGAGGCGATTAGTAACCCAGGTGTAAAAATGATGGTGGCTTGATCTGGAATTGAAGCAATAGAGGAGGTGAAAAAATGGATCATTTTAAGATGTGGTTACAGGTAAAAATGACAAGACTCATTTAGAAATGCACATGAAATAGGGAGAAAGTAATTGATATCTGTATTTCTGGCTTGTCAGATTTTGTGAGTAAATAAAGATATTTACTTAAATATATGCTTACATTATTACTTAAAAAAAAGACTGATTTATTTTATTGCAAAGTCAGATATACACAGAGGAGGACTGATAGAGAGCAAGATCTTCCATTTGATAATTCACTCCCCAAGTGACTGGTATGGTTGGAGGTGAGCCGATCCAAAGCCAGGAGCCAGGAACTTCTTCCGGGTATCCCACACGGGTGCAGGGTCCCAAGGCTTTGGGCCATCCTTGACTGCTTTCCCAGGCCACAAGCAGGGAGCTGGATGGGAAGTGGAGTTGCTGGGATTAGAACCGGTGCCCATATGGGATCCTGGCGCATTCAAGATGAGGACCCTAGTAACTGGGCCACCACGCTGGACCCCACTATTACTTTTTTTTCTACAATATATAGTTTTAGAAGTCAAAGTATTTATGGCTAGAATATAAAGATTTAAAAACATCCCTGAAAATACTGAACAAATTAATAAAAGGAATTCATATTAATATTGTTAATGCCATATTAATGAAACATTTACTGACTAAAGGACATTATGTATGCTAGGCACTTACTAAATGCTTGATGTATTTTTCAGTGTGTCTCAAGATATTTCTGTTCTTTATCCCTTCTGAAGGTCTGAGTTTAGTATCATTCTTTAGCCTAAAAGAATTCTTTTAGCATTCTTTGCAAATCTACTCTAAGACTTTGTCTTTTTTATTGATTCAGTTGTGCACGTGGTGAGCTGTCCCTAGGCCTGCCTGGGCTCTGGGGACTGCTCCCTTCGGGGTAAGTACACCAAGGGGGAAGTCTCTGAGGCTGGGCTGGGGTGGGTCCGGGGGCCACCTGCCGCCCTCATTGAACGGTGGATGGGATTGGGGAGGGGCACGACCTTGGGCTTGGGGGTTTAAACTTCCTGCAGCCTCCCTGCTGCTGGTGGGTCTCAGGCCAGGCTGTCTCATGCTCGGATCATTGACGCCAGCTAGCACATGCATGTGGTGAGCTTTCCCCATGCCTGCCAGGGCTCCAGGGGAGTTTCCCAAGTTCCTCCACTTGACCCACTCCCAGACCCAGTTCTCATACATGCGAGTGGGTTTTAGCCCAGTGCCAGGCGTAGTCTGGCCTTTCATTTGGCCTTGTATGAGCTGGTGAACGTTGCAGCCTGGCCCACCCCATCCCTATTCAGAACGCACATTTGGGTGCTGCTGCCTTGAGCAGCTCAGACTGTTGTCGGTCAGTTCCTTTGACTGTGATTGATGGCAGGCTTCTTGGTCACACCTTGTTTAGTCCATCACCACCCCAACTCTTGAGCTAACCAGCGGGACTAGTATTTCTACAGGGTTTGGGCCACACATCCACCACAGAATATACCCCCGAAATATACTTTCCTGCTTGTGGCCTGGGAGAGCAGTCAAGGATGGCCCAAGGCCTTGGGACCCTGCACCCCTGTGGGAGACCCGATGAGGCTCCTGGCTTCAGATTGGCTCAGCTCTGGCTATTGCGGCTGCTTGGGGAGTGAATCATCAGATGGAAGATCTTTGTCTCTCTTCCTCTCTGTATATCTGACTTTGCAATTAAAAAAAATTAATGTTGCTAGAAGAAAACCCCAGTTCCTCCTACTATCTGTTCTTTCCTTTAGAAACAATATATTGTGTTTGTGTGTGTGTGTGTGTTAGTGCAACTTCCACTCAACTATTTTCTTGTAGTTGAATCTGACCTTGTGACTAGTTGTGGCCAGTGATATACGAGGAAATTTGTCTTTTCTGGGATTCTGATTATGTAGTTTGCACTCTTCATTTTGAAACATAATTTCTACTTAAAGCATGATTAACTGTCTGGATCTGTAAAGGTGTATTAAATTGAGAGAGAGAGAGAGAGAGATATCTGAAGAAACTGGATCTCTGAGAGTATAGTTCTGTTGTTATTACTGGGTCCTTTATTTCTAGGCTTCTTTTATAGAAAAATATCTTGTTAAGCTACCTCTATTTTAGATTTTCTGCATATGCAGCTGAACAGAATCTTAAACACCAAATATCTGTATAGATAAGTACCATTTTCTGAGATGGAGAATGGAGGGAAGAAAGTTTTGTAGGAATTAAGGAGATTTTGATCATGTTTCATTTTCTGTGTTGGTAGAAGTGCTCAATAAAGGGTATCAATCGCATTGAAAGCTCAATATTTTTATTTTTAAATCTTTTAGGGGAAAGCAGTGTTTAAGAGAGTGAAACTTAAAGGAAAGGAATTTTAGTAAAGGTCATTATCACCAGCTTTTTAACTTGCTTAGTCATTTGAACAACCTCTAATTATTTTTCTTCATTTTAAGATTTACTTTATTTCGGGCCTGGCGCGGTGGCGCAGTGATTAAGGTCCTCGCCTTGCACACCCAGGATCCCATATGGGCACCGGTTATAATCCCGGCAGCCCCGCTTCCCATCCAGCTCCCTGCCTGTGGCCTGGGAAAGCAGTCAAGGATGGCCCAAAGCCTTGGGACCCTGCACCCGCGTGGGAGACCCAGAAGAGGCTCCTGGCTTTGGATCGGCATAGCATCTAAACTCTAAAATCATTAAAAGCTGTTACTAAGAAATTTAGTAATTTAGTGTGTGACAGTCTTCCTGTTGAAGTATCAGGAGAGACTATTACGTTACAATGTTAGTGTATTTCTCTAGTATCTCCGTAGACATGATACTGAAGAAATTCCCCCTCCTGTGTCTGTCATTCTGCTGCTCTGCTACTTCTCGCTCTTCTTCATTGCAATATTATTGATTTCTCAGTATTCTATAATAAGCAGGTCTTTGTAATATTCAATTTGGTGTTAGTTAAATTTAAGTAGTTCATACAAAATATCATCATTAGGCAGTGATATTTTGTAATATATAAAATATCAGTATTCGACAATAACTTAGGAGTTCCTTGTCAGCAGATAAGTTACCAAGGTTTTGTTCATTTAAACTGCTGTAGTTTTCTTAAGAAGATAATTCATACGGAGAAAGTTAATTCGGCCTCCCAGATCATCAACCATAGTTTTATGCCCTCTAGTGGTAAATGTGCAGATTTGACATTCACATTTTCATGAGATTTATTTCAGGGGCTTCAGGGACTTGATAGGTGACAGACCAAGGCTCAGAGAAATTAGCAAATTGGTTTAAGGACACTAGTCAGACACAGAACTAAAACAAGCTCAGACCTCTTTTTATTGATTTGGTGGTTTGCTTGTAATTGAACAGCACAGACTGCTGCGTTTAGGAAGAACAGAGGTTTACTAAGCTCCTGGTTCTGGAGACCAGGAGCTGCCCGATTGGGGCCTGGGAGCTGATAAGGTCCTTCTTGCTGCAGAATAACATGGCTCAGCAATAAGAGGGCCAGAGAGTTCATTTTTGATAGCACATTCACTCCCACGATCACCCATTAATCCATGAATGGTTTAACCTGTGCTGACGGAGTGTGCCTTCCCTACCTAATTACCTCCCAGTGATCCTACTCATTGCTGGATTGGGGACTGAAGTTTCCAATACATGAACTTTTTTGGTATACATTTAAGCTATTGCAGTGCATATCCTCAAAGACTATTAGATCAGTTTGAAGATGCCAGTTGTAGGGAGATGTTTGTATTTTCAGTTAAATCCATTACAATCAATGATGATTTTTTAAAAATGTAATGTTGTTTGAGAAAACAGACCCTTTCACTTGCAAGAGTGACTAGCATATTAAGGGAAATGTGTACCTTATATACATGTGAGAAGATATAGCAGTTGTCTTCAACTAGAAGATGACTAACGGGAGAGGAAGTTGAGTTTGTTTTCACCTTTTAAGAATAACAAATAATCAATAGTTTCTGGGTATACTCCTACATGATCCGGTTTCTTCTAGCAAAATGGGAAGATCAGGAGAGGATCTGAGTGCTAGATGTACACATATCAGTTCAGCTTGTATCTAGATTATGTTCTGTGTTGAAAGAAAGGTCTGATTGTCCTCACCCATTCCCACTGCCACAGTATGTCAATCAAAGGCTGTAGTTCAGACAAATGATAAGCTTCAAAGATATAGTTTTTAAAAAATTTTTTGGTACAGCTCAATAGACTCTGGAATTTTTTCCTTCCCCCCTCCCAAGTATCCTCCATCCCACTGGTTTTTTTCCCATATTATTACAAAATATAGTGCTTTATAAACAGTCACAGGTCCATCATCCATTGTGTCCTTCATTTGTAATAATTCTGCTTGATTTTGTTTCAATGTTGCTATTTCCAGTGAGTGTTCCTTGAACTCCTGTATGTGCTTCTGGTTGTTGCTAAGAAGCTTTATAACAATTTTTTTTTTAACGTTCTTTATTCTTTATCCCCCATTTCCTTGATGTATTCTTCAGTTAACTCTGAGGTTGACAAAGGCTTTTGCTCCTTTGCAGGGGAGTCTTCAGTAATATTCATAGTACCTCTGTGTCTTCTTTTGCTCTTGGTCATTGTACTTCTGGTTAGCAGATTGTTCTTCTTAAGGTAGGTTTCTAAGCTGTGTAACCCACAGGTCTATAGTTTGATTTTGCTGATTGCATTTGGTACCCAGTTCTTTGGAGTCACTTGTACCACTGCCTGCAGTGAGTTTCAGGTTTAGGCTCTTGTGTTAGGCTTCCACCATGGTCTCCGTAGCCCTGTTCCTGGCCCACCACTCTCCACCTCCCATGATCCTGTGGTGTGGCCACACCATTTGTTGCTTGCATAACCTTTCTTCCACTTCTGGTTCGAGCAGTTCCCAGGATTAGGGAGACACCAGGTGTCCTAAATAAGTGAGTTGTTGGTGGTGTTGATTTGCTGGAACATGCTGGCCATTAGGTCTGAGGGCCTAATGTTCTCTTGACTAAGAAATGGAATAGCACCTACCAAAACCAAGGGCAAATGTGGAGAACATCCCAGTAAAATGGCAGGACCAAATTACCGCCAATCCATATTAACCCTGAATGTAAATGGTTTAAACTCGTCAATCAAATGTCATTGATTAGTGGACTGAATGAAAGAACAAAACCCATCTATCTGTTGCCTATAGGAGACACTTGTCACCAACAAAGATCAGCGGAAACTAGGTATCATGGATTTTGATGTTTCTGGTTTTATTTTCATTTCTTCAGAAGTTTTTTTTCCTCATATTAAATTCTCCACAGACTTATAGGTCATACAGTAGCATTATTTTCTTTAAGAAGGTTCTTGATTTTCTTTTTCATGTCTTCAGCAACACATTAGTCA
The DNA here is from genome assembly GCF_017591425.1 of Ochotona curzoniae. Lineage (NCBI taxonomy): Eukaryota > Metazoa > Chordata > Mammalia > Lagomorpha > Ochotonidae > Ochotona > Ochotona curzoniae. The sequence continues at coordinate 6,266,692 of NW_024466454.1, forward strand.
TTCAGCAGCATAACTTCACAGCATCGTAAATTTTCTATTTTTCTTTGTTGTTGATTTTGTATTGTGGTTTCTTATTTAAGGGTATGTATAGTAAGTGTGAAATGGAGACTATCCTATCCAAATGTGAGGATACAATGTAGTATACATTTCTACTTCCAGATCAAAGATAGACTACCAATGAAACTGTTAAATAGATCTTGACAATAGGATGCTGGACTCTCTTCCACTGTCCATGGCCACAATATCAGGATAGACTTAAATAGCAGAATGAGGAACTTATTGTAATTATATAGGGGAAATCAGTGTGTGGGAGGAGGGAATTTATGAAGGCGTAAGGGAAATTCCAGAGCCTATGGAAGTATGTCATAAAATAATAAGAACATGAAAAAAATGTTCAAAGCACTCAGCATAGGCAGAAATGAAGATGAATTTTTTGAAACTATTTGAGGTTACTGCAACTATACTCTTGGAATTATGTAAATTAAATGATTCTGACACTCAAAAAATGTGTTAAGACTCAGGTAGAATGGTAATACATTTATCCTGTACAGCTATAAGAAGGGGGATTGTGACTGATTGGTAGATATTGTAACAAGGTAACTTTTCCCTCTTTTTCTTTCTTTCTGGTGAAGTCAGATACCTATTAATGTCATAAACATAACCAGTTGTTTTAATCTGCTTTGTAATTTTAAAAGATTTATTTATGTGAAAGGCCAAGTTATGGAGAGAGGGAGAGATGGACATAGATATTCCACCTGCTGTTTTGCTTTTCACATGGCTACAACAGATGGGCCAGGGTAAAACCATGAGCCAGCAACTTCAACTGTACATGCTGCCATGTGGGGACAGGGACCAAAACACTTAGGCCATCTGCTGTTGCTCTATTGGGCCATTATTAGGGAACTGGATCGCAAGTGGAACAGCTGGGACAGGAACCAGCATGCATATTGGGCGGTGATGTCATAGGTGGCACAACATAGGGTCCCCTTGTAGTCTTAATCTATAAACTGAGTGACTGGATTGCTGTCTCAACATTCTAGAGGCTGGAAGATCTGATTAAGATGGCAGTAAGGTTGACTTCTCCATGGAGGATTCTGGGGGAGAGTCAGTTCCACGCCTATGTCCTACCTTTTGTGGTTCCTGGCAGCCCTTGTCATTTCTTGATTTGGAATTGCATCACTCCAGTTTCTGTTTTCATCTTCACATGGCTGTTCCCTTGTATATTTATTTTGTCTCTGTTTCAGAGAATACCAGTTGTTAGATTAAGACCCAGTCTAATTGACTATGATGTAATCTTAACTAATTATACTTGCAAAAGACATTGTTTCCGATAAGTCTTCATTCTTAGGATTTGAGTGGACATGGATATTTGGGGTAAAATATTCCTACTCCCCCTCCTTTTTCTGCTCTCCCCTGTTCTAATTACTAAACCAAAAGCATGTCCCTTGGATAATTTTGAAATAAACTATTCTTCAGTAATTTTGAATTAAGAAAAAGCTACAAATATGGTACATTTTCTTCCACTGTTTCCTGTAGTGGTGCTATCTTATAATAATTTGTGAAAACTGAGAAACATTATTCCACTACTTTAGTGGACTAAAATTTATTTGTATTATTATTATTTTTTGTCTCTTTAGTACATTATCCGATTCAAGATTGTATTATTTGCAGCCCCATGTTTCCTTGAGTTACCTATAATTTCGTTTCTTTGTTGACTTGGATAGTTTTGAAGAGTGCTGGTCATGCATGTTGTAAAATGTCCCTCAATTTGAGTTTGATGTTTTCTGGTGATTATATTGGGATCATGATTTTGGGGGCATGATTATTCCAGAGGTGATACTTTCTTTTTATGGTGTCATAGTAGAGGGTGCCCTGCATATGCATGATGTCGGTGGTGATCAGTTAGTAAGGTGGTGTCTGTTAGGTTTTTCTACTCTAGTTATTTTTTTTCCCTTTCTGTGTGTTATCATCTACACATGAATCATTAAGTGTAATCCATTCTCAGGGGGAGTGAAACAAGTTCACCTCCTGGGAGGTGATGTGATATCCTGAAAGATTTATTCTTCTCCAAATATCTCTTCAGTCAATAATTTATTAGTGAAGATTTATTTGTATTTATTTTGTACTCACTGTAATGTGACATTTCTATAGTTAGCTAAACTGTTTAATTTTGGCTATTAGGAACAATTTCAGATTGGCTTTTTTAACTTGTTCCTTCTTTTTTTTTTAAAGTTTTATTTATTTGAAAAACAATCATAGATAAGAAGCACACACACACACACACACAGATTTTAGAGATTCACTATCCACTGGTTCACACCTCAAACAGCTATAATAGCCAGGGCTGGCTGGGTCAGGCCCAAGAGAGGAGCCAGGAATTGCAAAATACTTGAAGCATCCTCCACTGCTTTCCTAAACACATCAAAAGGGAGCTTGACTGGAAGAGGAGCAGTTGGGACACAAATCAGACTCTGCTATGGAAGGCTGGTGTAGCTGCAGGTGGCTTAACCCTCTGCACCATGACATGAACCTCAGTAGCTTCTCCTTTTTGAGCAATTTTTAATTTTGTTATTGTAAGATGTTCCAGGCTCTTTCTGTATGGATCCTACCTACCCCAGGCCTAGATTATTTCTTCAAAGTTTTTGTTCAACTTTTTTCTCCTCTTAAAAAACTTTTAGAAACATTTTTATTTGAAAGGCAGATTTATAGAAATAAGGAGAGACAGTGAGAGATCTTCCACCTGCTGATTTACTCCTCAAATGGCCACAGTGGCCAGAGCTGAGCCAATATAAAGCCAGGAGCCAGGAGCCACGAGCTGCTTCCAGGTCTCCCACATGGGTGCAGGGGACCAAGGACTTGAGCTATCCTCTGCTATTTTCCCAGGCTATTAGCAAGGTGCTGGATCATATGTGATATTCTGACCACATGACACAAGGGATAAGGGCACCTATGACCAACCCAGCATCTTCCTATGACTAGGCCCCAGCTGGGATTTTGTCACTTTTATGAAGGGTGCCCTGAGGGAGCGACTCTGCCCAGGCCCCTGCAGCGACCTGGATCACAAACTGCACCCATATGGAATGCCAATGCTGCAGGCGAATGATTAGCTCACTGTGCAATCTCGCTGACACCATCCCCATTTTTTTACACTTGATCTTAGCCAAAAGGCTGAGAAGTGATCCTCCCCATTTTATTAAAGACTTGTATTTAGAAACCAAAATCTGAGAATTGGACTGTTTGATTAAGTTTTTAAGAAATGGACATGTAATCTTCCACCTGCAAGCATCAGTATTCCATATGGGTAGTAATTCATGTCTCAGCTGCTCCACTTCTCATCCAGCTCCCTGCTTATGGACTGGGAAAGCAGAGGAGGATCACCCAAGGCCTTGGGACCAGACAACCATTTGGGTGACTAGGAAGAACCTACAGGTTCCTCCTGGCTTTCGATCAGCTCAGCTCTGACCTTGCAGCCATTTGAGGAATGAACCAGCGGATGAAGAATTTTTATCTCTGGGTGTTTGCTGGGATCCCTTATGGGTACTGGTTCATATTCCAGCTGCTCCACTTCCCATCTAGCTCCCTGCTTGTGGCCTGGGAAAACAGAGGATGTCCAAAGCCTTGAGACCCTGCACCTGTATGTGAGACCCAGAAGAAACTCCTATCTCCTCACTTTGGATCAGCCCAGCTCTGGCCATTATGGCCGTTTGGGGAGTAAACCAGTGAACATAAGATCTTTCTCTCTGTCTCTCCTTCTCTCTGTAAATCTACCTTTATAATAAAACAAAAAAGTCTTAGAAAAAAAAAAGAGCCATGAACTGGCACTGTGGCATAACAGGTGAAGCCATTGCCTTGTAGTTTTGACATTCCATATGGGTGCTGGTTTGTCTGTTAGCTGGTCCTCTTCTAATCCAGCTCTCTGCCAATACACCTGGGAAGATGGCCTATGTACCTGTGCCCCTGTACTCACTTGAGAGACCTGGCCATTGTGATTATTTGGGGAGTTACCCAGTAGTGGACAATATTTCTTTTTCTTTCTACCTTACCCTGTCTGTAACTATGGTTACAGCTCTGGTCGTTGTATCATTTGCGGATTGACCCAGCATGTGAAAGATGTCCCTTTCACTGTCTCTCCCTATCTCTATACATCTGCCTTTCAAATACAAATCTTTTCTCCTCTTTAAAAAAAGTTTCTCAAAAAAATTTTTTTAAAGATTTTTTTTTTTATTGGAAAGGCGGATATACAGAGAGGAGAGACAGAGAGGAAGATCTTCCATCCAACGATTCACTCCCCAAGTGAGCGCAAAGGCCGATGCTATGCCGATCTGAAGCCAGGAGCCTCTTCTGGGTCTCCCACGCGGGTGCAGGGTCCCAAAGCTTTGGGCTGTCCTCAACTGCTTTCCCGGGCCACAGGCAGGGAGCTGGAAGGGAAGCGGGGCTGCTGGGACTAGAACTGGCGCCCATATAGGATCCCGGGCGTGCAAGGCGAGGACCTTAACCACTTGTGCCACTGCGCTGGGCCCAAGTTTCTCAAAATTTTTAAAAAATAGGGTAAACAAATATATTTTTTGGATAAATAATCCGTTCTAGGCCTGGGTTAGGATCTATGCAGATGGTGAGACTATTTTCTAATGTGATTGTACCATTTTATGTTCCTGGTTGCAATGTGTGAGAGTTCTAGTCTCTCTACATTCTCTCTATTATTTGATATGATCAGTATTTTTAACATTTTAGAAATTCTAATAGGTATGTAGCAATATCTTGTTGTGGTTTCAATCTGTGTTACCGGTGATTTATGATGTTAAACATTTTTAAATGTACTTGTTAACCATCTCACATCATCTTTGGTAAAGTAAAGTATCTGTTCAGATTCTGCCCTTCTCCCCCTTTTGGAAATTTGGTTGTTTTCACGTTGTTGGGTTATAAATTCTTTGTTCTGGATACAATTTTTAAAGTTAGGTATACTTGTTACTTGTAAGGTGAAGTTTAGTACTTATATTACTTTGTAGTTTGTATTAAATTATTGTGTGTTTTTAGAAAACTTATTAAATTTTAACTTGGGTTATTGAAATTACATTCCTTATTAAGTCCCAGGGCAGTACTCTCATGACATGGTTGAGTCTGTAGATTTCTGGCCTCTGTCTACTTTTCTTGGCTTTTCCTATGTGTCAGTGTTTTGATACGCTGTAGGATAAGGGTTGCCTATTATATCATCATTGTTTAGAGGGTGAATATTTTTATGTTCTTTCATGCTTGGTAATGGTAACATAATTTATTCAAGTATTCCTTTAAAAATAAGTAGTAGTATAATAGCTTCAGTTATTTTTATAACTAATTGTTTTTGATTTTATTAACAGGGTCAGGCGAAGGTCTGGGGAAAATAATTCAGAGATTCCCACAGAAGGACTGGGATGACACTCCTTTTCCACAGGGAATTGAATTGGTAAGTTGGCTTTTTATCATTTCACTTTTTGAATGATATTTTTCGTTTTATATTCCTGTTCACATATTTTCTATGAAATAAATATGTTTAAATGTACTGTTACTAAAAATAATTCTGTCACTGGTAGATCCCCAATAATAATAATAACCTTTAGATATATTGTTTGTGAAATGTCTATAGTGCTGTTCTTTTTCCCATTTAAACTTTTCTCTACTGTTGTAGATGAAATTGGTTATCTTTACATTCTTTGAAGCAGGAAATTTCCTCTTATTCCTTATTGAGAATATTCACCTGTTAACTTCAGTGGTGGTTTACTGCTGAACAAATATTTATTGGATTTTTTTTCTGAAATTTTCCTGGTTATTTTAATGGAGGCAAAACAAAGCAAAAACACAAGAAAATAAAAAGTTTGTTAATGGTGACTAGTCTGGGATTTTGTCTTGAAGTCACAGATCCAAATTTTTTTGTTTTTGGCCACTGAATCTAAATTATTTTATAAAAGTACATTTCAACTCCCCCTCCTCTTCTGTCAGCCATTTTTAAGGAATTTAATGACTGAGCATAATTTGTGGTGACTGGGACATTCAATCTGATGACAGGTCCATAGTGGTGAAAATAAGGGTCAGTTCAAATGATCCAGAAAGTATTTGGCAATATAACTGTGAAGTTTGGTTCTTGCAACATGCTGGAATTAGTATATGTGTGTGTTTATGAAAGCCATTTGGCATAGTAAGAGTTAAGAGTGAAGATCCTGGAGCAGACAATTGGTTTAAAATTTCAGACAATTTCAGACAATTGGTTTAAAATTTATATAATACAACTTTTGACAGGTTCCTAAGTACTTTGAGCAGCAGAGACCTCATCTATAAAATCAGGGTAATGGCAATATGAATTTTATAAGGTTGCTCTAAAAATAAATTGGAAAAATACTCATAAAATGTTTAAAACAATGTCTTCTCTGATTGTTTATTTTTTTTTTATTAATTACATTGCATTATGTGCCACAGTTTTATAGGTACTGGGATTCTCCCCACCCCTCCCCAAACCCTCCCCCCATGGTGGATTCCTCTACCTTGTTGCATTACCACAGTTCAAGTTCAGTTGAGATTCTTTCATTGCAAGCATATACCAAGCATAGAGTCCAGCATCTTATTGTCCAGATAAGTTGAATGGCTTCTTGGGGAGAACATCTCTGGTCTGAAGGTAGAGCCGGCAGAGTATCATCCTGATCAATTAAAAGCCCCAACATAACATCAGCCACAATTTATAACGTTATGGAATTAATTGACATAGTATTGAGTAACCAATATGTTAAGAAGAAGAAAAAAATGCAAGTTTTTAACTACATCCTGTGACTTCTTCATTGACATTTCAGTTTTAGTTTATATACAACTGGGTTCTATACACCTTAAAAAGGTTATAGATTATTATTCAGCTGTTTCGTGTCTATTTTCATTATAGCAGTTAGCATTTTGTAGTGTTGAAGCATAATTTTGCTGAACCTGGCTGTTGTCTAGACTGGCTTATAACTCTAACAAGACATATGTCAACAGTTTAGGTGCAGAACAGTTTTAGGAGGGGTGTGCAGAGAAATTGTCAGTACCCTAGTGAGGAGTAACTAATCTTTGTATCCCACCTATTAAGGTATAAGTGAATCCACACTGACCGTTTCCTGTCTGATTCTAAGCTTTCCTTGTTGTTCTCTATCTATTCTAGATTGTTTGTTTGTTTGTTTGTTTGTTTGTTTTGAGGGGTTTCTGGAGCGATCCTGATGGTCATTGCTAGAGAGGGTGGGGACCCAAAGTTGGAACCAAGCAAGGACCAGAGAAAGCTACCTTCCCTAGTCCCGAAGGAACTTTACTGTTCTGTTTCTGCGGACCACTCAGAGCTCCTGGCTGTTGTTCCATTTGTTTATTAATATTGCTGTTGTTGTATTGGTTTACATCTTTGAGCCTATCTCTGCTCCAGAGGAAGAATTGTTCATTCTTTTAGCATGGATTAAAAGTATCTATAAGAAATTAAACTGACATTGAAAGTTTTACATGTTCCCAGCTTATTTGATGAGGGTCAAAGTTCTGCTTCATCCTGGATAAAGGATATGTTGCTAAGTGCTTATTTGGCATTCAAAATGGGGAAGGATGTGAGGATCCAAGGAAAAGTGGCATTTGGAGAGTCTCTTACATTGCTTTTTCTTCTCCCTCATGTTTGCACATTATCAGTGATTGCTCTTACGAATGAGTGGGTGGGCATTTGCACTAAGATTTAAGCTTTACTATAATATCTGTTTTAGTGATGACTGAGAATGAAATTTTGATACTACATTGAAACTTTTTCTGAGTCCTTATTTCCCTTTACACTGACATGTGGTGAGCGATAAACTACATAATCTGATGATATTAATAGATCACCTTCATGGTTTTCAAGAAAAGATATTATGGAGGAAAAAATATTCATTGGCTTGGCTATATAGATAGGGATAAAAAGGGATGGTTTTTGTGTTTTGAAAACATAAAGGGAGTAGATTGCTATGTTATTGATATTTCTTTAGTTACAAGGGATGTATACATACATACACACATACATACATATGTATTTTCTTTGATGGACACTGCTATGTTTGAGTGATGTTGGTGTCTCTTCAATAATAGGTGGAGTCATATATTGTTGGATTAGTGAGGTGCAGGTGCTAAAAGATGCCATATTTTTCCACATGACTGCTTAGCTGAATCTCAAAATAACTTCCAGATGTTTGGGGGACTAGATTAATATTTAAATAATATTTGATTGTGATAAAATGTTCTTTAAAAATTTTCCATAATAATTCTGATTTTACTATCTATTGTGCTTTATCACATACAGAATAAAGTTGTTCAGAGTCCATATTTAAAGACTTATTTATTGTTCTTAGAAAGGCAGATAAAAGGACATATATTCAAAGATCTTCTATATGCTGGTTCACTCCCCAAGTGGCTGCAACAGCCAGAGCTGAGCTGATCTGAAGCTAGGAGCCAGGAGCCAGGAACCCTCTCTGGGTCTCCCATTTGTGTGGGTGCTGGGTCCCAAGGCTTTGGACCTTCCTCCTCTGCTTTCCCAGGTCACAAGCAAGGAGCTGGATGGGAAGTGGAGCAACTGGGCCATGAATTCGTGCCCATATGGGTTGCTAGCACTTGCGGTGGAGGATTAGCCAGTTGAGCCATTGAGCCAGTTCCTCAAAGTCCATTTTTTTTTAAAAGATTTATTTTTATTTTTTTTTTATTGGAAAGGCGGATATACAGAGAGGAGAGACAGAGAGGAAGATCTTCCGTCTGATGATTCACTCCCCAAGTGTGCGCAACGGCCGATACTATGCCGATCCAAAGCCAGGAACCTCTTCCGGGTCTCCCACGTGGGTGCAGGTTCCCAAAGCTTTGGGCCGTCCTCGACTGCTTTCCCAGGCCACTGGCAGGGAGCTGGAAGGGAAGCAGTGCTGCTGGGATTATAACCGGCGCCCATATGGGATCCCGGGTGTGCAAGGCGAGGACCTTAACCACTTGCGCCACCACGCCGGGCCCCTCAAAGTCCATTTTAAAGCAGAATAAATTACTGTTAATTTTTGTTGGTTTTTTAAAAATTATTTTCTTGTACTATTCTTACATGCATTAGAAATGTGAGAATATTCCATATGTAAATGATAATAACTTGATTGTGAAATACTTTGTAACCTTGGATGAGTCCAGTAACTTAAAAATCAGAGAGAGACATAACAAAATTATAATCTGGGGTAGTATTTAGCCTGCTGGTTAGGATGTGGTGTTCCATAATTGAAGTGTTCAGGTTTGATTCTATGCTGATTCCTGGCTGTAGCTCCTGCTACACATAGCTCCCTGCTAATGTGGACCCTGCAAGGCAGCAGTTATGCCTCAAGTACATAGGTTCCTATAACCCATGCAGGCAACCTGACTCAGTTCCTGGCTTCTGGCTTCTGGTTTCAGCCTGACCCAACCACTTTCTGCCTATCTTTATCTGCCTTTCAAATAAATATATGTTTTTATGTTAAATAATTACCTAAGATTATTTTTTTGAGTTTTAATTGAAGATGTTTTTACTCAGCCCCTAAGTGTCCTGTGGATTAATGGCCATTATCCAATGATTTACAGGAAAAAAATTTAACTCTCTCCAAGGTAATGGAATGATTTTGAACATATTACAGTGTTAATATTAACAGTTATATAGAATTGATAGACTGCGATGAACTTATATGAGTTATTTACTGATGTATGTAATAATATAATAATGCATATTTATGAATTAATTAAGGGCTCAGTTAATAATATGATATTGAAATTATTTTTTGTTGCTTTTGCTCCCTAAGAACAAATATTTGATATGTTGAAATTCCAAACAAGAAATGACTGTGTCCAGCCCAAGAGTAAACTTTAGGACTTGTGGAAAATAATTTAAATAGACATTCACTGATAGATCAGGCCTCAGATTTAATCTAGATGCTGCACAACTTTTCTTTTCCTGCTTTTGCATAAATTGCCTTTACATAAAGTTGTTGGATGAAGGAGCCATTTTCAGAGGTGGACTAGAGTTTGGTATAAAGGATGTGGGGAAAGAAAACTTGATTTTGTTGATTATCAAGGCTGAAAGCATAAAGTTTCTTTACATAAAAAAATTGAACAACAGTGAACTTTACTTTGGATGCATTTTTTAAAATAAAAATATGAAAGTAAGCTGAACCAAACGTAATGACTGCTTTTGCAGTTCTGGGATATTTATATCTTTTTCTTGTGCTTTTTAGGTATACATGGAAACCACAAACAATCTTATAAATAAAGTTGGAGCTAATTTTAGTGACAGTGTTTCAAAGAAAAGTAAAGAATTATTTTTGCAGAGACATTCTATGCTTAACAATCCATTTCTGATTATGGAAATAAATGTTTTCATTGGCTAGTCATCAGCAAAATTGCATTATTTTGGCACTAACTTCTTTTTAGAATGTGTTGTCTCAGAAGTGAATAATTCAGAAAACATGCCACAGTCTTCACTAGGGATTTTTTGCACTGAGATGTTTGTAAGATTGTTCAATTGTCTTGGAAGACTATAGTACTGTAATAAATGTGTCTAGAAAAAGGAAGAAACATTCATTTAGAATTTCCAGAGTAAGGTTATTGGGGAATTGTTATATGCAAGTGATTTTAACTTTCTTCAGTGTAGACCTAGTCTTGTGGAAATGTGGATTGAGGAGAAGAGGCATAAAATCTTGTACATTATGCAGGTTAACATGGAGGAAGTAGCTTCAGTGTGGAATGCTATTGGTGGCCTAAGAGGTATAACAATTTTGTTAACAATGCAAAGAATACCACACATGGAATAGCAATCATCTATCTCACTTAAGTAAAAATACTTTTTGGTCAGGGAACTGAGTATGAAAAGTATAGAAAAATAGTTCTGATTGCTGCAGAATATTCATGAGAGATGAATGATATAGGTAGTGGACATTTTGGGTAAAAGATAAAGAGCTCCCATAGACTTTAAGAGACTGAAGTTATAAAAGAATGGTAAAAATATGAGAGACTGAAGTTATAGAAGAATAATAAAAACACAAGTTCCTGCATGTGGGCGTAAAAGAGCTACCTGTATAAGTAATTATTTAGAATAAAGATAGGTGGATAATGTGTTACTCAGAGACTTGAAAAATAGGTGAGGACAGCTTTTTGAAAATGATAAAACATGGGGGATAGGAAGGGTAACATGTAAAGTCTCCTGGCTGACATGGGGTGCTGGGTGGTAGATCCATTTTCAGAGGTGGACCTGAGTTTGGTATAAAGGATGTGGGGAAGAGAAACTTGCTTTTGTTGATTATCAAGGTTGAAAACTGAAGAATACTGCTGTAAAATATGAGTGAGTGGCTTTGAAACCACGTGGTACCAAAAGGATTTTGAAAGTTATAGTCAGAACAAAGCAAGTAGTTATAAATGAAGGTTAAGCTGGAAGACAGTGGTTTGAGCTCACATTTTTGTTTCACATTCCTTTGAAGTAGTAAAACCACATGTCAGGAAACCCAGTGAAGTCTACAGTGCATTTGAAGTAGCAAATTCTTTCAACATAGAGATTAGTTCATGTTAGTGGTAAGCTTCCCATTCTTCAAACTCACTAAAGTGGTTGTTCTGTTCACTAGAATTCCAATTAACTTTGAATCCTAGCTTTACCAGTGCATTCGTATCCTTGGTTCTGCTAGAGAATCTCTCCTGTACAGTCAGCTCCTTCAGTTCTGCTCTCAGAACCACAGTTAGCCAGGCTTGCTTGTCACATTGGTGTTCTGCTATATCCTGTGATTTGGAGACATACAGAATTAACTGGGGAAGGTATAGAACTGTGAGTAGACCTGATCCACACTACAATCATGTTGTTTGCGAGTAGTCTGACCCTAGTTAGCTGCATAGTAGCAGAGTTCTGCTCATTTCTCATGTCATTGTTGCTGAGCCCCCCATAAGATATTCTGTGCTTCTTAAGTTCCAGTTGTTTTCTCAACTCTGATTTTTATTGATCTCATCTCCATTGTAGCTAGACTGTTAGGTTAACATTTTTCCCTTGATTTTTATCACTATTAGCTGCTCTCATATTTGTTCTTCATTAGAAAACTTATCAAGTGATCCTTTGATATTCTTGTTTCTTTACGAAACTAGTGTGGCATAGTGGAAAGAATATGGGGTCTGGATATAAAAACCTCAAATTTAATTTGACCTTGATATCAAGATGGCTACTGATAATACCTTTCTTATGAAGTTTTATCAGTTGGCTATCAACATTATAGTATTATGACTTTTTATTGTCTCTTATGTCACACTCTTATCTCACCCACTGCTTAGTGGGTTGCTTTATTCTGAAGTGTGTTTTATGCCTTTTCCATTCCAAAATCACAAAGTTGAAATTTATTTTTTCTGAATTGGTTAAGGAAATACTAGTCACTGTAATAGGTAAACTGGAAAGTCTCAGTGGGATCTGGCATGGTAGCCTAGTGGTTTGCACACAGCGGGATCCCAAATGGGTGCCAGTTAGTGTCCTAGTGGCCCTGCTTCGCATCTGACTCCCTACTTGTGGTCTGGGAAAGTAGTCGAGGACGGCCCAAAGCCTTGGGACCCTGTACCCATGTGGGAGACCTGGAAAAAGTTCCTGGCTTCAGATTGGCTCAGGTCCAGCAATTGCGGCCACTTCCTCTCTGTCTCCTCCTCTCAGAATGGCTCATTTTCCAATAAAAATAAATTTTTTTTCCCTTAAAGAAAGTTTCAGTGGTTTAACATTTTGTAAGTGTCTTTTTTTCTTACTTTAGTGATGGATGGAAATGAAATTTGCCACAATCAGAATATCGTCCTCAGGGCATTCTTGGACAGGAGCATTCAGCTGGTGGAGTGTAAGAGAAGACACAAGGACAGGAGATAGGGTTCTTGGGAGATATACTTGGAGGCAGTGTGTATCACGTGGTCACCGTCCACTGCAACAGAAAGTTAGCAAATAAAGCCCACATATTTGCTTAGAAGAGTAAAACAAATTAGTGAACAGATAGATTACCCGCACCACAGATCTTACTAAACCCAACAATTGATTCCTTTTTTCCCCCAATAAAGTTATTAGGGGAAAAATATACTCCCCCCTTTCACTGATTCACTCCCCTAAAGGTTTACTGAAATTTGGAACCAGGAATTGAATCCAAGTCTTTCAAGGGGGGCAGGGATCCAGTTACCTGAGCCGTCTTGACTGCCTCCTAGGGTCTGCATTAGCAGGAAGTGAGAATATTGGACTCAGGAAATCCAGTGTGAGACTAGAGTTCTCAAACAGGAGTTTCAACTACCAGCCGTAACTAGCTTGCCCCCTTTTCCTATATTCATTCTCTTTGTTCACTTTATTTTATCCCATTACTTTGTGAAATAGTAAAAAAAAAAAAAAAAAAGTTTGGCTTTCATGCCTAGTTTCTCATTCAGAGCTTCTAAAACAGAATTATTAGCTGGATGCTAATAAGATGATTTGGGGTGAAGGGATATATTCTACAATGGAGGTTGGTCACCAGAGGAAGTAACCATTTGAGTGAAGGATGGGGCTTTCTTGGACCACTTGTGAGGAAATAGGACCCGCCCAATGATCTCATCAGTCTGTAGGAACCCTGAAAGCTCAGGGTTCACAGATTTCCAGTCAGTGAGCTCTATGATGTCCTGTGAAGGTGACGTACAGAGAGAGGTGTGAAAAACCCAGTACCTGACTTCTGTGAATTATTCTAGAAAATTATCAAGCCTGAGGTGGAGTATCACAGGAACTCCCAAATTGGCAGTCAGCTGAGCAGAAGTTTGGTGGCTTAGGCATTTCTTTGTGGCTGGTATCCAAAGTGGGGCAGTCTTGTGTAGGACTATGCCGTGTGCATCCTGTGCTTACTCTGCGCAGTTAGTATCAGCATTGAACTGTGTTGTGATATACTTATTTGGAATCAGAACTGGTTGATATTGTAAAAATCTTACATTTAGAGTCAGTAACAACAACAATAACAAAAAGGCTCTTAACTCATGCTATTTATTTTCTTCATTTCTCATAGCATGCGAGAAAATTAACATGAATGGGATTAAATGAATCCAGTTAATTCATTAACTTGAGTAAATGTAAAAGCTAAAATTATAAAACTTTTGAAGGAAAACTTACAACATTTTCATAATCTTTAGGTAAGCCACAGTTATTTTTAGATAGGATACCCAAACATTTGAAAAATGGTATAGTCTCCAAAATATGGACAGATAGCAAGAATCCCCATTTTGTTTTACTAGATTTTCTTGGATTTATAGAATCTCTGGATGCTTCTGTATTTTGCTACTTTTAACAAGGAGGAAAAGGACACTGGGAGAAATCAAGCCCATGAGTCACTCTAATACAAGTTCAGTCAGGAACATATGCCAGTTTTCCCAGGTGATATTTATTCTGCTAGATTTTTCCCCTGCATGTCAGAATTTTGAGTGTATTCAAATTTGTATCATGAATTTTAGATTGTAGTTTTGATTGGTCTAGAAAGTAAGTAATTACAGATATTGGAAACATTGTATGTGGAAGACTGTGATGTGGTGGACAGGATACTGTGCTTTACAATCTGATATATCTAAGAGAAAGAACAGAGTGGCAAGGGAGAGAGCAAGAAAGAGAGAGAGCATCTTTTATCTGTTGATTTTTGGCTCAGATACCTGCAGTGATGGGCCTGAGTCAAGCTAAAGTTTGGAGCCCAGAACTTAAATCATGTCTCCCAATGGTGGCAGCTACTTGGGCCATCACCTGCCTCCCAGGGTAACACTTTAGCAAGAAGCTGGAATTGGAGTCAGACCAGGAACTTGAAGCGAGACACATCTTAACTATTGTGGCGAATATGCCCCTGAAATCATTTTATAACTACCTGTCTGACTTTTCATTCTTTGTCTGATAAAGTCCTTTGGTGATCCAGCTGTCCCTTTACTGTATAGGATATGTTCACATTGTTCTTTGAAGATTCATGTAAAACTTTCCACTATTGATATTACTATACGTACTCATCTTTTAACTTGTCAGAATTTAAGACACCTTTAAGCTAGTCAGAATAACTTGCAAATGTGTCAATTTAAAAAAATGGAGTATTTGGTGGCCTCTAGTGGTACTTCTGTGTCTATAAAATTATTTCATATTAACAATTTACAAAATACAGGAGTAATAGTTACTAAGTTGAGAAAATAAAAATATGTGTTTATTGGAAAGAAATGTTTTAGCCTTTGAAAATGATAAGCTTATTAATTATAAATTAATCAGTGTTGTGACTGTGTTGATTGGTATAGAATATTAGTCATTTTTTTCAAGGAATGCCTTGATAATGTACGCATATGTCTTATTAAAGTATTTCTTTGTAGTTTGTACTTAATGTTAAGCAGTGGTTTACTAATGCATTTACTGAGATGTATCCATGAGGAAGGATATGTCTTCTTAAACATAGTAAGAGCCGTCCCGGCGCGGTGGCACAAGTGGTTAAGGTCCTAGCCTTGCATGCCCGGGATCCCATATGGGCGCCGGTTCTATCCCGGCAGCCCTGCTTCCTTTCCAGCTCCCTGCCTGTGGCCCCGGAGAGCAGTTGAGGACGGCCCAAGGCTTTGGAAGCCTGCTCCCGTGTGGGATACTCAAAAGAAGTCCTGGATCCTGGCTTTGGATGGGCATAGCATCGGCCGTTGCGCTCACTTGGGGAGTGAATTATTGGATGGAAGATCTTCCTCTCTGTCTCTCCTCTGTATATCCACCTTTCCAATAAAACATAATAAAAATAAATCTTTAAAAAAAAACATAATAAGAGCCAAAAATTTGGACAACATATCATATATTAATCTTAACTTGGTAAAATTTCTCTCTTTTTAAAAAGAAAGATTTTTTTTTTTAAATTTGAAAAAACTGAAGAAAGAGAGGGAGAGATGGAGAGAGAGAATGAGAGAGGGGGCGGGAGAGAGAATGAGCGTTTCCACTTGCTGGTTAACTCTCCTATTTGGCTCCAATGACCAGCACTGGACCAGGCCAAGACCAAGAGCCAGGAACGTCTTGTCAAGTCTCTGACGTGGCTGGCAGGATGTTATGCTGCTTTTCCAAGGCCATTAGCAGGGAGCTAGATTGGAAGTGGAACAATCACGACATTAAGCAGTACCCGCATGGGATGTAAGCATCACTGGCACCAGCTTTACATTGAGTACCACAGTGCCAGCCCCTAAAACTTATTTCCTTAATCAGTTAACTCTACTTAGTAATAATTTAAATTATTCAAAGAACTATCCAGAATCAGAATTATTTAGGGAAGTTTAGACCAGTCATTTTAAAAACTGGGAAAATTGAATATGAACTAAGCATTTAAAACCTAAGCTATTTAAGTAAGGAATTCATTTATCTCTGTCCATTCTGAAAATCAGAAATTGAAATCTAGAGAGGCTTAATAGCTTATTCAGTGTCATACAATTGCTTACTATTTGCTAAGACAGTAACAAAACCCTAATCTTTTGATTTTGTGCTGAAGCTTTTCTAATACTGAACATAAAATATTTTCTTCTACACATTGTGTTATAGTGAGCTTATTTTTAAGTAATTTCTACTGTTACTTAATTTGTTAAAATTAATAGGATACACTTTAGAGTGTGATTAGGAATATGCAAGTGTCTTTACAAAGATACTAATAGCAAGTATTTTAACATTAAATCAGAAGGGTCTTATGACAGAAATCCTTGTTACTTAAGGAAGTGGCAGGTTTTGTTTCTGGAATAGTCCAGATTTGAAAGAAACATTCATAGCATTTGTGGAACTCAGAAATGACTTTGATTATGACAGTTGTAGTGTTCTAGTGAAAAAGACATTTACTGTTGTTGGTTTCATAACCTAATGAAAGCTTTCATTAAAGTTGGTTTGTTCTTCAACATTTTTCTCTTTCTTGCTATGTACTTGCAAAAGACTAATGAGCTGCTGTAAAAGTTGAATGGGAAAATGATCATTTATGAATTGGTGTGATTTCCATTGTTTGAGGTACACTGAGCTTTCTCCTCGTGCAATGACTGATTTTCTTGAGACTTCTGAAATCTGGTAAACAAGGTGAAGTAGAACTTTGGATTCTGATTTTAAATGTTTAACTTTGGGCAGACCAGAGGTTGGAGAATGAGAGACATATTTTGAGTCGAGAAGAGGTACAAGAATGTTCCCTTTTCATAATTAGTATTGTCTACTCATACTGTCAAGTAGAAATTTGTTTAGACTGATTTAAAATTTCAAAAAGATACATTCTAATTTTATTTGACTATTAATATTGACACTGCATTTCCAAGGTGTAATCTGTGATTTCATCCCATAGAAGAGCACCTTCTCTGTTGATGATAGTGACAGCTTTGGTTAGAATGACCAAGTGATACTGACATAACTAATGTTGAAGATTTGTTTCTTGAACATGAAAAAGGGGTAAAGGTGGAGTCTAGAAAATTGACATTATCAAATTATAGTATATTAAAGTATATTTCAATGATAGTGTGAAAGAATTTATTGTTAGTAATATTTACCCTGGCCATTTTAATAAAACAGGTATTTTAATCTTGGCCTAATGGAAAATAAAATAAAAGGTTTGATGGGAGGGGCGGCCACTTGGTATAGCCACATCCTGTATTAGAGTGTCTGATTCCAGTTTGCTACCCTACTTCAAATCCAGATTCCTGCTAATGAGCATCTCAGGAGGCAGTAATTGGTAGCTCAAGTGTTTTGATACCTGCTTCCCATATGGGACACACGTGGAGTTGTGGATTCCTGAGTTCAGCCTTGCTGTGGCTCTGCTACTGTGGGGGGTGTGAGGAATGAACCAGCTTTTTCCCTGTACACTGTGATGCTACCTATGGGTTTTTCATATGTTATCTTGATGTCTTGATTGTGTTGAGGAATGTTCCTCCTATACCCAATTTGTTTGAAGTTTTATTTTTTTTAATTAAGAAAGGATGCTATATCTTATCAGATATTTTCTCTGCATCTGTTAAGATACTTATATTCCATTTATTCTTCACTTTATAATGAGATGTATCACATTTATTTATTTGTATATTTTGAACTGTCCCTTTATACCAAGGATAAATCCCACTGGTCCTGGTGAATGATTGTTGAATTCGATTAGCTAGTATTTTTTTGAGGATTATCACACCTATGTTCATCAGAAATATTTGTAGAATTAAGGTAATGCTGGTTTCATAGAGTTTGAAAAGATTCTTCCTTTTCAATAGTTTTGCATAGTGTAAAAAGAATTGGGATTAGTTCTTGAGAATTTTCATAGAATTCAGCAGCAAAGCTGCCCATTCTTGTACTTTTTTTCGGGGGGAGGATCTTTGTTACCAATTCAGTATCTGAATTGGTGATTTGTTTAGGATTTCTGGGTCTTCATGGATCAGTTTTGATAAATTGTATGTGTCCAGAGATACACTGATTTCCTTTAGTATTACCAATTTATGCATATGTCTCTAGGAGTTTCTGATTATTCTGTTTGTTTGTTTGGTATCTGTTGCAGTATTTCCTTTTTCATCACTGATTTTATTATTTTGGTTCCTCCCCATCAGCTTGTTTTGGTGACATGAACCAGTGGCTTGTAAAATTTTAAAAATTATTATTTTATTTTGATAATCTTTACATAGTCGATTAGGGTGCAAAGGGTCAAGGACTACAGGAAAGTGGGTAAGGTCATTGTTTCCATATTCTTTCTTTCTTTCTTTCTCTCTCTCTCTCTCTCTCTCTCTCTCTCTCTCCCCCTCACCCCCAGAGAGAGATGAACAGAGAAGCCCCACTCAGTCTCCCACTCATCCCAGGGTCCCCGATGTGAGCCATGCTCTGAGGGCACTGCTCAAGTGCTTTAGTAGTCCAACAGTTCTGAATTGCTGCCGATTTCTCCACTCCAAGCACGGTGAAATCTCTCCAGAATCCACAGTTGATATAGTCCACCTTAGAGTTTCTGTTTGCCCAGATTTTCACTGCCAACACATGGCTGGGGTAGATGATCAATTTGTTCTGTCCTCCATCCTTTGTTGTGGTACTAGATGTCCCCTGCAGGTTCCAATGGACTGCCATATCCTTCAAATGCACCTGGATATGCTGTCCACTGCTTCATCTGAGCCTCCATGGCAGACCATGGAATCTGCACTGCTCTTCGTGGTTGGAGGGATCCAACCAGTTCAGTTGGAGGGATCCCCAAAGAAACTTCGTCTGAGGTGATCCCAGCCTGATTCCTGTGTGTGCAACCCAGTGCAGTGTCTGGCACAGTCCATCGCCCCAATCAGCTTATGCATATGCTGGTGGGTTTGCCGATTTTGTTTAGCTTTTCAAAAGAACAAGCTCTTGATTTTATTGATTTTTTAAAAATAGTTTTTGTGTAGTCAGTTCAATTTTATTTCTTCTCTAATTTTGTGTTATTTCTTTCCCACTACTGAATTTGTGTTTAGTTTGTTCCTGTTTTTCTGGGTCCTTGAAATGTGTTTTTAGATAATTTATTTAATGACTTTATAGCTTCTTGATGTGGATAAGGAGGACTGTTATTAAGCATTCCTCCTAACACTGCCTTTGCCGTATCCCATAAGTTTTTAAGATTTATTTTGCATTTTTAGTTTTTTTTTTTTTTAATTTGAAAGTTCAATACACAGAGAGAAGACACAGAAAAAGATCCTCTATTGACCGGTTCACTTCCCAAGTGGCTGCAATGGCCGGAACTGAGCTGATCTGAAGCCAGGAGCCAGGGCCAGGAGTTGCTTCTGTGTTTCTCATATGGTTGCAGGGTCCCACAGCTTTGGACCATCCTCTACTGCTTTCCCAGACTACAAGCGGAGGCTGGAAGGGAAGTGATGCAACCAGAACATAAACTGAAGCCTGTATGTGATCCCTGCTGATGCAAGACAGGGATTTAGCCACTAGGCTCTGGTGCTGGGCCCATCCCATAAGTTTTGATATGATGTGTTATTACCTTCATTTTTTTCTAGGAGTGTTTTCGTTTTCCTGTTGATTTTTTTCTATAATTATTATGGACTAGGGAACACGTTTTTCAATTTTCATGTTTTAGGATACTTTCTAAATTTTAAATTTCAAGATTCATTCAATTTAATGAGAAAAAATACACAGTATAGGTGTTGGTACAGTAGTACAAAAGGCTAATCCTCCACCTGAAAGTGCCAGTATTTAATGTGGGTGCTATTTTGTGTCCTGGCTGTGCTTCTTGCAATCGTGTTCCTTTCTTACGGCCTGGGAAAGCCGTGGGGGATGGCCCAAGTCATTAGGACCCTGCACCTGTGTGGGAGACCACGAAGAAGCTCCTGGCTGCTGGCTTTGGATTGGCTCAGCTCCAGTTGGTGTGGCCACTTGAGGAGTGAACCATTGCATGGAAAATCTGTCATTGCTCTCTTTGTAAATCTGCCTTTAGAATAAGACAAATTAATTTAAAATAAATAAATGGGGCGCAGACCGATGGCTCAGTGATTAAATCCTTGTTTTGCATGCATCAGGATCCAATAAGGGTGCCAGTTTGTGTCCCCGCTGCTCAGTCTCCCATCCTGCACTCTCCTTGCGGCCTGGGAAAGCCGTAGAGAAGGGACCCTCACCTGCGTGGGAGACCCGGAAGCAGCTCCTGGCTCCATCTGAGCCTTGTATATGGGTAGCAGGTCCCAAGGATTTGGACCCTTTTTAGCTGCTCTCCCAGGTGCATTAACAGGTGGCTGGAACAGAAGTAAGTCAGCTGAGACTCAAACCTGTGCCCATGTGGAATACCCATGCTATGGGAGGTGGCTTAACCTGCTACAGCACTGGCTCCTGCAGTTTATTTTTAAATTAAGTTAAGCCAAGTGTAAAAATCCTGTCTATTATAAACTAACCCTGAACACTGCAGTTACTTGTCTTAACTTATACTGGACCTTTTAAGTTTAGGCCTCAAGGAAAAAGTGTTTCTGAGCACTGTGATACTAGTGGGTTTCCTCCCTAGTTGTTAGAATCTGTAATACATTTTAGAATTTATTCATTTAGTAGAATTTATAGTTATGTCTTAATTAGTTTCATATGTAAAATATTGGCATATATAAATAAGGTTAATTTGCTCTTTAAGATCACAAGTGTTTAGTGATATTTTATTCTTTCTTATTTTTTTTTTCTGGGTGGCAAAGTTTTATGTATAAAAGATAGTAGGGCCTGGTATGATAGCCTAATGGCTAAAGTCCTTGCCTTGCACGTGCCAGGATCCCATATGGGCACTGGTTCTAATCCTGGCAGCCCTGCTTCCCATCCAGTTCCCTGCTTGTGGCCTGGGAAAGCAGTCAAGGATGGCCCAAAGTCTTGTCTCCCACCCATGTGGGAGACCCGGAAGAGGCTCTGGGCTCCTGGCTTTGGGTTTGTGCAGCTTTGGCTGTTGCAGCTGCTTGGCGAGTGAATCAGTGGATGGAAGATCCTGTCTCTGCTCCTCTCTGCATATCTGACTTTCCAAATTAAAAAAAAAATACATCTTTAAGAAAAGATGATAGATTATGCTATAGCTTGTAGCAGTAATAGATGTTTCTCTTATAATGAGGCATAGTTAATGATAGATGCTTCTTGAAGCAGAGTGTGATTCTCATGTAATGTCTTCACTGGGATAATGAGAATGTTGCATAGTTGTAGGGTGTGGAAGGAACTTTATCAGATTTCATAGTCCAAGTTCGGCCTTCCTTTTGGGGATTAAATCATCTTATATACAGTAGTTTAACCAAATAATCTAGTCAATGTTAACTTCAGTGACTCTTTTAAGCTTAAATATTTTCTTAATGCCTATTATGTTAGTGTATTGAGTGCTGAAGATGTTATGACAGAGTGGATAAGAAATATGTCCTAATGGTCTTCATGTAGTGTTGAATTTATTCATTTTTAATCTAGGTTCTTGTGTCCCACAGAGGTAGAAATATTAAATGGATGCTGATATTGTCTGCAAATAGAAACAGCATTTATCTGGCAGTGCTAAACATGCAGTCATACACGTGTGTAGGCCATCCTGCAGAGTAAGATACACACCAGTAAAGTGCCAAAGAATCATCTATAAACTAGAGAGAAGAAAAGCCACAAATGGAACCTGTAAGAGTGGAAAAGTTGTGTACAGGTTCCAAAATGATAGATTCAGTACCTTTAAACAATATCCAAGCCAGAAAGAAAAAAAATGGGAGTGATGTATTGAAAAAAGGTCTGTGGCAGAAAGTGTGTGAGACCACCTTCCATCTTCTGTTATCCCCTCTGCACCCTGGTACTGAATGCAACAGATACATAGTTTGATTGGCAAGTAGAATGGTGTGTGCAAGGAAGTGATGGTGGGAGGAGGGTTGTAACTTCTGCCCTGAAGACCTAATTGGTTGCCTGCATATTTATCCAACTTAAGTCTCTGCTTGGTGATGTTTTTGTAGTGGTGATGAACTTCTCTATATACCCACCTTTACAACTTCATACACATTACTTCAAGGGTGCTCTTTTCCACAAACTTATAAGAACATTAGCCTGACCTTTTCTAATCATCCAGTTGTTTTATTGTACTTAAAGGTATTGTGACCTTATTTTACATGTACATATTCACATTCCTTTTCCAAGAGTTGAAAGTCCTAAAATATTTGAACATGTCGTTATATTTTAAATATCTAGAACTCACCAGCCGCTAAAGGTAGATTTTCTAGAACTTATTCAGGACAAGATATGGAATGTTACCATCCCACTTAAGTGTATTGTATGAAGGCTGAGATTTCAGACGTTGTCTAATTGAAATGACTAAGCTGGGTATTTGAATCTGTGTAATGGTGGATATGTAATGCTGTGGCAGCACACTTTAAGAGTCTAAATTGTCTTTGACTTCTCAAAAAGAAATTCCAACTCTGGCAAATATTGTTTTGGGCTCATTTTGCAACAGATCAGATTGGAGATTGGAGATTTGTGTGCCAGCTATTGCTAGAGGAGTCATGATCTGTTGCTGATAGTTTAGTATCCCTTTTTAGAGGTGTTGGCTGCAGTGGCGCCAGAGCATGAAAAAAGTCAAGGTCTCAAATGCTATACAGTTGATCTCTATTTCTTGTTGTGTAGATAACATTTGATACTCTACATGGCATGAAGAATGTTAGGGCAGGCATAGTGGTGCTTATAAGTGAAAGCACTTTTTGGGATATCTGCATTCCATGTTGGAGGTCCAGTTTGAATCCTGGCTCCTTGGCTTTTGATCCAGCTCTGGTAGTATGCCTGAGAATCAGGAGATGATGGTCCTACACTCAAGTCTCTGCTGCACAAAGAGACCCAGATGGAATTCTTGGCTCCTCCTGGCTTCATTTGGGGACCATATCAACAGATAGATGCTTTCTGTCTATCTCCCCAACCCCGTAGTCACTCTGCCTTTCACATATGTAAGTATGTACATCTTTAAAAAAATGAGAGTACTGAGGCTTGTTATTTACTGCTATTTGCTTTTTTTTTTTTAAAGATTTATTTTATTTTTATTGGAAAGGTGGATATACAGAGAGGAGGAGAGAGAGGAAGATCTTCCGTCCGATGGTTCACTCCCTAAGTGACCACAATGGCCGATGCTATGCCGATCCGAAGCCAGGATCCAGGAACTGCTTCCCGGTTTCCCATGCGGGTGCAGGGTCCCAAAGCCTTGGGCCGTCCTCGACTGCTTTCCTGGGCCACAGGCAGGGAGCTGGAAGGGAAGCTGGGCTGCCAGGTTAGAACCGGTGCCCATAAGGGATCCTGGGTGTGCAAGGCAAGAACCTTAACCACTGCACCACTGCGCCGGGCCCATAAATCCAATTTGCTTTTATGCTTTTTGACTTCTTGTTGTTTATTAAAGGCTTCTTATAGTCAGTGACACTAGAACCAAGATGAATAAAAGGAAGCACTGTGCTCCTTTGCGGGATACTTAAGTTATGATTAATGTAATTGTACTGAGATCACACCACCCACATGTGCAGGTCCTGCTAAACTATCACTTGATCGAGCTACCCTTCTTTCTTCTTTTTTTTATTTTTGGACATTTTTTTAACATTTTATTATTATTATTATCATTTTATCATACAGTTCCATAGGCTCCTGGCATTTCCATTATCCCAGCCCCAATTCCCCCTCCCCCACCTAGTTCCTCTGTATCATTACTAAAGTATAGTTCTTCATACACAGACATATGTCCATCATTGCAGGAATGGACAATGGCAGAGAGTCCAGAATCCTATTGTCAAGATACAGTAAACAGTTTCATTGGGAGTCCATCTTTGTCTGGAAGTAGAAATGCATACTACATTGTATCTTCACATCTGGATGTTACTCTCCATTTCACAGCTACTGTACATCCCCTTAAATGAAAAGTCATGACACAAAATCAACAATAGAAAGAAAAATAGAAATTTACAATGGCATGAAATTAAATGACATGTTAGTAGATAGGACAGTCTCCATTACACAGCTACTGTACATCCCCTTAAATGAAGAGCCACAAAACAAAATCAACACCAGGGAGAAAAAAGAAATTAACAACACCATGAAGTTAAATAACACGCTACTAAATGCCTAACATGTAGCTGAAGAAATGAAAATCAAGAACCTTCTTAAAGAAAATGATGCCACTGCTTGATCTATGAGTCATTGAATGATTTTATCAGAAGAAAGTGTTTTAAAGAGATGAAACTAACAGGAAACAATAAAATCCATGCGATATAGTTTCCGCCGATATTTGTTGGTGAAGTGTGTCTCTTCTAGACAATAAGTAGATGTTGTTTTGTTTTTTAATCCAGTCTCCTAATCTATGACGTTTGATTGAGCTTAAGCCATTGACATTCCGAGTTTAACATGTATGGATGGTACTTTTGTCCTTTTTAGAAATGGGTTATTCATTGGTTTAGTCTTCTGTTGTCATTTCACTGGAATGTTCTTCCCACTTGCCTTTGGTTTTGGTGGGTGCTATTCCTCTTCTCTGTCAAGAGAACATCTTGAAGTATCATTTGTAGGGCAGGTTTGGAAGAGGCAAATTCTTCGAACTTTTCTTGACTGTGGAAGAATTTTATTTCATCTTCAAAGACAAAAGAAAGCTTTCCTGGATATACTATCCTAGGCTGACAATTTTTTCTTTTGGAATCTGGAATATGTCACTCCATTCTCTTCTTGCCTGTAGAGTTTCCTGTGAGAGATCTCCTGTGAGTTTAATTGGCATTCCTTTATATGTCAATTGATTTTTTTTATGTGCACATTTAAGGGACTTTTCCTTATGCTCAATTGAAGAGAGCTTGATGATCACGTGTCTTGGTGAAGATCTCTTTCGATCAAGCCTGTTGAGAGCTCTGTGCCCCTCCTGGATGTTGTTTCCCAGTTCTTTCTCTAGGTTAGGGAAATTTTCCCATATTATTTCATTAAATGTACTTGTAAAACCAGTTTCTCTTTTTGCACCTTCTGGGACTCCCATAACTCTTATGTTTGGCCTCTTAGTAGTGTCTTTCAACTCTTGAATACTTTTTTTGGCCTGATCCAGCTCTGCTTCCAGCTTTTTGTTTGCTTCTCCCTGATGATAGGAGATATCACCTATGTAGATTCTCAGGTCCTCCAAGTACTTGGGTCGTTATCTGTTCCTTCTCCAGGCTTGTTAGGAGGAAGCTGGATCAGAAATGTAACAGCTGGAAATCAAACCAACTCTTTAATATGTGAAGTCATCTTTGTAGCCTCTGAACCCACCATACCATAGTACCAGTTTCACTTGTTATAATTTTATTCTTTTAAAATTTATTATTATCATTTTTAATAAATTTAAATTTTTGTTAGCCTGTTATTATTATTTTTATTTTATGATACAGTTCCATAAGCCGCTGGGATTTTCCTTATCCCCTCCCCAAATCCCCAGTCCCCACCGAGTTCCCCTGTATCATTACTAAAGTATAGTTCTTCATACGCAGTCATATGTCCATCATTGCAGGCGTGGACAATGGCAGAGAGTCCAGCAACCTGTTGTCAAGATATAGTAAACAGTCTCATTGGGAGTCCACCTTTGTCTGGAAGTAGAGATGCATACTGCATTGCATTCTCACATCTGGATATATTAGTCTCCATTTCACAGTTGCTGTACATCCTCTTAAATGAAGTCATAATACAAAATCATCAACAGGAAGAAAAGTAGAAATTTACAATGGCATGAAGTTAAATAACGTGTTACTAGATATGAGAGTCTCCATTACACAGTTACTGTACATCCCCTTAAATGAAAAGCCAGAAAACAAAATCAACATCAGGGAGAAAAAAGAAATTACACCAAGAAGTTAAATAGCATGCTACTGAATGACTAATATGTCACTGAAGAAATGTAAAAGAAAATCAAGAACTTTCTTGAAGAAAATGATGCTACTGTATGATCTATGAGTCATTGAAGAATTTATTCAGAAGAAAATGTTTTTATTATTTTATGATACTGTTCATAGGTTCTGGGATTTCCCTTTCCTCCTCCCCAACTCTCCTGCCCCACTGATTTGCCCCCTATTATTACAGTAGTATAGTCCTTCATCAGTAATCACAAGCCCATCATTCTGCTCTTTAAGTGTATTCAGACGTTATTGATATGAACAGTGGAAGAGAGTCCAGCATGCTATTGTCAAGGTCTATTTAACAGTTTCATTGCGAGTCCGTCTTTGAATTGGAAATAGAGATGCACACTTTTTTGTATCTTCACATCTGGATATGATAGTCTCAATTACAATTATTATACATCCCTTTAAATGAAAAACTAGAAAACAAAATCAACAAGAGGAATAGAAAATTTACAACAACATGAAGTTAAATAACATGTTACTGAATGAAGAAGATATCACTGAAGAAATGAAAAAGAAAATCAAGAACCTTCTTGAAAGAAACGGTGCTGTAAGCAATCTCTTAGTTCCACTGGTAATATTTTCTTTCTCTTTATTTCACTCTTTGCTACTCTGATCTGTTTCCTTATGCTGATGTTTGGCTTAGTTCTTTTTCTAATTAGTTGAGGTAAAAATTTTATTTTGTGGTCTTTATTTTTTCTCAGTGCATGCATTTTTTGCTACAGATTTCACTCTTAGAAATGCTTTGCCACATCCCAGGTAGTTTTGCTGTTGTGTTTCTTTTTACATTTGTCTCAAGAATATGTTTCAGAGGGTGAGGTGACTATTAGAAAAAGCACGGATTACAAAGGACTTTAAGAGTTGGTACTCTGTAAGAGGACTTTAAGAGGGCCCTTCTTGCCAGAGATGGGTGCTACATGGTTGTGCTGCATCCGCCACTTGGCCAGGCCTGTCATTGTCTTCTTTTTTTTTTTTTTTTAAAGATTTATTTATTTATTTATTTTTATTGGAAAGGCAGATATACAGAGAGGAGAGACAGAGAGGAAGATCTTCCGTCCGATGATTCACTCCCCAAGTGAGCACAACGGCCGATGCTATGCTGATCCGAAGCCAGGAGCCTCTTCTGGGTCTCCCATGTGGGTGCAGGGTCCCAAAGCTTTGGGCCGTCCTTGACTGCTTTCCTGGGCCACAGGCAGGGAGCTGGAAGGGAAGCGGGGCTGCTGGGATAGAACCGGCACCCACATGGGATCCCGGGCGTGCAAGGCGAGGACCTTATCCACTGTGCCACTGCGCCGGGCCCCTGTCATTGTCTTCTGTTTGGCTATCTTAGGAGTCTGAGCTCTCACTCTCTCAGCGTGGGGCAGGGAGCCATGAACTTGACCTCCAGGCATGCCTCTGTTGACTTACAGTGTGCTCAGGGCTTCTAACCTGCACTGGCCCAGGATGGCTCATTTTCCAGGGGCATAATTATGAGGAGCACAACTTCGTTTTTGGGGAGACCACATGAGCCTTCATCTGGGTGATTGTTTTCTGGCCAGTCACCCAAAGATGTGGAGTTCTTGATTAAGAACAAAACCAGCCTCTTGTTGGCAACTGAAACATGACACCTGTTTATTGCTACCACCTCAAGATTCCTGTTTTGTTTTGTGTTTTGTTTTCCTCTTTGATCTGTTAGCTCATCATGAATGTGTTGTTTAATTTCCATATGCTTGTGGATTTTATTATTTTACTCTAGTTACTGATTTCTAATTTCATGCCTTTGTAGATAGGTAGTATATTTGGTATATTTTTAGTTTTCTTAAGTTTGAGACTTATTTTATGGCCTGACATGCTCCATTTTGAGAAATCTAACATCTGTACTTGAGATAATGTTATGCTGCGCTGTTGGGTAGAATATTCTCTTTGGTACGCCCATTTAGTCCAATGTGTAGTTCAATGCAGTGTTTCTGGATGTTCAGGTCCAATGTTGCACCAGTCTGGGTGGTCTAGCCGTTACTGAAACACAAGTGTTGAGATCTGCTACTGTCAGTTTGTCTTTTTTATTGTTACCTGTTTCTCCCTTAATATTGTTGATATTTCTGTTTTTAAGTGTTCTGATAATGGGGGCAAATATTATTACTTGTTACATTGCTTTCATACAGGGACCTCATTGCTATTATGTAATGATCTTCTCTGTCTCTCATGACAGTTTGACTTAAGGAGTATTTTTTTCCTGTTACAAGTATAGCTAATTTCCCCCTCTTTTAGATTCCATTTTGCTGAATTACCTTTTCTTCATTTCTTAACTTTCAGCCTAGTTGTGTCCTTAGAAGAAAAGTGAGTGTCTTTTGGGCAACATGTAGTTGGGTCTTAGGCAGTCTGTGGAAGCGACATCTATGCTCCCATGCCATTACAGGTGCTATTCACTATATCCAAAAAGCAGACATCACTGAAGTGTTCATCTACTGATGAAAAATTTAAATCAAATATTAAGATTTAAATAAAAAATATATATGCACAATAGAGTACCGATGAAAGCTTTTCATTTACAATGAGGACAGAATTGGAGATCATTGTGTTAAGTGAAATAAACCAAATACAGAAAGTCATATCACATGGTGTAATGTGAAATTATTTTAAAAAATAAAAGGTGCTGCAAATTGTCCAACAGAGTGAAGAGACAACAGTGTGAGAGAAAATGTTTATGAGATAGGGCAGGCATTATTATTAGTAGATTAAAATGCTGCTTGAGGTAATCCCATTTTATATCAGTGCATTTCATATCACTTCTTATCCACCTTCCTGCTAATGTGTCCTGGGAATCAGCAGGTGATGGCTCAGGTGCTTACATCCTATGAGGTTTGCAGATGAAGTGACTGGCTTCTGGGATTGATCTCGCCCAGCCTTGTTTGTTGCAGGCTTTTTGGGGGAGTGAACAGGGGATGGCTCCTTTGATTCTTGTGCTGGAGTCAAGTAGGTAAAAATAAGCATTTAAAAATCTAAGAGAATGTTTGTTACAAAAAAATAAAGTTACAAGCTGCTTATCTAGCAAAGGATCAAAATCTAGAATGCATGATGAACTGAGAGTGAAAAGAAGCCTGAATGAGTCCATTTAGGAAATGAGCCAAAGATCTCAGTAAATACTTCTCAAAAAAAAAAGAAGATGTGAGTAACCAACAAAATATGCAAAAATGCTTGATATTACTATCATAGAAATGCAGACCTAGACCCCAGTGAGGTAACATTTCCCTGAAGTAGAATGACTCTTATCAAAAAAGCACAATAACCAATGCTGGTAAGGATGTGGAGAAAGGAAATTTCTACACTGATAATAAAAATATAAGTTAGCACACACACTGTGGAAAGAATATGGAATTTTCTTAAACAAACAAACAAAAAAACCTAGAAATGGAACTGCTGTGTGTATCACTAATGGGTATAAATCCCAAAGAATTGAACTTATTAAAGAGATACCTGCAACCACAGCTTTATTGTAGCACTCTTCATGGTCTGCCAAGGTATGTAGTCAACCAGTGTGTTTATGAGAAGATGAATGAAGAAATAGAGATATATATCTTTATATATTATATATTTATATATTATATATTTACATATATAATAGATATCTTGATATATATCAAAATTTATGCTGAATATTATTTAGTAGCAAAACAAGTAAAACTGACACAGTGTTAAGTGATATAACCAAGACACAAGATGAATACCCACATTCTTCAAATGGGAAAAGTAAATTATGTCAGTCTAAGTATCTGGTAGTAATTGCTGATGGTTGAGAGCAGTGAGAGGCATAGAGGGATGTTAGACAGCAGGTACTAAGAACCAGAAAGAATAAGTTTCTAGT
The DNA here is from genome assembly GCF_017591425.1 of Ochotona curzoniae. Lineage (NCBI taxonomy): Eukaryota > Metazoa > Chordata > Mammalia > Lagomorpha > Ochotonidae > Ochotona > Ochotona curzoniae. The sequence goes on from NW_024466454.1 coordinate 6,296,810, forward strand.
GTTATATAGCACAGAGGGATGGCTGTATAGTTTACAGTTAATCTATTATGTTTTCTGAGCAAACAAAGACAGTAGGGACTCTAAGGATCCAGTCTTTACAGTGATGACAAAGAGGGAAATGTTGACCACCTGATTTATAAGGCACATGCCTTCTACGTGTAGGCACTGGTATACATTGTATACATATTACTGTAACTATGTATGATTATTAATTCAAAATGTTTCTAATGTTAAGTAAATAGTAAGCTCTTTTTTAAATTTTTTTTAAAGATTTATTTTTATTATTTTTTAATTGGAAAGGCAGATATACAGAGGAGAGACAGAGGGGAAGATCTTCTATCTGATAATTCATTCCCCAAGTGAGCACAACAGCCGATACTATGCCGATCCGAAGCCAGGAGCCTCTTCTGGGTCTCCCATGTGGGTGCAGGGTCCCAAAGCTTTGGGCCATTCTTGACTGCTTTCCCGGGCCACAAGCAGGAGGCTGGATGGGAAGCGGGGCTGTTGGGATAGAACCGGCGCCCATATGGGATCCTGGGTGTGCAAGGCGAGGACCTTAACCACTGTGCCATCGCGCCGGGCCCAATAGTAAGCTCTTAAATTTCCTTTGGAATTGTCCTTTGATCCTTGCATTATTTAAAAAATTCTATGTGACTAGAGAATGTGATTTATGTTTCAAATTATTTTACAGTTTTAATTACCTTTATTATGCTCTAGAACATGGTCTGTCTAGGCCTTTTCTACTTATGGATGAGACTGTGACTGTCTTTCCTTTTGCTAATGATGCTGATGTAGTACTGACTCTTTTATCACTGTTCTGTTTCAGTTAGCAGGATTGTTCCTAAACACCAGTCTGATTCTGTTACTCTTTCCTTTCTGCAGAAGCTCTGGTAAGATCTCAACGTCTGCAGTACAAGACTCATTCTCTTTATTATGGGAGACAGGTCTTTTCATTATTTACTTAAAAACTTTTTTTTTTTTTCTGAGAAAAATGTTGTCAAGTACCCTTGTTAATCCAGTTTCTCTCCAGACATTCTTTTGATTTGATTTTCTTTTCAAAAAACAAATTGAGGATGGTCAGACTTCTAGCCTTTTCCTTTCTCCCGGAATTCATTTTTTTTTCTGTTTCTTGTATTTTACTTAATATCCATGGTCAGTTTTACTACAGCTGTGTGACTTTCTTTGCTTCCCTTTGCCAGAAATCTATTTTGTCTTTTGTCCATTGTTTTATATCTTTCTTATAAAACATGTGACATGTGATAATTAACTAGTTTTCAGAATTAAGAATTAAAAGGAAATTGTGAGTGATACAGAAATCACACATACAGTAATAACAATAGATGGATGTCAATATTAAGAGGAGTTGAGATTACCCATTAATGCAAATGCCAGTTATTTAACATTTTTTATTATTATTTTGTTTTATGACACAGTTTAATAGGCACTGGGGTTTCCTCTCCCTCTCCCGAAGTGATTTCCCCTCCAGTTTAACAATGGGTGACTTTCGTGAACTTTCACAAGTCCGTCATGCTGCCACTGAAATGTCTCCCAAAAATGCAGGCGTGGACAGTGTCGGAGAATCCAGCATCTAACCATCACGACATTATCAGCCATCTCACTGTGAGCCCATCCTTGTACTGTATGCATAGAGACATACTTCTTTGTCTCCACCTATGAATATATCAATTTCTGCTACACTTTCATTATGTATCCCCTTAAATATGGGTCTTTGCTTTAGCCAACTTATTTGATTAGCTAATTACCTATTGTATAGTTTATCACCTCTGTAGAATTGTGTGAGCAGAAATTGTTCTTAATCCAGGACAAACCAGCTCTGTGTAACAGTAATAATGTTTGGATACTACTTTGTGTTTTGAAAGATTCTAAATGGGCTGTTTCAACAACTTTATAAGGAGAGGAATGCTTTTCAAAGTTGTCAGTGGGTATATGGGATCTTGTTGTCATTCTACCTAATTGTTTGGAAAACAAGGAACTACAAGTGGTTGTCAAATGAGTGACACAATGCCAAGAGATATTCTGTTCATCACTGAAGAATCTCTTTGCAAGTAGATTAGTAGGTTATACTATGAACAGCTTTGGAAGTGTGAAGTATGAGGTGTACATACCTCGTTGAATAGGCACGTTTTCATGTATAACTTTGAAGGTTAGAGATCATGTACTTGAGAATACAAGGAAGGGCGATTAGAGATCATGCATTTCAAAATGCAAGGATGAATGATAATACACAAATGTGTTCTCTTCTGAGGAAAAAAAAAGTCAACCTTCAACCTAGAAAGTTGGGAGGAACCTTTTAGTTGTCTAGTAATCTTAAAATAAGTGCTGACTGGTGTTTCTATAATGATCTCATCCCAATTCCAGAAAGTGTAAGTCATATGTGATCATTAATACATTGAGTAATTGCTCCAGTTGTGCCTTTATCCTTATTTGGCTGCTTAACCTCCAATTTCATGCCTCCTCTTGTTTTTAGTTTGTATTTGACCTTTTAATGCAACTGCTGAATAACTCCATCTCATACCTGCCATACATGAAGAATTCTCCTTAAAGAATATTTTCTTTGATGTTTTGCTCAGGTGCAAAGGTGGGGGGAAACTCTTATTTTAAATTTTCTAAAAAGGATTTGTTTTATTGTTTTTTTTAGTTGGGAAGTCAGATATAGAGAGAGGAGGAGAGAGAGGAAGATTTTGTGTCCATTCATTCACTCCCCAAGTGGCCGCAGTGTCTGCAACATGAACCAATCCGAAGCCAGGAGCCCGGAGCCTCTTCCAGGTCTCCCACATTGGTGCAGGGTCCCAAGGCTTTGGGCCGTCCTCGGCTGCTTTCATAGGCCACAAGTAGGGAGCTGGATGGGAAGTGGGACTGCTTGGATTAGAACCGGCACCCATATGGGATCCCAGCACGTGCAAGGCAAGGACTTTAGCCACTAGGCTTCTGTACCAGACCCAGAAACTCTTATTTTAAAGCAGAATTTAGATTATCAGTTATTTTTCAGTGAAACTTTTTTTTTGTGAATAGCATTTTCTTTAAATATTGCAACATATGCTTTCTGCCTTTTTTTTCCTATTTTATTTTTGATGATATTTACACAGTTGATTTCAGTGGGAAGGATTGAGGACTAGGGGAAAGTGGGTGAGACCACTATTTCCATACCTTTGTTATCTGAGAGGAGCAGGGAGACAACTGTTGGAGTACACAGGGATGGGGAATGCCCAACTGATGTCATCCCATGGTCCCTCACGTGGAGCATGTTCCAAGCATTCTGTTCAAGTGGTTTCGATACTTCTGAAATGCTGTTGATCTCACAGAGCCAAGGATAAGCAAATCCTTCCAAGGTCCATTGGCTGAAACAGTTCTTCCCAGAACCTCCATTCACCCAGAATTTGCTGTCAAGCTTCTCTGGGGTAGTTGACCAATTTGTTCTGCCCTCCTTCCTCTGCTGTGGAACCACATGTCCTCTGCAGGCTCCCATGGAGCTCCATGTCCATCTGGGTATGCTCTCCAGTGTACCGTCTTTAGTAACTGAGGAGGCCCCTGTCATACAGATGCACTCCAATGTCAGATCACAGGTCCTTCCACTGTCTCCATGGTTGGAGTTCAGAGTCCAGCAGTTCAGTTGGGGAGACCCTCAAAGAAGTCTTGTCTTTGTGATCCCATGATCTGATTCCTGTGTGCACCCACCACTATGGGGTTTGGCTCATTCTGTTACCCATATTGGCCTACACACACTGATAGTTGTAATCACTAGGTCAGATCTATCTCCAGCCCCATCTCTTGTGTAAATCAATGGGTGCTACAGCCCAGCTCTGCCCCACCCACCACACGCTCAGTCCCCACATACACCATTAGGAGCTGCAACCCAGGCAGAGCGACCTCTAATAACTCCCACTTGGTTGACCCCCAGCCCTGGTTCCTGTGCCTGCTAGCAGATACAGCAGACTTGTGTGGTCTGTACCACATTCCTTTCTTTCGGCATTGAAGCCTAACTCAATCCAGCCGACTCCACCTTCCAGCCAACACTCATGCCAGTGGGTGCCACCACTTGTCTAGCCAGGCTCGCTCCCAGTCCTGGTTCTTGTACTCATCATAGAAGTGCCTACAGTTTTTCTACTGGGCCCACTCACTATCCCAGAGCTTACATTCTCCAGGTGATTCTACAGTCTAATTGACAGGATTTTCCCCCAGTCTCAGTGCTTGCTAGCTGATGCTGCAGCAAAGCTAACCAGCCTACTCTTATTCTGGCTCTTGCCTGCACCAGTGGATACGGTATGTTACTCCAGCCTGGCTCTCCCCCTAACCCAGTTCACATACATGCCAACAGGTATTGTAACCCTGCCCAGCCTACTCTACCCCCAGTCCCAGCTCTTGTGCTCCTGTACCAGGCTCTCACCACCATCCACATCTACAGATTTCACATATGCTGATGGGTGCTGTGGCCCAATCTGGCATGGCCTATCTCACCTTGACATGCTGACAAATGCTGTAGCCTGTTTCAGTGAAACATTTCTAGCTCATCAGTTTAAAAGCTACTTAAAAGTAGTGACAATAATGAACACACTTTCTGGACCTAACCCTAAAGCCTCCTTTAAGAATGTCCATAGTCCCCTCAGTCATTGGTTATCCACCTGCAGAATATTGATTCGGGGGAACTTTTGAGTCTAGGGACTAGTAGATAGATTGTTGTTGAATCATTTAGTAAGAGGCCATGTCTCCCTCTCCTAAATGGATTGTGACAGAAGAAAGATTTGTGATATCATTACTGTACCTTTCATGGCAGATTATTACTCTAACAAGGAAATAGATGTTTTGGAGGTGGCTTACTACTGTAAGAAAATTATAAGACAGGTGATACTAGTTTAAGGATTGACTGTTTGGAAGCACACATAGCATGTAGGTGGTTAGAAAATCAAGTCATGTCATTAATATTTGATAAAAAGTTCTATTTTTGCTAACTTGAAGATTATACCATATTACTGCCAAACTTGATACTTTAGAAAAAGAAGTTGTTTGGAGTGTGTGTTGGTTGTCATTGTATTAAACCTTGCTAATATAGGTAAAGAAAAACAGATTAATTTAGAAAAGAACTTTCTGGTTTGCAGGAAAAAAAATTGGAAACAAATTCCGAGTCATGTAATAAGTCAGAAAAAGCAATTGCTTCCAACTATTAAAAAAGGGATACCAAAACCCAAAAATATATATAAAGATTTTGAACAGAATGGGCCATGTGAGACTTTTTAGTTGGGCATGAGGTTCAGCATTGCTACAAAGATCAGGTTAAGATACTTTACTTTTTTTCTGAAGTTAAGGAAGCGTGGGAATCATGAAGAAAAGCAATAAAGAAGTAAAACTGATTTTAGAATAATACAAAAGGAAGAATTAATTTGATTATTGGCATATGTGTCTGACAGAAGGCCACAATGCTATTGATGGGGTTTTCTAACCAGAGAAACTGTATTTGGTCCTAGAAAGCATTTAGTGAGCCCTAAGAGCCATCCTAATCCAGAAAAGTGAGAGGGTGTGTGCTTCTCAAAACCAGATTTGTGCCAAAGGGTCTTAGTTTCAGAGAGGATCTGTAGAAAGTGGAGCCTGGAGACATGGAAAGCAAGGACAAGGGCATATATCCCAGCAATTATAGTTAAGGGCTTGTCTACAAGTTCATCCATTCATGTGCTACCTAGATCCATTGGGATTTTAGAACAACTGAATGTTTTCCATTCTTTGATTGTATGAATATGCATTTTCTTTCTCACTTTATGGCATTTTTTTTCTTTTTTAAAAATAAGACAGGTTGACAAGACAGAAATCTTGTTTTAGGGTAGAAAATGTGGGACTACAACAAACCACATTTCCATTTGTAAAGAATTGGTATAAACTGAAGATCTTAGATTTTGTTCTGAATGGGATCTTGGATAGTCTTCTAAGGGACAGCTTGAATATGTTCTCTATCTGGAAAGAAGAATAAAAATAACGGATGTATAGTGAGTTAAATACAGATTGTGCCAGAGCCCAACTAGTTTCTCTGCTTTCTTTTTGCTCTCTCTAGGGTGTGTGTGTGTGTGTTTGAATCAGCAGCTAAATGTATTTTATTATGTGAATAATTTTTCATTTTAAAGATTTCTTTATTTTTATTGGAAAGGCAGAGTTACGGAGACAGGATGAGTGTGTGCAGTTACATATACTGAATTGAACCTTTGGCATAAAGAATCAGAACATCTTTTCATAGTATTAACACATACTACAAAAATATGATTTATGGGCCCGGCGCAAGTGGTTAAGGTCCTCGCCTTGCATGCCTGGGATCCCATATGGGCGCAAGTTCTAATCCCGGCAGCCCTGCTTCCCTTCCAGCTCCCTGCCTGTGGCCTGGGAAGGCAGTCGAGGATGGCCCAAAGCTTTGGGAACCTGCACCCACGTGGGAGACCCGGAAGAGGCTCCTGGCTTTGGATCGGCATAGCATCGGCCGTTGTGCTCATTTGGGGAGTGAGTCATCGGACGGAAGATCTTTCTCTCTCTCTCCTCTCTGTATATCCACCTTTCCAATAAAAATAAAAAATTAATCTTTAATAAAACAAAAAACAAAAATATGATTTGTCAACAGATACATTAAGGCAAATATATTAGTACATATTTTAAAAGCGTATAGTGTCAAAGAAATAGAACCACAAAATTCAAAAGAAGTATTGTCAGCCAGGCAGTATAACACTGTCCAGCATGTCCCTCTGTTGGCTGTTGGCCATAACTAAATATACTGGTAGCAACTTTGAAATGAAAAAAACTTTAACAACCCCTTTGATTTTATCTGTTTAAAATCAAACAGAAGGTCCCGGCACAGTAGCCTAGAGGCTAAGACCTTGCCTTTTATGCACCAGGATCCCATATGGGCACTGGTTCTCATCCCGCTGTTCCACTTCTCATCTAGCTCCCTGCTTGCAGCCTGGGAAAGCCACAAAGGATGGATTGGCCCAAAGCCTTGGGATCCTGCACCTGTGTGGGAGACCTGGAAGAAACTACTGGCTTCAGATTGTCTCAGTTCAAGCCATTGGGGCCACTTGGGGAGTGAACCAGCAGACAGAAGGTCTTTCTTTCTGTCTCTGCTTCTCTCTGTAAATCTGCCTTTCCAATAAAAAAAAAATATATCTTTAAAAATCAAACAGAAAACAAATATAGTTCTTTTATATAGTAAAAATTTGTAGTATTTTTACAAGAGAAGGACAAAAACAAAGATGCAGTGTCCAGTGTGGTGGCTTCACAGGCTAATCTTCTACCTGTGGTGCTGGCATCCCAGATTCAAGTCCTGGCTGCTCCACCTCCCACCCAGCGCCCTGCTTATGGTCTGGGAAAGCAGCAGAGGATGACTGAAGCCCTTGGGCCCCTGCACCTACCTGGGAGACCCGGAAGAAGATAATCCAGGTTCTTGGCTTCTGATCAGCTCAGCTTCAGGTGTTAACAGCGTCTGAGGGGTGAACCAGCAGATGGGAGATTTTTTTTGTCTCTCCTCTCTGTAAATCTGCCTTTCAAATAAAAATAAATATTTTTAAAGGAGAGCAGAGACAGTAATATGAGTGAATGCGCCTCTCACATGGTTTTCCTATGGTACTTTGAGGAGCCACTGTATAATCACTAAGCATGCCTGTGGACTTCTTTGCCAGTAACTGTTGGAAACCGTGAGTTGCCCTTCATCACTGAAGCCGTGCTCTTCTCATATAGAGATGTACAGGGCAGCCTGTTTAACTTGCACACATCCTAGTGGTGGGTGTGGTGCTTCACATACCTGGGCCGTGTGTGCTTCAGGATGCTGCTCGAGGATTTCCACGTGCTGTAGTCTCAGAGTGGTAGAGCAGTGGAGTGCCAGTATTACTAGAAGTATTTTTCTATAATCCCTGCCACAACTTCATTAACAGCATACTACTTTATATTTGTGTTTCCACAAGATTTCTTATAATTTGGTATTCCCCCAGATGAATCTGCATTTTTGGCAGGAAGATGAGTCTTTTTGGGTGTGGCAGTTGATTCCCAGTCATAAATAAGCTGTAGTTTTAGCTCCTCAGGAATCTTGACCATAACTTCCACTCCAAACGTGAATGCCTTCATTTTCACCAGTAGGATCTGTGCAGGCCCTTTTCTTTCTGAAGAAGCTGCAGGGTCTCACTTCATGTCGCCAACTTCATTTCCAGGTGTTTTCTGTTTTGCTTTCACTCCTACGTTTTTCTGTTGTAAACCAGATGTCTTCTTTCCTGGAGCAGCTGCACTTGTCTTCCCCTCTGCGTGCTGCTCCTCATTGGCTTCTTGAAGTTCTCTGTTACATATTTCAGCACTCTGCTCTCTGGAACTTACTCGTCCCAGTTTTTATTTCAACCACTGTAATGCATGAAATCTTTCATTTGTTTGACCTTTATAGCAGTCTTTGCACACTTTGCATCATAAAAAGAGGCCTATGAAAGCACTAAACTTACTCATTCTCCTGAAATGTAGGTTTTGGGCCCTGCTTGGGTACTATTAATTAATAATTTTTAATTTTTTTTTGGCCAGGCCCTTAATTTATTTATGTTTTCAGACACTCTACTCTTCATTGTTTACATCAAATTTGGTGGCTTAATTCAGAAATTTATAGCCATGACAGTGCTGGGAGATAAGGTGCTGCATTTGAGACAAGCTTGCATGACTTACTGCTCACTAGGAAAATCTGTGTGAGCAGCCAAGTGCACATGTGAGGGGATTTCAAAAAAGCCCCTGGGAAAACAGAATTAAAAGATGCATTTATGCTACTGCAAAGCATCTTGAAATTTGTCTACTAGGAGTCATTTAAAAATTCACAGAAAGGGATGAGACAATCTGCACACAGGTTTTAAAATCTTCTTGCAACAAAATTGTTTTAATTGCATTTTTTAAAAGTAATACATTTGTTTTATTCTTGGTGATGATTACATAGTTGAGAAGGATGCACACCCTAGTGGACCAGTAAGATTAGGGTGGGAAAGAATGGGGAATGGAGGAAAGAGGAAAGTAGTTTTGACAGTTGTTTCCAATTCCTTCCCCCCGACCCCCTGTATCTGGGGGCAGGGGTAAGAGAAGTGGAGAAAGCTGCTCCCAGCAATTGAGTACCATTTGTAAGTGGTTTGCTGCTATCTCCTTTTCCCACCACCCATTTTACTTTCCTATACTGTGTTCCACCCAGCTCAGCATCACATGTTCCCTCAGGCTGCTAGCTCTACATTGTCGGCTGCAGTTGCCTGCATCCCTGAATGTTGTGCTTCTGTTGTAAAATAATGACACTTAGGTTATTTGTTACAACTGTAAACTTACACTAATTTTATTTAGTATTTTCAGCCTTTTTGATTTAATAATTTTAATTTTAATTAGTACTTAACAGATTTGATGTGATTTATAGACACAATTCTAATAACACAATTACATTCCTGTCCTCCTTCCTTCTCCCTTTCACTTTTTTGTAACTTTTGAGATAATATATTTTAAATTTACATATAAAAGGCTTACTAATTCACTTTTGTTTCCTTTGCAAAAGTTTCTGAGTTTGATACAGTCGCATTTGTCGAGTTTTGTTTTTGTTTTTTGTGCTTTGGGGGTTTTGTTCAAGCAGTTGTCACCTACACCAGTGTCTTTGAATGTTTCCGCCTATGTTTTCTTCCCGTAACTTCATAATCTCAAGTCTTAAATATAGGTCATTGTTCCATCTTGTTATCTCATGTTTGTTAATGTTTATCATTTCCTATAAAAAAATTGGATTCCAAAGGCTTTATTTCTTTTAAAAACCAGTGTCATTTTAATGTGTAAATTATTGTCTCCTTGAAGGATTTTGAAGGATACAAGCTAAATTTCTAAAAATTTTTATTTAAAAACCAGACACACATACACATATACATATACATGCCCAAGCGCTAAGAGGCAGCCAGTGACCCATTTGCTTGTTTCCTCCCCAACTTACAATCAGGGATGGATCAGGCTGAAGCCAGGAACTGGGGGATTCAGTCTAGGTCTCCACTAGAAGTAACAAGGGCCTACGTGCTGCTGCTTTCCAGGGCACTTGCTAGCAGGAAACTGGAGTCGGAGGAAGAGCCAGGACTTGAACTCGGGCACTCTAGTGCAGGTGTAGACACTGCAAATAGTATTTAACCATTGTGCCAAACTCCTACCCCACTAGATGGTTTGTATTATAGAAAAAGAAAAACGCTGCAGTTTGAATAGTAAAATATTTCCTATAGCATTAAACAAACCTGGCCTTGTTCATTGTTTTACTGCTTCTATGGATTAATTTACAGTAATGATAGTAACCAGTGTTACTTTCTGTAATTGTATGTAGTTTCATATGGCATAAAATCTCAGGTTTACAGCAGATTTCTCCCTGCTGTGTCATTCCTTTAGAAGCAAAAATGTATTTAATTGCCTAACATCTACATGCCTAATTAAGGATAGAATGTAATACATCAGTATTCTGTAGAGTAACCAGAGGTTACTGGCAGCAATTTAAGAAGGGGAATACTCTCACAAGTACTGACTTCATAGATGGCTGGATATGTATTTGATATTTGCTTAGTAGTATCTACCATTGTGAATTCAATCTGTATTTTAGAGATTTTCTGAAAGTGTTGGTGACAGTTACATATGTTATTATTTAATTGCAAAGTGTCACCTTTTTAAAAACATTATCCTCTTTATAGAAATTGCAATTTATATTTTTATAGCTATCAAAATCATTTCTGAACATGAACAGTCTCAAAACTTCTAAGTGAGATAGTTGTATTGGTTGAGTAAAATCAGTCCGCAAGTTTGGTTTTAAGGTAAATGATAGTAGCACAGCATTATAACCTATCATTTGTTTATTTAACATATTAGAAGATATCATTTCTGTCAAGAATAGACACTTTATGCCAATTGTATTAGAAACTTTCTTTTAGGGAATAGTATACAATAACTTGTAATTTTAGTAGATAGAAGAAAAATGTTTTATTCAATATTAGTAGCTTTGAAAGAAATTTATTCTTAAAGTTTGTGACTGTGTTGATGTAAGACATTCTACAGTGATCCCAATTTTTATGTTAGTTGTGAGAATCAGGTCTTATACATACACAGTGCAGGAGGATCTGATAACATAGTACCCCTCACTATTGAAAAATAAAATGTTAAGCTCTTGCAGATAGGAAAACTGATTTATGTCTAAATGGAAGATGCAAGACAAAAATAAGTAACCCAATTTCAAGTATAGAACTGGTTATATATTGAAAATGCTGAGAAATTTTGTCATTCATGTCTGTGACAGAGGTTACTCTTATGCTAATGATATTGATTTCAACATTTGCTTCCATCTCAGATTTTCAGTATTAGCAATAAGAGAGTTTTTGACAGAAATCTTTGGGGAAGACTTTTCTAAGGAAATATGCAGAGTTACAGGCTGTGAGCTTAAACAGGATAGACAATTTTACTTATTCTGACCATCCTGTTCTACTCTGGGAAGTCAGATTGAATGTCTGCAGTCACAGAAAACTTTCATGTAGAATATTAGGGATCTTCAGAGTGGCAAAGCTTATACAATATGTGTATGGATATATGAGAAAGAATTTATTAGGGAATTGACTCACATGATTATAGTAGCTGAGAAGTCTTTGAACAGTGTCTGTTGGCTAGAAACTCAAGGTTGTTGCTGGTATGGCTCATCAGTTAAACCTGGTTCAAATCCAGAGAAGCTGGTGATGTAACTCAGAGTTCAGTGCTGAAAGTCTAGGACCCAGAGAGGCACTGCTTGAACTCATGGAATCCAAAACAAGTCTAGAGTTCAAATGTTCCAAGCAGGAGACTTGTGTTTTCCCTTTCTTAGTTTAGGCTCTCATGACTGCAGCTCTCCCAGGCTACTATTGTACCTTGATAATTCTATAGTTAGGTCTCTGTGATAGTCCCACTCGTGGCATCATTAGGTCTTGTCATTGTCCAAGTGGGACTGTCTGTGTCAGTGCTGCCTTTTGAGTCAGGCCTCTGCTTGGTTCTTGGGCCTTTCTTTAAAACACTGGTTGGCACCATGACCACATGGTTCTTCCAAAGTCAACATGAAGTGGCTGCCGACGCCTGTTGCTGTCTCCCTTTGAAGCAGCTACTCAGGCTGTCCCTGGACTCTTTGGCATGACTGCTGCTGCCTCAGAGTGTTGCACTGAAAAGCAGGGAGTAAAATCTCAGGACAGTAAGCCCTAGAACATCCTGACCCTTCTCTGAAACTACTGTGCCTAGGCCTCTGCCATGTGGAAAAGGCAATCAATCTTAGAGACTCGCGAGAAGCCCTTTGGTCCATTTTCTCTCTGTCCTGATGCAAAGTACTTGTCTTCTTTGTATTGGTGCTAATCTCTTTAGAAATTGGTTGCTGGGCCAACCCTTGTTTATCCTTTCCTCTGTCTTTGGTTAGTCTGTAAATTTTCCAAATATTTCTCTTCAGCTTCCCTTATAATTATACATTTTGCCATTACGTCACACAATTTCTCCCAGATCTTAATGTTTGCAGTTAAAAGTGAACAAGAAGCAGTCTGAATGGTTTGCTATTTGCAGGTTTTCTTCTGCCAGTGCCACCACCTTACTACTCCCTTCCAGCCCCTGCATGCCTTTTTAAAAGGTTATTCTTAAGTCCAGGTCATGGCCATAGTTCAGCCAAGTTATTTGCAGTGATGTGACTGAGTGCCTTTAGTACAGTTTCCAATAGAATATTCTTCATTCACCATCTGTAAGACCACTAGTGGATCTCTCTGAGATGTTCTAACTCTTCTCTAATCTTGTTTTCTTCTTCTTTTAAATGTAACACATGCTGTTTAATTATTGTTTTTATCTTTATTTTTTAGAATACAGTTCCTTAGGCTTGGGAATTTTCCCTCCATCCTCCCCTTGTAATTTTGCTTCCCATCCAGACTGTTTCCCCCTATATTAGTGCAGTAGTATAGTCCTTCAGCAGCAGTCACAAATCCATCATTCTGCTATTTGTTTCATGACATTGTAGGTATAAACAGTGGCAGAAAGTCCAGCATCCTGTTGTCAAGATATATTTAACAGTTTCATTGGGAGCCATCTTTTTTCAGGAGTAGAGATGCATACTGCACTGTATCTTCACTTCTTGTTACACTAATCTCCATTAGATAGTTTGTCTAGGTGAACATATGTACATACATATTTACATGTACATCTTTGATCTTGTATTTTTTTATAAAGGTTGCTTTATATCAGAGAATACATATTTGTCATTTTGGGATTGGCTTATTTCACTGAGCACAATGGTATTTAGTTGGGACCATTCTGTTGCAAATGATAGAATTTTATTCTGTTTAATGACTGAATAGTATTCCATGAAGTCGATGTACTACAGTTTCTTTATCCATTCTTCTATGGGCATCTAGGTTGTTTCTACATCTTAACTATTGTAAATTGTATTGCTGTAAATACAGGATTACAGGTCACTTTCTCATATGCAGATTTCATTTCCTTTGAATTTATTCCTGGAAGTGGGATAGCTGGATCATATTGTAGGTCAGTTTTCAGTTGTTCTAACACTCTTCCATGCTGACATCCATAGTGGCTACTAGCCTACTCTCCTACCAACAGTGGTTTGGTGTAGCTTTTCCCCCCACATCTATGCCAACAGGTGTTATTAAAAGATTTCTGAATGGAGAACAACTTCACTGGACTACTGTGGAGCTTTTTATTTGCATTTCCCTAATAGCTAGGGATCCTGAGTGTTTTTTATTGTCTCTTAGTCATCTGAATTTTTTGTCTTTTTTAATAGTCTTTACTAGCTCCCTATAGTGTCCCATTTATAGCATTCTCAGCATTGTCTTGTTTACTGTTCCAAATTTTGCCCATTACACAGTTTCAAAAAACCTCAATATTTTCAGGTATTTTTTTTTATTAACAATAGCCCTGATTCTTTCTGAATCTATGTCTTGTTGAAAATAATATTATTGCAGGCTGGATAATTTATAAACAAAGGATTTATTTTGGTTTAGGATTCTCATGAAAGATTGAGGGGTTGCATATGGAAATGACCTGGTGGGAGAGTCCTAGGGAAGTATACCGTACCACATGCCAGAGGCAGGGAGCAAGCATGTACATGAATGCTCTGGTCTTTCTCCTTTAGAAACTTAGCATTATTCAACCATGATATCCCTTCTTACAACTGTAGCTGATCTTAATTACCTCTCCAAAACATAATTGGAATGTTTTTCCAGGATCTTTAATATCATGTATCAGGATTAAGCTCAAGCATGAGTTTGAGAGTGGTTAATTCATACTCCTAATATAGCACATAATTTTTGATGAATGAAAGTTTTGCACAAGGTTGATGATGATAGTTTTTAAGGTGCTTTATTTATTTTTCAAAAAATAAATTTATTTTATCTGAGCATTGTATCCATCCCTGCTATGTCTGCGATGCTGAAGTCAGGAGCCAGGAGTTTAGTCCATTCTGTAAGGGTGACAGGAATGCAGTCACTTAAGTTATGATAGTTACCTCCCAAAGCCTGCATAGCAGGAAGTTGCAATTAGGATAGAGCCTGGAGTTGAAACCAGACACTGTGATACAGGACCAGGCATTCTAACAGGTGTCTTTTCTCCGACACCAGATGCCCATTCATTAAAGTTACTTTAGAGACACTTAGAGAAATCATCCAGGATTCCCTTTATGTTAAGGATTTGCATTCCTACATTTACTCTAGCATTTGTAAGGAGAGCTGTGAAATTGATAGTTATAATAGCTCAGTAAAACAAAGATATCAAGTATTTTATCAAGCTGCAGTTCTGATCAGGACAGTAAGAAAGTGTAATGGGTTTTGGAAGAAATAATCCCTGAGGTTTGTCTGTATTGATACACTTATGGTATTAGCTAAAAGAATCAGATCCTTTTTTTGTTGTAAAATCATTACATGCTTATAATTCATTCCAGAAAAGAAGCTCTGGAGGGAGGATGGAGATCAAAATCAGTAAGCACAAAAAGCTTTGTATGGAATTGAGATTTTCTATTGCTGCCTTCTCTAAGCTTGATGGTTCAAAAATACTCCCACGGGGGCTCAGTCTGCATTCAGTTAGAGATTAATAGTGTCTTACAGTAACCTAGCTTGCTACTATTCCTGTGCATCAGGGAACACTATAATAAAACTCTTCAGAATGCAGATAATAATGCTGTAACATTCACATGGATTCTGTGCTTTCATTCATAGGTTAAATTTAAGTATTTGGTAAAAGAAGATTAAAACAGATTTTTGTACTTGTTAATATAACAAAGATATGTGTATCCTTATCTGAATTTTTAAATTTACTGATCTTTTAATTTTATGAATGAAAAAGGAAAAACAGGCTATTTCCTGTACTCACAATATTTCCTCTGACTGCAAGTTGTGTTCATATCAATCAGTTTTCAGCCAACACCAACTAGGTATCTAAAATTCAGTTGAAGTGTGAATATTCAGCTTAGTGGTTAAGAGAGTACCTGAATGTCATGTCTTGCTCTAGTTCCTGATTCCAGATTTCTACCAATGTATATCTTGCTAAGCAGAGGGTTTGGTTCAAGTGATTTGGTCTGTGCCATTGGTAAGGGAGACTCAGCTGGAGCTCTGAGCACTACCCAGCCCTGGCTGTTGTGGGCATTTGGCAGAATAGTAAATAGATGGGAGTTTTCCCTGGCCTGTGTCTTTTTGTGTCTGCTCCACAAATAAGTGCAATTTTAAGCATCCCAATTATTCTGGAAGTATTTTTGTAGAGTTAGTGCAGATCCCACAGGTTGAAGTCTCAGTCCCACAAGATTTTGCCTCTATCCTTGGATGCCAAACCTAGGTCCAAGTTGTCACCTGTATTTCTGATCTACTTGCTGCATATTCAATGGTCCTGGGAGGCCATCCTCAGGTTTGAATATTTTCTGGAAGAGCTCACAGAACTCAGGGAAACACTGCTTCTGAGTACTGCATTATTATAAAAGGTAAAACTTGAGGCAGGCAAAGGTAAGAGATGCACCAGGATATGGCAGAGGATCACAAAGCTTCCATGACCTTTTCAGGAACCCCACAACCTGGCTCCATTGTAGGGTCACCAACCTGAAAGCTCTCAGATCCTGTCCCTTAAGGAGGCTTCAGTCCTTACACATGATTGATTCAGTCAGTCACAACCATTCAAGTGCTCAGTAGCTTCATGTTCTTGGTGACTATAATGTTCGATAGCAGAGAAATAGAAGAATTCCATTGTTACAGAAAATCCTATTGAGTGACAGTGATCTAATTCTAGAGAACAGTAGCCAAAGACTCCTCCATAATCTGGTTTAAAACCTTTCAGAGAGACAGGCCTGCCAGAGTAGTATTTATGATAGAATACTCAGTAAATATTTGTTGACTTACTGAATAAATGAAAAATTTAGCATTTTTCCAAATTAGGTAATTTGCAATACTTAGATATACTAAAAATCACACAATATATACCACTTCCCAAATGAAATTTTTAATTGTCAATTCCTGAGGTAGTAATAGTTTAAATGTAAGTAATTTACATCTCCAGTAGAACTCTATTATTATGTTAGCTAGTGGTTTCTAAGCATTTTCCATGATAACATTTGGTTGCTGGGTAATTTTTTTTAAAGACCCATCTGTTGTTATTGGGAATAAAGATATACAGAGAGAAGGAGTTACAAAAAGATCTTTCATCTTCTGGTTCACTCCCCAAGTGGCCGCAATGGCCAGAACTGAGCCAATCTGAAGCCAGGAGCTTCTTCTGAGTCTCTTACATGAGTGCAGGATCCCAAGTAGCCATCCTGTGCTGCTGCTTTCCCAAATCATAAGCAGGGAGCTAAATGGGAAGTGGAGCAGCCATGATGCAAATTGGCACCCATGTGGGATCCCAGAACACAAAGGGCAAGGATTTAGCCACTAGGTCATTGCACCAGGTCCTTCTGGGCAAATTTTGTTGTAGAGAATATGAAAGTACATCAACACAGACCATACCCTAAGTCCTGTATGAAATTGCATTTAAAAAATAGCTACTTTACAGGCTATGGTCTCTGATAATTGTGGACTCAAAAAGCATTCTTACACAATAGAAAAACCAAACACTTTAGGTCTTTTTAATACATGTTTAAAAAAATTAAGAGAAACATGAAGAAATGAAATTATTGACTAAAAATGTGCAGCATATAAAATTTTGAGATGCAGGTGAAACAGTAGGAGAAGGAAACTTATTTTTTTTAACATTTTTAAAAAGATTTATTTATTTATTGGAAAAGTCAGATATATATGTACAGAGAGGAAGATTTTCCTTCCGATGATTCACTCCCTAAGTGAGCGCAACGGCCGATGCTATGCCAATCCGAAGCCAGGATCCGGGAACTTCTTCTGGGTATCCCACACAAGTGCAGGGTTCCAAATCTTTGGGCCATCCTCGACTGCTTTCCCAGGCCACAGGCAAGGAGCTGGACGGGAAGTGGAGCTGCCGGGATTAGAACTGGCGCCCATTTGGGATCCTGGCGTGTTCAAGGCGAGGACTTAAGCCACTAGGCCACGCTGCCTGGCCCCAAGAAGGAAACTTATAATACTAAATTCTTACAGAGGAGAAGAGAAAATGTCTTAAACTATTAGTGTAAAGTCCTCTGTAAAACTAAGGAAGAATCTCCAAATTAGAAAAAGAAAAACAGGCTGAGAAGAATGAAAGAAATACTAAACACAAAAGCAGAAATCAGTGAAGTTGAAGCTAGAAAAAAAAGAGAAGAGAGAAATTAGTTAAATGAAAAGGTGGCTTTTTGAAGGGTTCATACAACTAATAAACCCCATAGTAAGACTGACAAAAACAGAGATGTTTAGTATATACAAATTGAGTAAAAATGGTCAGTGTAACAGAGACTATCAGCACGAAATCTACAGTCATCACATAGTTATTAACAATACTATTAAGTAGCTCTGTGCTCATGTGATTAATCAGTTAGTTTAAATGGACTAGTGATTTGAAAAATATGAACTACTACAATTTACCCAATGTTAGATTATTTGAATAAGCTCATAACTCTTAGGAAAATGGAATTCTTTTAAAATTAGTTTATTTAGTTACTTGAAAAAATGGAGTGAGAAGAGAAAAGAAATTCTCCGTCTATTGATTCATTGCACAAATGACTGTAACAGCTAGAGTTGGGCCAGGCAGAAAACAAGAGCTAGAAACTCGATCTGAGTCTGCCATGGGGGCAGCAAAGACCCAAGCACGTGGAATTGGAGTATCTAAAACAACTTAGAAAAACCGAGAAGAATCATTGTGCTTGATATGAAGATTGATATGGCTATGGTAATTGAAAATGTGATGTGTTGATAGAAGGATACTAAAAGAAAAAACGACTATTCACAGCATTACTGACACAGAATGTGTGGGATGTCCATACCAAGCAGTTTTCTGCAGATATCAGCTGGTTGTCCTGCAGCTTAATTCAGTTCTCACACTATCTGGGGACCTCGTAAGTTAGAAGCTCAGTCCCTTCATATCATAGGCTATCACAAGTGCAGATACTACCTCGTTGGAGCAGTTCATGTTTTTAGTTACTAAAATGAAATACCTAAGTTAGGTTATTTATGAAGAAAAGATTTATCTTGGCTCCAGTGTTTTGGAGGTTCAAGGACTCATTTCTGATGGCCTTCTTGCTGGCAGAATCCTAACATACCATATGGTGAACACCTGGGATAGAGAACCGTACCACCACTGTGTGTGTCTATGTGTGTCTAGCTTTTCTTATAAATCCACCAGGATTGAGGGCTTTATTCCCTAAGCACCTGGCCCAATCCTAATCATTCCCAAAGGTCTGACCTCTATAAACATCATAGTCAGAATACGGTTCCAGCCTCTTTTCTTTTCTTTTTTTTTATAATCAATACAGACAGATTTTATTTCTAGTAGTCAATCCATTGAGGATACACAGTTGAATTTATGAATGTAGAACTCAGTTATAAAGGTTGGCTGTGTATATTATTTCCTTAATTGCTAAAAATTATGAGATATATGTCAGATCTTAGTCCTGAAAGTATTACTGTGCGTTTTGCTGAGAATAAAAATAGTGTCATATAACCACAGGATAACCACTTTAGAAAATTGAAAATTTGTACCAGCTATTGCTCATAATATTATTGTCAGTGAGCCAAAAAATGTCACCCACAGCATGCTCAAGTAAAAACTTTAATCTAGAATAGGAACGGGCAAAGCCTTGTCCATCAGTCAAAGCTATAAAATTATCCATTTTGTTGATGAATTTTCATTAGAATATAGTCACGCTGATTCACTCACCCAAGCACCTGTTCTTGGGTGCTTTTGACATTTAACAGTAAAGTTGAATGGTAGATACAGAGATCCAGGAAGGCTGAAAAACCTAAAATATTTACTATCGGGACATTACAGGAAAATCTTTATGAATTCAGATGCCATATCACCATGAACGTGCCAGTCTCATCTGATCTTGGAAGCTAAACAGGGTTGGGCCTGGTTAGTACTTAGAAGGGAGGTCTCTTTGTGTGTGTGAGTGTGTGGTTTTTTGTTTTTGGTTTTTGTTAAATAAAGATTTATTTATTTTTATTGGAAAGGCAGATATAGAGAGATAAGGAGTGACCAAAAAAAAAAAAATCTTCTGCCCACTGATTCACTCCTAAGTGGCTGCAACCACCACAGCTGAGATGATCTGAAATCAGGAGCTTCTTTGAGTCTCGCGTGTGGGTGCAGGGTGCCAAGGCTTTGGACTGTCCTTTCTCAGGCCACAAGCATGGAACTGGAAGGGAAATGGAGTAGTTGGGACACAAACCAGCACCCATAAAGATTCCCAGTGGTTGCAAGATGGCCACTAGACCACTATGCCAGTCCCAATTTCCAGCCTATTTAGACTTGACACCTGGAATTAAGCTCTAGCATGAAGAGAGAAAACTGTATTCAACTCTAGCACCAGAGCATACACATATTTGCCCAACTCAGCTTCCTTGTCCTCAGGTTCAGTAATTTTCTGTAATGACTCATAGAACTGAAGAAACCTCTTTTACAGGTTTATTATAAGAATATAAATAATAACCAGAATCTGGAAGCTCTCCGAAATTTTTAGTTTAGGGATTTTAATGGAGGATTCATTGTGCAAGGATGACCAATTATGAATTCAATCTCCAGTCAGCCTGCTTCCTTTCCCTAAGAGGATGCAGAGAAGGGCTTCAAATTCCTACGTTCTAATGGCCTAATGCTTTTGGTAATCAGCCCCATAATAAGCCACTCGGGAGCCTAACAAGAGTTCCTTTATTAAAATAACAACAACCACCAAAAAAAAAAAAGTCTGCCTCCCACTCATGATCAGGAAATTACAAAAGATTTAGCAGCTAAACATAAAATGCTATCACTTAAGGGCCCGACGGCATGGCCTAGCTGCTTAAGTCCTTGCCTTGAACGCGCTGGGATCCCATATGGGCACAGGTTCTAATCCTGACAGCTCAACGTCCCATCCAGCTCCCTGCTTGTGGCCTGGGAAAGCAGTCGAGGATGGCCCAAAGATTTGGAACCCTGCACCTGTATGGGATACCCGGAAGAGGTTCCTTGCTCCTGGCTTCGGATTGGCATAGCATTGGCTGTTGCGCTCACTTGGGGAGTCAATCATCGGATGGAAGATCTTCCTCTCTGTCTCTCCTCTTCTCTGTATATATATATATATATATATACAGATATATATATATCTGATTTTCCAATAAATAAATAATAAAAAATCTTTAAAAAAATGCTATCAGTTAAGATATCACAAAAATTTTAGGAACTCTTTTCTGGAGTCAGGAACTGAGCTCAAATAGGTAGCTTTCATATGAAGATACTCAAAAAGGAAAGTAAAATAAAAAAATATTTGTTCTGGGGCAAAAAGTTTTGAAATCCATTCTTAATTGTATTATAATACACATTTTCACAAGCTCTGATGGCCTAGGAAAGCAGTCGAGGATGGCCCAAAGCTTTGCGACCCTGCACCGTGTGGGATACCCAGAAGAAGTTCCTGGATCCTGGCTTCGGATTGGCATAGCATCGGCCATTGCGCTCACTTGGGGAGTGAATCATCGGAAGGAAAATCTTCCTCTCTGTCTCTCCTCCTCTCTGTATGTTTGACTTTCCAATAAATAAATAAATATTTAAAAAAAAATTTGCCCTAAAATAAACGTATCTCTTAATTCTGTTTTCTATGAAAAAAAATTGCTTTTAAAGATTATTTTATTTTTTTGCAAAGAGATATACAGAGAGGAACAGAGACAGAGATGGAGGCCTCCGATCAATGGTTCACTCCCCACGTGAACGCAACGGCCGGTGCGGCGCCAATCCAAAACCAGGAGCCAGGAATGTCCTCTGAGCCTCCCACAAGGGTGCAGGGTCCCAAGGTTTTGGGCCATCCTCAACTGCTTTCCCAGGCCACAAGCAGGGAGCTGGACGGGAAGTGGAGCCGACAGGATTAGAACTAGCGCCCATATGGGATCCTGGTGCGTTCAAGCGAGGACTTAAGCAGCTAGGCCACTGTGCCGGACTCAAAACACTACCTATCTTTTCTTGTTGTTGTTAACTAATTAATTAATTAATTTAAAACATTTTATTACGATCATTTTATGATACAGTTCCATATTCCCTTATTCCCTCCGCAATTCCCTTCCCCCTACCTAATTCCTCTATATCATTAGTAACATAGTTTTTCATACTCAGTCATATCTCCATCATTGCGGGCATGGACAATGGCAAAGAGTCCAGAATCCTATTGTCAAGATATAATAAACAGGTTCATTGTAAGTTCATCCTTGTCTGGAAGCAGAAATGCATACTACACTGCATCCTCACATCTGGATATGTTACTCTCCATTTCACAGCTACTGTACATCCCCTTAAATGAAAAGTCATGACACAAAATCAACAATAGAAAGAAAAATGGAAATTTACAATGGCATGAAATTAAATGACATGTTAGTAGATAGGACAGTCTCCATTACACAGCTACTGTACATCCCCTTAAATGAAGAGCCACAAAACAAAATCAACACCAGGGAGAAAAAAGAAATTAACAACACCATGAAGTTAAATAACACGCTACTAAATGCCTAACATGTAGCTGAAGAAATGAAAATCAAGAACCTTCTTAAAGAAAATGATGCCACTGCTTGATCTATGAGTCATTGAATGATTTTATCAGAAGAAAGTGTTTTAAAGAGATGAAACTAACAGGAAACAACAAAATCCATGCGATATAGTTTCCGCCGATATTTGTTGGTGAAGTGTGTCTCTTCTAGACAATAAGTAGATGTTGTTTTGTTTTTTAATCCAGTCTCCTAATCTATGACGTTTGATTGAGCTTAAGCCATTGACATTCCGAGTTTAACATGTATGGATGGTACTTTTGTCCTTTTTAGAAATGGGTTATTCATTGGTTTAGTCTTCTGTTGTCATTTTACTGGGATGGTCTTCCCATTTGCCTTTGGTTTTGTTGGGTGCTATTCCTCTTCTCTGTCAAGAGAACATCTTGAAGTATCATTTGTAGGGCAGGTTTGGAAGAGGCAAATTCTTTTAACTTTTCTTGACTGTGGAAGAATTTTATTTCATCTTCAAAGACAAAAGAAAGCTTTCCTGGATATGCTATCCTAGGCTGACAATTTTTTTCTTTTGGAATCTGGAATATGTCACTCCATTCTCTTCTTGCCTGTAGAGTTTCCTGTGAGAGATCTCCTGTGAGTTTAATTGGCATTCCTTTATATGTCAGTTGATTGTTTTTCACGTGTACATTTAAGCATCTTTTCCTTATGTTCAATTGAAGAGAGCTTGATGATCATGTGTCTTGGTGAAGGTTGCTTTTGATCAGGCCTGTTGGGAGTTCTGTGCCCTTCCTGGATGTTGTTTCCCAGTTCTTTCTCTAGGTTAGGGAAATTTTCCCGTATTATTTCATTAAATATATTTGTAAAACCAGCTTCTCTTTCTGCACCTTCTGGGACTCCCATAACTCTTATGTTTGGCCTCTTAATAGTGTCTTTGAATTCTTGAACACTTTTTTTTGGCCTGATCCAGCTCTGCTTCCAGCTTTTTGTTTGCTTCTCCCTGATGATAGGAGCTATCTTTCAATTCTGAGATTCTTTCTTCTGCTTGCTTCATTCTACTTTTTAGACTCTCCACTGTACTTTTAATTTGCTCTTCTGTGTTCTTAATTTCTGATATATCAGCCTTGATTTCCTTTACTGCTTCCTTAAATTCTCTGAACTTTTGTATGTGCTTCTCATTGTTGATCAGAAGCTTTAAAATGAGTCTTATGGATTCTGTGTCCCCCATATTCTCGATGTCTTCCTCAGTTAACTCTGAGGTTGGCACAGGCTTTTGCTCCTTTGCAGGGGAGTTTTCAGTAATATTCATTGTGCCTTTGTCTCTTCTTTTGCTCTTGGTCATTGTACTTCTGGTTAGCAGAGTCTTCTCCTTGAGGCAGATTTCTAAGCTGTGTCACCCACAGGTCTACAGTTTGATTTTACTTATTGCAGTTGGTACACAACTTTTTGCTTGCAGCCACTTGTGCCACAACCTCCAGTGAGTTCCAGGTCTGGGTTCTTATGTCAGATTTCCACAAAGAACTCTGTAGCCTCAGCTCCTGGCTCACCACTCTCCACCTCTTGTGATACCGTGCTGAGGCTGCACCATTGTCTCTGCAACCTTTTGCCTACTTCCATTTGGAGCAGGTCCCAGGATTAGAGAGACACCAAGTGTCCTTTATAGCTACGTTGTTGCTGGTGCTGATCTTTTCAGAACCTGTTAGACATTAGGTGTGGGTGCCACACGGACCTATTTTGACCCGTACAATGCCACAGTTGTTGTTATTTTCTGGCAGGACCAGTGCAATCCATGGAATTCAGTGAGTTCCCGCAAGCTCAGCACATGCGCAGTTCACTGTTGTCCACTGCAGTCCTAAAGCTTTTGCCACCGTGTACAAAATGGCACCTGACATGCCACTACTAGAGTTTTTCATCTGCTGGTCATCAGGTCTGAGGGCTACCCTGACCTGTCTTGGGTGGAACCTGTAGAATGCCACAGTGCTGCAGTTCACTGAGTTAGAAATGAGTTCACTCTCAGCTCAGTGTATGCTCAGTCCTTTCCCTTGCCTTTGCCTCCTTACGCAAAATGGCACCCAATTCAGCTTTAGGGGGCTGACTGGGCTATGAAATCCATCCTGTTCTTGTATTTCCTGTCTGGGATTGCTGCTCTGTCTCTGCTCCTGGTCAAATCAAACGGCCCAGCTGGACGGACGGTTCTTTGTCTGGGCTTACCTCCCAAGCTCCCAGGGAAAGTCCCTTCCCACCTGGTTGTTGGTGGAGTTCTATTTGCTGGTGTTCAGATTGCCCATTAGATGAATGCTGCTGGAGTGTCAGTTACTGCCACACCACACCATTGTGCCTGCTGCTTTCCTGTGTCTCTCAGTCTCCAGGTACCCCTCTGCTGTTGTTCTGTCCTCTCCTATTTCCTGGAATGTGTCCTCTCTGCTTCATTCTGGTGCCCTTACCCTATCCCGCCATCTTGATTCTCCTTTTTTTTTTTTAAGATTTATTTATTTTTATTGGAAAGGCAGATTTCCTTTCATTTTTTTTTATTACATTGCAGTATGTGACACTGTTTTAGGCACTGGCAGTACCCCTCTCCCAACCCTTCCCCCATGGTTCCATGATAATTTTTAAGTTCTTTAAATTATGTCATGTACATACACATGTCAGTTAACAGAATAGCAGATCCAGAATTGGCCCTGAACTATAACCGTCTCACTTTTGTCAAAGATATAAAAGCGGAGGTAAATCATTAAATATACGTGAAAAAATTAATACCAGCTCATAACTTATAACAAGTACATTGGGGGATCACAGATTGATTTAAATCTGTCAAACTGTGATACTTTAGAGGAAAACAGAGTATCTTTGATACTTAAAGCTTGTTGAAAGGTTCTCTCTTAAACATAACAGAAAAAGCATGATCCGTAAGATAATTGTTAAATTCAAATTCAGTAAAAATCAAGACTTTTGTTACACTGCATACCCTTTGATGATGGTATGTGGTATTTGTAAACCACATGTGACAAAATACTTGGCCTGTGCAATTATAAAGAACTATCATGTTTGAGCCTTTAACAAACATTAGTATAGCAGCCAAAGAAATGTAAGAAATGGGTAAAATACATGATAATATTTCACCAAGAAATGTAGGTGTGTCAAATGATGCATTAGAAAATGCTTAACATTACCGATATTAGGAAAGTTGCAGATTCATTAAGGTCCCAGTGAGTTATTACCATATTTCTATTTGGACAGCCATAATAAAAAGTAGTGTATATTTCAACAAAACTAAAAGGAAAAATTTTGAATGCTTTCACTGTAAAAATAATAAATGTTTGAAGATAGTTATGCCTAGCTTGATTTGTACTTTATACAACAAATATTGCATGTGTCCAAAAATTTACATGGTTTCTTAAATGTATGATTTTTATGGTGTCAATTAGAAATTCTTGGGAAGATAGGGATATTGCCAACTGATATTAGGAATGTACAAGTACAGTCACACTGGAAAACTATTTTGTGGTTTCTTAAAATGCTATATAATAACCATATGATTTTGCATTTGTACTCCTGGCACTTCTCCAAGAGACTGTTCTGTACAGAAATTTATTCTTGATTTTATTTTCATTGAAAAGTAGAAGCAACCTAAATTCCACATCAATAGTTTGAATGTGGTTAAATGAGTTGAAGTACGTCTATATTGCAACATATCATTCAACAACAAACATTAAATAGAAGTCAGCATTTTGCTGTGCAGTTAAGATGCTTGCATCCTGTATTAAGCTGCTGGGATCAATTCCCAGGTCTGGCTCCCAATTCCAGGTTCCTGCTAATGCAGATTGTCAGTACCTAGTAGGAAATTTGGATTGAATTTCCAGTACTGAGCAAGCATTTGGGTAGTTAACCAGCAGATGGGAGCAGTTAATCATGCACACATATACTTTCTCCCTCCCTCTCTTTCTCTTTAATAAAAAAGAACTGATGAGCTATAGATAGAATCAAACTTGGATGAATCTCAAGGATTTTATGCTGAATGAAAAAAAAAATCATCTTGAAAAGTTAAAGCTTAGGGTCTGGCATGATGACTCAATGCCTAAATCCTTGTTTTGTATGCACCAGAATCCCAAATAAGTGCCAGTTCATGTCCTAGCTGCTCCACTTCCCATTCAGCTCCCTGTCTGTGGTCTGAGAAAACAGTTGAGGATGGCCCAAAGCCTTAGGACCCTGCATTGGAGACCCAGAAGAAGCTCCTGGCTCCTGGCTTCAGGTCTGCTTAGCTCTGGGTTTTTGCAGCCAGCCACTTGAGGAGTAAATCAGCAGATAGGTCTTTCTTTCTCTATATACATTTTCCATTCCAATAAAAATAAGTAAGTTTTTAAAGAGAAGCAAGAAAAGTTAAAGCTTATACCTGCTCCATTTATATAGCAGTTTCACAATGACAGAGATTACCAACAAATAATTGGCTTCAAGTGTTGGCAGTGAATTTCTGGGCAAATGGAAACTCTAGGTGGACTGTGTCGACCAGTGGATGCTGGAGAGATTTAATCGTGCTTGGAGTGGTGAGATCAGCAGTAATTTAGAACTGTTGAACTATTAAAATCTGTTGAGCTCTACCCTCAGAGCATGCCCCAGATCAGGGACTGTGGGGTGGTGTCAGGTGGCTGTCCTGTTTCCCAGGGTATGGAGGTGATTGGAGGCTTTTCCCCTTATCTCCTCTCTTCCCCCAAATACAGCAAGAGAAAGAAGAGAATGTGGAAATAATGGTTTCATCCACCTTCCTGTAGCCCTTGACCTTTATCACCCTAATTAACTATGTAGAAATCATCAAAAGTAAATATAAATTTAAAAAATCAGTGGTTGTCAGAGGACTCTGACACATTTCTTGTTGGGCTACCTTCCCAGTTTTTCTCTTCCTGATCCCAATTCCTGCTGATGAACAGCCTGGTCACCAATAATGGTAAAGTGCTTGGAGCCCTAACACCAATGTGGGAAACCCATATTGAGTTCTGGGCTTCTGAGTTTGACCTGACCCAGTCTCAGCTATTGGTAGGCCTTTTGCAGTTGTGAATCAGTGTATATAAGCTCTCTCCCTCTGTACCTTTTAAATTAAATGGAATTTTTTAAAAAATTACAAATATGGATGTTTGCCCTGTAGGTTAAGACTCTAGTTAAAATACTTGCCTACAGTTGATTAAAGTAGTTAGAATGGTGAGACGAGGTGGGAGTGGTAAAGCAAAAGTAATGAACTGCTTATGTGATGACTCATGAAAGAATTGAGGCTGGCACAAAGCGGAAGAGGTAGACAAGTAGAGAGGGGTGTGTGGAAATGCAGAGGTAGACACCTTACAAGTTCTGAACATTTCCAAGAGTCCACACTAATATAACCTTGATGACTCAGGCTGTGCAATAGGAGTAATAATTTTCATAATCTTCTGTAATAACTAATGCATGCAAATAATTTGTAGGCACATAGGTATGAAGGGCTGACTACTGTGCATGTTGAGACTTCTGTGTCTCGATTTTCCCCTGAGGTACAAGTATATTTGTTATAGACTGGAAAACCACTTGATTGATTTTTCAATAACTCAATATCCAATAACTCAGGGAAAATTAAAAGGTTCTCTGGGAGGTAAATCAAGTATCTTCTAATAAAGATTTGTGATATCTGGCTTTGTATCTTTGTTATTTACTTGTCTGAACTGTATTTTATGGCCTTGAATGTGTGTCACACCACTGAGTGGTTGAACAGTGTTGGAAAATTCTCAAGATTCAAGTATTAAGCAGATTTCCGGAGCCTACTTTTTGTTTTAGCTCTATACTCTAAAACACTAAGGAAAAGTGCATTCTATTAGTCTCCAAGCAAGTGCTTCGTTTGTTCTAAAGCATATTCTTGTATCAGTTATGTTGGTTGCTTTTGTTTCTAAAAATGGTCAGCCTTGGTTGAAATAGATTGTTTTATTAATTATCTTTAAAATTGATTGTGAGAAATGATGAGCCCAGTTTTCTAACAAAACTCTAAAGCTTTCTTCTCCTCTCTAACATGTAAGGGGATGATTCTCCCTCACCCCCTTTTAGGTAAACTGTATGACGGTTTTATATATAAATGTTCTTGGAGAATTGAAAAAACATTCTCAAATTCATTTGAAATCCTGTGTTAGAATTGAGATGAAAGGATAGTCTATGAGGGAAGGATAGATAAGTAGATTGGTTTGGGGTCTGTGTCAAAGGTGGAAGCAGGATGAGTCTGAAATGAAAAAAACAAACCAGTCTTACCAGAAAGATTTTTTTTTTACCTCTCTCTACATGCATTATTTTCACTTTTATGTGCCTATCCCATGTCTCTGACTGGATGTACTACAATGTTGCCTACCATGACTAATTAGTAGAGAAATGTAAACCAAAACCAAGATGAGATTACACCTGAAATGTGTTACCATGGCTACTATTGAAGAAAAAAACAAAACCAGAAAGTAATACAAGATAATAGGGTGTAGAAATGTCATTACCTGTCTACTTTGTTGGTGGAAATGTAAAATGATAAAGCCCATACGGAAAATAGTTTAGAGGATCCTCAAAAGAATTAAAATTACCATTAAATATAATAATTTTACTTTGTGTATATTTCCAAAAGAATTGAAATCAAAATCTTTGTCAGATATTTATATACTCATGTCATTGCAATATAAATTACAATGTTAAAGAACTGAAATTGACTGAAATGTTGGTCAGTAGATGACTGGATGAAGAAAATGTACTGTATGTTTATAGAGGAATATTATCCCAGCCTTAAAAAAGGACATTCTTCTACATGCTTAAGCATGCTTGAACCTCAAGAACATTATCCTCAATGAAATAAGGCACTCACAAGAAGATTAAGCCTGAATGACTTTGCATATGATATGTATTGGAAGTCATCAAACTCTTAGAAAGTCAAATATGACTCATCATGTACTACTTATGAACATGTACTACTACTGAACTATACACTTAAACATAGTTAAAATGATTGGGTCAGGTGTTCAATGTACTGGATAAATTGCCATATGTGAGTGCTTCATTTGAGTCCCACTCTGCTTCTGATCCTGCTTCCTGCTGATGCTCACTCTGGGAGGTAGCACATGGTGAAGATTCAGGTGCATGTGTGCCTGCCACCCACATGAGAGACCCAGGCTTCTGCCTTCAACGTGGGCCAGCTCCAGCTGTTTGACATTTGGGGAATGTATCAGTTGGAGGAAGGCCTCCCTTGCTCCCTCTATGTGTTTCAAGTAAAATGAGAATAATAAAATAAGATCTTTGAAAATTGATCAAGATGGTGGCTTTTCACCTTAGTTTTAATACTTAGTTTAAAATTAGGGGCCCGGCAGTGTGCCCTAGCGGCTAAAAGTCCTCGCCTTGAACACGCCAGAATCCTATATGGGCGCTGGTTCTAATCCCAGCAGCTCCACTTCCCTTCCAGCTCCCTGCTTGTGGCCTGGGAAAGCAGTTGAGGACGGCCCAAAGCTTTGCAACCCTGCACCCATGTGGGATGTCTGGAAGAAGTTTCTGGATCCTGGCTTTGGATTGGCATAGCATCAGCCATTGTGCTCACTTGGAGAATGAATCACCGGATGGAAGATCTTCCTCTCTGTCTCTCCTCCTCTTGTATATCTGACTTTCCAATAAATAAATAAATCTTAAAAAAAATACTTAGTTTAAAACTGATAACTAAGGCTATGAAATTCTGATTTATGTGGTTTGGGTTAGAGAGCTTAGTATTGCAAAATTCAAGAAGCTTCCCAGTTGGTTACACAGTTCAGAGTTGAGAGCCATTTAAAGAAACCCAAGAGCAATAGGAATTATGAGGCAGGCTTATAGGTCATTGATTTTATGATCCTATAAATGATTTAATTCCAGTAGATTAAATATTATTTGGTCCATATATTATTTACACAAATTTATTAAATGATTATGAATTTAACCATCATACTTGAAGTCAGAGAATCCTTTCAATAGAAAGAAAAGAACAAATTTGTCAATAAAATTACATTTTGAAGTATTTTCCCCTGTGTCTGTAAGGTAACAGCATATTCTTTGATTTAGGATTTTTAAAAATACTTGTAACTTTGTAGTTCTGTATATGCAGTTAAATGGCATAAACTTTCACCTTATGTCAAAGACTTAAGTGCATATCCGCTAGCATTGTGCTTGTCATTTTTGCTTCTATTGTGTTTATCTGTGCATATATCCACATTGTTAATTGATGGATTTTTTTTTAAGATTTATCTTATGTTTATTTGAAAGGCAGAGTTACAAAGATAGAGATCTTCCACCTGCTGATTCAATCTCCAAATGGCTGCAGTGGCTAGATATGGGCCAATCTGAAGACAGGAGCCAGGAGCTTCCTCCAGATCTCCCACTGGGTAGAGGGGCCCAAGGACTAAGGCCATTCTCCACTGCTCTCCCAGGTCACTGGCAAGAGGTTAGATTGCAAGTGAAGCAACTAGGACTCAAACCTGTACCCAAATGAGATGTTAGAACCACAGATGGATACTTAGATGCTACACCATGGAGCCAGCCCTGATGGATTTTTCCAATTGAAGTTTTTCTCTGGTTTACTTTTTATATTGGTATTTACTCAAGAGTGTCATAAATGGTAAATATAGTCAATGCAAAAGTTAAGATGAGCAGGGAGTTCTTAGATCATTTCAGTTATAAGGTTTAGTTTCTTAAAAAGATTTATTTGTTTTTATTGGAATGGCAAATGCACAGAGGAGAGACAGAAAGATCTTCTGTTTACTGATTCACTCCCCAAGTAGCCACACAGCAGCTGGAGCCCATAAGGTTTCATTATTTTTTTTTAAAAAAAAGATTTATTTATTTATTGGAATGTCAGATATGCAGAGAGGAGGAGAGACAGAGAGGAAGATCTTCCATCCGATGATTCACTCCCCAAGTGAGCCTCAACGGCCGATGTTATGCCGATCTGAAGCCAGGATCCAGAAACTTCTTCCGGATATTCCACAGGGGTGCAGGGTCCCAAAGCTTTGGGCCGTCCTCAACTGCTTTCCCGAGCCACAGGCAGGGAGCTGGAAGGGAAGTGGAGCTGCTGGGATTAGAACCGGTGCCCATAGGATTCCGGCGTGTTCAAGGCGAGGACTTTTAGTCACTAGGCCACGCTGCCAGGCCTGAGGTTTTATTAGTTTTAAAAGATTTATTTTTATTTGAAAGGCAAATTTATAGAGCAAAGGAGCGAGAGGGTAGTATCTTCCATCCTCTGGTTTACTCCCCAAATGGCTGCAGTGGCTAGAGCAGAGCCAATCCAAAGGCAGGAACCAGAGGTCTCTTCTGGGTCTCCCATGTGGCTGCAAGGTCCTAAAGCTTTGGGGCTGTCCTCTACTGCTTTCCTATGCCATAAGCAGGGGACTGGATCAGAAGTAGATTCTGGGACTTAAACCAGTGCCCATATAGCATTCAGGAGCTTGAAGGTGGAGAATTCACCTGTTAAGCCACAGTGCCAGCCCCCTTTGTTATACTAGGTTTTAGAAAATATAGCCCTAGGGCAGGGTGATGGCAGTGTGTTAAGCTGCTGCTTGTGATGCTATCACCCCATTTCCCAGTTTTTTTTTTTAATTAATTTATTTGAAAGACAGAGGGTTTGAGGTGGGAATTTGGGGTAGGGTGGGGAAGAGATGGAAATTGTCCATTTGTGATTCATTTCCCAAATGGTGGCAATGGCTGTTGCTGAAGCCAGCTGAAGCCAGGAGCCCTGAATTCCATCAAGTTTGTTGAGGTGGTAGGGGACCAAGTATTTGGGCTATCGTTTGATGCTTTATCAGGCTTTTTAGCAAGGAACTGGATATGCAGCAGAGGAAGTAGAACTCAATCCAGCACTCCTATAAGGTTTTGTTGTTGTATTTTCTTTATTGTTATTATATTCCACAATACAGTTGTGTAGGTACAAGGATTTGGCCCTCCACCTCCCTGATAAAGAATGTTTTACCAGCTAAACTATAAAGTTAAACTCAAAGCAGATTTGAGTTCCTACCCGGCTACCTGCTGATATGCCTGGGAAGGCAGGGGACTATGGCCCTACTGCATGGACCCCTTAGCACTCACGTGGGAGCCCAGGTTCGACCTGTTGGTTCTTGGCTTTCCACCTGGTGCAGCCCTACTGTTGCTGCCAGGCATTTGGACACTGGCCAGCAGATAGAAGTTCTGGAAGTTCTCTGTTTTCTCTCCCCATCTTTCTGATGCTCTGTTGTTCTCAAATAAAATAAGTAAGTAAATAAGTCTTAAAAATAAAATGTGTTGAGTGGCAGATTTATTTAGGAAAATTATTAACATCATTGCCATTTAGGTTTTCTGAGTCTGGGATTTGTGACTTCAGTATATAAGTTTATAAAACTGTTTCTTTAAAATTTTGTTTAGTCCTGAGCATTGCAAAATACCCACTGGTAGGACATTAACTTGGAAGAGAAAGCTGTTCTTTTTTTAGTAGCCTTTTTCCTGCAGATGTGACTTTAGCAGAGGAAGAGAGAGAGAGAGAGAGAGAGAGAGTGTGTGTGTGTGTGTGTGTGTGTGTGTGTGTGTGTGTGTGTGTGTGTATCCAGTAGGTTATAAACCATAGAGGTAAAGAGGATAATTATTTGTTTTTTTTATTGCATTTAATTTTATAACATCGTTTCATAGGCTCTGATGTTCCCCCAACTCCTCCCCGTGCCCTCCTCCCATGGTGGATTGCCCCACCTATTTGTTAAATGAACTCTAGTATATTTAGATATAGAGAATATACAGCTGTTGAAAAGCTTGATTGTTTAAGTGTTTCTTTAAAATTGTTTTGAAATTCCTAGGGAAAATTGATAGTAACATCTTTCATATATTTAATCTGATTATCAGATAGCGTACACAGAATGTATGGTATAATCAAATATTTATTTCAGTATTAAAAAAAGAACCTTTGTAAATACTTTCAGATCACAGTTTTGTTACTATACCAGAATTAAATTTATTAAATTAAAATAATATTCCTTTCATTTTTGAAAAAGTTTAATATCTTAGGAATAGGAATTCAACCCAGAATTATCTACATATGTGTATATGCTTCCAACTCTTGTCCTGCTTGACACTTGACTTTATGCATTTTTGCTTTGTTGTACTTCAGTCCCTGTTGTAATCTGGAATGCAGCAAAAAGAACTTCCTGGAAGAACATAGTGTTGCTTTAAAAATGTACACATAAGTATAGAGTCATCAGTCAGTGACTGAGATAACAGAACTCAATTTGCTAATGTTCAAATTTTTCAGTGTCCTTTTACTGAGACCAACTTTTGGCATTTAGTATCTGGGATTGTGGGTGAAGTGAAAGGAAAGGTGAATTCGAATAATGAATCAAAGCAGGAACTGAAGGAGGCTTTGTTTGTTTCTTTAACTTGTTTTGTAATGAGATCAGATGTTTTAGTGAATAATAACCAAGTTAAAGTGACATGAGGAATTGCACGTTGCTTGTGAGATGCAGTGACATTGTAGAAACTGCCAAAATTCTTTCATTTATCATGAATTCCAGAAAGAGAACTTTTGACCAGAAGTATCACATTCCTTTTTTTTCCTCCCTTTAACTAAACACTATTCATTCTTTAGGGAATACAGCATTCCAACTTTACTTGAAATCCCAGATGGAATCGTATTGCATGGTTATAATCAGGGGGAAAAATGTGTAAATAGCACCCAAGAGATACTCTTAAGGCTGCTTTACTAAATTAAAATACATCTTTGTGTCTCTAGGCAAATCTATAACTAATCTTTCTGCCTTTCTCCTTTCCAGTAGGTATGCTTAATATTATATTAGAATTTCAAAGTTCATAAGCCTTCAGTCTGATTGGGAAGGAGGGTTGTCAGAGTTTAAAATGCAGGAAATAGAACTCTGTAATAGATCTTGTGTGGTTGTGTGTATGTGTGTGTGTTTTGTATCAAGTTGAAAGGAATATAGGATGTGGAATTTGATACCCATCTTTTGTTTAGCTCTTCCTGTGTCAGTACTCTGAAGGTGAACTTGGTTTTTGCTTACCTTGAACTAATTACCTCTTGGATCTGATGGCTACTTCATTTAATTTCTTCGCGATTTAGTCTCCCATCTTTAAAGTACTTCTAACTAAATTCTTCTCATCTAACTGAGGAGAGGAGAAGTTGGAATTTTTCCTTAAACTCTGAGGGTCTTCAATATCTAGGTTAGGAAAAAGTAATTGTTTAGACACAAAGAAATAACTAAATGCCTTTCGTAATATATAATGTCTCTTACTACAGTAGGAGCTAAGAATGAGGTTGATTAAGACTTGAATTGGTCTGGAGAGTGAAGGAATTTAAGTAGTTTTAAGAAACAAGGGAACTTTAAGAGGTTGAACTAATTGAAACAAGGTCTCAATTTACAAGGGTTAAAAGTAGGAATTATAATTGCAAAAATTACCAAAGTCAGATATTGGAGTGGCTTGTGAATTATGTTGCAGTTTGTATTGAAATCTGGAAGCAATAAATAGCCATTGTAGATTTTTCAACATGAAAGTAATCAATGTTTCAGATTATTAGTTTATCAGTTTTGTTTGTTTGTTTGTTTTATTATAAGCCAGATATACAGAGAGGAGGACAGACAGAGAGGAAGATCTTCCGTCCCATAATTCACTCCCCAAGTGACTGCAATGGCAGAGCTGTGCCAATCCGAAGCCAGGATCCAGGAATTTCTTCCAGGTCTCCCACACAGTGCAGGATCCCAATGCTCTGGGCGGTCCATGACTGCTTTCCCAAGCCACAAGCAGAGAGCTGGATGGGAAGTAGGGCTGCCGGGACATGAATGGGCGCCCATATGGGACCCCAGCGGGCCCATTCAAGACGAGGACTTTTAGCTGCTAGGGCCACTGTGCTGGGCCCTGATGGTTTCTAAAGTGTTTGAAGACAATGTCTTTTGAGTTTTTCTTGGTAGATAAAACTGTTGGCATTCTTCTTCAGTGACCAATGAGTTCACATTTTTCAACTGTTTAGTTGCTTTACCTGGTATGTGAAAATTAGCTTTATTTGTATACTCCTATTTTCTCTTTCAGAACAGTGTCACAGTATAATCTTTTTCAAAATTTAAACACAGAGCTAATAATTAAATGAATTAGAAATCATAGTTACCACTGTGAATCCAAATGTCTCATCCAACATGATATCAGATTCCAGCTATTTTATATTCATAACAGTGTTTCTGGGAATGTCATACCTTTTTTGTGTGTGATTGCCTGGAGTTAGAAATGGAACTGCAACTCTTAACCCAGGCAATGTAGTATGGGACATGGGCCTCCCAGAGACGACTGAACTGCTGTGTTCAAGCCTACCTTAGCAGTGATTGGAAGATCAATGGAGAGTAAAAGGTTTATCTTAGAATCAGTTACATGGTATATTCATAATATCTTCAGAAATATGCTTCTACTAGGAGTTTTAATTTGTGTTATATGCTGATAATTGATTTAGAATGAGCAAGAAACAAAAAGGAACATTGTGTGTATGCACTCCTAATAAATAGTGGGTAAGGCTCTAGTATGTTTTTTTTGTGTACATGTAAACCAAAAGTTTGGGATCTTAGATCTTTGGGACTAAAATGAGGACAGTAAACCATGTCCTATCTTTCTTCACAGAGTAGTCTTTCCCACAATGAAAGATACCGTATTTTAAATGTACTTGAAAGAGTCTGTAAACTCTTACCATACTACTTAAATGCATTTGAAAATTATTGTCACTTTTGTTTCTGCTGTATGTCTCTATCTATAAAAAAAACTGTAGATTTTCCAAAATGAAAGACAAGTGTAAGATCTCAAATTGAAAATGCATACTCTTGTACATTGGATTTGTGCCTAATGTGGGAGCTGTGGATTGCCTAAAGAAGGAGATTTGGGGATGTGTGGGATTAGGGACCACCAAGGAAGTACTTGACAGGTGTGAAGTGACTTCTGGGGAATTTCATGGACTGGGTGACTGTACTTGCATTTGAGGAGGGGCTTTGTGGGGCTTCCACAGGCCACGCCACTGCATTTTCAGGTAAATGAAGGAGCTGAGACTGGATGGCAAGGGGGGAGGACAACCGAGGGCATGTCTGGATCAGAACAATGCGTCTACCCATGTGGGAGACCTGGGCTGAGCAGGGTGATATCACCTGCCACCCACCAGTGCGCACAAGAGCTAGGGCTGGAGGGCCTGCCTGGCAAGGCTAGGCCACAGTACTCACCAACGTATCAGGACAGAGGGTGGCTGTGCAGAGCTGGACCCTGACACCAATAGATATGCAAGAGATGACTTTAGTGACAGATTTCTAGGGGATTTATGGGCTCACCACTGTGGGGTTATAGTGATCCTTGATTTGTGTGAGAGCTGAGGGTTGTGACAGGCCAGGCTAGCCATGAACACAGAACTGACACAGGAACTGGTGTTAGAAGCAGACTGGGCTGGCCCAGGCTGCAGCGCTTGTGAGCATTCTTGAGAATCAGGTTCCAGGGCAGGCCAGGCTATAGCACCCGCCAGCATACATGATGACTAAGACTGTGCGGTGGATATTGCTGGGCAGAGGCCTAGCACCCACCAACATGTGTGATATCCCAGTCTGGGAGCAGTACTGGTGGGGAGCTTTGTGCACTCCGCTACTAATCCGTAGCTTCCACTGGTGAGCACAAGAGCTGTCTGAGGCCAGGCCGCGCAAAGCTGCATCACTTGGTATGTGTGTGGGCTGGCTCAGGGAGCATACCAGGCAGTGTGGGGCCTAGCTGTAGTACCACTGACATGTACAGGAGCCAGAATGGGATGTGGGCTATGCCATGTGAGGCTACTGTATCTACCAGTTCACCTGAGAGCCAGGGACGGGGGCAAGCTAGGCAGGGCTGGGCTGCAGTTCTCATTGGTGAGAGTTGAGACTGGGGACAGTCCAGGCCAGGCTAGGCTGCAGTGTCAGATGGCGAGTGACAAGACTTGGAGCAGGCCATTCCAGGTTGGGTCAGAGCAACCACTGGCAATGTGCAAGATCTAGGGCTAGGAGTAGGCCTGGTAGGGTATCTAGGGAACTCCCTTGCTAGGCTAAAGTTCTCACTGGTGAGCATGAGGGCTGGGAGTGAACTGGTCTAACATGGCTACAGCATTCTTCTGCATTCCCCTATTTGAAAATTGAAGAACTGGAGCCCAGAAGAATGAAATTATTTGCCCAAGACCACACAACTAGGAAAAACTGGAACCAGTATTTGAAGTTGGACAGTCTCCCTTAACAGTATTTATCAAGAAACAAAAGAAGTAAACAATAACAAATACTAGCAATATAAAAGACACATTGTGATTTTAAAAATGAAAACAAAAACTTTGTACAAATTTACTTTAAAACTAGAAATTTTTGATAAAATTTAGAATTTCCAGAGTAATAGAAATAGAAAACCTGGAAATAACGCTAACAAAGACATTCAATCATGAATTTTTAGGAAGTTGCTTGTAAGAGAGTTAGTATAAATTCTAAGTATTTTAGTGATAGATTTGATCTCAACTTTTATTAGTCATTCACTTTTTATAAGAAATATTCCCAAAAGTGAAAGATAGTTTTTTTCGTTACGACTTGTCATATCTCTATCTAATTTATATTTTATATCTACTTGTAAGTAACCTGCATGAGATTGTGGATCTTATCTTACTTGTCCAGTGTGTCTTTAGAATCTGTTTAGTGAAATGAGTGACATGTAGTAAGCTCTCAGTAAATATTTGAAAAATGTTTAATATTTTCATTGTTTAAAATATCTATAATTTTTCATAATTACATTCGCTCCTGTTTAACCTGTGATAATTCCTATAGAGATACATCAGATAAAATTAGTTTATTTACGTTTAATATTTTGTTCATGGAAAATATCCTACAATGTTTAAGTAGAAATATCTAAAATTTTAGGTCTACTCTTTAATCTAGGGCTGGGCACTGATAAGGCAGGAGGCCAAAACTCGATCTGGTTTTGCTTCATGAACGGCAGGGACTCAAGTGCTCAAGTCACCACTTGCTGCAGTAACAGCAAAACAGAATAACTTACAATCCCAAATTTGAAATTCAAATAAAACTTACAACTATTTTCCTTTTAATAGGGGATCTTTCTCTTGATAGGAAATTTTAATAATGCAAACATGTGGCATCAGAGAACTAAAGCTAAATTTTTGTTCTTGGGGTGTGTGATGGCATAGCAACCAGTGTTGCAGTTGTGCCAGCGGCCCATGTGAGCATCAGTTCAAGTGCTGGCTGCTCTCCTTCTGACCCAACTCCCTGCTTATTGCCTGGGAAAGCAGCAGAGCGTAGCCCCAAGTCTTTGGGCTCTTGCACCCCATGTGGAAGACCCAGAAGTAGTTCCTGGCTCCCAGCTTTATATTGCCTCAGATCTAGTCAGCACAACCATTTGGGAAGTGACCCAATGGATGGGATCTCTCTCAAGTAAAAATAATTAAACCTTAAAAAATTGATTTTGATAAAAAAATAATTTTGATTTGAACTTCAACAACAGCTACTTCTTGCTAGAGATAAATTCTTTCCAAACCTTAATAATTACTGACACAGTGCCAAAATTACATGTTACAGCCTTATGTGTGGTGTAAAGTTATCAATTTCTATTTCTTTATTGTATAGGAAAGCACTTTTTCTGTGATTTGAGTAATTATACAGTTTTACTGAAGACTAAATCATTCTGGTTATCTCATGCAATTTGTTTTGTAGATTGTGCTATTTTTGTTGTATGTCAGAAATTATCCTTCTCTTGAAAATAAATATTTGGTAAATATTTCCTACCTGGAAAAGTTTCTTCTTTTATTTCAGAATGCTATTTTTTAGAATAACTACTCTAAATGTTTTGTGAAATTACCTAAAATGTATTTTTATTAGAATTAATAGGTTTATTCATTTTTGCCAGTGTATCATCTTTGAAATTAAAGTGTACTAAATATTGTCAGTTTAAGACACTTGTATGTGTATATATGTTATTCCTGTAATTTGCACTGATGCACACTTAGCTGCTATTTTGTTATTAAACAAAATAGTAAAATCAGTAGTTATTAAGTTACATGTATTTACAGTTATCTGATTATCATAACTAAATACTTTGTGTATATATTCTTTTTCTAGAAAAAATTAGTTATCACCACTGTAATGTGTGAGTAGCAGGTGTTAAATATTTGGGGAGTTTTTGGTGGAGAGCAAAGGAAATATATGTTCCAAAGTAACCATTTTTGTTAATTTTAGTAGTGTTTTTAATGTGATCAGAGTTGCTTTTTGTAATACTAAATTTTAAAATTTTGAACTTACTTCATTGGTTTTATAAAATGATTAAAGCTGAGATTATGTAGTTAGATATAGATGTTACATAATTTTGCTGTGATCATTATTTTGTTATTGTAGTTCCATTTTCCTTTGTGTATAGAAATTTGTCTAAGATGATAAAGTCCTGACATTTTAGTGGAAACAGGAGGTGTACTTTTACAAGTTTCTACAATTTTGAAGATAAAAATGATCCAGAACAATTTATGTAGTCATTAGTATGGCTGGTAAACAGTGAACCTTACTAATTGCAATTGTAATTTGGTCATATAGCAGATGTACATGTAGTTTGATGAATTTAGTTAAAATTCAGTTACTCCTTAAAAGTAACGGTGGTCACAAGATTTGTAGGATTTCCTTTTTCCTGTTTCCATGTTGCATGTTTTTAAGATACCTCAAATGGAGGCATTGTAGCAATGTTTTATTTTTCCTCGTACATATAAAGTACATCTGGAAGAATAAATTCACATCTGGTTCATGGATTTCCTCCATGGAGATGATCCAAATTCAGTGTCAGGATTAGAGCTTGTGCTCATGGGTCTACAGAATCTTGAGTGGAATTTGAAATATTTTGTTTGGAACTAGTTAGGGAAACATCTGATTCAGATGTTTGGTTACATTCTAATTTTAGGTTTCTTCTTTATTAAAACTAAAAAAAAATGTGCTTTATAATACAATCATGGAACATGTAAACACTGTTTACAAGTAACTGGATGTTTTAGATAATCACTCTAAAAAATGGTTTTATCTGAGAGAGAGCTATTAAGATCAGTTAAATTTTTAAACTTACCAGGTCATAATCCTTGGTAGGTATACATTATTAAAAATGTACTTCTTGTACATGTTATTGTGTAGTCTGTTACACTCTCCTGCTTAGTTGAGTCAATTTAGAGGCATTACAATAATCATTCTTAAATAGTTCTATTCTAAATATATAATGGTATACGCGCTGAATGCTTCCTTTACCTAACAATTGCTAACAAAATCTAGTTGTGTCTGAATGGAGTCCCTAGAGTAGCATAAAGTAGAAGCATTTATGGACTCAAGCCAGGAAGATGTGAACCAAAAATAATACTGTCAAACTTTTATGAATTATTGTTCTTAATCCATTGAGACTGCCAAATCAAACTGATAATCATGTGACTTAAACTTTATCCATTAAAGGAAATATTTATTCTTTCACAAGAATTGTATTTTGGTCCTTTAATGTGTCAAATTTTCTATATAGTAACAAAATTTATTAATAAATGAATCTACAGCTATTTGTCTATATGCTTTTTGAGCATTTTCTGAAATACAAAAATTTTTTGTGTGTCTTATTTAGTGTTTTCTAAATGATGTTACAAACATTTTGTGTTTCAGTAGATTTTCCAGTGTTTTACAGAATGCTTCCCACTTCTTTCCTTATCTTATTCTTATTTTTCTTTTTTTTTTTTTTTAAAGATTTATTTTTATTATTTTTTCATTGGAAAGGCGGATATACAGAGAAGAGAGACAGAGAGGAAGATCTTCCGTCCGATGATTCA
This sequence comes from Ochotona curzoniae, assembly GCF_017591425.1. NCBI lineage: Eukaryota > Metazoa > Chordata > Mammalia > Lagomorpha > Ochotonidae > Ochotona > Ochotona curzoniae. Next base: position 6,337,721 of record NW_024466454.1, read on the forward strand.
CTCCCCAAGTGAGCGCAACGGGCCGATACTATGCCGATCCGAAGCCAGGAGCCTCTTCCGGGTCTCCCACGCGGGTGCAGGTTCCCAAAGCTTTGGGCCGTCCTCGACTGCTTTCCCAGGCCACAGGCAGGGAGCTGGAAGGGAAGCGGGGCTGCCGGGATTAGAACCGGCGCCCATATGGGATCCCGGGCGTGCTAGGCGAGGACCTTTAACCACTTGCGCCACCGCGCCGGGCCCTATTCTTATTTTTCATTTTTCCTCCTCCTTTAGTCACTGCCAGGTAGAATTTTGTTCTTGTAAAATGAGTTAAGATGGAAACAGTAATTTAGTTGATCATGTATATGCTAATGGTAACATAGAAATTTGGATTTGCTGTATAGTTTGTTCATTCCCTTTACAGCCTTTGCAATGTTGCTTAAGGGTCTGTGCTCTTCCCACATTGTTTGAGACAGCAACCAGGCTACCCTGGGTCTGTAAACACCACTTGACTGTCATCACGGGAAACTCTGAATTAATGCGTCATTTATACCACACCAGTGTTCACTGAAGGTCCATGTAGAAGCAAGAACCCGTAAACTGATTTTAAATGTCTTATTTACCTTTTTTCTGTCTGTCAGTAGCAAGTCTGGTTATTCCCTTTTCTTCCTCACTTCACAACCTTTTCAAAATGTATTTCTTGTTTCTGGTGTTAGCTCACTTAAGTCAGTACCATTTGGTGGTTATAATTTTGAGATTCAAACATGAGAAGTGTGATAATTCTTACAAAGAAATATTACCTTGATGGTTTTTAGTATATATTCATATCCTGAAACTACTACCACACTCAAGAGAATGAACATTACCATCTTCTCAGGAATTTTTCACCCCCTTTTGGAATCTTTTCTTTCAATCCTTCCCTGTTCTCAGACCATCACTTACATTTGCTTTCTCTTAGTGGGGATTTGTTGCATGTTGAATATTGCCATCCTCCCTTCCGAGATTCAGTTACTTATAACCTGTGAATGTGAACTTATTTGGGAAAAGAGGATCCCCTTGGATGTAATGAAAGTATCTCAAGATGAGATGATCTCGAATTAGGGTGGATTCTAAATCTAGTGAGAAATGTCCTTAGAGGAGGTAACCGGGAGATGATGCAGTGATCAGAGTGGTGCATCTATGAGGCAAGCAAGGTGCCTTCAGAACTGTGGCAGAACAAATTTGTTGTTTTAACTTACAAAATGTGTAGTAATGTGTCACAGCAAACTTGGGAGACTAATACAAGATCAGTTACATGCTGTTTTTAAGACTCACTTTAGGTCTAGACACAAATAGATTGAAAGAACAGGGATAGAAAAAGATATTCCATGCAAATAGAGACTCAGAGTAAGAATATTATGCCATTATATGAAAAATTAGACTTTGAAAAGATGTGACAAAGAAAAAATTTCAATATAGGAAGATATAAAAATAACATTTATACACTTAACAGTTCACTAAAAGATATGAACCAAAATTGACAGGATTGGAGGAAACAAACAGTTCTATAGTAATAGTTTTGGGCTTCAATATTCCATTCTAAAATACTGGATATAATAAATCAACAAAAGAAAAATGAGGGGTATAAGACAATAATGTATCGAAGAGATACATACTTTTGTATCCACTCCACCCAAAACTTTAGCATTTATTCTTCTCAATTTTACATAATTTTTCAAGATAATGTTTCAAGGCATAAGTTAGATCTGAGTATATTTAAAAGATTATGTCGGGCCCGGCACGGTGGCGCAAGTGGTTAAGGTCCTCGCCTTGCACGACCGGGATCCCATATGAGCGCCGGTTCTATCCCGGCAGCCCCGCTTCCCATCCAGCTCCCTGCCTGTGGCCCAGGAAAGCAGAGGACGGCCCAGGGCTTTGGGACCCTGCACCTGCGTGGGAGACCCGGAAGAGGCTCCTGGCTTGGGATCGGCATAGCATCAGCCATTGTGCTCACTTGGGGAGTGAATCATCAGACGGAAGATCTTCCTCTCTGTCTCTCCTCTCTGTACATCTGCCTTTCCAATAAAAAAAATAATAAAAATAAATCTTTAAAAAAAAAAGATTATGTCATACAAAGTGAAGCCTCATGGTGAATTTTATTTGCATTTCCCTCATGGCTGGTGATTCTGAGCATCTTTTGATTGTGTGTGTTTATCTGTATTTTATCCTTAGAAAAATGCCTGCTCATATTCTTAGCCTATTTTTAAATTGGATTGTTTTATATAATTGTTTGGTTGTACCTTTATTACCCATGTTTCTTGCCTATGCTGTTGTTTTGCAGTGTTCACTCCCGCTCCCTACTCTAGTAATGTGATGGTTTCAGGAGATCCCTGATCTCCTGTGTGTTGATTTTTGTATAGGATGAAAAGTACAGGTCTTGTTTCATACTTTGGCATGCAGTGGTCCAGTTGTCCCAACACTGTCTGCTGAAGATACTATACTTCAGCCATGGAGTGATTTTAGCACATTTGTTAAAGATTGGTTGGATGCAGATGTGTGGATTAATTTTGGTGGGTCCCTAGGTTCTTACATTCATTCTTGTGCCTGTCCCAGACTCATGTTTATCACTGCCCTTTGGTATCTTGAAAAATAGGCCTTATTTTTAAGACTGCTTTAATTATTTCACATCTCTTGTGATTTCATGTGAATGTTTGGGCATGGGTACTGTTGATTGGTATCACATTGAATCTGTAAATTACTTTGAGAATTATTTAATGGCAATTTGACACTAATTCTTTCAATCTATGGATATGGGATTTTTTCCATTTTTGTGTCCTGTGTTTTCTGTCATGTTTCCAAATTTTTTATCTCCCTTTTGATTTCTTCTATGACCCATTGTTAATTTTGTAGCATTTTATTCAGTTTCTCTGGGTTTGAAATGTTTTCTAAAGTTTCTTAAGTTGTTGGTTTTCTGTTTAATTTTATGGTGGTCAGAAAGATACATGGCATGATTTCTGTTTTTTCTTTTTAAGGTTTGCTTTATGACTTAGGATTTGGTCTAGCCTAGCGTATGTGCCATACACTGATTAGAGAAAGTATATTCTGAAACTGGGATGTTCTGTAAATACCAATTAGGTCCATGTGATCCATAATATAGATTAGCTCTTTTGTTTGTTGGTTTTCAATCTTGTTCTTCTGCTCATTGATGAAAGTGGGGTTTGAAATCCTCGTTAGTGTTTGGGAGTCTGTGTCTTCCTTTAGCTCCATTAATAATTGTATTAATAATTGTATCAAATAGCCAGATGACCTGGCATTGGGTGCATATGTCTGTAGTGTTAACATTTCTTGTGCATTAATCTCTTAATAATAATGTGATACCCTTTTTTTTCCTTCTTAATAGTTTTTCATTAACTTCTTTTTGGCGTAATGTTAGAATGGCTATGGCTGCTTAATTTTCCTTTTTCTTGGTTTGCACATCGTTTCCTATGAGTGCACTTTTAGTCTCTGTGTTTGTGGTGGTATACCGATACAGGTTAGTTTGTTTCTTTCTTTCCCTCCCTCCCTCCCTCCCTCCCTCTCTCTCTTTCTCTCTCTTTCTTTTCCTTTCCTTTCCTTTCCTTTCTTTTCTTTTCTTTTCTTTTTCTCCCTCTCTCTCCCTCTCTCTCCCTCCCTCTCTGTCTGCCCTCCCTCCCTGCCTGCCCTCCCTTCCTTCCTTCCTTCCTTCCTTCCTTCCTTCCTTCCTCAGAATTATTTAATTTCACTCAAAAGGCAGATTTTATACATAGAGAAGGAGAAACAGAGAAGGAGATATTTGATCTGCTGGTTCACTTCACACGTGGCCACAGTGGTTAGAGCTGAGCTGATCTGAGGCTGGAAGCCAGGAGCTTCTTCCCAGTTTCCCAAGCAGGTGCAGGGTCCCTAGGCTTTGGACCACCTTCCTCTGCTCTCTCATGCTACAAGTAGGGAACTGGATGGGAAGTGGAGCCGCCGATTCCACAGTGGTTGTGCTGGTGGCACGGGAAGGAACAAAGCAAGCACATGGACACACGGCTGTCGCGACTGCTGCATGCCGCGGCTCGCAAAGGATCCAGAGTGTGCAGAGACTGCAACACAGAGTGCAGGGCCCATTCCGGGCTCCTGTCAACCGCCTCAACACACACACTCCCCGCCGCAGCTCCAACACCCAACCCCGGTGGTTGGACTGACTACGCACTAACGTCATTGGCTGAGACTTGTTCCAATGGGATGCGCCCCCTCCCCCCCTCGTGCTCCTTCCGCCCTCCCTCCTCCCCTCCCCCAGTCTGGCCAGGTGCAGGTTGCCGCCTTTGCGGCCGAAACCTCAGTTGCCACGGAGCTTCTCAAAAGCTCGCTGCGGGCCCGGCGCAGTAGCCTAGCGACTTCCTCAGCTTGCATACGCAGGGATCCCATATAGGCACCAGTTCTAATCCCGGCAGCCCTGCTTGCCATCCAGCTCCCTGCCTGTAGCCTGGGAAAGAATTGAGGACAGCCCAAAGCCCCCTGCATCCCTGTGCTAGACCTGGAAGAGCCTCCCGGTTCCTGGCTTCGGATCGTCACAGCTCCGACCATTGTGACCACTTGGGGAGTGAATCAATCATTGGAAGGAAGATCTTCCTCTCTGTCTCTCTGTGTATCTGACTTTCCAATAAAAATGAATAAACCTTAAAAAACTCAGCTGCTCTCTAGTCCAGACCCTGGGTACGGCAAAACCCTGTGCCCTGGTCTTTTCCTTCCTCTGTATTTTCTATTTGGCAGGTTGAGTTCATTTTTAATCTATCCATGGAGTTTCTTTTTTAATCGTATCATGTATGGATTTGTTTCGGTAATTTATCTCTCAGTGCTTTTGAGTAATACTGTAATACATTATTTTTCCTTCACTTGCAGGCGTTTCATGAAGCCTTCATCTTTGCATTCTAATTTTGAAGTGTTATTGTGTTCCTTTTAGGGATTCATAATGTCTTCCTTGTTTTCATTTCTGCACTTATTTTTAGACATTTCTGGAAACAGTTGTTGCTTGTCTTCTGTGATGGGTTTTGTCTTTGAATTATGTTTCTGTAGCTTCAGTGGAAAGCCTTAGATGTATCCAAGGTGTAGGCAGGATGCTCTGGCCATTGCTCAGTTGTGAGGTCAGTCCTGGGTGACACCCAAGTGGGTGTCCTCATCTGTCAGCAGGGCAAAAGAAATACCACCAACTGTTGATGTAATCACTGTCTCCTCTCCTCTCTTGTGGTGGGTGATGAATGCCAGGCTGGGTCATCTTACCATTGCTATAACCCTCACCTGCATCAGCATATAAACTACACAGAGAATTCTGTGTTGCCCGAGTAAGCACAGAATTCTGCTGTAATACACCTCCTGTAGTCTGGGATCTCTTAGTCTGATGTCAGACACGGTGAATGCCTTTAGACCCAGGAACATGTCATGCCCCTGGTACAGTCGTAGAACTCCTGCAGTCTTTGCAGTCAGGACTGTCTCAACCAATGGGTACTAAAGATCCACTGTGCCCTGTGACCTGCCCCACCAGTGGAGAGAACAGAGGTGTTCCCCACACCACCCCCCTTTAAGTGCTCATAATATCTGGGCATTTTCTGTCCCCACCCCCAGTTCTAGCCCTGGCTCATGCTTGGAGTCAGTACTTTCTGGAAAATTCTGTCAGATGATTTTGCCAGCAACCCTGGGGTCAGTCTGCCCTGCCTCACTCAGCAAGTTACAGTCTCCTCCAGTCCTGGTCTGTGGGAGACATCAGTAATGCTCCTGCTCGCCGCTGAGTAGTTGCTGTGTTCACACTTCCCCATGGTGAGTTTCCACTGTCTTCAAGGTTTCCCTTGCAAGCTTCTCTCCAACTGTCCTTGGAATTCCCTTCAACAGCCTGCCTTCCACAACTTCCCCTGCAGGAAATCAACATTTTTTTTTTAAACTTTGCTCAGCCATCTAGTAATCTCCAGCTGTCCTACTTCTGTTACAGCTCCCTGATAATTTTCTCAGAGAACAGGGAAAAATGACCCAACTACCTGGCCTCTGACATCCACATAGGAGACCTGGACAAAGCTCCTGGGTTTGATCTAGCCCAGCCCTGACCATTATGGTCCCTTGTGGAGTGAACCAGAAAATGAAAGTCAGTCTCTCTCTCGCACTCTCTCCCTCTCCCTCTAACTCTGCCTTTCAAATGATATTTTTCAGAAAATGATAGAGCAAGTTAAACGTGGGTAATCAGAAATATACATATATGGGACATTGTTTACCGTTACAGTTTTATCAAGTTATCTAATTGTTAATTTGCTCTTCAGAAAAATGGCTAAGGATTTCATCTCTACATTCTGTTTTATGAACAAAATTTCGTTTCTTGTTTTATTATTTCTGACTGAATAAACAGATACTTCCCTGTAAATTAATGCCATTTCACAGTTGGCTTTTAACTGTTTAATTTAGAACCAAAATAGGTCAGTATGTCAGCTGTTTATATTGGTATAACTAAGTACAGTAGACAGAGTAACTTATAAAGTAGAGAGGTTGATTTTCTCAGAGTTCTGGAAGGTAGCTAGGAAGTCTAAGTGCAAGTTGCCAGCAGTTTCCTAGTCTGTTCTGGGCTTAGCTTCTATTTCCAGCATAATACCTGTTGCTACAGCCTCTGCAAAGGGCAAATGCTATGTTCATACATTTAGGAAACAGAAGAGACTAAATTGCACTTTCATGCTCTTTCCTAAATTCTCTAGCCCTACCTATTAATGCTAGCACATTAGCTATTAAATTTCTTTTTTAAAAAAAGATTTATTTATTTTTATTGGGAAGGCAGATTGACAGAGAAGGAGAGACAGGAAGAGGAAGATCTTCCATCCACTGTTTCACTCCCCAAATGGCCACAATAGCTGGAGCTGAACTGATTCAAAGTAGGGAACCAGGAGCTTCTTCTGGGTCTCCCGTGCCAGTGCAGGGTCCCAAGGCTTTGGGACGTAATCCCCTGCTTTCCCAGGCTACAAGTAGTAGCCTGGAAGGAGCTGGAAGGGAAATGAAGCAGCCAGGACACAAACTGGAGTCTAGATAGAATGCTGGCTTTCAAGAGGAGGATTAGCCAGTTGAACCAACTCACCAGTCCCAGAACATTGAATGTTAAGACTAAGGGTATTAAATAATTGAAAACTTATTTCCTTGAACTTACTTTATTTCCGAAAGCCTACATATTAAGAAGGAAAATTATTTACTTTTTCTTAACATGTAACTAGTTTCTTGATTTTAATCCTGTGCTGATACACTGTTCCTAAGGCTTGATGGAAAATTAATGGGTACCTAGGAAAATTTGAACCTGTAACATGCCTTTGGTGGTACATTTTTAAAATACAGAGAAATTTGGGCTGGTGCCATGTTGTTGTGGATGAATTCTCCATCTGCAGCATCAGCATCCCATATGGGCACTGGTTTATGACCAGGCTGCTTCACTTCTATGTAGCTGCCTGCCGATAGCCTGGGAAAGCAATGGAGGATAGCTGAAGTTCTTGTTCCTGCATGGCAGACTTGGAGGAGGCTGCAGGATCCCAGTCTCAGAACTGCCCTTGTCTGGCCTTTACAGTCATTTGTGATTCAAAAAATTTATTTTCTCTATAAATATTTTCTATATAATATATTTGATACTAGTTTTCCTTTGTAGTTGAATTTAATTATCTTTGATTTTGGAATAAAGTTTAGTTGAATTAGAGTGATTATTTACAGTATAAACAAAATGAGTTATATTTGTACTTTACTACTACAGATTGAGCTAGTACCATTTACACCTCTTCCAAATAAATAGAGGCACACTCCAAAACTCCCTAGAAATCCTCCTAGAATGTAGATTTTATCAATACCAGTGATCTTTTTATTTTAGGTCACTTCATGCTCCATTTAACATATCTCCTTCTCCAGTAAACCACAAAAGTATATAGCAGGTCACCTACAAAGTATGGAATTACTGAGAAATAGAAGTAGTAAGTACTTGTTGAATTCCTGCCATTTCCATCATGCCAATGCTTTCTGGATAAGGGAAAAGGTTGAGAAAATTTTTCTCTATCCCCAACCCCTCCAGTTATTTGCATTGCAAAAAGTCAGATATACAGAGAGGAGGAGAGACAGAAAGAAAGATCTTTTGTCCAATGATTCATTCCCCAAGCGGCCACAACAGCCAGAGCTGAGCTGATCCAAAGTCAGGAGCCAGGAGCCTCTTAAAAGTCTCCCACATGGGTCCAGGGTTCCAAGGCTTTGGGCCGTTCTCGATTGTTTTCCCAGACCACAAGCTGGGAGCTGGATGGGAAATGGGGCTGCCGGGATTAGAACTGATGCACCAGGATTAGCCCATATGGGCTCCCAGTGAGTGCAAGGCAAGGACTTTAGCTGCTAGGACATTGCACCGGGCCCAGTATTTAATTTTTGACATGGCAACTTGAATATTACCAGGTAGTCCACTGTAGTCAGGTTACCTCCTTAATAGGCTTCTAGAAAATAGGCTGATGAATTTCCAATAATTATCTCTAAATGCCATTTTCTTACATTTGGAGTGAGAGAATTTCAGTTTTTTTGAAAATTGTATTTTATTGTAGAAGTTCCCTCTTTTATAGTGTAAGAAACTTAAAACTGAAGAAGTAAACAAAAATTGCATAACATGTGAGGCAAGGAATTATAATCTCATTGTTCAGTTGTACTAAGTTCTGTTTTATTTCTTCCTTTTTGTTTTTAAAATATTTATTTATTAATAAATAATAATAATAAATAATTTGTTTAATAAATAAATATTTATTTATTTTGATTAGAAAGGTGGATGTACAGTGAGGAGAGAAGAAGAGGCAAAGATCTTTTATCCACTGGTTCACACCCCAAGTGGCCACAATGACTGGAGTTGAGCCGATCCAGAGCCAGGAGCCAGGAGCTTCTTCTGGGTCTCCCACTCTAGTCCAGGGTTGTGAAGCTTTTAGATCATTCTCTACTGCTTTCCCAAGCCATAAACAGGGAGCTGGATGGGAAGGGGAGCAGCCAGGACACAAACTGGTGCCCATGTAGGATCCTGGCGCCTGCATGATGATTTACCCACTGAACCTTTGTGCGGTCTTATGTGCCATATTTGTCAAGATATATTTAACAGTTTCATTGGGACTCCATGTTTGATTTGGAAGTAGAGATGCATACTGTCATTTGGAAGTAGAGATGTATCCTCATATGTGCATATGACCGTCTTCATTACATAGTTACTATGCATCCCTTTAAATAAAAAGCTATAAAACAAAGTTGACAACTAGATGAAAAAAATTTACAACAACAGGAAGTTAAATAACATACTACAGAATGACCTATGTGTAGTTAAGAAAATGAAAAAGAAAATAAAAAATCTTCTTTAAGAAAATGATGGTACTTTATGATCTCTGTGTCACTGAAGAAATTAACCAGAGAAAAAGAAAAAAATATTTTTTTTGAAAAAACAAATAAAAACAAAAATATCAAAACTCATGAGATGTAGCAAACAATATTGAAAAGGACATATATAATATCATGTGCTTAAAAACAGTCAAATTATCTCACATAACAGAAAGTGAGACATAAAATTCACAAGCAAAAATAAATGGAATTGAAAGTTTAAAAACCCTGCTAATTGTAATGGAAGAATCATTTTAAAAAATGAGCAAAATGTTAGGTACATAACAAAGAAGCACACAGGAAAAGCCAATTTAGAAATGAAAGGTGTAGGGCTGCTGTGACCACGTAGCAGTTAAAGTCCTTGCCTCTCACACGCCGGGTTCCCAAATGGGCGCCAGTTGTAATCCCCGTGGCCCTGCTTCCCATCCAGCTCCCTGTTTGTGGCCTGGGAAAACAGTCGAGAATGGCCCAAAGCCTTGGGACCCTGCACCCGTGTGGGAGACTTGGAAGAGCTCCTAGCTCCTGACTTCGGATTGGTACAGCTCCAGCCGTTGCAGCCGCTTGAGGAGTAAATCATCAGACGGAAGATTTTCCTCTCTGTCTCTCCTCCTCTCTGTACATCCGCCTTTCCAATAAAAATAAATAAATCTTAGGAAAAAAAGTAGACATGTAGGGCCCAGTGCAGTACCCTAGTAGTCCTCACTGGTTTCCTGTATGGGTGCTGGTTCTAATCCTGGCAGCCCCATTTCCCATCCAGCTCTCTGCTTGTGGTCTGGGAAAGCAGTCAAGAACTGCCCAAAGCCTTGGGACCCTGCACCTGTGTGGGAGACCCGGAAGAGGCTCCTGACTTTGGATTGGCTTAGCTGTGGCCATTGCGGCCACTTGGGGAGTGAATCATTGGACAAAAGATCTTCCTCTCTGTCTCTCCTCCTCTCTGTATATCTGACTTTCCAATAAAAATAAATGTTTATAAAAAATTAGAGATGTAAAAAGAAATGATTCCAACTTTCTGTTCTTTACATAGGGTCATGACACTATTGGTATATGCAATGCTAGTCTATATAGAAGATTAATTGGTAGTCTGCTTTTATTCTTTGGTGAAGATGCATTCTGTCAATTTTCTTTGGTTCCTGATGTTCTGCTCTCTATTACATCCTTGGTTTGTGAACTTGCACATGTGTGTTTATTTACTTTTATTTTTTTCTTTATGTTTTTGATGTAGGTTGTCATGCTCCCCTCCCTCCCCTCCCCTCTTCTCCTCCCGTTTCCTTCTCACCTCTCCCTTCGCTCCACTCCTCTCCTTTCTCCTCCTCTCCTCTCCCCTCCCCTTCTCTTCTCCCCTACCTCCACTCCCTTCCCCTCCTCTTCCTTACCTGCCTCTCTCCCTTTTCCTCCTCTCCGTTTCCTCCCCTTCCCTCCTCCCCTCCCCCATCCTCTCCCCTCTCTTCCTCTCCCCTATCTCCCTTCCCCTTCCTTTCCTCTCCTCTCTTTCCTCCCTCCCCCTCCTCTCTTCCCTTCCTTCCCCTCTCCTTCTCTTCTCCCCTCTCCTCCTTTCCCCCTCTCCTCTCTTCCTTCCTCTCCCTCCCTCTCCCTTTCTTTCCCCATCTCCTTTTCCCCTCCCCTCTTCTCTTCTCCTGCTCTTCCTTCCCTTTCCTCTCCCCTGCTCCATCTCTCCCATCTTCTCTTTTCCCTTCCCCCTTCCCTCCTTCTCCTTGCCCTTCCCTCCCCTCTCCTCTGTGTGGTTATATAGGACCCTATTATTAATTCTGCATTCATTTAAGCATGCTATTTAAATATGGCAGTCCATCTTTCCCTCTTCTATGGGTAACAGATTTCAATTTTGCTTTTTCAAGGGGAAATATTTCTCTTTAAGTGTTCCATTTTTGATAATGTAATGTCAAAAAATTTTTCTCCCTACAGTCTGCTTTTCAAAGATTATTACCTTTGAAGTTCCAAAGACACTCCCACTTTGCTATTATCCAAATACATTTAGACTGAGCTTTTGCAGTGGAACATTTTGTTCCATTGGCTATAATTTTTTTTGCAGGACAAGATAAACAGCTTTAACAGATAGCCATCTCTTGTTGCTGCTTCTAGCAGTAATATTTAGCAGCCAGTCTGCAAGTGCTTTTCTCAGAAAGGCTACATTAAGTAAACAGGCATTAAATATTCTGGGTGAGTGATAGATGATAGAATTTAATGTTAGCCTACTGGCGTAGCAGGCTCAAACACTTTTTTTCCTGTTTTGATAAATAATACTCATCTTGTTTAGACAGGCTCTATCAAAAATAGTGTTAGCATTTCATGCCAAACATTTTTATGAAGCTCATCTCATGAGTTAAAACTAACAAGTTTTGAACTACTTGTATCATGTTTAGGTTTTTTTTAGATGTATATTTTGATTTCTTTCCAAGTCACAAGTTATACTGTATCCTGTGTTTTGTAATAGACTTCATTGAAAGTATTTTTTTTCATTACCATGGGTGAAATCATACGGAGTTGCAAATAAAAATGGGTGAAAGTGACTTTAATGTTAGGAATAATTGTTACAAACTTTGACAAGATAGTTTTCTGACCTCTTATACATTAGTGCTCTGATTTGAAAGCCAGTGGGCTCCAGGAAATCAACAAGTTTGTTGAGCCTGAAAGATTTTGAAATATCAATCCTTGGTGCTGGTGAGAATGCTAATTTTTTTAGAAAATATACAAAGCCTTGATGACATAATTTGTCCTTTCTTAAAAGCTGTCTACAGAGTTTCATCTTTAGTAACTACATGCTTAATACCTGCTGTAGAGTAAGATATGTGAAATGCCACATTGTAAAATTTTTAGAAATTTTTACGTCAGAAAAACTTAACAATGAATCTAGGTTTGAGTTGATAGCTTCGGTCATATTTTCCAAATAAAGCCTGGACATTTATATACAAATATTTGTATTTTAACATTAAAAATAAGTTTATTGACTATTTGAAAATTACAAAGTAATCTATTTGATTTTTTTTCCCCTAACTAACCCCTTGAGAGAAATGATGAAATTAATTTATTAGTTTAGAGGGAAAGATGAATTGAGTTGTATAACCTTTGAAAGCAGTAACCTGGAGTGAGTAGTTAACCAACAATAAGGGAACAGGTATGGTGATATGATGGGTTAAGCTGCCATTTGAAACTCTGGCATCCCTTATCAAAGTCCCTGCTTTGAGAGTTGGAAGTAAGAGTACCAAAAAACCATTTAGTTACCCGGAGTTTCCCTTACTCAAGTGGGTCATTCCCAAGGACAGTATTTAAGAATTAGAAAATTTGGGCCTGGCATGTTAGCCTAGTAAGTAAAAAGTCCTTGCCTTGCATGAGCCAGGGTGCCGGTTCATATCCTGGCTGTTCCACTTCCCTTCCAGCTTCCTGCTTGTGGCCTAGGAAAGCAGTAAGATGATAGCCCAAAGCCTTGGGACCCTGTACCTATATAAAAGACTCAGCAAAAGCCCCTGACTCCTGATTTTGGATCAATTCAGCTCAGCTCAACCATTTTGGCCAATTGGGGAGTGAACCAGTAGATGAAAGATCTTTCTTTCTCTCTGTAAATTTGACTTTCCAGAAAAATAAACATCTTTTTAAAAAAGAATTAAAAAACATGAGATCCCATTAGAACTTAATTGTCCATGATTTGTTCTTAAAATTCCTTAAGAAAACATTTAGCATTATGAAAATATGAAAATGAAATTTAATTTGTGTAATGTGCTGAAATTGCAGTGGCAGTTGGAGGCAGTAATAAATCAGAAATCCAATTTGCAGAGAAAATTTCATCTGTGTAGGAACTTTTAACAAATTATTTCATGTACCTCAGCTTGTATGATGCCTAATGACAATTACTCTTTCCATGAACAAGTGTTGAAGTTTCCCATTAATGAAGGAAAAAATAGTTTCATTAGATGAGTGAGTTAATTTCTAAAATATTTTGTTTCATTGATCTCTTTGCCTTTCTGTACTCAAAACTCTACTGGGTTTGTTGTTACTCTGGCTTTATCATATTCTTGAAATTAGGTTGTATTCTCTAATTTATTTTTTTCTTGTTTTTAAGTTATTTTGAATATTGTAGATTCTTTACAGCTGTGTTGGAACTTTAAATTCTGTTTTTACAATGATTACTGCCTCAAATAACAAACTAGGAGACAGTTGTTTAATCTGATGCACCATAGTGCCCGTACCATTAGTTAAATTTTATTTATTTACTTATTTTAAAGATTTATTTTATTTTTATTGGAAAGGTGGATATACAGAGAGGAGGAGAGACAGAGAGGAAGATCTTCTGTCCGATGATTCACTCCCTAAGTGAGTGCAACGGCTGATGCCATGCCAATCCGAAGCCAGGAGCCTCTTCCAGGTCTCCCATGTGGGTGCAGGGTCCTAAAGCCCTGGGCTGTCCTGACTGCTTTCCCGGGGCCACAGGCAGGGAGCTGGATGAGAAGCGGGGCTACCGGGATTAGAACCGGTGCTCATATGGGATCAGGGGCGTGCAAGGCGAGGACCTTAACCACTTGCGCCACCGCACCAGGCCCGTTAGTTGAATTTTAAACAAGTTGCTTTAGTCCCTTTTAAACATCCCTCATCAAAAGCTACCCATAAACGGAGACACAAATGTGACGCCCATTCTCTTTTAGTAAGGAAATGTTAGCGAGTTTGTCAAACTCTTAGGTAGGCCTCTCTTCATTCTTCTACTTACTATATTTTCTCTGTACTTTCACTAAATATCTAAAGTGCAGAGCTGACATTGAGGAATGGATTGGAACAGAGTTCAGTTTGTTTACTTTCTAAATTAGTGCTTTGCTCAGAATTTAGTTCGTAATAACAAATTTTTTAATCATTTCTGTCCTCTTTAGAAGTCTTTTTGCTAAAGGAAATAACAAAATAAGCCAAGGATAATCATTTTCATATTCAGCTTGTGCATATGTCACAAAACATTCAGTATCGCTGAGCAAATAGACATGTCTAGAATGATGTGTATAATGAGGTGCTTATTTCAAAATTACTTGTGGAAGATAATAAACATATTAAACAGCCAACAATAGGGATAGGTTAAGTTGTGGAACTTCATGTATATCTTTATGATTAGTATAATTTCATTGGTTAAAAATAAGTTTGTGACCGGTACTTTGTTAGCTCTACCTTCAGACCAGAGAAGGTTTCCCCAAGAGGCCACTGAACTTATCTGGACAATAAGACGCTGGACTTTATGCTAGGTATATGCTTGCAATGAAGGAATCTCAACTGAACTTGAACTGTGGTTATGCAGCAAGGTGGAGGAATCCACTATGGGGGGAGGGGTGTGAGAGGGGTGGGGGGAATCCCCAGTGCTTATAAAACTGTATCACATAATACAATGTTAATAACAATAAAAAAAATTTTAAAAAAAGTTTGTGAACTTAGGTAAATAAATATACATGTCACAGTATGTGGAGAAAAAGAGCATTCAAGGTCTGAGGACCCAAGTGAGGTTTCTTAGACAGCTCCCCAGCTGTATGGCTGCACTAGATCCCTGACCTCAGGAAAAATCACAGACATGTGATCTGACACTGGAGCACATGTTAAACACTGGGCCACCTCAGTTTGTGATTCTCATTGCACAAAGGGAGAGCATACCCAGATGAAAACTAAGGACAGTCAGCTCATCTAAGCCAACAGAAGACTTCGAGTACCTTATCAAAAGATGGAAAGGACAGATGTAGTATTGTTTGAACAGCACTACAGGCCTTAGAAAGAATTTCTCACCTCTGGTGTAACTCTCAGAAAGTTAAAACCACTCAAGGGATACCCTCGGAACATTCTTCCCCAAGTCGGAGCCTCAAAATGGTATCAAATGACTGCCTCTGTCTTGGTCACATGCTGTAGTGTGATGGCAAGCAGCAATGAATTTGCAACCCCTATTCCCCACTCCTCCTGCCCTGTGGACACTAGGGATAAAATTGAATCATTTATCTCACCCACCTTCACCTAAGACCCCGACCCTCTCCATCCTAATTGGAGGTCTACATGGGTCTGTAACTACCTCACCTTTGTAATAAATATTAAAATAAAATTTAGAAATCAAAAAAGAAAACTAAGTGAAATAAAAAATAGCATTCATAATGATATATAATATTATACTTTTATATTAAAAAATACACACATGCCAATTTCCAGTGATAGATTGTAACCAGGAAATATTGCATGTTACAAAAATGTGGTTTTCATTTTATTTTTTAAATTTTCAACAAAAATTTATATGTATATAGAATATACATAATGTAAAATAATATCCAAAAGTTGACTTACAAAGATAATTTGGCACTGAAAAAATGTGATTCATAGAGGTATAGAGATCAGGATGCTAATACTATCATGTCACAAGCTAGGACAATGTCCTTAATATCTCTGGTAGCCTTGATTTCATTATTTGTAAAATGAGTTTTGAGATAGTCATATTTAAAGTGCTTTAAATTATGAGGGCTTTTTATGTTAGTGCTTTTTTATTGATGGTGATAAATAGTTGCAGAGGATCATGTTCATATGTTTGGATAATTAACAAGCCTATGAACAAAGTTGTTTATGATACCTTATGATATGGAATCTGGCAAAGGTTTGTCATTTATACTAAGGTCTTAAAGAAATCCAAAGATGAAAAAAAGTTAAATTTTCCTAAAAAGTAGTTTTACTACTGGGTTTTCCCGGAAATGTTTTAAAAAGTTTTATGAGCATGATTTGTGTTTAATAATGAGGTCAGGGTGGGAAAGAATCATTGAAAACCTAAATTGCTGCATATACTTCATGTACCTATGAAAACAGTGATATTTGTCAACTTTTGTATTATGTGCATTAGTAATGTCACTCCAAACAGATGTGTTTTCTCAGTGATTTGATGAAAGGAAGAAAAAATGTGGTTCAATTATTTATGATCATTCAATTCTAAACATTTTAGATTTTGCACCTGTGATAGCATTTTTTTTTTCCTGTTTGCCAGTAAAGACACTGGGGAGAACAAAATCCTCATCTTATCCTGTTTGTTTAATGCTTATCATTCTGCTTACTATCTTTTGGTGACTACTTTGTTTCCAGCTGTCTAAACATTCTCTCACATTCCTATCAGAAATGTAACTCAAGCCCAGGTTCAAGAATTATAGCGTCCACTCCCTCCCTCATTGTTTATTATTTCCTCAACACATTTTTAGTTAAAAATTAAATGGATTGAAGCAGCTAGCATTATACATTTCAAATCTACATCCTATGAGGAGTGCATTTCATTATATGGTGGGATTCCCTCATAGACCTTAGATTTTCAAATGTATTATATAGTGACCTTGAAAAGTAGGTACTTAGTTGCAGTTGAAGGTCATTTCATTCTTTAAAATTTTTTCTTTTGGTAGGTGAATTTTGTAAAGTATTAAGTGAATATATGTTCATGTACAGGGGTACTTGAAAAAGTTTGGAAATGGAATGAAATAGTAGAAATTTTGATGCAAAAAAGTTTAAACTCATGCATAATTTTTCATAATACCACATCTCCATCAACTTTTAAAAACCTCTTGCATTGTCTTTGTGAATGTAGAATCCAAAATTTCTTATGAAGTCTGATCTTAATGATATTTTAAAGTGTATAGTATAAAATAGTTATTCTTTAAAACTTTATTTAATGGTTTATTTCTCGCTAAATGACTGTAGTACCCCAAAATAGGTCAAGCTAGGAGCTAGGAACTCCAGGCTGTTGTTCCATAGGGAGCCATGTATTTGAGTTCCTCTGTTACCTTGGCCTGCCTGCGTGGTGGGTGCCGGGTCTGTGAGCCCCAGGGGCGGGGGATCTGGCAGGGCTCAGGTCGCCCGGCCACTGTCCTGGACCTACTTGCAAGAATATGTCCTCCTCAGTGAAAAAGGCGGAGCAGTGGATACAGATCCTGATGCTCATGGAGAATATGGCAGCCCATTTGGTACCAAAGCAGAAGGAGAGAACAAACTTCCCCAGCAAACAAGAGCAGCAAAACTCTGGGTGAATGGAAACTTGAAGTTGACTAGGTCAGCCAGAGGACGTTGGGAGGGCTGCATCATCCTTGGATTGGTGCAACCAACAGCATTTCAGAACTATCCAACCCACTTGGGCAGAACCCTTGGAACATGTACACATCAGAACCCTGGGTTAATATCATGTGGCAGTTTCCCATTCCTGGGTACTGAGACATTTGAGAGACTGGATGTGACTTTCCCTTTTATTCCTCCCCTTCCTCAAAACAACAAGAAGAAATAGAGAATTTGGAAACAATGTTTTCACCCACTTTTTCCTAACCCTTGATCCTTCCTACCCTGATCAACTGTGTAATCATTATGAAAAATAAAAAATAAAGGAAGCTGGTTTAAAGGTGCAGTAGTTACAGCTCAAATCATATCCCACTATGAGACATAAACATCATAGTAGTGGTTTGCTGTGCTGCAACACCAGCCTCTAATGATTTTTTGTAATGGCTACCATTTTATGTGTGACATTGGGGTGTGTGTGTGTGTGTGTGTGTGTGTGTGTGTGTGTGTAACCAGTGTTTAATGAGCTCTCTTGATAGAAAGTTTGTAACCAAGTCAGCCACAAGTCATTATGTAGTAGTGATCACACTACATTGAGATTTTAAGAATTACTGAATCTGGGCCCGGCATGGTGGCGCAAGTGGTTAAAGGTCCTCGCCTTGCACGCCCGGGATCCCATATGGGCGCCGGTTCTAATCCCGGCAGCCCCGCTTCCCTTCCAGCTCCCTGCCTGTGGCCTGGGAAAGCAGTCGAGGACAGCCCAAAGCTTTGGGACCCTGCACCCGCGTGGGAGACCCGGAAGAGGCTCCTGGCTTCGGATCGGCATAGTATCGGCCCGTTGCGCTCACTTGGGGAGTGAATCATCGGATGGAAGATCTTCCTCTCTGTCTCTCCTCTCTGTATATCCGCCTTTCCAATGAAAAAGTAATAAAAATAAATCTTTAAAAAAAAAAAGAATTACTGAATCTGAAATCATTGATGCTTCTCTAAAATTTAAAGGTTTAATAGCTTTTTTAATTACAAATTTATTTTTATAATGTTGTCTAAGGGACATGAGGTTATTTAAATAATTACAGAGATCTAGAGTTTTTCTATATGTTAAATATTATTTTCTGCAGAAGACATTTTTTAAAGATTTTAAAAACAGAACATTAACTATTTGTTTAAAAGTTGCACAGAAAGTGTGGTTCAGTGATCCTTAAATTTGTGGAAGAGGTAAAGGTCTTGAAAAATATCAATTAGCTAATTATTGGTGGCTGTGACTCATAGAACCTTCTAAAATATCTCACCGTCACAAGATCATTTAATTACAACAAAGCTGATTGTGGTGTTTGGACCTGATTGTAAGGCTGTATTTTTTTAATTCTTAAATAGAATGTCAAACCCTTTTCTGAAGTTGTTATACTATTTACATTTCCACCAGTAATTCATGAATATTCTTGTTACTCTACAACCCTAGCCAATAGTGTTGTCAGAGTTCTGAATTTTGTCAATTCTGTTAGATGTGTATAGTGTTATCCCACTGTTGTAATGTATATTTCCTCAATGACACATTTGTTTAGCATCTTTTCTTATACTTGCTATTTATTTATCTTCTCAGAAAAGTATTGGTAAGATTTATCATGTGGTTGTTTTCATCAGTTTTTAACAGTTCTTTTTGTCACTCTGTTAGACATATCTTCTGCAGATTATTTTTTCCAGGGTTGTGGCTCCCCCTCTTTTTATTTTCTCGAAAATGCCTTTCACAAAGCAGAAGTTTGTCATTTTAACCAAGTCCAGCTTCTGACTTATTTCTTTCATAGATCATGCCTTTGGCATTGTATTTAGGAAGTCGTTCCCAAACACAAGGTCATCTAGGTTTTCTCATTTTATCTTTGAAGAATTTTATAGTTATGAGGTTTACATTTAAGTATGTGATCTATTTTAAGTTCATTTTTTTCTGAAGAATATAAAATTTATATATTTTTTAAAAGAATGTATTTTATTTGAAAAGAGGGAGAGAGAGAAAAAGAGAGTGGTGTCTTCATCCATTGGCTTATTTACTCCCCGAATGGCTACAATGGTCAGTGCTAGCTCAGACCTTATACAGGAGCCAGGAATTCTGTTCTGGACTCCCATGTGGATGACAGGACCCAACTACTTGGGCCATCTTCCACTGTCTTCCAGGTGCATTAGTAGGAAAGATGGATACCAAGCAGAGCAGCTGGGACTCCAGCTGGCACTCTGATACTACAAGCAATGGCTTTTAATGTGCTATGCCAAGACATTTGTTCTGATATGTACATGCCTAGCTCACACACATATATGTTCATTTGTTTTGTAGCATTTGTTGAAAAGATGCTCTTTTTACCATTATGTTTTCTTTGCTTCTTTGTCAAAGAACAGTTACTTGCATTTATTTGGTTTTCTTTTTGGGCTAATCTGTTCAATTTGTTTATTTGCCTATTCTTTGACCAGTATTGCACTGTCTTGATTAGTGTAGTTTCATACTAAATCTTGAAGTTGGATAGTGTCAATTTTCCAACTTTGTCCTTCAGTATTGTGTTGGCTGTCCTAGACCTTTTGCTTTTCCTTATAAACCTTATAAACAGTTATCCACAAAATAACCATTACCTAGGATAGACGTGTAGAAGCCTGGTTAAGTTTCTATCCCCATAGTAACATAGTATCCTTTTGAGTACAGGTGGTTTAAGGAAAGAAATTCTACCCTAGGCAAACTGGTTTAAATGGTTGAAATTTAAGATGGCTGCCAATGTGATTCCAAGATGACCTCAAGCCTCAGTATAATCTTATGTCCATGCTAAAATTACTCTCACTAGTCCCGCAACAGTTGGCAATGGTCTTGATTACCAACAGAAGAGATCATGAAGTGATAAAAAGAAACAGACCCTTGATTATGAGACGGGTACTACTCCGTTTCTATGAGATAGGCATACTCTTTCCAGTTACTAGCGTAGTCTTCCCTCTCATATCTAGTGCCCTACACCTTAATTGCCTTAACTCTTAAAAAACTGGGGTGTTGGTTTGTGACGCAGGATGATGCTTCTCCATTGTTTGGCCACTAAATAAAGCTTGTGAGGTTGATGCTCAGCTTCAGTTTTGATATTGGCATTACAGCATGAAACAAACGAAAGAACCAATTTTGGGTCCTTTGTGCCTAAAAAGAATAACGTACTAGAAGGGGATACCTTGCTAGAATTACTGGTAGAATTACATTAAATTTTTTTTTAAAGATTTATTTTTATTATTTTTTAATTGGAAAGGCGGATATACAGAGAGGAGAGACAGAGAGGAAGATCTTCCATCTGATGATTCACTCCCCAAGTGAGCGCAACGGGCCGATACTATGCCGATCCCAATCCAGGAGCCTCTTCTGGGTCTCCCACGCGGGTGCAGGGTCCCAAAGCTTTGGGCTGTCCTCGACTGCTTTCCCAGGCCACAGGCAGGGAGCTGGAAGGGAAGCGGGGCTGCCGGGATTAGAACTTGCGCCCATATGGGATCCCGGGCGTGCAAGGCGAGGACCTTTAACCACTTGCGCCACCATGCCGGGCCCAATTACATTAAATTTGTACCTTTAAGTAAGAAGAACTGGTATGTTCTAAATATTGCATCTTCTTATCCATGAATAGATATCTTTTTATTTAGTTTTATTTTAAAATCAGTTTTATAGTTTCCTTCATGTGGTTCTCGTGTATATTTTGTTAGATTCATTCCTAAGTGTTTAGCTTTGTGGGATGCTAAGGTAAATGGTATCGTGGGATTTTTGTTTTGTTGTTTTTTTTTTTTTTGAGAACTCCATAAGAAATTTAAAAATTTTTGCACCAAAATAAACTTCTCTTCATTTTGTTATCCACAAAATTTCTAAAGTACCCACATTTTGGTTCCAAGAGGCTAATTATTTTATTGTTGCCTTTTCTTTCAGATTTTCTTTTGTGAGTAAAATGTTTGATTTTCTTCTTCCTGATATATGTTCCTTTCTTTTTCTCATTTTCTATTAGCTAGGGACTTCTAGTACCATGTTGAGAAACACTGGTGAAAAGGAAACATCTTTGTTCCTGATGTATTGGGAACACTTTGAGCTTATCACTATTGACGGTGATATTCATTATAATTTTTTATATTTGCTCTTTCAAAAAAGTTACCCTCTGTTCTAATTTCCAGAATGCATTTTGTGTTTTACAGTAGCACTGAGTCTTCCTGATTCGTCTTTTGTATTATGACATTTGTTGCATTAAGTGCCTATTAATATAATTCAGAACATACCCATTTCGGTGTATACTCGGTATGCCATACAGTAAAGTCCATGCTTTGCTACAATTCCCACTCCAAAATAGTAGTTTATATTGTAGGTTTTCATTCATTGTTACTCACATGTGAGATTTTTTTTGGATGTCAGTTGAACAAGGTGAAGAGAAATTTTACTTGGATAGGACCTGCACCTGGAAAGTATGTTTCCTAAGCTCCACATACACATTTTAACACATCTGGTTCCAAAGTCCATCTGACTCCAGGGCTGCCAATATTGTGTTGAAATATTAAAGCTATATTTTCTAATTATCTTAACTGCCATATTTTCTTTACTGCTAATGCTGTAAATTCAGTACCAATTCTCCAGTCGTAAAATATATAACATAACTTCAAACCTGTAACAGATGAAGACTTCAACAGAAATGGTTGTGCTGTGTACTGCTTCCTTTGATGTAACAGCTGAGCATCCATCTTCCTTCCCCTCAGATGACTTTTGCAACTTGTTAGCTAGGAATGGACCAAGATCCATGAGATTACTGGCCACATTATACATGTGCTCATTTTTTAAAAATCAGCATCTTTGGAAGCTCGTCTTTTGTAACCCTTTGTAGAAGAAGTTAGTATCTAAAAATGAAGAACTTTAGTCTTCTCAGATGGTTATGTGAATGGATGAAGGTGGTAAGCAAAAGATAAAATTTAAAAAGATGAGGTCTAATAAGGGAACAGCTAGATTGAAAAATATCAAAGTAGAAACAGTTGTTTAAAATTTATTTTAAGTATAGCACAAATTATTCTGACTTTAAGATAGCATTCAGCCTAGTGTTGAACTATTATGTTGTAATTATCTTTGTTTTGTAGATCTAACACTAATTATCTTTGTGAAATATCTAACACTAAAAACTCATACAGGTTTGGAATTAAATAGCTATGAACAAACAGATAAACATTTTTTTGAAACATTTGTTCAATAAGAAGCCCACTAATCTTCACATATTAAGGAAAATGTTGCCATTACTGTTGTTGTTTGGATGATAAACATTTGCTGTAAATGCAAATGTATGTTGTTTAAAGGGATAGTCTGTATGAAAATAAATTGTCAAAAACAATATACCATCTTCCTACTAATGAACTGTCATCAGGTTCCACAATTGTGGTTTGCTAGTGAAACATTTCCCTAACTGGGCTTTAGTGTGTTGTGATGGAGGGGAACAAGCCATAGCACTAAATTCCTCATTAGTGGCTTTCATCACCATTACCTGTGCTTTTTATTTGTGTCCTCACTGTTTTGGTATGTGCTCAAACATCCTGCCAGTACTCAGGATTATCTGGGCAGTAGAGAAGGATTGTTTATCTTACACAGGTCTGCCAGACACATGGGGATAGAGGCTAGGGTTTCCTTTAGCCTGTGGCTTCCATTTCCTTTATAATCCTATGCAGCCCCTGCCTAGAGTTTTGGTCATGAGTGGATGTAGTGTTCTGTCAGATGGCTTTTCCTGCACCTAGTGAGATTATCATGTAATTGTTCTTTTTTAGCCTAGTGAAGTGATTGCTATAGCTGTCTTTTGAATGTTAAACCAGCTTTCTCTGCCTAGGATAAGATCCATCTCGTTGGGACACTCTTTTTTTGCATATTACTGACTTAATTTTCTAATAATATTGAATATTTTTGCCTTTATGTTCATAAGAGGCACTGATCTGTGGTTTCCTAGTAATGGTGTTTATCTGGTTATAGTATTTACATGGTTCTGACCTCCCAAATGAATTAGAAAATCTTCTCCTATTTTCTGAATTGTGGATAATTGGCATGATTTCTTACTTAAATGTGGATAGAATCCATCAGTGAATCTGAGCCTGGTACTTTGTTTTGAAAGGTTATTAATTATCAATTTAAATTTTACAATAATACGAGCCAGTTCAGATATGATATGTGTCTATATCACATATTAGTTTTTGCATGATTACTGTTTAATAAATGCATTTTCATCTAGGTGGTCAATCTGTGTGCATAGAGTTGTTCATAGTGTTTCTTATTATCCTTTAAATGTTCATGAGGTTGATAGTGATGTCCTGCTTTTCATTACTGATATTAGTAATCTGTGGCTTATCTCTTTCTGTTTTAGTTATCCTGGCGCTCTCTCTCTCTCTCTCTCTCTCTCTCTATATATATATATATATATATATATATATATATACATACATACATACACACACTCACGTATATATACATACACTTATTTATTTATCTTTTTATTTATATTTTCAAAGAATCTGCTTTTGGTTTCATTGTTTTTCTGGGTTGATTTTCCATTTCCATGCCAGTAATTTCTGTTCTAACTTTATTTCTTTTCTTCTGCTCT
This sequence comes from Ochotona curzoniae, assembly GCF_017591425.1. Taxonomy (NCBI): domain Eukaryota; kingdom Metazoa; phylum Chordata; class Mammalia; order Lagomorpha; family Ochotonidae; genus Ochotona; species Ochotona curzoniae. The sequence continues at coordinate 6,361,705 of NW_024466454.1, forward strand.
GCTTACTTTCGATATAATTTGCTTTGCTTTTTCTAGTTTCCTTAAGTAACAGCTTAAACTACTGATTTTAGATCTTTTCTAGTACATGCATTTAATGTTATAAATTTTCCTGGGGCCCAGTGTGGTAGCCTACTGGCTAAAATCCTCACCTTGAATGTGCCGGGATCCCATATGGGCGCCGGTTCTAAGCCCAGCAGCTCCACTTCCCATCCAGCTCCCTGCTTGTGGCCTGGGAAAGCAGTCAAGGATGGCCCAAAGCTTTGGGACCTTGCACCCACGTGGGAGACCTGGAGAAAGTTCCAGGCTCCTGGCTTCGGATTGGCTTGGCTGCAGCCATTGTGGCCACTTGAGGAGTGAGCCAACAGATGGGAGATCTTTCTCTTTACTTCTCACTATAAGTCTGCCTTTCCAATAAGTAAATAAGTAAACAAACAAACAAACACTTTTTAAAATTAAAAACTTTTTTTCCTGTAAGCAGTGCTTTCATTAGATTCTAAACATGCATTAAATTGTGTTTTTGCTCTCATTTAGTTCAAAATATATTTTGTTTCTCTTGAGGTTTCAAGTTTGACTTAGACTATTTACAATTTTATTGTTCAACCTCCAAGTATTTTTGGGATTTTTTACCTGCTTTTCTGTTATTGGTTTGTAGTTTCTTTGTGATGTGAAATTAATATATCTGTTCTTTCAAATTTGTTAAAATGTGTTTTATAGCACATTTTTGGTGAATATCTCTTCAATTGTACTAGATTGCAGTCTCTTTGATTATAAAGATTTTTTATATATATATATAAATGAATAGTACATGCTCAATCTCCAGTGTAGTTTACTCCATGATTTGTTCTCATACTTTGGGAAAAGTCCTTCATTTTGTTCTGTGTTCCTACACGTGTCAGCCTAGGTTTCAGAAATGGTGTCTCAAAATGGCACCTACATATCTTCATGAAATATGTACTCTATATAATGAATCTGTGCATGAATTTTTTATATCAGCTGAAATTTTTAGGCTGCATCAAGTAAACTTATTAGCTGGGAGAATATTTTAACATTTCTCATAGATTAATGCATAGTGAAACTTTGTTATACTCCTAATATGTGGCAATTTCATTTCTGTCTCATTTAGTTTTGTCAGCCTGGGGGATGGCAGCTGTCTAGAGAGAGGAAGCAGCCGACGTTCTTCGTGGTGGTCCTCACGGACATTGACTCCGAGCGCCATTACTGCTCATGCCTAACCTTCTATGAAGCAGAGATCAATCTACAGGTACACAAGCTTTTCATATCAAAAGTACAGTCACAAGATCAACATATAGGACTTTTCAGTGTCATATTTATTTCTGTTAAAACTGCAAGTTTGAACTTTAAGAACTACCTGAATGTCATAAGGAACTTTGTGTATTTCTGTAATTAATGTGGGAGAGAAAAGCAACAAAGTAAAGCTGCTTTCCAGGTTTATGTGTCTTTTAAAATATTGATAATATGGTGAGAATTTGTGAGAGTAGTGTACCCATGAGTTGATTTATTAATAAATAAAATTGATTTATGTTGTTTGTACACCTATGATTTTCCAGCCAGGCCTCCCAGGGATTGGTTGTTCATTAAACAAAACATTGAATCAGAGTTTTCATATGTTATTTATCACAATGCTTGACAATATTTTTAAGTGCCTAAATAATTGATAACTCATTCTTCATAGTGGCAGTATTGTCAGTATGATTGAGTCAAATCCATAGGGTAGGAGTATGAGCAATTAAAATGCTTCCTCTTTCAGAATATTGGTTGAGGTTCTTGGTTTCAGACAACTGAAAGGATTCATGATAGTTTTGGCAGTTTAGGAAATTTCAGTGATGAGCAATGTGAAGGAGGCTAATTCTGGAAAGTAGAAACAACCCGTCTTGGGGCTTTTTTCTTAAAAGCCATACTCTTTAAGCCTTTTATCACTGAACAGTATAGTGCTGAATATCAGACAGCGTGACACTTACATTAGATATCTGGAATACTCAGCCTGTGTAAAAACATTGTCTCAAAGTGCCAACTCATGCTGTTAGATTTCATGAATTGGTTCTGGGTGTAGAAGTCTAATTTTCAATCATCATACATGATGAAGACTCATAGTATCTTAATTCCTTTTACTGATATGTTTAAATCATCATGTTTGTTAATTTCATGAAATGCTGAAAGTTTAAATTAAATGTCCATTATTTGCACTATCACTACTATAGTCTCTCCACTTTGAAAGGTCATTGTGAAAATTCATATTAAAATCTCAGAATCAGAATAGCAGAATAGGGTAAGGACACATTTAAACGGACTGAGAATTTCTTTTTCCTACTGCCTTCTTTCCTTTGTTCTTTTCCATTCCCTTATATACACATGTGAGCACACACACACACACACACACACACACACACACACACAGTGTATTGATACCATTTAAAGGAAAGCTAGATGTGTTGTCTCTGTTG